>NC_136067.1:829019758-829619758 GCF_964261635.1 Lissotriton helveticus
TGGTTTCAGGAGCAACCAATCAATGAGGTTGTTGTTACTGCACTAGCACTTTAAATTCACGCAACTCTTTCGGTGCACCATGTGACCAAGCCCTCTGTGTAGGGCGAAACGTTATCCTGCCATGGTGTGCTGTTAATAAAAAACTCACCAGCACTCTGGGTCTTCCGTGCTCTTGTTTTTGTCAGCCGAGGATTGATGGCGTGGCGTCTATGCGGGAGTACAAGTGCGGAAATATTTTGAGCCGGTTGAGTGTTTCTCCGGCGTTTGGAAGACCCCTTCTCCGTAAGTGGCTGAGCAGCAGGAAACTGTGACCTCCGCTTAACCGGAAGTCTTTACTTTCTCCCGTTGGGGAGTTACTGCTCTGGCCCCTGGACGTCTGGGACAATTGTTTGCTGCTGTTTGTTCGTCGAATGCCCCAAGGGACGGCTGTCTCAACGTGTGACATTCGCACTTCAGCAGCGAGCCAGTGAGAACGCCTTCAGTGGAGAAGTTGTGCAGTCGGAGTACTTTGCAGCGATTACAGCAGCAGCCTTCGCACTGTGTGAGTACGACATTTGTTGTTAATTTGAGTACACGCCATGGCAGCGGGTGCACGCAAAGGGAGAGAGGTTGCCGCTTTGGAAGCGTTTGATGATTCCCCGGCTGGGGGATCAGCAGCTATCGCCACGGAGAGTGTGAGCGCCACCGGCGGAGATAATCTCCGCGTAAAATTTAAAACTTTGGAAAAACTGCTAAAACGGGAACAGTCGAAGTGGTGGGAGCACCGCTCCCTTACTCGTTACTTGGAAGTTAATCGGATACCGCGTGGGCTAAGGGTCATGCTGGCCCCGAGCTACGAATACATGGACCCAACACTGTTAAAAGATTGGGCTGAATGGAGCCTGGATTCATCTCGCCGTTTGGTCACTATGCTTGTGCATCATGCGGAAAGGGATAGGTCTTTATTACAAACTGAAATTGATGCATTGGAGGCAGAGTTAGTGAATATGTGCGAGGAGGATGCTAATATTGTACTTGAGTGTAAAAAATTAAGGGAAATTATGGAACAACGAGTGCAGAAAGAAGAGGACGTTATCAGGAAACGTAAAGCATTCAAGTTCCAGCGTGACAAAAATGACTACAACGAAGGCAGGATCTTTACGTTTGCCCGTAAATATGATGCAATTAAAGCATCCAAAATCAAGAATTCTCGGGCAGTTGTCAGTGTCACCCAGGGAGCGGTTCAGACGCGCCCTAACTCTCCTGAAAGCTCAAGTCTCACGGACCTCAGCTCTAATATGGATAGTGGGTCTGAAGCAGAGGCTGGTAGACTCCCAGAGCAGCTGGGGTTTACCCGGCTAACCATGGAGCAGGAACTGGAGTGTGTCCGGCAGGACAGGCGCGAAACACTGATATATATATATATATATATATAACACATATATATATATATATATATATATATATATATATATATATATATATATATATATATATATTGTGTATATCCCGTTGTTTCAACTGGTATGCATTACCTTTCTCCTATTCTACATTTTACTGTACGCACATTTTGTTTTATTCTCCATTACCTGCTCTTATAAATGATCCCTCTTTGCACCCAAATCTGTTAATCGTGAGCAAACAATGAGCACATGTCTTTATTTTGAAACTGTAACAAATAAATATCGACCTGCATGATAAAATAAATACATGTCCAGCAGGCAATCTACACATTCAGACACAAATTCATTCTTGTATGCACAATGCCCTCCACTGTCCAAATACCGCACTGAACTAAAATAATAATAATCATCATCTTCATCACCAGCTTATCATCATTGTTATCATCATCACCACTGATGAAGTTGTTTGGAATCATAGGCAAAAAAAGAAGCTGACTTCTACCAAAGCCTCGTGAAGCAGAGAGTTATTCGACAACAGTAACATTGTTGCGAGCAAATACAGTTGGGGAATGCCCATCTCCTGCAGTGCACAGCAGTCGCGTATGACCTTGCTCAAGGACACTCAGAATACAAACGAGAACCAAGCACTGACAAAGCCAATAGGTCTCATCCATGGAAGAGCTATTGTATTTGCCAATGTGTTTTAGCCCTGTTGTACACCAGCATGGCTGCTGTTCAGCATGGCTAAAAGTTTGTGGCGTAGAGGAGAGTGGTATGGAGTATTGTCATAAAGTGGAGTAGAGTAGCGTTGAGTATTGTACTGTAGATTGTCAGAGTGGAGTGACATGGAGGGGTGTAAAGTGGTGGGACAGAGAGTGGAGGGGCATAGAGTTAATTACGCGGGTATAGAGTGTCGAGGTATAGAGTGGAGAAAAGTGTTGTAGAGTGGAGTGACACAGGGTGCCGTATAGTGGAGAGGAGTAGAATGATGTACAATGGAGTGGCATAGAGTAGAGTGGAGTGGAGAAAGCGGTGTAGAGTGTGGTCTAGTGATGTAAAGTGCTGTGTCATAAAGTAGAGCGTGGTAGAGATTGTAGGAGAGTAGTGTCATGGAGTGGAGTGTCTTGGAGTGGAGAGTCGCATAGTGGAGAGTTGCACAGTGGAGAGTCGCACAGTGGAGGGTAGTGGAGTGGAGTAGTGTAGAGTGGCATAGATTGGAGTAAAGTGGTATGAGTGGAGTAGAGTGGTGTGCCTAGGGTGGAGTAGTGTGAAGTGGAGTAAAGTCTTAGAGAGTGAAGTAGTGTAGCATCGAGTGTCGTAGAAAGGACTAAAGTGTCAGAGTGGAATGGCATGGAGGGGAATGCATTAGCATGAACTGGGAAAGAATAACATGGTGTGGAGTTGCTAAGCTTGGAGTGGAGTAGAGTGGAGTGGCGTAGTGTGGAACAGAGTAGAGTGGCATGGCATGGAGTGCAGTAGAGTATCACACAGTAAGGTGCCGTACAGTGTAGTTGTTTGGAGTAGAATAGAGTGAATAGAGTGGTGTAAAGTAGAGTGGCATCGAGTAGAGTGGCACTGTGTGGAGTGAAGTCTAGTAGAGTGATGTAGCGTTGCACTGCGTGGAGTGGTATAGAGTGGCATTGCATAGAAAGGAGTGGAGTGATGTCATGCAAAGTGACCTACAGTGGAGTGGGGTAGTACAGAGTAGAGTGAACTGGCATAGAGTGCAGTGGTGTAGAGTAGATTGGTGTAGAGCAGAGGGGCATAGTGCGTTGGTATAGAGTGCAATGGTGCAGAGTAGAGTAGTATAGTGTGTAGTGGGGTAAAATGCAGCAGTGTAGAATGCAGCAACATAGAATGCAGCTGCGTAGAGTAGAATGGTGCAGGGTAGAGTAGAGTGGCACAGACTGCAGTAGGGTTGAGTGCAGTGGCATAGAGTAGAGCGGTGCTTTTGACACTAACTCAACATTCCTTCTCCCCAATGGAGAAATGGCTTAACTTGGTTATTGGAACCATATACAACTTACTGATTAACTTCCTTTTGTTACAATGGTAGCTCACAGTCAAAAACAAGACCTTCTACAAATTAAGAATTACACTGAAAATGCTCTACAGCAGTCCCTTCTACTACCTTGCCAACATTCTGGCTGGATGCACTCAAGAGGAGGAACCTACGATCTCCCAACCCTGTGCAGCGCACAGATTTTGATCTCTTTTTATTGCGACCGAAACTCACTGCCCCTGAGACACAAGTCTGCTCTTCACTCAATGAGTTTAAAATGTAGCATCAACAGGAATCTTATGTAATTACAGTTAGAGGAAAACTATTGGTAAACACAGTATTAAAGTTGTAAAGAAGCTTATTGTGAAAGCTTACAATGTACTTACTATGTTCTCATTTTTCAGTCTACCCATGCCAAGGCAGCATCTTTGTAAATATATCAATGACTCACTGTAGATTGATTCATTCATTCAATCTGCGTAACGTGCTATTTATTGCATATGTGCAAGAAAGACCATGCCGCGCATGCAAAATATACAAATATACCTTCATCATGAAGCTTTGAAGAAGGCCTTGAAGAAGCGATTTCCACCCCTAACTCAAGCCATATAACATATTCTCTCTTTTCTTCTGCAAATTACAGTGATCATCTGTCTCAAACCAGCTTCAAGCTGACAAAACTCAAATAGCACAAAACATGTATGTGATTATTCATTATCTTTGAGAGATGCTTTTAGTTTACACAGCCACATTTAATGTGTCACTGCCTAGGACCATAAGAATGTTTTGAACGTCTGGCTGAGGGCACTAAACTAAGAACGCATACATTCAGCATTGAGTATCTGTATAACTGTAGGTTTATGTTAATGCTTTAACTGCCTGACATCCATTGAAGGTGTCTTTGAGTTAGAAAGCCAGATTTAAAGTGGCATTGCCTGAGTGATGAGAATATTCTGACCTACTGCTTGCAAACAATGAAGTAAAACGACATTTGTCACAGAATTTTTGCTTGCGCCTAGACTGTTGGGTGGGTACCTATAACAAAGGATTAAATGAGGGGGAGATTGTGGGATATCGATAAGGTAGTCCTTTTGGTTCCTAAAATTATCCAGCCATGATGCTTTAGTGGACACGGGGGTAGCCATGTTTAATAAACCCTTCTATTGTTCAAAAGTGAACTACAGCTCCATCAGATGACAGTAAAAAGTACATCTTTTCTTCATGAGGAAGGGGGGAGCAGGACAAGTGAGACTCATCTGCCATCCATTAAGCTTTCACTCTCCATCTTCTTAAATGCCCTCTGATAGCACCTGGCAGGCTGGTCACTTGTCTAGCTTCCTCCGGACCTAGCCCATTTCACCACTGTCACCCGCACTGAGGGTTCTCTGTTTGGAACAATGCGAAACACTTTGCTGAACCACAAGTAGATCACATCCACCTATCAATCTTCATCCAACTTCCCAATCACACAATCAAAATGCAAACTGAGTACTGAATCAGAGGAACCTCTAAGTCAGTGACATGTTTATCACCTACCCGCCAAGTGGCATGTTAGGCTGACAACTAAACTGATCTTTCAAGCTGACAGGAACATGCTTTTGGGCAATATTGTTGCTTTAAAAGCCAGGCAAGACAAGTATTTGTTTAAATAGGTAGTCATAACAGGAAAGAAACAGATTTTTGTCATTAACACCTCTATCCCTGGAGGAGCACAGACCGAATTAAAACTCACATTAATGCTCTATGTGTTACTATAGATGACAAACAAAAATAACACGTAACACAAAACAAGCGCAGGAAAAGCCAACAGATTTGAAGTTGGTGCCAGCCTTTTGGCTTTATCAGTGCTTGATTTCTTGGTCAAGGTTTTTGTTAAACTTTACTACTAGAGGAGCTGCAGAGTCCTTGTCATTATATAAAGAATATTTGTGAAAGCAAAAATATTTTTGCTGGTCTCCAATAGAACATGGTGCCATAGAAGTCCCCAACACTGATAGGAAATGCTTTGTGTGCAGATGTGTTCCTTGTGAAACAGCAGACTGCAATCATTTACAGAGACATTACCTAATGGTGAAGTGGCTAAACCTTTGTCCCTGCTATGTGTGATGGTGGGTATCCATTGGTCTACTGTTTGAACAACACAATAGACCAATGGATAATTAGGGCTGACTGAAAGTCCATGTGAGTAGGTTATATATATATATATATATATATATATATATATATATATACACATTTTGTAAAATCAAATAGTCTTGGTTCGTGCCAGACGTACTTAGTTTTTTCAAAGTCAACAAGCCTTGGGTTGACCTCCAGTCTTTTGACTTTGTAAATGGCTGTTTTGTTTTGTGATGGTTTTTGCACAACTTTATTGTTGGGGAATTTGTCGGACCTCAAAAAAGCACACATTGCCATAGTAGTCCCTGGCACTTAAGGAAACTAATTTGTGTGGGGATGTGCTTCTTGTGAAAGGGCTGAATGCCAACACTCACAGTGAAGTTACTCATTGGCTAAAGTGGGCTGATCTATTGCCCTATGTTGTATGCTGTAGTGGGCAGACGAAAATGTGAAAGAAACTATAATAGACTGATGAGTGAAGAGGACTGACTAAGAACCTCTATAAGTGATGCATACAATTTTAGTAAAATCAAAATGCCTTGGCTAACGCCAAACCTAAACATGACTAAATCTATTTCATAATGTAGAAAGTAAATCTGGCCAAGGGATTACTGGATCCTCCTAAATCAGAATACTCTGTGGCTAATTTTCGCTTCTGTGGTAACATGATTCATTAATAGCACACCTACAATAGCAAAAACAACATGGGTTCAGTTTTTACTGGGCACAGTATTATCAAACAATTCCAAGGTAATGTGGTTACATTGAGGTTTCCCCCAACTACGTTGGCACAATGAAGTTTTATCCTCCACAAAACTTGTCAGCTTTTGACTAGTGAAAATTTTGCAGGGGAAAAACCTGACGGTGTATCAGTTACTGTAAAACTCGAAATCCAAATTTTCAGGGCCAAAGTTGAATTTTGATTGCCACAGGAGATACAATAAGGTTCTCAGTTTCATATATGCTGGTTTCTGCATAATTCCTACTGTATATGTTTTGTCTCTCACTCCCTCTCATATATATGTATGTTTATATTTTCTCTGAATAACCAAAAGATTCAGGGATGTTAGAGTTAGCAAATAAAATTGAAAACACGTTAGAAATTCACTGAAAAAAACAAAGGTTACAGGGACGTTATAGTTAGGCTCAGATTTTACTTGTACATAACCATAGAAATTTTGCAGTTATAGTTACCCGAGGTAACTATAACTTACGGCCTTCAAGGCACTTCTTATGACCTCACATATTATATCACTCATAACACAGTCAGTGACATCACTCATGACATCACTGATGACATCTCAAATGACATCACTGATGACAATGGAGAAGAAGCCTTGCAGCAGCATTTTAGATGAGTTGTATTTTGCATATAATGAATGAGGGTGCAGCAAGGTATAGGCTGTTGTCATAGTCTAGCTCGGAGATTACAAGTGTGACTTACAGTTTACGTTGGTGTGCAAGGTATGGGAAGATGCAACGCAGCATTTTCATTGTGTAGAAGGAACTCTTTGTGACATTAGCATGCAGTATCAAGGATAAGTCAGAATACATTGTTACTCCTAGGTTTCTCTTGATGTTTTTGGATGGGCTGTATGTACCTTAGGCCATATGGCAGTAGGCTGGTAGTTTGCCATCACCCGCATGTCATAGTCTTTGTCGTTGTGGTACCGAGCTCTAGATGGTTGTTGGCCATCCATGTGTTTATGGCACAAAGTCATCAAGTTGTGAATTGTAGGGGTCTTCAGTGCTGTCCAGTTTTTAAATTATTTGGGTGTCATTTGCATAGTTGTAAAAGGTGAAGTTGTATGATTTAATCAGATTTGTTAAGGGGATTAGGCAGATATTGAATAATACAAGGTATATGATGGACCGCTGTGAACGCCACAGTGTTGTGTGTGAGGAGATGATGTGATAGACCAAGAAACAACAGAGGGTCCCTGAAATCTCAATGGGGAGGAAGAGCGCAAGGGAGAAGCGCAAGCTAAACAACAAAATCTTCCTCCTGTGACAATAATACTATGGGGGATTCATCCACATAATGTGTATAGTTCTCCCGCAGATTATTAGAACATTACAGCAATTTATTTTTTTTATATTTTATTAGTATCAAAAAGGTAATGAGATCACAATGATGTACATTTAAAAATATTTGATATCTCTAATCAATGCTACGCAGAGACCCATGTTAAAAGGACAAAATTCAATACAGAACAATACATATACAAAGACAGTATATAAATAACAATAATTCAGAACGCAAAAACAGCACAAAATGTTCAGATACAACCATACAATAGGTTAACGATACACATAGGACTAAAATGAAACAAGCATTGGAAATGCAATAGGGCTCGCATTAGGAAAGTTTGAGCTATTGGTCTTATAAATGAATTTTTTTTAATTTATGTGTTATTTTTTAAAATAGTTAAATTAATAGCTTTGTCATTTACAATGCCAATAGTTATAACTTTCGCAAATGTGACACCTATAGCATTTGTAATGCAACGTGTTTTGTATTTACGTGACTTAGATCTATTGATATTACAAATAACAATGGCTTTTAATTTTTTTAAATAATTAATACTTAATTTATTTAATTTGTAATGGCAATAGCTTAAACTTTTGTAAATAACTTTTGTGAAGATTATGTTCAGTGTTTTTTATTGTGACGAAAATCCAAGAACAGAAGTGAAATATTA
Organism: Lissotriton helveticus; assembly: GCF_964261635.1. NCBI lineage: Eukaryota > Metazoa > Chordata > Amphibia > Caudata > Salamandridae > Lissotriton > Lissotriton helveticus. The sequence goes on from NC_136067.1 coordinate 829,027,963, forward strand.
ACATCTTTTTGTGATTTGTAATAAAGCATGAAAGCTTGAAAACAGCTTGAAACATTGAAAAAACATATTTGAACCAGTGATGCTGTGGTTGCGCTGAGTGATGCTGTGTTGGTGCTGAGTGATGCTGTGGTTGCGCTGAGTGATGCTGTGGTTGCGCTGAGTGGTGTGTGCATCGGTGGAGCTTAGTGGGTGCATTGGTGGAGCTGTGTGGTGGGTGCATTGGTGGAGCTTAGTTGGAGCATCGGTGGAGCTGTGTGGTGGGTGCATCGGTGGAGCTGTGTGGTGGGTGCCTCGGCGGAGCTGTGTGGTGGGTGCATCGGCGGAGCTGTGTGGTGGGTGCATCGGTGGAGCTGTGTGGTGGGTGCTTCGGTGGAGCTGTGTGGTGGGTGCATCTGTGGAGCTGTGTAATGGGTGCATCTGTGGAGCTGTGTGGTGGGTGTATCTGTGGAGCTGTGTGGTGGGTGCCTCGGTGGAGCTGTGTGGTGGGTGCATCGGTGGAGCTGTGTGGTGGGTGCCTTGGTGGAGCTGTGTGGTGGGTGCATCAGTGGAACTGTGTGGTGGGTGCATCAGTGGAGCTGTGTGGTGGGTGCATCGGTGAAGCTGTGTGGTGGGTGCATCGGTGAAGCTGGGTGGTGGGTGCATCGGTGGAGCTGGGTGGTGGGTGCATCAGTGGAGCTGTGTGGGTGGAGCTGTGTGGTGGGTGCATCGGTGGAGCTGTGTGGTGGGTGCATCAGTGGAGCTGTGTGGTGGGTGCATCGGTGGAGCTGTGTGGTGGGTGCATCGGTGGAGCTTAGTGGGCGCATTGGTGGAGCTGTGTGGTGGGTACATCGGTGGAGCTTAGTTATTGCAGCGGTGGAGCTTTGTGGTGGGTGCATCGGTAGAGCTGTGTGGTGGGTGCCTCGGCGGAGCTGTGTGGTGGGTGCATCGGTGGAGCTGTGTGGATAACATGCATTGGTTGAAACTTCTTTTTTTAAAATTGAGAGCGCAGTAAATACAAAGGCAGTTTACTGTTTTGTGATGGGGGAAGTGCAGTAGATTAATATAAGCCTGCAAGCTTTATTTTCAGATACAATTAACTTAAATGTTTTCCTATTTGGTTTCAAACACAATTCAAACAAATAACATTTGTGTAACAATCTCGCACTTTTTATAAATCATTAGTAAAAGAGATCAATGAAATTCAACTAAAACCCATATATAGCAGAAGAGGAGAAAGCTCTAGTAGCGGGATTCAGGATGAATGTATTCCTTTGAAGCAAATCGTCAGCATGTGAAAGGTGTAAAATAGTAATCAGCATAAAACGAAAATGTCAGCAAAAGACTTTATAAAATTCTGTGTAGCCCTGATAAAATAATTAGAGCGTTTAATTATATCATGACCAACAACGGTTATTGTTTCAAGAGCAGCGTGCGAGATGGTTAGGCTGCAATATAAAAAAAACAAGCATTAGAGAGCATAAAAGGAGACACGGCCGCCACAGAAGTCCCATCTCATGTAAACCCCATTTAACCTGTTTACGTGGGGATCAGGCATCAATCAGTTCCCAGCATGAAGGAATCCAGACACAGTCACACCACACCAGAAGTAAATATCACAGTCTTAAAAACAAATTAGTGTTCAATAAATAATCTAACTCTGACCCAGAGTGTTTACACGAGAAGCAAGCCTTGTTCTATATCTGCTATAAAGCCTCTGTCTGCAACCACGGTGACCACCGAAGACACAGCCCGCACGATGAACACCATCCACTCCGGATCACCGACCGACCCCTGCCCACACCACGTCTTCAACAAGGCCGACTCCACCATCGCACCCCAACTCCGGAACATCATCAACACCTCATTCAACACCGCCACCTTCCCGGAGAGCTGGAAGCACGCCAAGCTCAGCGCCCTCCTGAAGAAACCTACAGCGGACCCCACCGACCTCAAGAACTTCCGCCCCATCTCGCTCCTCCCTTTTCCTGCCAAAGTCATCGAGAAGATCGTCAACAGACAGCTGACAGCTGACCGCCTTCCTCGAGACAAACGGATCTCTCGACCCCTCGCAGTCCGGATTCAGAGCCAACCACATCACCGAGACCGCCCTCATCGCAGCCACCGACGACATCCGGACCCTGCTCGACAAAGGGGAAACAGTGGCCCTCATCCTCCTGGACCTCTCCGCGGCGTTCGACACTGTCTGCCACCGCACCCTAGTCAAGCGCCTCAGCAGCATCGGTATCCAAGAGAAGGCACTGGAGTGGATCATCTCGTTCCTCGACGGAAGAACACAAAGAGTCCGCCTCCCCCCGTTTCGCTCCGAGGCCACCGAAGTCATCTGCGGCGACCCGCAAGGATCTTCACTCAGCCCCACTCTCTTCAACGTCTACATGAAACCGCTTGCAGCCATCGCACGCCAGCACAACCTCAACATCATCTCTTACGCCGACGACACTCAGCTGATCCTCTCCCTCACCAGAGACCCCGACACCGCCAGAACCTGCCTACACGAAGGGATGAAAGACGTCGCCGAGTGGATGAAGGACAGCCGCCTGAAACTGAACTCGGACAAGATGGAAGTCCTCATCCTGGGATCTTCGCCCTCCGCCTGGGACGACTCCTGGTGGCCCCCAGCCCTGGGCACCGCACCCAAACCAACCGACCACGCACGCAACCTGGGCTTTATCCTGGACTCCTCCCTCTCGATGACCAGACAAGTCAACGCCGTCTCCTCATCGTGTTTCAACACCCTGCGTATGCTTCGCAAAATCTTCCGCTGGTTCCCGACCGAGACCAGGAAGACTGTCACCCATGCACTCGTCACCAGCCGACTGGACTACGGAAACGCCCTCTACGCCGGAACCACAGCCAAGCTACAGAAAAGACTCCAGCGCATCCAGAACGCCTCCGCCCGACTCATCCTGGATGTCCCCCGACGCAGCCACATCTCCAGCCACCTGAGGAACCTGCACTGGCTCCCCGTCGACAAGAGGATCACGTTCCGGCTCCTCACCCACGCACACAAGTCTCTCCACGACCTGGGCCCCAAGTACCTCAACGACCGCCTGACCTTCTACACGTCCACCCGCCAGCTACGGTCCACCAGCCTCGCCCTCGCAGCCGTACCACGCATCCGAAGAGCAACCGCCGGAGGAAGATCCTTCTCTTACCTGGCTGCCAAGACGTGGAACTCCCTCCCCATCCACCTTCGGCTGACCCAGGACCATCTCGCCTTCAGGAAACAACTCAAGACCTGGCTGTTCGAGCAGTAGCATACCCCCTCCCCCTAGCGCCTTGAGACCCTCCCGGATGAGTAGTGCGCTATACAAATGGTTTGATTGATTGATTGATTGAACCACTACATATGAACTAAAGTCAATGTTCAGACCCAGTAGATGTGACAAGCTTTTCGATTAATTGAAACTTAAACCTTTTGGATCCTCACAGTAAAGACTTCTATATCTTCTGTGTAACCATCTTCACCTCAGAATAAGCCTAACCTTTGACGATGCTACACTCTAATGACAACCTGGTGACCAGTGCTGCATTATAAATCTTATAAAATACACTACACACAAAAAACAGAACACTAGAATTATTTGTAAGATTTATAAAATCACAGCTACAGTTTCTTTGCCTTCAATGCAAGCAACTAATTTCTGTGCTTGTTTCTTTGTTCCTTTGGACACAATGTGAGAATGATTGTTTCTGAAATACCCCAGAAGAAAATAAGGAATCAGGATTTGTTTGAGAATGCGAGTATTAGTATCAGAACCCAAACCAACCAAGCCTCATTTTCATTTCAAATCAAGGCTACAAACACTTCAATTTGCTCTTGTCTTTGCAGTTCTCTGGTTTCCGTTAGAAGGTATGTCTGAGACCAGAAATGAAATAAGCCATTTGGTAGAGTACCAATTGGGGACAGGATGTTCCAAGGGCCCACTATTCAAATCATTGTTTGGCTTTTACTATCAAAATAAGTAATACACTATTGAAACCGTTACGAAAAACCAGTGGCACTATAGTTTTCCAATCACTTGCTTTCAGGTGCAAAATGTTAAATTCAGAGCAACAAGGTTTCAATATAAAAATGAATCTAAACCCTGAAGAGAATATTGCTAATGAAATAGTACATTTCTAATGGTGCACTTCTTGCTTTTACATTGATTCACATTGTGGGCAGGTTTCGATTCACCCTTACAGACGGTCATGTTTTGCATTCAAAATGATAATGCACATGATAATGAACAGTGGGTCACTGCAACTCTATGCAACAAACTCTTCTGCACTCTACAGAGTTATGGCTTGGCTACTTACATCTTTGCAAACAAGGCTTATCTCCATCTTGTGCCACACTATAGTAATCTTCACGCACTCTTGTCCTGGACCCTTCCTCTCTGAAACTTTAATGTATTTTTATGAAACAGTGAAAGGAATGTGTTTTAGTTGATAGGAGCGTTGTTTGAAATTAAAATATAGAAATGCAGGTGCTCATTCTAGGGTGTTTTGAGTAGGGGTGGGTGAAATATTCCATTCCGCCGGCGGAATTGACTGAATTTTGGCGACTCCAAATTCCTCTTGTAATGCAGAGTTCTGGCCAAATGCTGCCAATCGCCAAGTGGTGAAATTTTTTCTTGTGTGCAAGCTAAAACAGTAAATTGGCAAGCGGAAGTGAGATTTGGCATCCCCTAGCACGATTTTCGGTTGCTAGGAGGACATCTGGCGCGATTATTCCGTGTGTGGTCGTGATTGTTCGCAGTCATACTGCTGCTGAAGTAGAAAATCTACTCGAGCGGCAGTAAAATCAACTTGAGTATCCCCACTCTAGGAGAGCTATCTGTCGGTAGTTCCCGGGGAGCAGTCTAGAACCTTTCCTATGAATTGAGATTACTGTGCTTCCCTTCCAGGACTTTGGAGTTTCCCCTGTACTAATTATGTGGTTATACATGCATGATAAAAACTTACTCCACTCTTTTGAGTTGTTCTTTAGGACCATTATCGGGATTTGATCTGGGCCCATTGCAGCCGAGCTTCTTGCCTTTTTTATGTAATGTTTACTAAGGTTGGTGTTAGTGGCTCAATGTTTGTGACTTTGTCCTGTCCTATATCGATTTGCATTACTGTGTCACAGTTGGAGACTTGGTTTAATTTGTATAAATTAGTTATATATGTTTCCCAGTCTGAAGGTGGGACAGGGTTTGATTTTAACATTTTTTTTGTTCCTGTTTCTTGTGCTATTATAGTCCAATATGTACGTTTGTCTTGTCTTTTTGCTGCTATCTGCAGGTCTATCCATTTTTTATCCTGTAAGATTTGATTTTCTTTTAATTTTTGTCTTCTGCGATAGTTTTTTAGTTTATTGATTTCCTGTTTTCTGGTGTCAGAGAAATACAGGAATTGTGCCCTAATTCATTTGTTTAATTCCCTTGCCTTGGGATCTGAAGTCAATCTTTTGTTGCCTTGTGTTTTTATCATTCTTCGTTTTCCACTCTTCTGTAGTAGTTGAACAAGATTCTTGGCAACTGCCACAAAATTTGATATTGGGTTTATGTTGTGATTAATTGAAAGTAAATTTGAGTTCTCAATTGTTTGGGTGATTTTTTCAAAGGTTTTAGGGGCCAGTTACATGCATGAGTAGCCCGACGGGGCCAAATTTTAAAAAGAGTAAAACACACTACCGCCCACATAATAAAGGGGGTGCATAGACAATGCAAAACTGCACCAGTGTGGTGCTAGAGGAACACTAGCAGCATATATACTAATAAGAAACTGGCTAAGAGAGTGCCACATGTCCCCATGAACTGCAAATTGTTTGAGAGGAGAGACTGTTAACCCTTACAAGGAGCCCCAGGAAGTCCAAAGCTGCCAAGGGTCCAGTGATACCAAGAGCAGCCAGACAGCAAAGCATCAAAGCAGCAATCCCCACGTAAAACACAAGAAAGACATGCGCAGACACCACCACAATGAAATTGCGCCACATGACCCCAGTGGTGAAAGGTTACCAATGCAAGTCAGAAAACAAGCACACAAAGCGCCAGAAGAGGGCTTCCATGATGACGGACCGAGAGCACGAAGTTAGATGTGCGACAAAGCCTGCACATGGAAATCTAATGGCACAGGCAGGAGCCCAGGAGAGAAAAAGAAGAAATGCTTAACGGAAGATGCCACGCAAACTGGCCACCGCTGCACAGAATGGCTAATGTTGGCCTAGAATTGAGCATCATTACATGTAATGGGGTGACCCTGTAACCATCAGAACCTGGATGGGTGATAGAACTATTAATAATGGTTATGTAGGAACGAAATACACACTGATATAGTATTTCTTATAACGTTACTTAGAGAATCCGTCCCTGCACGGGTACCAGGATAATGGTATCTATACCAATATAAACAAAGCACACTGACCACAACGGAAATAAAGTTTTAGTCATATATTTCCATTATAACTGAATCATGTTAAAACATTAATTTTGCTGTCCAACAGAAACACATAAAACATATAAACTACATAGACTTTGTGCAGAATTGTTGTGCATTTAAAATCCAACATACATTGATGTCAAATCATACGGTTCTTTAGCAAAGCCAACTATAATTGCAATAAACCAACAGGTGCATCAATTAAATCTTGGGTCCTAGTGGGTATTTGTATAGTTGATTCATGGAAAGAAGGTATTGTGTCGACGTTTCGACCCTCGGGGGGCAATGCGCTGGTTGTGCGCATCAAGAGCGGGTCTTCATCAGGACTGTACAAGGGTGGGACAGCCTATGGGCATAATAGACAAGTGTCAAACGTGGGTCAGTGGTAGTGTGCGTAAAGGTGAGGGCATTGACATTGCTCACCTTCAATGGACCTCGGCTCCTCTTGGAAACCTGGTCCTGTGTGGTTAGAGTTGCTGGTCAGCCGACAGATTGAGCATGTCACACGAAGTGACAACCCTGCCAAGCATGCATGAACGGAGGCAGAAGCAAGCACTGCGAAGGCGCTGGTTTGAGGCGCCAGCACTCCGCCCTCGAGTGAAGAAGATCGAAGAATGGGACCTTCCATCCATAGAGTTGAGCACCGAGAAGATCCGCGAGGAAGGGTTGGAACCTCCGAGTGGTCCTCGAGCAGGAGAAGCATGTCCTACTGACAGGACAAATGACAGAGTCCTAGGAACTGGACGTGACCAGCGAGATGTCCATGTGGAGTGAACATGAGACACGTGAAATGACGCCACACCACTCTGAGGAACCTGGTCGGGAGGAGAGGAGACAGTGGCACAATGCCACAGCCTAAAGAATCACCACAGGAGCACAAGAAGAAAAGGGAGAAGAGTGGTAAGACTGAGGAATCGTACCAATACCAGAGAAGGCTTCCATCAACACAAGCCACTGGGGTGTAGCGATGTCACTGAAGACAGCTCCGCCAAAGGACCAACTGTAAGCTACCAGCAAGCACGAACCGTGTCCAGGCCCCACGCTTCACAGTGTGACCATGCAGCCATCTGTCACCGGCTGCTTGGCATAGATGGCATCTCAGCTAGGAATTGACATACCTAAGAACTGCAAGTGACCACGTCTGCTTAACTTCAAGCAAGACATCGCCAAGTGTAAGATGGTAATCGTCATCATTACCAGGTACATTACCAGAACCACCACAGGAGCCTCGTACCACTAGAGTGGATCCAAACGCTTGAGGCCAACAAGGCACTGCTTGAGCCGTGGCAGTCTTCTGTGAGCCCCCGTGAACCCGAGACCTGCCGAAGAGAGCATACTCAACCATTGGACCATTCACCCTTCAGGTTGCATGAGGCTTGGACGTGACCCTGTTGGGAGTTCCGCAGAGACCACTTTGAGCAGCCTACAGCCCACACAGTCACATGGCAATACAGGGGCAAGGGCCTCTAGGGAATTCTGGTGAGAGGGAAATCCTGACAAGAAAGCTGCATCTGCAGCAGCTCCACAACAGGCACCAGGAAGCATAGAGGTCACGGACAGAGACTGGTCACCCAAAAACTATCTAATGAAGGCATGTGCACCACAGTGCTATAAGCCAGAACACGCAGACCTTAAGACAACCACCCTTGTGGCTGCAAGAGTGATTTGGATGTGGTCCTGATAGCAGTTCCTCAGTGACGCCTTCGCACAAACTACAGAGGCTCCACACAGTCCATGCTGTACTGACATCGCATGTCCATTTAAAAACACAGGTTGGTTGTGTTTGAGCATAAATCAAAACCGCTTTTGACGTGGGTAAATACATCACCCAGTTATGTTTTGACTGCATTATGATGTTCTCTGCTCGGCTGCCTATTCAGCTCAAGCAAACTGAAAATGACTACGAAAAAAGTAAAGTCTAAATCAAGTCAAAATGTTGCATATATAAGGAAGACGAATAATTTATCATCCTTTCTGGGCGTTGAGCACACGGTCAACAAACAAGGCGTGGCAAGCCGTGAACAATGTTACGTCAGAGTTAGAACAGTCTGGTCAAGTAAAGGTAATAGATAGACAAGTGATTACCCTTATCGTATGGTTGTTGTCACAACGTATCATGAACCTACACAAAAGGTACATAAAGGAGCTCTCCAATCACAGGGAAGAACAGCCCATATATGGTACTGACTGAAAGGGTGGGATCAAAGCTTGCATAGCTGCTCAGTGCAGCCCTCATACAACCTCACTTACTTACAGCTACACCAATGGGAGGGTACAGTGACCCGCTACAAACAAGCTTCACTCTTTTTGTCTGACACAATCATTCACATCTGGTACTCAGCCCACAGATGCAGCGTACATGCCACTGCAGCCAGGTGACCAGCCAGTCTGACCCTGCACACCGCTTGGATGCGCACTCACCTGTTACATGCTGGCTTCTGTACACTCCAAGCTGCTGGGTATGCATACATTCCATACAGCACTCCATCCTCCTGAGCTAATCACTTAGCCATGGAACTGCGAACAAAATACCATGAAAAACGTCATGGCGTTTAGATCGGAATTTCCAACTCAATCAACCGCAAAGACAACACCATCAATCACTGAACAACCAAGTCTCAATATAAAAATAACAAGAGAGTCCCACCTCCAGGAAAGAGCTCACCAATTTAGGTATGCTTGACTAAAGCTTCATGAAGCTCGGTCTGTCATCTCTCTCATATCCTATTCTCATAAGCATATACTAGTAACGCCAAGTTTGACGCCACCTGTCAGGACCATGCACTTGCCACATAAGTCATACTATAACCACACACATGTTCAGTCAAACATAAAGGTCTGAATGTAACCAATGACACGGTGCCACATTAGTGGCAGTTGTACGTTATACAAGTGCCAGATAAAGTAACATAACTCATTGAAGTAGCAAACCCAATTTAGAAATCGGGTATCAGTTAACACACCTCGGCATTCTCAACACATGAAACTTCAGGTTAACAAACTATTCAGGTTAACTTAAAAAAATATTCACAATGATGCACAATGAACAATGTGCCACAGGGATAATGAGTATCGCAAAGGACTGGGCAGTGATTTAAAAGCAGTTCTGGAAAGAGTTGTCATACTAACTAGCCCCATGTGACACAAAGGACCTAATTATGAGTTTAGCAGTCCGAGGACTGCCAAACTCACAGTGGCGGTCTGGTCTGGCCACCGCTGCACGGCGGTCCTAATGCCATATTACAACTTGGGCGGTCAGACCGCCATGGCACCGCCACAACTGCCAGGGCTCAGAGATCCCTGGCAGTGGTGCAGCTGACTGAGGGCCGCAATATGCTTGCTGGTTCCCTGCGGCACCGTTCATTTCATTTCATTTTGGACATTTATAAAGCGCCTGGAAGTACGCCCACCGGCGTGTCCCCGCGCTGTGATAAGTGAGAGCTGAAGATCCACCCACCCTCCCAACCGTCTACCTGCTAAACAAAAGGGTCTTGAGACTTTTCCTAAAAATCAATTCCGATGGCTCCAAGCGCAGGCTTAAGGGTAGAGCATTCCAGTACTTGGCCGCCAGATGTCTAAAAGATCTACCCCCCATACGCGCTTTCCTTATTCTTGGTACCATTAAGAGTCCTGTGCAGGAGGAGCGGAGGTTGCGTGTGGGCTCATACCCGGTCACCAGACTCCTGAGCAACGCAGGAGCCTTGCCATTCAAAATACGATGCCGTCAAGCATATTATAACTTTCCTCACCGCCAGTGGTCCCATGGAGGTTCTTACTCCATGAAACTGCTGGCGGTGAGAAAAGAAAGGGGGCCATACAGCGCCCCCTCTTCACCATGTGTACGGGGGTGCATGCACCCCAGTTCCTGCAGGCTTGGACTGCAGAGTCCATGCCGTGCAGTAACTGCTTTTGGCACTCCAATTGCGGTACCCATTTCCAGAGCCACTGCTGTGGGACTGCTAAAGAAACGTCCACCAGACACAAGAAAACTCGTAATCTGGCGGGCGGTGCTCACACGGCTTTGGCAGTATGGGAGCGGGATTTCGGCCACACCTTTCTCACTGCCAAAGTCGTAATCGTGCTGTGAGTAACCAACCCACTACAGCTCTACAGAGGAAGTTAGGAGTGAGATTCCGCCTCAAAAGCGTGTTACAACATAGTTCTAAATGATGGATCTTAAAGCAACGTTTTTAAAATATAATGGCTAAAAACAGAACTTGCAGGTATATCTGACACAATGTCGTAAAACATTCCAATGCATTTGAGTCTGACACAAGTGCCTAGAATATTTATTTCTCTGCAACAGCCAATCATGTAAGTGTCTATAAAAAAAAGGTGAGCCTCTCCCTCAATGCTTCTTTGGGGCTTGATGGCAAGATTTTCCAGAGCTGAAGGCAACTGACTAATCTACAGCTGGTAGTGGCGCGTATCATGTCACGTGAGTCCATTTCAGAACTAATTATTTCAGATTGTTTGAGATCTGTGACCCATTGATTGGCATGAAAATCTGACTGGAGTCTGCATTTATGATGCAATAATCATTTTCCAAGTGAGTCCATTTCAGAACTAATTATTTCAGATTGTTTGAGATCTGAGACCCTTTCATTGGTATGAAAATCTGACTGGAGTCTGCTTTTATGATGCAATAAGGTTGCCAAGACTTTCATATTGATCAATTAAAAGTTTTGAAGTTGGAAGAGGTGTGGCGCAGCGGCCAGGGCGACTGACGCTGGACGCTGGGGATCACGGTTCGATCCCCGGCTCCGGCGGCAGGGGTGTGCCCAGCACCATGTGACTCTGGGCAATAGCTCGCTTAATCTTCCCGACGGCCCCCAGCGCCTTGACACCCTCCCGGTATTTGTTCACGCTTTACAAATACTGTACATTTGTTACACCATATATGTGGAGCATACACAGGATTGCCGCACCCTCTTCACAAAACAAGCCTTTGCAAACTGATAGGTCAGATTCAATGTACCAACGCATGCAGTGTATGTGCATAGAGCCCGAGAAATGAAGAGGCAAACTGTATTGAAGGCTCCCTTGCCTTTAATAAAGTACTGTTTTGGTTTACATTTAAAATATAGGGCAGATTGTGATGAAGACTTCATTATGGTTCTTGCTTTGTTTTTATAAGATAGCAAGAAAGGAAAAAAACCTATAACCAACGTTCCACTGACACCCAAACTTTTTTCATGGAAATAAAGAGGATGATATTGAAGGCAAAAGAGCCTTCAGAACAGACTGCCTTCTATTTTCAGGAAGCAAAACCGAAAGTAAAAAACCTGGTCCTGCTGACTCTAGTAAGCATCCGTTAAGAGGGAGAACTTCACAAGATAAAGAGAGAGGAGTCGGTTGGCATGCAGGAGGGTGGCTTGCTAGTGGCAGTGCAGGCGTTACGGAGGAGCACACCGGCAGAGAAGGATGAGGAAGTAGGAACACAAGAGGGTGGCAGATGAGATGGAGCATGTAATGAATAAATCCAGGAGACAATGGTAGTATTTCCAGGTTTATTCCAATACTTAAACTCTCTTCAAGACAAGGAGAAACAGCTACATCCAACCTCTAACGGCTCTCACCAGCACCAACAGAATACATTCTACCTGTGCTATGACCTAGTGAGCAGGGCCGGACTGGGAACTGAAAGCAGCCCTGGCAAATTTCTGCAGACCAGCCCCCGTCCGGCACGTAGCGAGCCCGACCGCTACTTTTCTCCCCCCAAGAAAATTTTGGAAAACGACAGTCCAAAATGGTGAATTTTACAGCACATTTTTCATTATATATTGTATCAACTTTCAAAGCACAGTAAATAGTAGATGATGACCTTAAAGAGCACCAGGTTACACACCCAGTCATATGTACCCATAGACATTCTTTCAGAGAGCACCAAAAATAGACACAAGTAGTGAATCAGAGAGAACAAAGTAAAAATGAGACCACTACTGGGGGGAGTTTAGGGAGTTGAACTTGTCCCCCCCAAGAAAATTTGAGAGACAGAAAGGCCAAAACAAAGCATTTTTCATTACATATTAGATTGTATTAACTTTTAAAGCATAGTAAATTGTCACTCATGTTGTCACACATGAGCACACAGGCCACTGACTGAGGCCAGAATACTGTGGAAATGTCACACATAAGCACCTAGGCACTGACCCAGGACTGGTCACACCACCAGGCCAGTAAGCATGCAAATGTCACACATAAGCACCCAGGCCAGTAAGCATGGAAATGTCACACATAAGCACCCAGGCTGACAGAAGGCATGGAAATGTCTCAAATGGCACCCTGGCCAGAAAGCATGAACAATTAACACAAAGGCCCTGGCCTTGACATGACACATCTTTAAATAGCCTACTTAAGTGATGGCACAATAAGTGTTGCAGGCCCACTAGCAGCATTTAATGTACAGTACCTGGGTACATGTAGAACCACATTTCTAGGGACTTACAAGTAAATTAAAATTGTCAATTCGGTGTAAGCCAATTTTACCATGTTTGAAAGGAAAGAGCGCAAGCATTTTAGCACTGGTTAGTGGTGGTAAAGTGCACTGAGCCCTAAGAGCCAACAAAAATGGCCTTTTTTCATGTAATAAAGCAGATGAAACCGGATTTTAATTTGGAGGAATCTGAGGCCAACAGGGACTTATCTAACCTTGTTGCAGTAGACAGTATGAACAATATGTATCTAAAAAACATTTTACATGTGCTAATGGCGCCGGGACTTTTTCTGTAGCTAGACCTAAACAAGAGTGCTTAAATTGTGCAGGGACTATCAGGTACTCGCTACCTGCACTTTAATTATGAAGGAATAGTACAGGCACTTCTTAGCACTGCCCTCAATTCTTTTAATGGAAGAGTACCAACACATCTCAGCAGCAAACAGGCTGTCTGAGACGAGGAGTACCTACGATTCTATATTTCCATTTTGATCACTAGTAAAAACTCTCCCTTTTGTGCAAGCTACTTGTTGATCTCAGCCCCGCACAATACAACCTCCCACTGACCGACTCCAATTCCACAGCACCACCTACTGTCCCAGCCCTGCACAATACCACCTCCCACTGACCCACTCCAATTCAACACACCACCTACTGATCCTGCCAGCACAATACCACCTCCCGCTGACCCACTCCAATTCCACACACCACCTACTGTCCCAGCCCTGCACAATACCACCTCCTGCTGACCCAATCCACCCAATTATAAGCTGAAATGTTTCATTATGAAACTGTGCAAGACAACTATTTAGGCACTGGCCAGTAAGCACATGCCTAAAAGATGTTATTACTAAAAACCCATGTGTAATGAGAATCCTCTTCAAAGGCCACTGAGGAGCGTAGGTGTGTGAGGGCCCTTCCAGGTCCAAGGCATTCCTGTGCATGCTTGGTACTTGTATTAGCGTTTATCCTAGTCTGACATCGGGACTACAAGTCCCAGAATGCAAAGGGAAATATGACCCTGTACTATGCATGTAACAAGTAGGCTTTAAATGTCCCCTTACAAAATCCCATGGTGCAGGATTCTGAGATAGCTTACCAGCAGTTTGAGGTGACTATTTTGTTCTGTGTCGTTGACGTTTATTCTCTAGCGACAACCCTCACTGCATCATTCACACTCTCATGAGGCATTATCCACTGTCTCTTTGATTCGCTCATATAGGGGGACTTTGTCCACCATCATTCTCCTGCTCTTCTGGTCACTATTTTTCTTCTTGCTTTCAGTCATGATTTGTTTCTATTCTGAAGGCATCGCCCTTCCTTTTGTGTGTCATGGCAAAAAGTGCCATTATAAGGTTGTCAAAAACTGTTAATTAATGAATAGTTGATATTCAAATGTCATTAGTTAAAATCGACAAGAATGCTTCCAAACGATCATTGGCTTAGACGGCCATGTTGCTACTCGAAAAAGTGGCCGCCACATCTGCATCATGAAGTTCGGTTTTTTAAATTGGACGGCTTAATGCACCCACGGTGGTAGGAAATCCAACTAGCCTGGTGCATTTTTCAGTCCATGGCAAGGCAGACGGAGGCAGTCATAACCAGGAGGCAATAGCCTCCTCACACGCCTGAATCCTGGTGTCACTGCTCCTGCTGCACTCATGAAAGCTGTGACCTTGCTTACATTAATAGTTAGGCCCTGATTAGAAGTCTGACGGACAGATATTCCCAGGAGCATTATCACTCTGTCTTATAACTGGAAAGGTTTTCAGTTCTCAGATGTCCTAGGTGCGGGAAAAGGAGACCTGATGAAAATCCAGCAAGTAAAATCACGCGGGCCGGGGCCTCAGACTGTAGGCAGCCCCGGGTTCACCCTCTCCTACGTCACAGTGAGCACAGAATGCTCCGTCACGTGGGCCACAGACTTGACACTCACTCCATCCTTATACAACGCAATCCTATTTGCATTCCAAACCTTCCCGTCACTTAGAAGAGCAGAGTTGCATAAGATCTTAATGACCTTGAAGGGAGAGGAATATTTGCTTTCTCCTTTGCGAACAAGTCTACCTTTCTTCACTTTCACAGTATCACCCACTTGTAACATAATCTTATTGTTGGAATTAGAACTGAGATGCTTCTCCTTCAAGATATTTTGTTTCGCCTCTAAGGAAACTTTGACATCCTTTGCAGACCATGTCAGTGCAGTTTAACCAACCCATGTTGTCTTTGGTACGAGCAGATCTCCCTCTCATGAGCTCAAAATGAGAGTAATTGGTAGAATCACACTTAGTAATTCTGTAAGCATTAACCATCTTTCTTAACTCGTCCTCACAGTCATTGCTCAAGGCTAACTCAATTATATTTTTGATCACTCTGTTAAAGCGCTTGACGCTTCAATTTCCTTCGGGATGATAAATTGAAGTAGTTCTATGGGTGATGCCACTTTCATTTATACATTTCTTGAATATGTCACTGGTAAATTGTCCTCCATTATCGGAGACAAGGTCCTTAGGAAGGCCTTCCCTAGCAAAAACATTGCCTAAAAATTGTAGTAAATTTCCGAATCAGCTTTAGTTACAACTTTATATTCAGGCCATTTCGAAAAATGTTCTATTGCAACAAAAATGTATCTAGAAGTTCCATCCCCAGCGCTGACTGGGCCAAATATATCAACACCGATTCTTTCCCAATGTTGGGAACAACAATGGGATGTAAGGTGGGTCTGAATGTCACTAGACTTTTGTCGGAATACATACACTCTACACAATCCCGTACCACTTTTTCAATATCCCTGTCGACACCAGGCCACCAATAGGACTGTTTTATCCTACACGTCGTTTTGACAATGCCCATGTGGCCCTCATGACACAATTTAATGACATTTTCTCTGAGAACAAGTGGAGGAATCAGTTTACCACCCCTGATTAGGACCCCATCTTCAAGAGAAAGCTCGTTACTGACTTCCCAAAAAGGTAGTTGTTCATTAGAAAGGGTCGATTTATCAGGCCATCCTTTCAAAATGTAGTTTGTGATGGAAAGTAAAACCAAATCATTTGCAGTACTGTCAATCCATAACTTGTGTTTGATAATTCCTTATTGAAGATACCGGCTACCAGCCAATCATCCCATTCAGATGTTAAATCCTCAAGGATGGGACGAGGACACCTACTAGGAAAATCTGCAACCCTGTTTTTAATTCCTGGTAGATAAACTATGTCGTAAACAAAATCAAGCAACTGTACAGAAAATCTAGAAATTCTGGGTGAAACATTATTCAAACCACGGGACGTTAGTACCTTAGTAAGTGGTTTGTGGTCTGTTCTCAAGGTTACTCTAGTACCCCATACAAATTGTCTGAAATGTCTCAAACCCCACACACATCCTAAGGCCTCCCTTTCGATCACTGAATATTTCTCTTCCGTGGGTGTAAGAGATCTAGTGGCACACGCGATAACACATTCAGTACAATCGTTTTGTAACTGGGTTAAAACAGCTCCTAAACCCTTTCCACTGGTATCTGTGGTTATAGAGCTCTTACGTTTAGGATCAAAACCCTGAAGAACAAATGTTTTTTTTTAATGGTATCCTTACTCACCTGACAGTCAGAAGACCAATTGAATACGGTTCCTTTCTTAAGCAATTGTCTAATGCAAAACATCTTGCTAGCAAAGTTGTACACAAATTTTGAACAGAATTCCGCCAATCCTAAAAAGGATCTGACTTCATCCTTATTTTGTGGCGGAGGAGCGTTCCTAATTGCATCTACTAGGTCTGTCTTAGGGCGGATTCCCTGAGCATTGATTTCATGACCTAAATAGGGGACACTCCTTTTGGCAATTTTACCTTTGGATTACTCCGCTGTCAATCCCTTATCGTTCAACACACGCATGACATCACACAAAACACAATCATGCTCCGCTCTATTTTTCCCCATAACAAGAACATCATCTTGAAAAAATAAAACATTTTTTACATCCTATCCTTAAACATTATATGCATAATCCTTTGGAACATTGCTGCCGCTGAGGCTAGCCCAAATGGGACACGATTGAACTGAAACACACCAACAGGAGTAATGAAGGCTGTGAGATGTTTACTATTCTTGTGGAGAGAAACCTGATGATAGGCAGAGGTTAAATCTATACTCGAAAACCAAACCATATCCTTGGTTGCAGAGAGTAGTTCAGAGATTTTGGGGAGAGGAAAAACATCAATGAAAATGTTTTTGTTTAACTCCCTTAAATCCACACATAAGCGGACCCGGCCGTTGGCCTTCCGCGCAACGACCAAGGGGGAGATCCAATCTGAAGATTCTACACGTTCGATGATTCCCTTGTCCACTAGCTTTTGAATTTCCATAATAACTTCATCTTTTATTCCAAGGGGAATGTTTCTTACCTTGTGGATACAAGGAACAGCATTCTTCTTTAGAATTATTTCATGTGAGAAAACCCTTGAGTACTCCAATACCACCTGAAAAAACATTAGGGAACTTCGAAACTACTTTATTCATGAGGTCTTCATCGTTGCTCTGCACACTCAACACATGGTCATCGCCATTAGGATCCAAAAGTATCCCTAATTCTCCTTGATCCCACCAACCAAGGACACTGGGACCAGAGACAGAGACGTATAGTTTACACTCAGCGTGTCTATCTTTAAATTCGAAAAGCAATTTACGAAATCCCAATAAATCAATAGGTTCACCAGTAAAAATTACAGGGTGAATATCTGGGATTTCTAACTCAGTACCTATTTCTTGACAAAATTGGTTACTCCATACATTTCTGTTAACTATCGTGTAGGGGGATCCTGAGTCAGCCATCAATGAAACTCGTACAGCACCTGCCTTAATCTCGCAAACAGGTTTTTTCCTTTGTTTGTTACCTGTGGCACTTTCACCTTTCTCATGAATACAACATATAACGTTATCATACACAGGGAAAGCAGCAGGAAGGAACAGGAGAGAATGCTGGGGTGACCAGCAGCACACGTGGAAAGAGAGAGGGGCAGAGAGATGAAGAGGAACACACAGAAAAAGAGGGAGTGGTGGGAGCAAGGAGCATGAGATGGTAGCAGGTGTGAAGAGAAGTCCTCAGAAGAAGGAGTGAAAACAGAGAGAGGCATATGGGTTCAAGAGCAGACAGAGAAGGCTGCAGATGTAAAGTAGTGAAAGCACTGGACTAGAGGCAAAAGCTGTATCCGAACAGACAGTAGTATTAGATGAGAGATTAAGATTCTACTGGGATGATGCCTTATTTGACTGACTGAGTGGCAAGCTAGTGACTAAGAGGCTGTCAGATCCAAAGTCCAAAATACGTATATTTTAAACATGTCTGTTGGACAGCTGCACTGCCATAATCCAGACCTGCAAATGGGGGTTGACTGCAAATTCAAGGAAAGAGATTTCACCTGTCTGAAAAATGTTTCTTTGCATTTTGTATCATCCGCCTCAAAGGGGTACGGGGAGCTAGACGCGTGGGGAACTGCTCATGGCGCTATGCCACAAATTAACCGTGCCCAGATTACAGCTGAAACGCCTAAATTGTTTGATCTTGAGATCAGAGAAAGACTGTAAAAAAATGCACAATCCTCTCCCAAAACATCATGTATTCCAAGAATTGTCCACTCCTCAAAATCGCATCAGCCAAATCTAAACAACGCGCTATCTGAATATACCTAATTTTTCAGTACTGTTTGTTTAAAAAACAAATACAAAGTTAAACAATTTCAATAATGTTTCAATATCCAAGTAAAAAGGACAGACTGCACAAACACAATCAACAGCCAAACAGAACAGCTAAAGCGCCAACCACGGACTTCATTTAAGGATTGCCGTCTTGCACCCTGCGACCTCAGGCACTGCCTTTGTGACCCCTGGCCTCAAAGGTGGCAAAATCAGTGCCTGAAACACAGGTGCAGCTCGTCTTAATGGACATCGGTTGAGGCCTCACTTTCCTGGTTTTCTGTCAATTTTTCTTATAGTGAATAATGTTATTCACTATTGGTGTAATAAAAAATGGAGCACAATTATCTGGAATATGACACTATCTGGCAGATACTGTAAGTATACATACTTTTATAAGTATGTTGTATGTGTGCTTGAGGGTGAGAGTGTTTATGTGAGAGTGTGTGTGTGCGCATGCATGTTTGAGTTCATGTGTGAGTTAAAGTAAAGGTCAAATGGTGTGTGACGTCACTTGCTCTTCCCCTGTAATTTTGGTGAATTGACGCCCATGGCACCAACGTGTTATCACCTGTCCACAGGTAACTCTTTTCAGCCTTCTTTTCTACCCTTTATACCTTGCCAGAAAGCATTTTATCTCAGTTTTACTCTCTAGTATACTTCAGTAAACTAACCATATCGCCTCCTTACAAATCATTAACTCTCCTAGTAAACATTTCTGCATTAACTAACATTTTCTTATCCTATTTGCAGGCAAGTGCCCTTTTTTGTGGTCATCCCCTCCCCCACTTTTTTCTCCAAACTTTTGATGGCTAGTTATGACTCTGATAGTGCACTGGAGTCTGCTGCCCAGACTTGAGGGCCTGTGCTCTCTCCCAAAACTGTTGTGTTCAACTTGTTATTCCAAACTGGTAAAGAGTTAACCCCTTATAAGTCCCGAGTAAATGGCACTGGGGTACCCAGGGCATAAGTAGTAAAGGGATCCCCAAGACTCTAGCACGGTTTCTTGGCAGCCTGAAGGACCGAAGTAAACTAGTGACAGCAGGCCTGCAGACTGGAGGAGGAGTGCAAACAGCTCGAACTCGACTGTGCCATCACCATGCGTGGCGCAGTCAATACAGTATTTTTAATATATGTCAGACACCCCTAAGAAAGGTCTCCTGAGCCCAGGAGACAGGGTGCATTACATTTATGGTGAGAACATATAAGTGCAAGCCAATATGTCCCTATAGTGGCGTTCAGAAATGGAAACTACTAGAAGTGTTTGCGGTCAATAGGATAACATGGGCTGGCACCCGGGCATTCTTGAGGTTGGCAGCTTCATTATGGTACCGCCAAAATATGTCATGTTTGGTATCAAACAATGTGCCTTCTCACCCCTGACACGAATATCATGTTGTGGGTGATGTGGCGTCCATCAAGGTGGCTACCTTAGAGTTTGCCCACCTGGTTGCCCAGCTTCTCTCTGTGCTGGCTGGCAAGCCCACGCTGACCACAGTTGCTGCCGCCAAAATAGGATTCTGACACTCCAAGGAGTCTGGAACAAAGGCTTGAGCAGGAAGTAGATCTTATCTCCCTCCTCCCAAGCAGGTTATTGAAGTGGCACATGAAGACGTGTGAGCTTCGAAGGCTGCACGACCTCTTATATGCATCAGGGCTGACTCCCAGTGGATGAAACAGCCCTCCCCCTGCTCTGGACAGGTGAGAAATTAATTATTCAAGGAGATGTACACCCCCAAGAGGATAGTCACAACTTCATGGTAAGCAGCATGGTCTCTACACTAAAATAAGATTTTTGCCA
This sequence comes from Lissotriton helveticus, assembly GCF_964261635.1. Taxonomy (NCBI): domain Eukaryota; kingdom Metazoa; phylum Chordata; class Amphibia; order Caudata; family Salamandridae; genus Lissotriton; species Lissotriton helveticus. The sequence continues at coordinate 829,048,291 of NC_136067.1, forward strand.
TGTCTTGGAGTGGCAGAATAGAGGGTTCTGGGTAGAATAGGTCACCCCATGCGCGGGACTAGCTGCACATTGGCTTCTAGTTCTCACACCCCTAAATCTAGGATTTTAGGAACCCCCCCTGACACCAGAACTTAAGTTGTGAACAATCCCCATCGAAGAAGACAGAAGAAGAGGCCTGTACCAGTGACATGACTTGCACAAAGCAAAGGAGGGTTACCCTGCACCTGTGGCAATGCTCTTGGAATTGCATGATCAAGACTCATCCTAGCATATCTCCCGGTTCCCCCAGACAGAGGGACCCCTGGGGAAGCCTGACGCACACCCAGACTCCCCTGGACTAGTGGTACTAGTCCCCTGCAAACTGCAGGTAAAACAACACTCTGGATCTGAAAAATTGCTGGCCCTCCGAGGGATTGCCCAAATCCAGATGGCCTAATGCCTTTCAAAAAAGTTACAGGCAGCTATTGTGTTCCCCTGGGCCACAGGACGTCGAAGTTACTTTCTGCTCCACTTACCACAGCCAATGCTTGTTGGCTGCTAGTCCAGCAACCGACCCCTTTATTCGACACACCATCAAAAGGGAACTCCATCCTAACTTCAACCAGCTCTCCCATGGCTCCCGCTCAGCACCAGGGACAGCAAAGACAATTTTGCACCCAGGCTCCACGGGCAAGGCAACATTGAACTGATTGTCGTGGCTTGGCCCTGGGACCTGCATCACACCTTTACCCTGCAAGGGTACCACACTACTCTACCTGCAAGTGACCGATTGTCACTAGTGTTTTTTCCCATTAACCACAGTGATAAAGTTTCACTGTATTATTCTGCAGTGATTTTATATTGCTTCAACAATCTATAACTCCGGGTATGTGTATAGTACTTCATTCCTCTTGGTGTCTAAATTAAGATAAAAATACACTCTATTTTTATAAATCAGTGTTAGATTTCTCTTCAGTCATGTCAATTACTTATCGTCCATGTTGATGCTCTGAAATGCTTAACACATGTTCCTCTTGTAAAGCCTGACTTCTCTTTTCCACTCCACTTCCAGGCCTGAGCTAAGGATTTATTAGGGTGAATCCAAGGACCATCTTTGGGGTCTTGTGATAGTATTACATGGTAAAGTCTAACTCCCACACCACAGATTAATCCACTTTCCTACCCTAGCTATTCACCCCTCTCCCATAAACACCAATGTATCCTTCTATGCAACCTCTCCTTGTAGTCTCACAATATCTAGCCTCTTCGACCCTATTTACTTAGCCCATTTTCCCCTTGCAGGAACTCCATCTAATAATTCCACCTAACTCGTATTTATTCACTTAAACCATCACTAGAAACTGGAGGAAATGGTTCGGTTTCCTCAGAGCACCAGACTAACCCAATAACCAACAAAGATACAATAATAATTCATATCTACTGGATTAACCACTAACTTTGGGTTATAGAGTAGCGTGCTACCTGCCACGAAGCTCTTCGATGGCATATCAGTGGTAGTAAGGTCAATATGAATACATTTGCAATACAATATCACCACTAAGAGAGAAAAATCTTCTTTTATCTTAGTTACACAATCTATAGGTTTCTATTATGTACTGCACATAAACACATTACAAATTAAAAGGTTTAAACAGAATGTAAGTGCATTTTATGCATTCAAATCACATTTACACAGTCTCCTCAAAAAATCCTTAATTAACAGGTGGCAAAACATATTTTGTTAGATTCATTGTTACTGAAAAAAAATCAAAAGATTCGTCCTCTATTTTAAAACCATGCATTCTTCATGAAGGTTTTAATAAATATTCAACAGAACACATATGTCAGAACACATTTTATGCAACCAACACTGCCCAGGCATGCAATTTAACAGCAGTGGCGGCAGCCGCAAATCTAAAGTGGTGAGAGTGGGTTGGGGGTTAGGTGAATAATATATTTATTTTAATTATCTGTTGCCGACGCGGACGGCCACCTTGGTGCTCTTCTCCTCCCTGCAGTCACTGGGGCACAAAGCACAGGCTCCCCACCCAATCCAGATGTTGCTGTCATGCTATAAGTAACATGAGCGCTGGGATTGGCCTGAATGGGCTGGTCAGGCACAGGAGCCTGTGATATTTCTCCACCCAGCTGTGCAACACAGATGGGTTGCAGAAATGTAAGTGTGCATGTCAATTTGGCCATTGTAAGATAGCTGGCCAAGCCGACATGCGCACTTACACTGCCCATCTCTCCTCTCTGCCATGACCCAGCCCCGCCCCAACATAGATTCTATGGCTCAGTCAGTGGAAAACAAAATTATAATATTGTTTTATCATTTTCTTTTTCGCTGACTGACTCTGAGCAGTGGTTGACGCTCATCTGCAATTACAGAGGAGCTATCCCTATTTAACAACTTTCCTGTGGCCCCAAAAGCACTTTTCAATCATCAAACTCCAGACCAGATACAAATTATGGTAGCTATGGTGGGCTACAGTATAAACAATCAATGCTATACACAAACGTAAACCAGAGCACACTAGACAGAACATCTAACACACACATCACACAGGATATACTAGCAATTAAACACACACACACAAATCTACGAAAGCTCAAACCTCACATACCCAGGAATAAGACACTCCAGTTATAGCCACCCACTCTGAAGTAGGCATGTCTATTAACTTAGACAGTTCCTGACCTAATGAAAAAGCCGTCCTGCGTCACCTCTCAGAAATCAAATCATATACGATTAGCTCAATTAGTAGGATATCAAACCGAGAGACCTGCGTGGTACCGTTGAATACACCTGCAAGATACTTGGTTAACTTAGTCTAGGGTACACAGACAATCTGGCGACCTGCAAAAAGAACATTACCCATTCTCAAGCTTATCACAGAATCATGTGGTTATTTTAACCCCATTACCGCGGCCGAAATTCCGCCGCAGTGCGGCGGCTTTGAAAAGTGGGCGAGGCAGCGTCGGCCAATGGACGTGTGCAGCACTACGGAGGTAGTGCTCGCGACGGCCGTTGGACTGACAGAAGCAGAGAACGGTTTAATGTTGCTTCTAACAGTGAACCACACTTCAGGAGAAGATAAAATAGTTCATCAGGTATTTGTAGTATCTTACTTGTTTCATGGTGAAGCCATCTTTGAACAGTTTACCCACACTTTCTTGTTAGCAAATATGGCGGTTTAGGTACTGTCATGGTTTATTTGTAGAACATACTTCACCAAAACTAGGTAACCTATGAAGTCTCCTGGATAGCGCCTTTCTAGCAAGGTCCCCAAGAACAATATTGTATGTATATGTTAACCTGATTGATAGATATTGGCTACTGTGACATGGATTTTAACATCATAATAAAAGTCCCCAAACCAATCTACAGAGCTTTACCATTGTCAGGGTCACTAGCAATATGCATCAGTCGTGGAACAAATTAAGCAGCAGGTTTATCTAAAAAATGCAGCAAGAAAGAGCAAGTCAAGCAGCATTACATGACTCATTCTCAGGCAGTACGGTTTCGATCTATTTGAGCAGAAAACAACATTTTGTTGCTCTCTGCAAATTATTCTTTAACTCCTTAACCACGGCACAAATTCCGCCGCGGTGCGGGAGTTCTATTAAGTGGGCAGGGGCGCATTGGGCAACGAACGTGCACAGCACTACAGAGGTAGTGCTCGCGATGGCCGTTGGCCGACGCGCACACGCATCGGGTTAAATTATGTTGCAAGTGTGGTAAATCAATAATTATGGATCAAAGCGTGTATAACACCGTAACTCCACTGGTCCACCCATTGTCCATTTTTCAATAATCTTTTTATGAAAGGTAAACAAAACATAATTGTGCTGATGCTTACGTGCACCTTGAACACAATCTCTCTGCAACACAGACAGAATGTGTACCTTAACAACACAAAGGATGGTTTTTTTCCTAAAATTCTAAATGTTTTGCTACATAATTTAGTAGAGTTCTCATCTTTAACTGCAGACCACCATACAATGTAGTCCAGTATTTCAATATCAAACAAATCTGAAGGATGTACCAAAACCATATATTTAGTTACAGGAATGTTAATGTCCACCTTCATGTAGACATTTAAAAAGGTATTTGAAAGACACTTGTCACTAATTCTTTTCCATTTTGGGTTTCTCACAGATAAATTGTGTTCATCAGTAACATTTATGCCAAAAACCGTTGTAAATGTTCTCACCCACTATGTGCAATCAACATTTCCCTGTTTGAAAAAACCTGATTTCAAGCTGCCTCCCCAATACAAACAGGTAACATAACATATATAACGCGTAATATGGTTAATATTGTTCTATATCGCGACATCGGTGTTCTGGTAAGATTTACAAACAACCTGGACTTTGGCCTTGTGGTTTATGATATCAACAGAAAGTGTTCCTGCATATTACATATTTGCCTGTTCTATAGCCTTTATATATACAGATATAATTATGTATATTTCAACTCTAGTCTTAACAAGTAAGGCAAAGATGAGGGTACTGTGAACAGTGCTTGATTATTTAGTTTGGAACCAGTCTAGCGGCTAGGTTGTCTAGAAACACCCTGGTTTGATAAATCGTTGTGTAATATTTTGACACATTACAGGCTAGATCACTCAGTGCTAACAGCCAATTGGAAGCAGGAAAACCTGATCACCCTTCAATACACTGGGATTAGATTGCCCCTTTTCCAACTATATAGTATAGTCTGCGCCCTACCACCTGAAAGAAAGAAAGTTTCCAGGAAGAAATTAAAAACACAAAGGCGGTCTAGTACCAGCTCTTTCTTCTATGTAAAATCAAATAATTTGTTCCACAACGTGAACTCAGAACTGCTGTATCAGCCCTCGTACTTGTGAACCTGGGTGTAAGTTTTGCTCTCCTCCATGGCCTCCCAATTTCCACAATTGGCACCTCTTAGGGGCATCCTACACACTGTAGTAGGTCTCATCCAGGGCCTAAAGGAATGTGATCATCTCACCTCCATCCTGAAGTATCGTTATTGGGTCCTCTTGCCAGCCGGCACATCTTCAAAGCCAGCTTCACCATTTACAAAGCCATCATGACCTCCAACTATGTAATTAACATATACATACATGCATATATACAGAGTTTAGTCTCTCAACAATCTGGGAAATAGGTAATCTGGCTTCACCACCCTTGAAACGTTTCAAATGATCTCCTTCATTGAAAAAGATTAGATATACAAGGACTCATGGCCCAGCCTAATGTCATATTTTTCTATCATAGGCTCATGTTAATATGGTCTCAGTAGCTGACATTCGCATGAAGCGAAGGAAAACGGTGATATTGGTGAAAGATACTGTTGCTGTAAAGTGTGGCCGTGTGAATGAATTACTATCTGCACTGCCCATTGAAAAATTGTAATTGAATTTGAAGAACTGATTTTACATGCACCTTGAAAAAGCGCACACTAAACGATTTTAGTTTAGGTAGCGCGACCCATATTTTTAAAAAGACACTGCGCCGATTGATTTTACTAATTTGCACTGTGTACTATGTGACATGTAAGATTTTGATTGCTCCACTCACCATTTATTGACTCCTGCTGCCCCGGTCCACCGCAAGCGCTAGGCTTGTTTGAGTGGAGGGCGCAGGGAGGTTCCTTCTTCCGGCCTCCCGGCCGTGGCAGGCACCGATTGGCTGAGCGGACAGAGGCGGAGCTGAAGAGCCCGTCCTCTACATAAGCCCATTGAATCTCCCAGTCTCCCTGATGACATTCGCATGAAGCGAAGGAAAACGGTGATATTGGTGAAAGATACTGTTGCTGTAAAGTGTGGCCGTGTGAATGAATTACTATCTGCACTGCCCATTGAAAAATTGTAATTGAATTTGAAGAACTGATTTTACATGCACCTTGAAAAAGCGCACACTAAACGATTTTAGTTTAGGTAGCGCGACCCATATTTTTAAAAAAGACACTGCGCCGATTGATTTTACTAATTTGCACTGTGTACTATGTGACATGTAAGATTTTGATTGCTCCACTCACCATTTATTGACTCCTGCTGCCCCGGTCCACCGCAAGCGCTAGGCTTGTTTGAGTGGAGGGCGCAGGGAGGTTCCTTCTTCCGGCCTCCCGGCCGTGGCAGGCACCGATTGGCTGAGCGGACAGAGGCGGAGCTGAAGAGCCCGTCCTCTACATAAGCCCATTGAATCTCCCAGTCTCCCTGATGACATTCGCATGAAGCGAAGGAAAACGGTGATATTGGTGAAAGATACTGTTGCTGTAAAGTGTGGCCGTGTGAATGAATTACTATCTGCACTGCCCATTGAAAAATTGTAATTGAATTTGAAGAACTGATTTTACATGCACCTTGAAAAAACGCACACTAAACGATTTTAGTTTAGGTAGCGCGACCCATATTTTTAAAAAGACACTGCGCCGATTGATTTTACTAATTTGCACTGTGTACTATGTGACATGTAAGATTTTGATTGCTCCACTCACCATTTATTGACTCCTGCTGCCCCGGTCCACCGCAAGCGCTAGGCTTGTTTGAGTGGAGGGCGCAGGGAGGTTCCTTCTTCCGGCCTCCCGGCCGTGGCAGGCACCGATTGGCTGAGCGGACAGAGGCGGAGCTGAAGAGCCCGTCCTCTACATAAGCCCATTGAATCTCCCAGTCTCCCTGATGACATTCGCATGAAGCGAAGGAAAACGGTGATATTGGTGAAAGATACTGTTGCTGTAAAGTGTGGCCGTGTGAATGAATTACTATCTGCACTGCCCATTGAAAAATTGTAATTGAATTTGAAGAACTGATTTTACATGCACCTTGAAAAAGCGCACACTAAACGATTTTAGTTTAGGTAGCGCGACCCATATTTTTAAAAAGACACTGCGCCGATTGATTTTACTAATTTGCACTGTGTACTATGTGACATGTAAGATTTTGATTGCTCCACTCACCATTTATTGACTCCTGCTGCCCCGGTCCACCGCAAGCGCTAGGCTTGTTTGAGTGGAGGGCGCAGGGAGGTTCCTTCTTCCGGCCTCCCGGCCGTGGCAGGCACCGATTGGCTGAGCGGACAGAGGCGGAGCTGAAGAGCCCGTCCTCTACATAAGCCTGATGCCCTCTATGACGCGCAGCGAGTACGCGCTGCGACCGCGCCATAGCCGCGCCAAAGACAAGCCTAAGACCAGCCCGTCTGGGCCCGTCCGGGACAGGACGGGGCATGGGGCACAGAACAATACCCCATTGGCGCGGCATAATACAGGTATGAGCTCTGCATATCTCAAAAGCCTGCGCACAATAAAACACAAAGATTGCTGTGTACTAATGCCCTCTCTTACCAGTGGCACTTCGTGCTGTAATTGCAATTTGAGCCTGTCTAATTTTCAGCCCCACCCTGACCCTTTACCCATCAAGTTCACACCTAAACTGCGAGCAACCCCAAAGACTCGTGAATTCTCCTTCTACAGTGTCAACTGCAGATCCTTACCACAGCACAAATTTGACATTTTTAATCTTTTAATGGACAACAAACCAAGCGCCCTCTTCCTAACAGAAACATGGCTGCATGACAGCGCTGGCCCTGACATAGCAACCGCACTTCCCCCTGACTATGCCATAGTCAGGAGAGACAGAGAAGGTCATATAGGAGGAGGAATCGCTATCATATTCAAGCGGGACATTACATGCACGCTTGAATCCATCCCCATCCCTGACTGCGAAGCAGCCTCGTTTAAAATTTCCCTTAACCCTAATTTTACGATCTCTGGCATCCTAATATACAGGCCTCCTGGATATGCCAACCCCTGGGCTGCAAATCTGATAAATTACATTACTCCCTTTCATCTTGCCTCAAAAAACTTCACTCTTCTGGGAGACCTAAATCTACACTTGGACGATCCCCTAAATACGGCTTGCACTAACTTACTCGATGATCTAGCAGCCTTAAATTTAACCCCAATTAACACTGGGGCTACCCACAAGGCGGGGCATCTGCTTGATCCTGTTTTCACAAACATTCCTCAACTCTCCTGGCTAGACACGACTCCGATTTGCTGGTCAGATCATTACCTTATTCATTTTTGTCTAAAATTACCGACATCTCCGATAACAAACACCATCCGGCCCCCATCTATGATAAGGAACTGGAAACTTCTAGATATGAAGGAACTTAATCATACTCTAGAAAGGCAGCTTCCGGGTCCAGTCACTGACATAGAAAATATTGCCCTGGCCACTCACTCCTGGCTAGAAAACGCCGTCAAAAGATGTCTTCCCCTATCCCAGGTAAAAAGTAATACCCACCGCCCCCCGGCTCCGTGGTTTAATGATTCCCTGAAAACCATTAAATCTAAATGCAAAACCCTCGAAAGAAATTGGCGGAAAGACTACGCTCATGATAAAAAAATCACGTACCACAAAGCCAGAAACGAATACCACTCAGCTTGCAACAAAGCCCGAGCCCTTCATGTGGCCAAAACCATCAATACTGCGCCAAACAAAGCGAAAATGCTATTCAACACGGTAAAGAACCTCGCAGGGGAAAAAACGGCTGCATCGGCTCGCCCTTTAGACAAAAAACAATGCCAAGACCTTGCCTCCTTTTTTAATGAGAAAATTGAGAATATCATCTCTGGCATTAGGAGTAACCTCCCTACCCGTGACCCTGGTGAATCAACTCCCTCCTGGCCAAATGACATTAACATCATTGAATCTTGGCCTCCTTTTACCATAGAATCACTTGTTTCCACCCTAAAAACTGTTAAATCAGGTTCCCCTCGTGATCCGGTACCCGCTTCCGTTCTTAAAAATCTGGACGTTCCTGCCCTGTCCATCATTGCTGAAACTTTAAACTCTTCCCTTCAGCTCGCCGCTGTGCCCTCAATATGGAAACACGCCATGGTAAGTCCACTTTTAAAAAAACCCACGGCAAATCCGGAGCTCTCCTCAAATTACCGGCCGATCTCACTCCTCCCTATTTTTTCAAAATTATTGGAAAGACATATTCACTCTGCCCTCACCCTCTTCACCGAAGAAAACTGTCTTCTCCATCCATCTCAATCTGGGTTCAGGGCCGGCTTCTCTACTGAAACTGCCCTACTAGGAGTTACCGAAAACATCAGGAAACTCCTAGACGATGGTCAGACAGTCGCACTCATTTTACTAGACTTGAGCGCGGCTTTCGACACCATCTCCCACTCCAACCTCCTGGCCACCCTGGGGAGAAATGGCATCAGGGGGGATGCACTAAAATGGATTGAGTCCTTCTTGTCACAGAGAACCTTCCAAATTACATCCTCAATAGCCTGCTCCGATACAATGAGCGCCCCCCATGGAGTACCACAGGGCTCCATCCTAAGCCCCCTGTTTTTCAATCTCTACCTCCGGCCCTTGGCTGATCTAGCTGACGAATCTGGCCTCACCCTCATGACATACGCTGATGATTCTCAAATCATCTTCTCCCTGTCAGAAGCAAACCCACTTATCCCATCTCGTCTCAAACAAGGTCTCCAAAACATTTTCAGTTGGATGTCCGCACACCAGCTGAAACTCAATGGAGACAAGACCGAGGTCCTCCTTCTGGGGAAAAACAAAGACCTCTGGAACGCATCTCACTGGCCCTCTGAGCTCGGTTCCATCCCCACTCCCGCTACTCAAGTTAGGAATCTGGGAGTCATCATCGACAACACCTTGTCCATGAAGCAACAGGCTAACAGAGTGGTTGGCCTCTGCTTCACCATCCTGAAATGGTTAAGGAAGATCCTTTGGATGCTGCCCCTTGACACCCAAAAGTCCGTAGTCAATGCACTTATTACATCTAGGATTGACTACGGCAACATTCTCTACCTAGGCTCAAACAAAGCTGTCATTAACCGACTACAAGTGGTCCAGAACTCAGCGGCTAGGCTACTCTGTAATATCCCAAAAACCTCCAGTGTGTCCAGCCACCTAAAAGATCTACATTGGCTCAGGGTGGAAAGCCGCATCAGGTTCAAAGCCCTGAGCTATATGTTTAGGATCAAATCTGGTACCGCCCCTAAATATCTCCAAACCCTCGCCACTCCCTATACCCCGGCTAGAGCACTACGTTCTCAAAATGCTGCAAACTTTTCCACCCCGAAGTTTAGACTTGCAAGAATGGGAGGAAGATCTTTCGCTGTCATGGGGCCCACACTCTGGAACAAACTCCCCCCCCATATCCGTAAAGAAGACAGGTACAACATCTTCAGAAAACAGCTAAAGACCTGGCTCTTCCAGAAATAATCCACCGTCATTTACCATCCTCCTAAAAAAAATTGCTTCAATTCTGTCATCGGCGCCGGGAAACCCTTGTTGGGTAGCTGCGCGCCATACAAATGGAAAAAATAAAAATAAAATATAATAAATAGTAGCTGCTGATTCCCCAGTACATTTTTCTCTTAGCCTCAACATCTCAAATACCGCACCCAGGTTTTCCTAGCCATACTTCTCTTCAAAACCATCTCATATCTTTCCATTTCATCCCCTCCTCCATTAGCTTCTTGTTGTTAGTAGAGATTTTTCTTTTCTCTTTAAGTTCTTGTAATCTTATCCTCTAAGATCACACTACTTTTTTAGTTACCCTGTATCTTTTTTTTTGACTTGCCTTAGGTCCTTCATTACCATTTTTCACTTTGCCCTCACCTGCACCATGCTTTACAGAAGTAATCATTTACAATAGTGATCCTCTAATAACAAAATACAGGCAATGAGAAAAACAGCTGATGTATAAAAGGCCAGTTACTCAAACTCCTTTATAAAAATAACATTTCCTCTCCCATAAACTAAGCAGACCTTATTGAAGGTGACTGATTTAAAAGTACTTTCATTGTCTATCCTCTGTTCACTCCTTTACATCATCATATCAGTCATGCCTGTATAGGAAATCTTTGGACCCTTAGGTGCATTTTCATTTAAAGAAAACAGTCCCTGGGTTCAACAACCACAGTAGCTGTTAAAAGATGTTTAGTTGTAGAGATAGCCTCAACATCTCCTTCTCTTGATGTGCAATCATGTACCCAAGGGAGTGATCTCGGAAACCAACCTTCTGCTTAAAAGATTCAGAGTTTTCTACAAAACAGGGATGGCTCTGTTCTTGTTGAAAACTGTGAAGGTTGCGGGGGAAGAGGAATCAGAATCTTCGTGGTGCTTTGGAGTTTTGGGCTGAAACAACTTAGTACGATTAAAGACAAGTTTTCAAGTAAATCAATGATTCCTCCATTACATGGGAACTGACTATGAGGTGGTAGTTATTCCTGAATAGGGATGATCGCTATTGACCAAGTACTGGCAAAGTCAACAAGACTGGTGTTAATGAGCTAAGGCATGCAAGAAGTATTTATGAATGCCTGTATTAGCACAAGTGAGCACACAAACCACCTCCATAGAATAGTGTTGACTAAATGGCTTTGAAGTGGCCAACAAGTGATGTGATGGCCCTTTACAATACTTTAAAATAAATTCATAATTTTGAATTCAAGATGCTGCAGAGGAGTGTAGACAATTCATACCGATGTGACTAATACATACAAACAGTACAGGTGTGCTGCATTGGACATGCTCCATTGCTCTCTCCCAGTGTTGGGTGCTGTGCTGGGTAGTGTGATTGGCGATGCGAGTGACTTAATCAGTGTCCAGCCCTCACTCTGCTTGCGCTGTTATACTGATGGATGGAGTTGCATGGAGGAAGATGTAGTAGTTGATGCTTGAGGAGAAGGTGGAAGGCACAGAGACCGGCTATCACTTAGAGATATATAATGAAGGAGATGTGGTAGGAACCAGAGAAACGGGAGAGGGAGAGATATGATGGGAACAAAGGAGGACCAAAGAGATGCTGTAAACAGTGCAGTTCAGGTAAATGCTGGGAAGAAAGATAACTTAGGGCTTTGCACCAATGAGGAATCTCTGCTAGGAGATGCTCAGGGAAAGGCTTACTCTCAGCAAAAATACAGCAGTGACAATAGCCAAACAGCTCATAGAGCAACACATAATGTAGGCAAAAGTGAAGAATGAGTCTATGCCAAACTCAAACTGCACGTAAAAGAGTTGCATAGACTAAAAAAGGGCCTGTTGTTCATCTCACACAATGAGTTTCTTACAACATGCTAGCCTGGCTGATGTAGCTAGGACCACTTGGCCGTAATATCCTGCGGCCCCCGATGCCACACAAACACTTGAAGTCTTACTGAGCTGTGGCACGGGGTGGCACCATCCTTACTATATTTTGCCATGCGGCCAAATGCCACTGGGACTCTTCCTCGGGCGCATTAGGCATGAGATTTGGACCTTGATACACCACTGTCTGACAGGGATTGGACACAGGTTAACAAACTAACACATACTGTCTTCAGCAATGTTCGTTTCTAATTGGTACACAACAACTTCGCTTACATGACTTATCTTACACCTAGGGCTCTACATTGTTTATACTCGATAAGTCCCGATAGCTGTCCTCGATGTGATGCAGACAGCGCTCACTTTTTGCACAAAGCCTGGCATTGCCCTTCGGTGAAGGCATGTTGGTGCCAGGTCGTAGCTGATATTGTCAGGACCACCCTTTCAAATATAGTCCCTTCGTCTCAGTGCTGTCTGCTGGGTAATGTCAAGTGGGCAAGGGGAAGGAAATAATATATAAAGTTTTACAACTGGTATCAGTATTGGCTAGATTACATGGATGGATGGCCGAGTGCCTGAGATACCACTCTGGTACATGGTCATAATGGAGTAATCACTATCAGAAGAGATTTGTATGAAATTACACAGATGTGATGACAAATTAGCAGAGGATCCAACAGACTGGAGATACCTATGCGATGTTCTCCTGAATCCGACATCGAATATGCCCTCTTTGGGAAGTGAAGAGGCCGAGGATAGTGGGGAGGAATGTATGGATGAGGAGTCTACGATGGGACGTGCTGAAGAGGCGAGGGGTTCAAGTCTAGTGGGGTGAGGCCCGATGTCCTATTGAAGAGCCTGTGCTGTGTCTGGTGTTATTAGCAATATCATGTGTAAAATTGTACATGGTTTCTGTGTCTATCTCACCCAGCGTACACACCACTATTTGCTGCCTGGTTCTTTGTACTGTGTTCTAAAGTGGAAAAATAAAGGTTTTAAAAGAAAAGGCATGTGAGCTGCCCAGGGCCTAGCATCATGGAGATCTCCCATATCAGCAGCCATTTTTAGTGTGGGATCTTCAGTAGCTTCAGTGAAAAACTCTATTTATCATTACATGTGCATGACAGTTTTTCACTATTGACAGCAAGGAACTAACCAACTGCACCGTGTTTTGTTGGGAAACTATTTTAGATCACTGTGACTTGATGCTTCTTGTGTGTGACCCATGCAGCCCCTTGAGGCAGCGCATAGTATACACAGCACACCACCTTTGACTTTTGCAAGAATGCTGGGAAATGTATCTACTGGCAGGCAAGTATGGGAGTGATTTATTGTGGTCAGTTGAGGAAGAGATTGGTAGGCAGGTTAGCTCTGGGGTGGCTCCACCACTGTGGCGGAGGAGTGTCGCCCCACTTAAGTGCCTCCCAAAACCCCACAGATAAAAAATAAAATGCCAATTCATTTTTCATCGTCTCGTCCTGAACCGAGTTTCAGGACAGGGCTTGTCCTGCTGAGTGACAGTGTGATGTTCTCTTCTATGCCCCTTTAAGACTAGGGAACTCAGAGAGCTCCTGTGTTCTTAGAATGTAGAATGTAGTACCTGTGAGATTCTCTACTTGTCAGTTGCTGTAGGCTGTTGCTGGATGAGGTTTAATAAACCCACCTCTAACTTCAAAGAACCCGTTTCTCTCATGATTTACATTTAACTAACATTACATTGGCGACGATCGGGAGTAATCACCTCAACTCGACAACACAGCAGTGTAACTGACCTGATTTCTCCTCCAGCGGCTGTTTGAAAAGAAGTGAAGCGTTGCCTTCCCTGCGGCTGCGTTTAACTGGTGAGGAGAGCGGGTGGCAGTCGGAGCTTAAAATTTATTAAGGTGCATGGTTTGGGATTGTCTAAAGAGACTTCTGGCTTATTTTAGCGCATAACAAGCGTTTTACTGTGCTCGCGCTGAGTTCCTCGCTCGCCTGCTCGCGAGCATACGTCATTCATCTTGCACTGTCTGTGTACTCGCGCGGGAGTATACGTCACAGTGCGCACAGTACGTGCCGTCTCTTGTCTTCCCTGCGTTTCAAGAAAACGGAACGTTGCGTTCCAAGTCGCTGTTCAGTTTCATTCTTCTTGCGCAACCTGCTGCATTGTTCTGTCTGTTCTAAATGGAACGTCTTCCAAAGGAATTATATGTGGAGAACATTATTACACTTTGACTTCACGCAGAAGAAGAAAATAAAAAGGGAAGAAAGCTTTGTACTTTGTTTATTATTTTTCAAGCTATAAAAAAAAAAACTGCATTTATAAATGATAAAGTCTAATTGTAAGTAAATTACAAGGTGCATTCTACTAGAAAGACCTATAAAGTGCACATTTAAAAAAAAAAAAACGTACATTTATTTACATAAAGGAGGCAGAATTATAAAATATGCAGAATGTAACCCAACCTGCGTTTTTCTTAACAAGTCCGGGTGAACCGAACGTAAAATGGAAGAAGTGGAAGAAAATCTTTGCTAACTATGCGAGAGTCTGTGGAACGAACCTGAGTGCAGAAAGAAAGCATTCTCTATTATTACATTGTCTAGGAGGGGAAGGACAAGATGTACTTGAACATTTGCCTGATTTGTCAGCTGCTGAACAGAGGAACTTAAATGAGTATGAGATAGCGATTGTTCAGCTTGATAGGCATTACTTACCACGTCTCAGTACAATAATGGAAAGATACCATTTTGGCCTAAGAGAACAAAAGAAAGATGAGTCAGTGGAGGATTATGTATCTTCTTTAAGGAAACTTGCTTCGTCCTGTAACTTTGGTCAATCTCTTGATGAGAGGATTCGTGATCAATTTGTGTTAAGATGTGCGCATGATGAGATCAGAAAAGAACTATGGTTGAAAGATGAACCTCCCCTTGAAGAAGTCTTGGAAATCGCAAAACAGGTTGAACATATGACAAAATGTGTTGGGGAACTTAAAAAAGAAAAAGATAAACCTGCAATGTCTGAATTGAAAGATGAAGCAAAAGTAGATGAGACGATCTGTCAAGTCAAAAGAACTGTGGGAGATAATTTTGAAGAAAAACAAATTAGGCCTTCAAATTCATCTTATAATAGGTTTTCATGTTTTCGGTGTGGTCAATTTACTCACTTAGCTAATGCACCCATGTGTCCTGCTTTAAAAGTAACCTGTAATTTATGTAATAAAAAAGGTCATTATGCGAAGTTCTGCAGGACAAGAACACAAGGTACTGACAACTCTAGGAGGAGATGGTCTCAGCCACAGGTGAGATCTATATGTTTTGAGGTGAAAGATAATGAACCAGATCATCCTTCATTCATGGTGAAAGTAGAAAATTGTATGGTAAATTTTAAATTCGATTCCTGTTCAAAGATAACGATAATTGATGAAAAACTGTTCATTGATCTGTTTAAAAAGAAAGTGAAGCTGTTTAAATGTGACATTATGCCTTTAGGTTATAGTGAGAAACCTATTTCTATGTTAGGATATTTTATGGCCGAGATTGAACTTGGTTCTCACATTATTGTGGGTAAAGTTTATGTGTCTAAAAAGGGGGATGCACTTTTGGGTTGGCTTCATCAACGTCAGTTAGGTGTTACACTGGATCCCAATGCATCTCCTCAAGTTCAAGTTCATGAAATATCTGATACAGTAAGCAACATGAGTGATGAAAGGTTATCTTTGAGTTTAGCTAAGCAATTCCCTAACGTTTTTAAAGATGATTTGGGTTGTCTACGTGGCTATAAGCACCACATTAAATTGAAAAATAATGCTCTGCCTGTTGTGGCAAAGGTCAGAAGGATCCCTCTCGTGGAGCAGCCTAAAGTTCAGGAAGAATTAAATAAACTTGTCAAAAATAACATTATTGTGCCAGTTGAGGCCACTGAGTGGCTTGCTCCAGTGGTCATAGCCAAGAAACCTACTGGAGAGATTCGTCTTTGTATTGATCTGAGATCCTTAAATAAGGAGGTAGTAGTTGATAGGTACCCCCTTCCAAATATAGATGAGATGATTTGTACGTTGGAAGGTGCTAAATATTTCACCACACTTGATCTTGCCTCCGCGTACCATCAAGTGGAGTTGGATGACTCTTCTCAAGATCTGACCGCATTTGTAACACCCATGGGTACCTTTAAATTTAGGAGGATGCCGTTTGGCCTTGTGTCGGCGGCCTCTGTCTTTCAAAGAGTTATGTCAAAGATCCTAAGGGGTTTATTGGGTGTCAAATGCTATCAGGACGATTTGCTGATTTATGGTAGCAGCATTGTTGAGCATGATAAAAGGGTCTCTTTGGTACTGGAACGTTTGGATGGAGCTGGTATGACTCTAAAAAGGTCTAAGTGTAGGTTTAGGGTACAAGAGGTCAATTATTTAGGTCATCGAATTACTGGTAATGGAGTTTTTCCTAAGAAGGAATTAGTTGAAGCAATTGATAAAGTAAAAGAGCCGAGGTGCAGAGATGAGCTTCTCTCATTTTTAGGGATGGTAGAATTCTATGGTAAGTTTATCTTTAATTTTGCCAACAAGACTTGCAATTTGAGGAGGTTAACGGTAAAAAATGCTGTCTTTGACTGGACGGATGAATGTAAGGAAGAATTTATGTGCATCAAGAATGAGTTAAGAAAGGCACCTTCTCTTCATGCTTTTGTTCCTGGTCTTCCCACTGTCATGTTTACTGATGCAAGTGATAAGGGACTTGGAGCGGTCTTGGTTCAGAAGAAGAATGGGAAGGATGCCTTAATTTGTTGTTCTTCTCGCTGTCTCAGGGGTGCGGAATACAATTATTCTGTAATAGAGAGGGAGTCTCTTGCAATTTTTTGGGCTTTAAGGAAGTTCAAAAATTTGATCTGGGGCACGAAAGTTAGTGTTTTATCTGATCATAAACCCTTGAGAGAGGTGTTTTCAAAGAAAGGGTTGGATGCGATATCTTCCAGGATCAGAAAGTGGATTGTCTCACTACAAGAATTTGAGTTTGATGTGGAGTATATTCCTGGCTTAGCTAATAAATCGGCGGATTGTATGTCAAGATTAGTTGATTCTGATAACTCTGAAGTTGATGACTCAGGTGACTGGGAGGAGTTTACGAATGTGTGTGAGGTGACTGATGGTGCAATTGATGAATCTGAATGGAGAGTAGAATTGGAGAAGGATCAAGAAATTTTGAATGTCATACAATCTTTGAAGAATAACACTAGGTTGGTTAAACCTTGGTTGCTAATTTCTGATGAACTTTCGGTTAATGATGGACTTTTAACTAGAGGGACCAAGCTTGTTCCTCCTGGCACACTAAGAAAAAAACTATTAGTACATGCTCATTGTGGTCATTTAGGCATAGTAAAAACTAAGAAGATACTTCGCATGCAATTTTGGTGGCCAGGTATGGATTTGGAAATTGAGAGAATGGTCAGAGAATGTCCTGAGTGTTGTGCTAGTGATAAGATTTTAAAAACTAGACACATGCCTATGGTAAAAAGGACTTTGCCGAGTCATCCCTGGGATGAGGTTGCCATCGACATTGTAGGTCCTCTTTCAGGAGTTTCTGATACTCCTTATCTTATTGTATTAATCGACCTTTACTCTAGATGGATTGAAGTTTCTGCTGTCAGAGATATCACTTCTGAGGCTATCATTAAATTTCTGGAACCTCTGTTTAATAAGGAGAGCTTTCCTAACAGTTTATTATCTGACAATGGGCCTCAATTCTGTTCTCTGGTTTTTGCTGATTTTCTAAAAAATTGTGGAATTGTTCATAAGAGATGTTCTTTGTACCATCCTGAAACCAATGGTGCTATTGAGAGAGTTAATAAGACATTGAAGGAGTCTATCCAGCTCGCTCGCTCATCCAATCTGAATTGGAAGTCCACTCTTCAGGACAGAATCAACACCTACCGCTTTGCTCCTCATGCTTCTACGGGCAGATCTCCATTTGAACTCTTCAAAGGGAGGGTTCCTAACACCTTGTTGTGTCCTGGGTGGATGTGCATGAATAAAGGTTTGGTGGATAATGACATTGGTGTTTGGAGGACAAAAGAATTACTCAAACAAGATACTCGCAAGTCTTACTTTGACAAGGTAAGAAATGTCCATTATCAGGAAGTCAAGGTTGGAGATTTTGTGAAGATTAAGACTCCTGTGGGATGTAGACCTTGGTCTAAATATACTGATATTAGAGCTGTGATTAAGATCTTTAAAAATGCTGTTAAAACTGATGATGGGAGAATATGGAATAAAAGTCGTGTTGTTGTTGTTGATCCATATTTGACTTCTCAAAGGGACTCTGTTCATGTTGGTGATTCACATGATAATTTGCATTTTTTGTCTAATTCTTCCTTTGACAGGTTTTCTCCTTCTTCTTCCTTTAGAAGGAGTCAAAGAACCCGCAGAACTCCCGTGTATTTGAGAGATTATGTTTAAACGTGCTTCTTGTTTTAATATCTTTGCTAATGGGGTTTGTGTAAGTTACTTAATTTTAGTTCTCTCATGTTCTCCCAAGGTTTTTTCTTTCTTTCTCATTTGTTCAAGTGTATAGAAGGGAGATGTGTGATGTTCTCTTCTATGCCCCTTTAAGACTAGGGAACTCAGAGAGCTCCTGTGTTCTTAGAATGTAGAATGTAGTACCTGTGAGATTCTCTACTTGTCAATTGCTGTAGGCTGTTGCTGGATGAGGTTTAATAAACCCACCTCTAACTTCAAAGAACCCGTTTCTCTCATGATTTACATTTAACTAACATTACAGACAGCAGGGAAGAGTCGTGGGCAGAAGGCTGCCTTTGCTCTGTTTAAAGTGTGCATGTCTCCTTGGCGGCTGTCTTGCAATGGCCAGCCAGACATTCGCACTTTAAACCTCTCAACCAAACTGTCTTAAGACAGCTCGGTTGAGAGCAAGTGCAGGTATCCAGTGCCCCCGCCGACAAAGGCCGCTCCAAGCAATCATGCCCTACTCACATGCTGGTTAGCAGCACATGAACAGACCAGGATTGGTCGAGGGAGATTCCTTGGGCCTGCACTACAGTCCCAGCAGAAGAGGTCGGAAAGAGGAAGACGTTGTCCATCGCAATACAGTAAGTGTTTTTCTAATTTAATTTGGGGTTTTTTTGCCGCACGTGCACATTCCCTCCCCCTCAGTAGATGCCAGCCGCCACTGGTTTAACTTGGTGACAAGTTACCCCCACCCCTCCTGTTGTAAATTCCCTCTACTTTGCAGAAGAACGGGACTATTTTAAAGAGACAATAATATACCATCTAAATAACTACATAAACAGTACAAAAATGGAGAAGGTTTATTTGTAAATAAAATCTTATATTTTCTATTTTTAGGGAAAAAAATTCACACCAATAACAAATATTTATATTGAAAAACAACAGTGGCAAATATTCAAGTGTATCGCCCTGCTTATTTAAATCATACTTGGCGTATGTATTTGATTATCACACGAGATATGTTGCCTTAAATGGAGAAGCGTTCTTTCCACGATGGCTTCAACCGGCCCTGCCAGCTGGGTTACTCATGAAAACACAGGAAGTACTTCCTAGGAGGCGGAATAATACACCAAGCAGCAAATACATGACACTGAGAGGGGAATACTACTCTCAAAACCCCTTATGTGTGTATGTGTGTGTGTGTGTGTGTGTGTGTGTGTGTGTGGGTATATATATATATATTTTTTTTTTTTTAAGTTACAATAGCTCTGGGGCACTAAAAACGGTATTTCATCATTGGGATGGGACAAAAAATGTTGTCTATTCGGTTGAACTGGACAGTGAACCTTGGCCGCGATCAAGGTATAAGCTCTGCACAGGATGTCAAATAGGTTTTTTCTCAACCACTGTTGAGCCCTTAATAAAGTGCAGTGAAGAAGTTATTCGCGATTCAAGTTTGTCTCAACCACTAGCCTTATTAGACCGCTGTTCAATCGTTTTTATGAGTTTTTCCCTGCTAAAATGAAAATTCACTTTGATATTTTGCGTGTCAGGATTTTTTTTAAATTACGAAAATCATTTACGAAGTTGTTCGACAGGAAATGTTACCCGATTTCGTATTTAATTATCCAGTGCACAGAGAAATGGATTCGAATTTTCATTCATGATTGCCTGGAGGAGTCCCTCCACTATGCTTAGGTCAGAGTGGAACATCTGCACGATAAAGACATCTGGAAGACATGCTATAGCAATGCATTTACGCAATAAATGAGATTGTTTCAATAGTGTTGTATTTCGTTGATCAAAAACACTATCCCATTTATGTATATAGTTGGGAGGATGTAAATACCATGGCTCAGTCCACCTTCTGCATTTATATGTTTAGTGTTTTAATGGTGGTTGGTTGCAAATATTACATCTAATTGCCGCACCTGATTTTTGTAGCATGCAGAATGTGTAGATTTAATGTCCATCAGAAGTAGGGTTGTAGTGTACACAGCTAAGGCAAGGCTTAAATCAAGGGCCAAGCCTTTATGCAGAAAAGCTGCGCTTGAGCAATATATGTTCTAATACAACTAACTTGCATCCTGCACTTCATGAACGATGGATCACATATTTAGGTTGATCCATTCATTCTCAAAAGCAAGGTGTGCTGCGTATTTTCTGCTGACTGGAAAGTTTGTGGACGTTATTGCTTTTACAGGTATGTGTTCAGTTTCATTGTTCAGGAAATTAACAACACTCACAGCCTTTGCGCAAAAAATTAATATCACTCAAAACCTTTGTGCATAAAATTAATATCACTCACAACCCTGGTGTATCCCAACATCTACAATGAACATAAGGCCATAGGGGACTACGTTAAAACAATTACAACCATAATATTAAAAGGTATGCATGATACACTGTGCTCTTAAGCAAAGATTGTTTCAACTATGCCCCATCACTAATCATTGTTTTGGCTTCTTCAATGTGGTATCTACTCTTCTTCACCCTCAAATGAAAGAGGTGATGGCAAATGTTTTAATAACAGATCATATGCATTTAATAAAATGAAATTTCATGTTGACCTAACCGCAGGCTGCATTGTGGAAAGTGCTCTACCTTTCCGGTGGTACAGAAATGATGACATGAATGACCAGGTTCTTCACACTATCAATTTTAGAAATCCATGGTACCAGCATCCCAGTGCTGTACTGTCCCCGTTTCTTCAAACATAACCCCCTTCCGACTAGTATACTGGTAATGTTATAAGACTTGCTCTGCCCTCTAATGTGCTACAGAAAGCATCATGTGCCAGTGTTGAATCCTCCACTGCAGCATCCAAGATCAGCATTCTTTCTTATATCCCTCTCAGAGCCAGTTTCAGGGCCAGAGGCTACTGGGTCTCAACGGTGGGGGGAGTCTGTCCAGAATGTCCCTAGGTACGTCCTACTATAGCTCTGCAAAGTGAGCCAACTGCAACCCCTTCAGCCCTTGACTCTCAGTGGTAGTGATGGAAAGCAGTCACAGACTTCTCAAAGAGGTAGTGTTGGGATGCTCAAGATCATCTATAGAATAACTGATTGTCCTATTGAGCGCTTGACTTTAAGGAAAAGTGCACTAGAACTTAATCCTAAACATAAAGACCTATGCAGGATGCAATTTAATTTCCAGGCACTCCAAGCATTTAGCTTATCCTCATGCTATTAACCCTGTTCTCCCCTCCTGATAGCAGAGGTGGTTCCGACCCTGTGTCAGTTACTTAGGGGCTGATTACAAACGAGTCTGGGGGTCCACAGACTGCCAGACTCGGGGGGGCGCAGAAGTGGCAGTCTTCAGACAGCCCTATTATGATTCAAGCTGTTGGACCGCCCTGAGATCACCGCAACCACTGCAATATGCTTGGTGGGACTCTCCGGTCCCGCCAAGTATATTACGAGTTTCCTCTCTGCTACGGTTTTCATGGCGGTTCCTCCTCCATGAAAACCGAGGCAGAGAGGAAACAAAGAGGGCCCTACAGGGCTCTTGTTGCCTCAAAGCCTGGAGATGCATGCAGGGGGGCACATGGTACTGACTTTGACGTTCCCATTGTGGCCCTATTTCATAGGCACCGCCCTGGGAAGGACAAAGAATCGCCGGCTCGACACGAGAAAGCTCGTAATCTGGTAGACGGTTCTCACATGTGTTTAGCTGTGCAGCAGCAGGGCGGTCCCGCCACCGCACCGTCAAACTCATAATCAGGCCCTTCGTGTAATTAAGCGGAGATTCTGCTTACCCCCATTCTCTTGTGTACGTGCACAGTCTTAAACAGTTCTCTCTTGTTTCTCACCCACAAGTCTCTCATAGTCTATTGTGGGGGGCGGCACTTCTTTGATAGTTGCCTTTTTCCTCTGGGGCTCACTTGCTCACCCACGTCTGTGCTAAGCATGAGTTTGCAGACTTCCTCTGCCTTATTTATCGGTCACATCGGTGATGTGGGTGCATAGGGGCAGTGCTCTATACAGGAGGCCTGTATCGTTTTCAAGCGTGGTCCAGCAGGTGCTCACAGCTGCCCAGGTCCAGAAAAGGGCAGCCTAACAAGACAGAACTCGAGGAGACCTGGAGATTTCGTACAGGCCTCGCAGGTCCGATGCTGGGCCACAGTTTCAGGCATGCTACTATTGTGGTGGCACACCAACTCTGGTCAAGCAGGGACACTGGCAGGTGCAGAGGCTGGATCAATGTCACAGATTCACATTTCGGTGTGAAGCAGGACAGGACATGCTGCAATTTCCACTGTTTGTACACAGCTGCTCAGGTCACTCCTACTACACGAATGCAGGGTTGCTCCCTCTCTCAGCAGGAGGAAGGCTGCCCTTTAGGCACTTCAGGGAAAGTAATCAGCTCTTGCAGCAAAGGTGAACTTAACAGATGTCCCAACACCTCTAGATAGGGACTATCAGGCAGACATCCGATCTGGTTGCACAGCAGTCCTCCGTGTACTCTGCGAAGCACTACCTTCATTGGTAATAGAGAACTTGGGACTGGAACAACAAGTGGTCCAATGGGTCCCACTTTTATGCCGGCAAAGCAGACAAGAGATGTGGATCCACTGTCTGCACTTGCAGAACTAGTTTGGGTTGTTTCTCGTTTCAAGTGTCTCTTTAGGCTGCGCTCCAGACACTGCCATTGTGTAGAGTGATGTTCCTCACAGCACTCATAGCCTCCAGCCTGGAGCACTACAACAGTTCAAGGAAGTGGAACGTTCTACACGTGGAACGGTGGGCCTCCACCCCAGTGACCCAGATAAAAAAGGTCTGGTCACAAATATGGAGTCACAAAACATAGTATGCTGCCACTGCCATGCTATGTGTTAAATCCATGCCAAGGACAGTAGTCCACTGTCAGTACAGCAAAGGTAGGGTTGGTGCACCACTCCAGATCAGGACCTCACTCCAGGGCCTCTACGACCAAATTAAATTAGTGTGAGACTAAGGACAAAATTAAAAACCAGGATACCAATTGACCAATGGTAGGGAAGTGCTATGAGATCCCGAGAGCAGATCCTACAATAACCTGATGCACGTCTATAATTTGGGAGCCACAAACATCCAGTTCACCCCTGGGAATCCACTCAGCAACATTCCTCCACCTATAATCACTAGTGCAACATATCCGTCACCCACCTGATGGGATCAGAGCAGACTGCCTAGAGTCGGCAATGTTGCCAATGCACACCAAATCATGTTCTCATTTCTTCCAATTTTGTGTTTACATTTAATTACTCGCTCTGGCTTATTTTTTCTCTTGATTATTGTGACTTTATTACCAGCCTCTTGTTGCTTACTTCCTTAAACGTTTAACAATTAAAATCTTTGTGTTTTCATTAAAATGCAACTTTCTGCTTTTGTACTTGTGTGTGCTTTTTATTGAACTTATCCTTTCCCCCTCCCCGGTCAAGCTATTTATTTTTGCTTAATTTAATTTAAATCAAATTCTATCATTAGGGAGTTACTTTCCATCTCCTTTACATGCTCACTCTATAGTAAGGCTAATCTGTACGTTTTTTTTGTTACTCAGGCAAATGCCCTCCATCAGTCACTCATTATTTTGCACTGTTCTCAAGGGGATCATCCTATGAAACTGGATAAATGAATAAGCACATTCATCCATAAATACATGTGTTTCTTCAGTGGCAGTTAAGGGTTCTTATTGTGTTGAGCTAATTATATCTCAGAAGCTGACAACAATCCCTTCACCTAATAACATGTTTCTCCCCCACTCTTCATCTAGTTCGTCCATGGGAATTTACTAAATTTTTCCTAAGCACTGCACCACTGAAAACATTATGCACTCTTTGATGGATCCTGAGATACTCATACGCATCTTGGGCCCTAAAACACTGCACATGCCCCCACAGTGGTCCTCCACCACTTTTCATACGACCATGTGCTTTCCTTCAAAGAGTCTTTGCACCACTCCTGTCACACGGTTCTCCGAATCCTAACTTAATGCTGCTGCCTCATACTGGGGCACTATGACACTATTCCTGGAGTCAGTACCATTAATAATATAGTATTGCCATATTACTTTAATTCCACAATGGTTTCAGTTAGATAAATTCTGTATATTTCATACAACTAGTTATCTTACACGACCGTCTGCCCAACATGTTCTATCTAACACAAAATTATTTCTCTCTTGATCATTCCAAGTGAACATTTAACCTGACAATCAAAGCAGCCAGCACTCTCCTCACCTGGGCAAACAACTGATCGCTACATAGGATCCGGAGGTGTTCAATCTTAATGCTACCCAAATGAAGACCTTGGTGTCATGTATGATACAGAAAATTGGCTCATGATTTATAATAATGTTAAAGACGTAATTGACATTATCTGACAAAATGTAAGCTATATATATAAATAATGTCTGACCTTGTTTTTAGGCTACCAAGTGGCTGGCAGTACACAGACCATGATCTACTTTACCTTTGGCTACAACTTGATTGATAGATTATTACTAGA
This sequence comes from Lissotriton helveticus, assembly GCF_964261635.1. Classification (NCBI taxonomy): domain Eukaryota; kingdom Metazoa; phylum Chordata; class Amphibia; order Caudata; family Salamandridae; genus Lissotriton; species Lissotriton helveticus. The sequence continues at coordinate 829,073,314 of NC_136067.1, forward strand.
TGGCCACAAACGTGCAAGCCCTTCCAGCTGCTTATCACACACACAGAACTGCAGCTGACTTCTAACTGAAATACAGGGCATAGTCTCTCTACACAAGCCCTCGGCAGAGTCCTGGAAATTAAATCACAGTCAATGCAATGCCTCTTTAAGAGAATGGCATAGGGGTTTAGGTCTAATGGCGTGTGTCATCTTCTTATGGAAACCTTCACCATTGGATCCTCCTTCAAAATAATAAGGAACACTCATCCGAATCATATAGTCGGATTCTGAGTGGGTTACAAAAGTAATACCTCCAAAAACAAGCATATCAATGAAGCAGACTAATTTAACAACAACTCTACATGGTGACACTGCGACACATGTTGTTTTAACTTGAATACATGGAAGGCTCAGAGGTATGTGAGGTTTCTATCCCCTTACCCTAAAAGCCAAACTCATAACAAAACAAATCCTAAAAACCTGCCAATTTGCAACCTACAACACAATTTCCAGATTCATAGGCCACAGTTACATCCATTATGCGATCAAGGCAACAAATTAGTGAATCAGCTCCTCTTCAATGCCTCTCCTCCAGGAAAGCCCTAAAACTTAGTCTTAATAGGATAACTGGCTAGAGTCCCTTGGTTTGGACTGCACTCAGAAATGGTTCAGTTCATGGTGTGAAGATTGTAGGCTACCTAATATGAAATGATCCCTGCTGGTGAAACGCTGTCAAGACAAGTAATTAAACCATGAATCACTGTCTATTATGAACTGCTAACTGAATTGAGAGCAAGAGCAGTCAAAGAACTAAAGTAACATTCCTAAGGAGGTCTTGAAAAGACCGATTAGCCATAATAACTATGTGCGTAAATTACATGTATTTGATTTCAGGTCCAACATTATTATTTCCATAATCATCTTGAGGGGGAGACTGCAAATCATTCTTCTATGAATGTAGTTTTAAATTAAAAACATCTAGTAGGAACTAATGGCTCGGTTAACTAAAGTACATTTATGATCTTTACTTTTAATTACACGTGTAGCTATTAAGATAGTTCAGTGAATGTAATAATAGCCGCTGACAAAGGCAGTGATATGAAGCCCACGAGTTTAAATCCTCGCACTGGAATCTCAGTCTTCTTCCTTCTGAGGTTCAAAAACTGAGTACCATAATTTGGCCAATAGTTAAATGTGTTATCTATAACACTCATACATGACAGAATTGTGGTACGAAGATTTTTCTTTTATAAAAGAAAGTTATTTGTAACTGTTTATTCTCATGGAAAATATACCTACTGCACACACTAACTTTAACAAGGATAAGTTTTACGGGCTGTTAAAAAAGAAGGGTGCTAGGTAATTAGGACAGCTACAGCCAAATTATTTAAAGAACATTTTTTTTAAGTACTGCTGGGATGTGATAGCATGTCCTTTCAGTGAATATGATGTGACTACTGTTTTAATATTTGTATTTGTAATAGAATAATAACAGCAGTAAGAGATAGAATCAATTTTCATTAATAGTCATTGACCAGATCCTTTAAATTTTTGTGCACATGTTTTAGTTAAGTTCACATAAAGTTCTATTTGACGAGGCCCATGCACAATTTTTATTATGCAAGTGTAATATCATGTGGATCCTGACTATTGGAGTATTTGTAGCTTGCGTTATTGCCTAGTAAATAATGTATTTAACAGTTAATAATAAACTTTACAAACTATAAAAGCAATTCAGACGTTTGACAAAAATAATGGAAAAATTTACAGCTAGATTAATCATTATCCAGTTTTGCGAGTCCTTAATAGCGATTCATAAGGAATCACTATTAAGGACTTGCAAAACGGGATTCATGTAGGAATTGCAAAAAATATTGCGATTCCTACATCTTCCTTATTTGCGATTAGCAAATTGCTAATCGCAAATAAGGATGCAATTTCAAGGGTGCCAGGGGTGTCCAAAGAACACCCTGTAGCACCCCTGAAAAGCAAATGTAGCCAGATGTTGCGCACACACATGTCCAAAGGACATGTGTGTGTGTAACATACCACTCAGAAAAATGCACCAAAGTGCATTTTTCTGAGTTTTCGCTATTTACCACGAAGTCTGACTTCGTGGTAAATAGCGGCCAGAAATTGCAAATTCGCAAATTGAAAATGGTTGATGAATTGCATTTAAGGAATCTCAAATAGAGATTCCTTAAATGCAATTCCTCGCAAATATGCGATTTCGCAATTAGCGATTTTTGCATTTGGGATTTTGAATCCCAAATGCAAAAATTGCACTCGCAAAGGGCCATATTCTCAGAATCTGGCCCTTTGCGAGCCGTTTTCGGCTTGATGAATCTAGCTGTAAATGTACTAACGAAATCTGAGCCAATATCTTGACACACATTTGCCTCTCAATAGACACTAAAAACATTCTATTTCACATTATGTGTTACAGACTAAGGTGGTGGACCCTAGCAATTTTTTAGAAAAACTATTTAAGAAAACAACTATAACAAGCATTGGCAAATCCAGTACGCCTCACCTCTAGGACCTTTTGGCTTTGCCAATACCTTTTGGCAATAATGTACAGCCTTGTGTGGGAAAAGCAAAATGCTTTTTCCCGATGAGGTGCACCATTGGTAAATAAAAAGTTTTTTTTAAATGTGCAATGAGACTACCGCCAGCCATAGATTTTGCAAGAATTACACATGGCAAAAAAAGTACACAAATTGCCCACCTGACCCAGGGTCTATGAACATTTATGCAACAAGATGGGAATTTCCGCTTCTGGAAATCTGGAAGAAAGAAAGATGACTGCAGTCATAAATCGGAGATAAAAGGTTAAATGTAGTGCAGTAAAGTTATTGGATTATGGTAAAATGCATTACTTTCTGGGCATTCGCACCCTTCTGACTAGTGTTTGACACCCAGTTTCCACACTTAACATTGGTACCAAATAAAACAAAAGTAAGTGTGCTAATTGGGTGAAATAAAAACAACTGGTTATGGATTTTTCAACATAGAATATCATTTTCTATGTAGAGTTTTTTTTTAAATTAAAGACAGCATCTAAATCTGCACACTGCCACAATGATTTTCTTCATTAATCTTTAGGGCTGCCATCTTGAGTACAATCCAAAGCATTAAGAAATAGGGAGAAGGAAAATACATGGAAATCAGCAATTTGAATAAATTAGAATAATTATCTCGAACACACCATGCCTCAGCTGGAAACGGCCATTTAAAAAGCCAAACTCTGCACAAGCTGGACACCCCCATATCCAAGAAGTTTTCAACATTCTGGGAACGCTCCCAGGACGTGAAATTCTATGTGGACATACATTTGAAATACCACATCAATTTCCGTTTCTAAAAGGGACCTCATACAGAATTTCCTTACAGGTATTTCAAAATCTGTACCCATTTATTATACGCGGTCATTTCAAATACTGCACTTGAAAAATAATGCCATCTTTTTTAAGACCTGGGTTTCCTGTTTTCTGCATGCTCTTCGCTTGTTTCACCGTTATTCTATGCCTATTATTTGTAAAGTGCTCTCCCAACCCTGTCTTGACGTGTTATGTCAAGAACCTAAAATAAATAAACTAACATAGAGTTCAGGGTACCCTTCTGTTAATTTGTTTTAATCATCAAATAACCGAAACCTATGTGAATTAGAATTCTCATTTTTGTGAATAAGGCCTTTCATCCTCACTAAGGAAGCCTTCAAGTGTTATTATAGACAGATATTCATCATAGAGCATTGTGCAGAATATTTATAGCCACACATTTGTAGTGCTACCTGTATTACACAGCAGCAGGGAACATTGATTTATATCCCTCTTCAGCCATCAGCAATGGACACAGCCACTGTATTAGTCAATAAATTGATCCATGTCTGCCGACAAACATCCTAAGCAGCAGAGCTCGACCAGCCAACGTGATGCATTTAACAATATCGTAAGCAATATAAATATCCATTTCAAAATATTGTCCAGGTATTTGTGGCTGCACCAATACCTGCTGGCAGGGTGGTATGAGTAAATGTTTATCAGCAACCTAAGAAACACGACTGTGCAGTCCTTGCCATTGATTTTTCAGATAAAGAACTGAATGAATCCTGAATCACCACTCTCAGCAACAGAGATGCGATCAGCTTTTAGCTGTCTGCCATGTAGTTCATACATACCAGTCACAAAGAGCACTGAAAGCAGAGGGAGCACCACCAAAACAGATGCTAAGCACCACTTTAGAAATCAGAAGGACTGTGCATGCGTGGATAAAAGAAAGAGGGATGCTGGTTGTAAAACATGAAAATAAACTCTATTGGAGAGAAGGGGTGAGAGATAGAAAGAGGTAAAGAGATGATCAACCCGCTAACCACTGCCAAAGATGCAGTCTAGTGCCTTAGCCACCATCTTTGAAATCTGGATACCAGGTTCTAATCCGAGCCCAGACCTTGGCACCTCACTCTAAATCTTGTAATTCTAGGGAAATCACTAACACCTTGTGCCTAAAATTGTAAATATGTGTAACACGTATTATGAAACTGTAATATATGTGCACTGTAGTGTCGCTGTGAAATAAAATTTACATTATCTATTGATGTACAGTGCTCTCCAACAAGGTTAGCACTACATACATTCAACTACATAAGTATTTCAGACCCTCGCTACCATGTCAAGATGGACCCTGAATCTCCCATTTACAAGAGACAGAGTGGGTGCAATGTATAGAGACTATACCTGCATACAGTACACTGATGAATAAACACTACTAGAGGTTATAATTGTTCATTTTATTCAACTACTTGCAGCTTTTATGCATTCCTGTTCTGCTCACATAATTAATCCGATCAGATCCTCATTCTCTTAACTTTAGATACACTTTTACCTTTAGCTGGCAGACGGTTGATTGTGCTAATTAATGGTTATTAAAATGCTGCAGGCCTACACTAACTTGGTTATAGGTCTGTGATTTGACAACACAGCTGTCAACAGGCCAGTTGCTAACAAAATACACATAATGGGATTTGGCTCCATCATTGGCTTGCTTTGACCAGCCTCTCTCAGCCACTGGCTTGAGCCTTTGTCAAACACATCTTGGTTCAGTCCAGTGCCGCATTAATATTAGGGCCGGCTTAGTGCTGGGGGCGCCTGGTGCAACAATGCTTGTTGGCGCCCACCCAATGACCTCCTTCTCCACAGTGCACGTGCTTTGCAGCATAAACCCCTGCGCTACACATGCATAGTACACGTACTTTGCAGCATAAACCCATGCGCTACCTAATGATGAGTTTAAACTTCCACTAGAGAAAACTCTGATCTCTCTCCAGCAGATCCATAAATAAATGTGCCCTTATGCACGCAACTGGTGCTCATGTAAAGCACTCTGATACCCAATACCTTTGGGTCAAGTTTGCGCTATATAAAACTCTGAATAAATAAATAATCACCACTGTTTCCATGACATTTTTATTATTGGCGGAAAACTGCTGAAAGCAAGTAATGCTGCAGCAGGTGCTTTTCATTCCATAATATCTTTGAGAACCCCCCACCCCCCTCCCAACTCGGCTCCCAGTGTGATGGCACCGGATGCACCGCCCCAGAGCCGGCCCTGTTTCATATCCACTGCTATTAGCTGATAAGCGTATCCTTTCCCCTCCACTTCAGTACTTGCAGTGAACTGCATGAGGGACTCCTTAAAGCTATAGGCCTCTCTGGCTGCTCTTGCCGGCTTCCTCTCCTGTGTTTCACTCTAATGTGCTGGCTTCCTCTTGCATGCATTAGTACACTAAACCCAGATCTATTGGCTTTGCCAAATGCTTGCTTCCATTTTGCAACCGGCAAAATCTGGCGGCGTCTCCTGTTGAAATATCAGATGGAGTGAAAGCGGAAGGCGTGAGAAGGCCAGGTTCTGGAGGAAATATAAGCAGGGCTTTACAAACAGTGACAGAGCACAGCACAATCAAGTATACAACTGACTATTCACAGTCAGATAAAAAAAAAAATTTTTTAATACAAGCAACAAATGAAAACGTTTAACACTTTGTTCAGCATATAGATTTTCACCACTGTAGCTAGGTTGTTACAGCCATGGCACAGCCGACACCTGTTTCGTCGCCAATGCAACCTTTTCAAGGCTTGAGTATATGTAGTAAATGGTTTTTCTTAAAACCAAGGTCTTTCTATTTGTTCTAAAACAGCATGGAATACGGCTAAGATTTTCCAGATTCCTGTTACGACGTCAAATTGTGGACCGACATAAATAGTAGCATATGCGGGGTTCCCAGAGTGATGTGATAACATTCCGGCTATACCGCGAGCAGGTGCCCATCCGCTAGAGCTACGGTACTTGTGCAGCTGCGACGGGGAAAACACAGTGTGCAGCTGTAGCTGTATACTACATCCACTTCACTCTTGTGAAGTATATGTATATATATGTATATAAGCATATGCTACTATTTATGTCGGTCCACAATTTGACGTCGTAACAGGGATCTGGACAATCTTATCCGTATTCCATGCTGTTTTAAAACAAATCGAAAGACCTTGGTTTTAAGAAAGATCATTTACTACATATACTCAAGCCTTGAAAAAGTCACTTTGGCGACGAAACACGTGTCGGCTGTGCCATTGCTGTAACAACCGAGCAACAGTGGTGAACATCTATATGCTGAACAAAGTGTTAAATTTTTTCATTTGTTCCTTGTATTAAAAACATTTTTTGAATCTGACTTTGAATAGTCAGTTGTATACTTGATTGTGCTGTGCTCTTTCAGTGTTTGTATTGTCTATCTATATAAAGGATTCTTTATATATTATTTTAGCACTGTGGATGGCACATAGACATCGTAATGATTAAACCTATGTGCAAACAGAATAGAGGTGCTGGCTCCTATTCAAAACCACTGCCAACATTTTTCTGTGTATAAGCAGGGCTTTTACTGGGACCTCCTTTTTTTTTTTTACCTTACTCCTTACCCTTGCTGAATTAAATAAGAGGAAAAAAATTTTCAACTGCAGCTGGGAGAGGGTGGAAAGCTACGAGTACAGATTATATAGCAGACCCTTCTAAACGAATCTTCTTTAAGCACCTTAACAATAGATGCCATTCTGACCCAGCTGAATGAAATGTATTTATCAAACTCAGAAGGATAATGGTCTGAGTTGGCCCTGACCAGAATCAAAGCTGTGAAATGTGGGGCAATCAAATAACTCAATCAGACCCACTGAACAATAATTCTGACTAAGAGTGAGATAAAAGGACATGGCTGTTTAGCCTGAGATGTAACGGTCTGCTAGGGAATGAAGAAAGTGAAACATGAGAGTGACAGAAAGAGAGAAAAAAACACATGAGAGAGATTCAGAACAAAAAAAACCTCAGAAAGTGAAACACAGAGATGGGTAAAGACCAAGAGTGAGGGGAAGTGAGGCAGAGGGAGAAAAAGCGGGTACTGTGGGTGAAAAGAGGCCATTAAATTGAGAGGGCAAAAAAGGGTAGAAAAAAATTTGGAACTAGGCATTAGGGTTGGTAGGAGACAGTCAAAAGACAGCATGAAAGTAAAGAGCTACGTTGAAAAGTGAAATAAAAGGAGGCAAGGCAGAAGGCGAGGGACTGCGAAGGTCACAGCGAGGCAAACATTTCTATTCGAAAGTGTTTTCTTTGAAACTTAATATACAAAAACTATGCAGACTCATGTACTTTTCGCACACAATGATGTATTGTATCAAATTTAAAATTGTTACAACTGCCATGTACATTAGAGCAGTGATAACAAAAATGAAACTTAATATCTGCTGGAGTGCAGCAGCAGCGACAGCATTAGCCTCCAGCCGGGCTGTGTGAAAGGAAAGCAAAGAGCTGCAAGGGAAACTGCTGCTGAAACACAATAGAGTGAACCTACAGCTAGTTTGGGAGGGGGACAGCCTTTTGCAACTGTGGCAAAGGCTATCTCCCTCGTGGCAAAGGCATATTCGTGGAAAAGGCACCCATTCTGGGGCTAAAGGCTATGCATTGTAAAGGTATTGCGTGGTAAAGGATTTGTAGTAAAGATATGCATGGTAAAGGAATTGCGTGGTAAAGGATTTGTGGTACAGGCATGCGTGGTAAAGGAATTGCGTGGTAAAAGATTTGTGGTACAGGCATGCGTGGTAAAGGAATTGCGTGGTAAAGGATTTGTGGTAAAGGCATGAGTGTTAAAGGTATTCATTTTAATTTTATTCAACCGTTTGGAAGCTGATGCAGATCACGTGAGTGGATCCAACTTTCTACTTCGTGCCTGCCAATAAAAATTACACCACAAAGATTTTTACTATGAATCTCTGTGCCCCAAACCCTGCAAAAACCCCTGCCCACTGAGGATAGTTTGAGAACCAAACATTCATAAATCTGACCATCCAAACCAGGGTGGCGAATCCAGAGTGAACTTTGTTGATGGTCCCACCACAACAGTCACAAAAACTGGCATTATTCACAGAAACTATTGTGCCAGAAATTGTGCCCAAAACATGGAAATGTTAATAGGAAATTATGTTACATCATTCCAAGCGCAAAACACTCCCCTAGCACGCCTTGGCATTATTGGAAGCTGGATACCCTTGGCCTAAGCTATTTCCATGATTTGAGCTTCAAAAAAATATTTTAAATAAAACAAGTATACACCAAACAAATGCTCCAATATTGAAATGCTACGTTTAATTCACAATCAAATATTTTAAAAATCCTGTTTTAATTTGTTTCTTCATTTTCATATACTTTATTATTTTCAACATATTCATTTTAATATTATTTCATTTTGTAACACAGTCGCAGGTCTCCTGAGTAATCCATGCTGAGCCCGAGGGTCCTCGGACCACTGATTAAGAACCACTGCTAGAGACCCCTGAGGTTCTAATTAGTTGTACTATTTTCACCTCTTAACAGGTGTCTACAGTTGTGAAAGATCTCTCTATCTCACTCTCTGCATTGAACTATCTCTGGCAAAAATCCTTATTTCTTGCTTGTTTCTGCAATGTCCCCTGACACCACCCAGAGCTGACATTAATATAATGAACCATGGACCAAGCCTTGTTGGGACCAGCACCATCATGTCTGGTATCTGTGGGCAATCCACGTTTCACACCGAATACTGCGAGATTGTTAAATGCCCTCTCAGAGCTCTTGCACCTGGATCCTCCATGTTACCTGTTAGATACCTTATTAAAAAATGTATTTTCTGTGTTCTGATATTATTACATGTTTATGGACATCAATATCAGCCAGGTATCTAGAAACGAATAAATGCATTAATGGGGCACTGATGGGTAATCATTCAAATAATCAATTGATAAAGAATAGTTTGTTCAGAGCTGGTGAAGACTTTCACCACTAATCTAACCACTATTGCCAAAATACACCCTATTATTTAATTTTAAAAAAAACTAGTAAGATAAGCTGGGTACTGAGATATCACAACATAATCGAAAAACAATAACCAAGTCCCTGTCAGAAATGTCAATGAATCACAGCTTAGTGGAATCATAAAACATGGCTGATTTGCCTAGACAGAGGATAAGGAGGTCAATACTGGAATCTGTGATCGTGATATGTTTGAAATATAAAGCATAGGTGAGGAACCAAAAACCTCTGATATGGTGCCTAGGTTTTGGAAACAAAAGCTCCACTGCCTGGAATTTGCAACCCAGAATCAAACCCCACTGTCCAATTCCCAGGTCTAGCTGGTACCTTGTCAATGTTACTTAATACACATGCATGCTGGAGAGGCTAAATTGTCATTGACGGGAAAAAATAGCTACCAATAAGGTCTTGAAAAATTGGCAGCCGGCATATAAACACTGAAAGCTGGTTGGTCAGTCTTGGTCACTAAAAAGTGATGGAGACTCCCTTTGTCATCAGAGGAAAACAAGATAAACAGAATAAGCTATGATAATCATTTGCAGAGAAATACGGTTGATCGACATATCAGTGTGCGGTCATTTCCATCTTAAGCACCTGGAGCTCCTGTTGATACCAGTACCTCCTCCCCTTTAAATATGACAGATGGGAATCTTTTCCCTGTTCTTCCCTTTTCAAACTTTAATAGTCAGAATATTGTAATTTGCCTGCTAGTCATTAACGAAACATTAAATTGAGAAAAAAATGTATGCAACAACAGTGTAAACCGTAACTTCCACGTCAATGTGGCATTTAGCACCTACCATTTCTGAACAGATGACCCAATTGACCAGTGAGACGATCAATGGTAATACATCGTCAGCAATCTGCCACCTCAACCAATCCTAACTAAACAACCATGATTAGGCATGAGCTACAAGAAATTGAACATGGTTCGGGAGTCAACTAAGACTTTGTGCGTCAAAGTTCTTCAAAATCCCACTCATCGTGTTTGTTTCAGTGAAATAAAGCAAACATTGTAATCCCAATTTGCATTAGATGTTTTATAATCCAAGCGCCCAGTTCCTTACTCTGATTTACAGAATCAGGATTTAGGAGGGGTTACAAGCACCCTCAGCCTGCAGGGTGATGAAGCTCATATGAACCGCCGCTGCTGCCCCCTCCAATCAGGAAACTGCATTTTTTTCAATACTCCATCGGTCTTGACGTGGCTCATTCCATCCCAGGAAGTAACAGAAACCTCACCATGCAGAGTACTGAGATCATGTGACCCACCACTGCCCTTCCTATCAGTATACAGCAACTTCTCATTCTCCAAACATCCATATCATTTTCTATGAAACCTCAGGTGTCCATCGTCTGGGCATCCTCAGCTGACAGCATACATAAACAAGAGCAATTCCTTTTTAGACCCATTAGGGCCAGACCACCGTATTTACACAATTCACATTCGGGACCTATTCGCTGTCTGTATAGGCTAAACAATATTTACATCCCACCCACACCACCAAGCAACATCACAATCATTTGACAAACTTGCAAACACCACAATCTCTCATGCCATGGATATGAAGCCAAGCAGAGTCCTCCGCGTGCAAGGTGCCTACCTATCAACCCCCCCATTGAGAGTAAAAAATACAAAAGTCATAGCCCACATGATTACCACATGAAACATCAAAACTATCCTAATATTAGTTCCACCTTATTGCATACGGGATTACACCGACAGTAGGTGCTCCATCAGAATACAGAACAAGCAGCGACAAAAGCAGTAGATCTCGCCTTTATAACCAATTGGCTGTGTTAGTGTTCTTTGTCAATACTATGTAGAATCAGCAGAAAGCAAAATTGTCAATACTGGGCCAGGTGACGTGGCCACAAATGGCAGCCACGTCATTCTATAGACGTGCACATGCATAATCATGTATGTATGCGCATGTGTCACCACGCATGCACATGCCTATGGAATAACATGTGCACCCTATTCTTAATCCTTGAATGTAGATGCCACTTTGATCTGTAAATTAAAAAAAAAAATTTACTTGTGCAGAAAGTGCATGTTGACATGCAGGACACCCTGGCAGCAAAGTGCATTTTCCAGGCCCTCTAAAGCACTTGGAATTAAAAACAAAACACATTTAAAGACTGTGAGGTGAGGAGGAGCAATTGGAGAGTGGGAGAGATGGGCAGGGGGGGCACAGGAGCAACAAAGGCACTTGAGAATGCGAGAGACAAAAAAGTAAATTAAACAGGCAGCAGTGGAGAAAGCAATGGACTAGCTTGAGTGGTGGGTGGGCTAGAAAACATGCACACTCTGAATGAAAAAAACAGTACCGTGCATGTGAACAGTGGGAGGATACAAGTCAGAAGGGTAAAAAGGAATAGCTAGCTCCAGGGGAGGTACAAGCACAGGAAACAGAAAGCAAGCTATTGAAAACCAAGCAAGAAAATAAGAATGCAATAAAGGCAACCCATGATAAGCAATAACGCAGGCTCTAAACCCACTTTGTATTGTCCATCATCGATCTTTTGCAACAATACAGCTAAAAGCTATCACATAGATAAAACCCCCAAAAAACTTGTTACAAGCATAGATGCTCCACTCAACCCTCACGGTGCACATCACAGAATCCAAGGCATCATAGTACACAAACATCATCAGTGCAGCCACCAACAGAAGGTGAGCCTTCAACAAAGCCACTAAGCAAATTCAAGCTCAATACCATGCCCACCTTTTCAATGTTTCATGGAAATGTGCACTGCTGTCGGCATCTTTTTCAAGGAAAAGATCAACAAAATCAAGAGACACATTTGCGACACTTAAGCATCAACTATCTCTCTTCTGATACCAAATGCATCTTCTCTGGAACTCGTAGGACTGGTCATACCTTACCGCTACTAAAGGCCACCTCAACTTAGAGGGCCTCCTTATCTAATTGCAATCACCCTTCAGCCATCATTATCTTAAAGTACGCTGCCACCTAGATCCAGAAGAGAAAGTACAGCAATACCCTCCTTTGAGACTACATATCAGGTTTCAGTTATCAATGTGGCATTGGCACTGCAACTATACAAGTGGTTGACGATGTCCTACAGATCAGCAATGGGGATCCCGATCTTCCTATCCGGCTCCAACTATCCGCGGCCTTCTATATTATTAACCGTCAGGTTCTGCTCAATGCCTTTGCCTCAAAATCAGCCTTGAGCACTGGCTTGAAGCTTCACTTAATACCTGAAAAACTGTTCATGCACATGAAGGCATCAAGATTAGAACATGGACGTACCTCAAGGATCCATCAGACCGCCAGTCTTCTTAGATATCTGCACAGAATGTATTTAACTATTACTGGCTGACAAAAGTGTTAAAATTCTTCAACATACATATGGAAATCAGGCCCGGGAAAGTCACTGAGTATGTAAAGAGCGGACTCTTCATCATCCAAGACTGTATGTCAAAAGTACATTTGAAGCTAAAATCCCTCACTTGAGTCACTACACAGCCACAGCAAGCAAGCAGAAGCCCAGGACTTGCTCCGTGCAACAATACTGAACACCTTTATTCATTAAGCACTTCCGTCCACTTCAGGGACTGAAGGAATTACCGTCTCTTTCCAGCGCTCAAAGATCTTCGTCGACTCCCTCAACACGCCCACATCATCTTCAAAGTTTTCTGGATCACATTCAAGGTAGGAAACACAGAGACTGTTCCATAACTGATAAATAAGGTCTTCTCAGATCTTAGCACAACGCGCAACACAGACATCTCCAGGGTCGATACAAGAAAGGACTAAGAACAAGAGGAGAAGAGGATAGGCCTTCTCTTGGTCTGAAGTAAGCAACAGATCTTATCCACCTAGATGACTGAAAGTGAAGAGACATTTCCCACCACATGGGTCTTCCGCCTCGTATCTCCTCTCTCGAACAGCACTCAGTTGCTTGAACTGCACTTCAAATTTTCGAGCATTTGCATACATTTGAGCAATGTTATGACTGTGCAGGTCCATCCTGCAGAATGAGGGGAACAGCCACAATCTTGTTCATTTGTATGCATTTGCATACCTTTTGGAGTGGGTTCCTGTCCTGAAACACACATACTTTTAGTCAATTAATAATCAATAGTGAGTGCATTTCTTGATAATGAAAAATATTTTCCCTATAGACAAAACATTGAGCGGTGTAAAAACACCGTTCTGTACAATTTACTCATTTTACCCTCTTGAAAAGATGCATGAGTGCATTTCGTAAAAAATTGAGTGCTCCTGGAAATCTACCACTGATGTACATTCCCAGGAGTACTCCTATGATCAGCAACGTTTTAAAGCATGGACAAAGTGGGCACTTGCCTAGGGCCCCCATTTTCCAAGCCCCCCCCCCCCCCAGTGAACGTTATCTCTAGCTCACTTCTGTGTATGTTGTATCTTAACCTTTAATGGATAATTCGATATTGTTAGGTAGCAAAGGGCCGGTCTCGCTTTTGGGACCTTATAAGTATTAAGTTATGCAGCACAATATCCTTGGTGCACCAACATCAACTGTTGCATGGCTAAACACTTCTAAGGTCCCAAAGGCGAGATCTATTGGCTATGCCAATGCTTTTTTTTTTGTTGTCTCACTGATGGTGTGGTATGCGCAGTTTACCTGGACCAGCATTTTAAGATTATGACACGAACCGGTGGCGCGAACAAGCATGGGCCCTTGCTGTCTTATCATAAGGTGCGGGTAGGTGGAATGGAGCTGCAGTTCTAAGTGAGTGTGGAAATCAAAGGGTGGACTATGGTCAAACTGGTCAGACTGATTTGCATATGCCTGAACTGGGGTGGCAGAGTGGGCTAAAGAACGGTGATGGATTAAACCCAGATCTTTTGACTCGGTGCGAGTGTTTGATTGGTTTAGATGCTCTGTCCATCACCACCCCCTCTTGTACCGCTTTGTTCGCCATAAGTTGGCAAGGAATGCTCAGACATGAGTCCCTTTCTCACTTTGCCCCTGGATTCAAGCAAGCCTGGCTGAAAATGGCTGAAATGCCAGAAACCGGTCCTAGGAAGCTTGTTTCCGGTTCAGGGAAGGCATGGCTTGGCAGTTCGGGCTGGACTGTTCCCATGAGGCACAGGGTCAGACTGATTTGCATATGGCCATGCCAGAACTGGGGTGGCAGAGTGGGCTAAAGAACGGTGATGGTTTAAACCCAGATCTTTTGACTGGGTGTGAGTGTTTGATTGGTTCAGATGCTCCGTCCATCACCACCCCCTTTTGAACCGCTTTGTTCGCCACAGGTAGGCAGGGTATGCTCAGATGTGAGTCCCTTGCTCACTTTGCCACTGGATTCAAGCAAGCCTGGCTGAAGACGGCTGAAATGCCAGAAACCGGTCCTAGGAAGCTTGTTTCCGGTCCAGGAAAGGCATGGCTTGGCAGTTCGGGCTGGACTGTTCCCATGAGGCACAGGGTCAGACTGATTTGCATAAGGCCATGCCTGAACTGGGGTGGCAGAGTGGGCTAAAGAACGGTGATGGATTAAACCCAGATCTTTTGACTGGGTGTGAGTGTTTGATTGGTTCAGATGCTCCGTCCATCACCACCCCCTTTTGTACCGCTTTGTTCCCCATAAGTTGGCATGGTATGCTCAGACGTGAGTTCCTTGCTCACTTTGCCACTGGATTCAAGCAAGCCTGGCTGAAGACAGCTGAAATGCCAGAAACCGGTCCTAGGAAGCTTGTTTCCGGTCCAGGTAAGGCATGGCTTGGCAGTTCAGGCTGGACTGTTCCCATGAGGCACAGGGTCAGACTGATTTGCATATGGCCATGCCTGAACTGGGGTGGCAGAGTGGGCTAAAGAACGGTGATGGATTAAACCCAGATCTTTTGACTGGGTGTGAGTGTTTGATTGGTTCAGATGCTCCGTCCATCACCACCCCCTTTTATACCACTTTCTTCCCTCCAAGCGTGCGACACCCTCCCATCCCACGCGCGCGGACACCCTCCCATCCCGCGTGCGCGACACACGCTCCTCCCTGTACATGTGACACTATCCTCCCGCGCGTGCAACACTCTCCCCCCGCGCGTGCAACACTCTCCCCCCGCGCGTGCAACACTCTCCCCCCGCGCGTGCGACACTCTCCCCCCCACGCGCGCGACACTCTCCCCCCACGCCCGCGACACTCTCCCCCCACGCCCGCGACACTCTCCCCCCACGCCCGCGACACTCTCCCCCCACGCCCGCGACACTCTCCCCCCACGCCCGCGACACTCTCCCCCCACGCCCGCGACACTCTCCCCCACGCCCGCGACACTCTCCCCCACGCGCGCGGCTTCCCCCCACACGCACGCAACTCTCCCCCCTCAACCGTGAGCGACTCTCTCCCCCCACGCTCGCGACACTCTCCCCCCACGCGCGCGACACTCTCCCCCCACGCGCGCGACACTCTCCCCCCACGCGCGCGACACTCTCCCCCCACGCGCGCGACTTCCCCCCACACGCGCGACTTCCACACGCGCGCAACTCTCCCCCCAACCGTGCGCAACTCTCCCCCACGCTCAAGACACTCACCCTCCCACGCGTGAGACACTCACCCCCCCCACGCGCGAGACACTCACCCCCCCCACGCGCGAGACACTCACCCCCCCCGCGCGAGCGACACTCTACCCCCCCACGCGCGTGCGTCACTCTCCCCCCCACGCGCGTGCGTCACTCTCCCCCCCACGCGCGCGCGACACTCTACACCCCCACGCGCGCGCGTCACTCTACCCCCCATGCGCGCGCGACACTCTCCCCCCCACGCGTGCAACACTCTCCCCCCCACGCGTGCGACACTCTCCCCCCCACGCGCGACTCTTCCCCCCCACGCGCGACTTTTCCCCCCACGCGCGACTTTTCCCCCCTCACGAGCGCAACTCTCCCCTCCTCACGAGCGCAACTCTCCCCCCCTCTCGAACGCGACTCTCCCCTCCTCACGAGCGCGACTCTCCCCCCTCACGAGCGCGACTCTCCCCCCTCACGAGCGCGACTCTCCCCCCTCACGAGCGCGACTCTCTCCCCCTCACGAGTGCGACTCCCCCCTCACGCGCGAGACTCTCCCCCCCTCACGCACAACTCTCCCCCCTCACGTGCGAGACTCTCCCCCCCTCACGTGCAAGACTCTCCCCCCCTCACGCGCGAGACTCCCCCCCCACACGCGAGACTCTTCTCCCTGAGCGCGCGAGACTCTCCCCGAGCGCGCGAGACTCTTCTCCCCGAGCGCAGAGACTCTTCTCCCCGAGCGCGCGAGACTCTCCCCGAGCGCGCGAGACTCTTCTCCCCGAGCGCGGAGACTCTTCTCCCCGAGCGCGCGAGACTCTCCCCCTCACGCGCGCGAGACTCTCCCCCCGAGCGCACGAGACTCTCCCCCCGAGCGCGCGAGACTCTCCCCCCGAGCGCGCGAGACTCTCCCCCCGAGCGCGCGAGACTCTCCCCCGAGCGCGCGAGACTCTCCCCCCCGAGCGCGCGAGACTCTCCCCCCCGAGCGCGCGAGTCTCTCCCCCCCGAGCGCGCGAGTCTCTCCCCCCCGAGCGCGTGAGACTCTCCCCTCACGCGCGAGACTCTCCCCCTCACGTGCGAGACTCTACCACGAGCGCGCGAGGCTCTCCCCCCGAGCGCGCGAGGCTCTCCCCCCGAGCGCGCGCTTCTCCCCACCACACACGCGCGCTTCTCCCCACCACACACGCACGATTCTCCCAGCCACGCACGTGAGACTCCCACCCCGGGCTCGCGAGACTCTCCACCCGCAAGACTCTACCCCTGCGCACACGAGACTCTACCCCTGCGCACACGAGACTCTACCCCTGCGCACACGAGACTCTACCCCCCGCGCACACGAGACTCTACCCCCCGCGCACACGAGACTCTACCCCCCGCGCACACGAGACTCTACCCCCCGCGCACACGAGACTCTACCCCCCGCGCACACGAGACTCTACCCCCGCGCACACGAGACTCTACCCCCGCGCACACGAGACTCTACCCCCCGCGCACACGAGACTCTACCCCACGCGCACACGAGACTCTACCTCCCACGCACACGAGACTCTACCCCCTGTGCACATGAGACTCTACCCCCCGCGCACAGGAGACTCGACCCCCTGCGCACACGAGACTCTACCCCCACCGCGCGCACAACTCTCCCACCCCACAAGCGCAACTCCCCCATCCGCAAGACATGCCAACTGCAACTGCTAAACCTGAAACGAACAGTGAATGTCTTTTGACATTTGTCAACTGATCTTGTGGGCAAGGCTGCTTTGGGGCAAAGTTTGACTGAGGAAGAAATTGTACAAGTAGTACACCCCCCCCCCCCGCTCCCCACCCCTCACCCGCTTTAGCAGCTTCAGTGTGGGTGGAGTTCTTTATTGGCATCTTCTGTTGGCAACCTGGCAGACAAAATATGATAAATACCATTATAAAGGAACATGGCAAGAGTAAGCAGAAGCAAGAATGAATGAAAGATGAGTAAATAGAAGAGGAAAAGATAGAAAGAATGCTGAATGGAAAGAATGGTGAAAGAATGTATAGATGACTGGTTGTATGAATATGTGGGTAGATGGATGAGTTGGTGAAAGGATGCGTGAATTGATAGGTAGATGGGCAGGTGAAAGGATGGCAGGTTTAATGGATGGATGTAAAGGTGAATAGACCGGTGAAAGGATGGCAGAGTAAAGGGATGGATGAGTGGGTAAAAAGACGAGTGACTGGATGATAGAGTGGATGGACAAATGGATGGCAGTGTGAATGCATGAATGGATGGAATAGTGGGTGGATGAGTGGATGGCAGGGTGGAAGGATGGTTGCATGGCAGAATGGATGGATGCATGGCAGGGTAGATGAATGGTTGGCGGAATAGATGGATGGATGTAAGAATGGATAGTTAGAAGGAATAGGGAAAAATTGAAAGATGGATGAAATAATAAATAGATGACAGAATGTAATGGTGAATGTCAGCGTCTGGATGGAATGGTGAAAGGGTGAATGGATAGATGCTTGGATGGAAGAGACATGGAAGCTGTTCAAGGGAGAGATAGCCTCACTTACTTTGTTTGCTTGATGCCATCAGCTGTTTAGTTCTGGGGGCGGGGGGGGTATTTACACTTGCTGGCTACTCCCTTGACAAGAGACAGGCTGTCAGATCCTTTTTCGGCAGAATAGTTCTGCGTAGGGACTGTCTGGTCTGTGATTCATACCAACATTTGTCTATTCTCACACTCACACCGATCAGCTAAGAAGCAAACGTCTCCTGTCTGACCCGGAAGTATATTTTGCACTTTCTGATTTCATATGCTTTGAATATTTGCTGGTTTTACATAGTCTTTGAAACGCCTCCCAGTGCATCAAGCAGAAAGCATAGTTTGGTACCTCAGACATGAACGGGCCCAGGAGTCTCCGCGGTGCAGGGGGCCCCACCCTTTAGGGCCCACCCATTCAATCTAAAGCCCATGAATGTCAGTGAGCTACGGAGTGGGGCCATCATCTTGCGTTACAACACTGGCCTTTGAAACCAGGACATCTGGGTTCTATATCCAGCTTCTCCATTTGACCACACACTGTGTTATCCTGTGAAAATTCCATTGTGGCACTGGACATATCAGTTACCTCGCATGCAAAATTTGGGAGAGCAGAGCTTAAATCTAGACGAAACGAACATCGGGTTTAATTAGAGGTGGAAAAAATGAAAACGTGTAGTGAAATCAAAATATCGTGTAAATCAACCTAATAAGGGAAAAACAGAGAAACCTTTAGATGCAACTGTTGTGTAATAAATGTGAAAGGAACAACCTTAATTAACAGAAAGGTATGAAAGGAATGCCATGCTGTGAGGTAATTGAACAGCTCCTTCATAAGGTACTTTTGTTATTTTTTGTCTGTCACACTGGAACAGGCCACCTATCCAAAACGCAATGTCCCTTAACTTAACTGGGAAGTGAGAAAAAAAATCACATCCAAGTCAGTCTTTTTTCCACTCTTGTCTGCAAAGAGGAGCAACCGGATCCCGGCCGAGCCGAAACCCGAGTAGGTCACCGTACACCACGATAAAATTCCCTAATCCCCGAGCCAGATTTCCCTGAGGGGGCCTCGTCGTCCTCCTCGCTTTTCCATTGCGCGCGCCCGGCCCTCCTCCCCCGTATCTTTCATTTCCCCTACCTTTAAGGGCCCGACACCCGATCCGCGGGCGGGGATCGGGTTACGGTTTTTACAGCTTGGCCCGTCTCCCGCCGCACACCGGCCTCCCCCTCTGCTCTGCTGTGATTACTGGCAGCGGCTCGCCTTACACGGCTCCAGATGAAAGCGGCTCGACGCAGGGGCCTTTTGGGCACCGCAGGCATGCAAAGGAGCACACCGCCAACCCCGCGCCCCGACATTTATTTGGGCACTTTTTGTGATGTGTACACTGTCTCGTTTCGTCTGAGCGGTCAACAGCGAGAGGAGTTGCTGCTAAATTGTTTGTTGGGTTAAACAAAAAGTGTAGCAGTGGTATAAACCCTGGCCAAGTCACAACTTCACGCTACTTGTGCACCGCCTATATATGCATGTGACATACTAGACCCTGGGAAACGGTGGTTAAGGTGGACCAAAATGTCCTGGCAATGCTGTGCCACTAACAATCCCACACAGTGGTGTGAAAATGCTACATAATTTACCTCCACCCATATAAATGGGCCCGACTGCATCCATATAATGTTGCTAATGTCATGTCAATGCCATGTAAATTGTGACGTGTAATGTTGCTATTTCAATTCATTATAAACAGCTTTATGACTGTAACATGTTAACATGTGCATTGTAGTTAGTGTCATGCAACTAACGACACGTAGACAGAAAGTGACATGTAAACAGTGCTATGTTCATACCTTGTAAACAAAGGCATGCACACGCCCGTTTTAAAGTTGCTTTATTTACGTTTTGTACTGTGGTGCGTGGGCCGTGCGCCATCAGGCAACCAATGGCACTCAAATATAAAACAATGTGCCCATGCACACCTTGACATGCTTGATGTTTGCTTGGCAATACACACATGAAAAGTAGTCAGTGACGAAGACAGTCAAAAGGGACCTGGATCCGGGGCAAAGCACGATCTGTGGCTGCAAAATACGAGGGCCTACTTAACTGCACGCCAGGCTCCCCAGCGAACTCAGGTTTCCCTTAAAACGTTGGTGGTGCTCGACTTTCCAAAAACAAAATCGAGCCAATATTAAAAGCCGGCGTATAAAAAAGCGTTAGTGAAAAAGTGGGTAATTTTACTCCTCACACAATGTTGTTTTTGTTTCTTGCGCGCCAGTTCAGACAAACATCTGTTATAGAAGAACAGCTATCTCCCGAACCGCCGAGCGCGCCTGCAGCCAAAGTCAACATGCCGGGCCCTCGGGATCCTGCACAGGCAGCCTTTATACCGCGCCGGGATAGCATTTCGCATGTTTTGATTATAATTAGCTAATTTGTAACCCTAGAGCTTAGGAGACGTCAAGGCAGCCCTCCTTACGGGGCGCACCGGGCCACGCTCTAGTGACCGGGCAGGCTGGGCTTCGGGGACCCCGAGGGGCGACAGTCAGACAGACCCCCTCTGGTACAAGCCGTCTGGGTGGACCCAGCTGTGGGCACTGGTGCAGGCATCCTTAATGTCGCAGCCAGGCCTCGTGGCACACAAAACACTTTCCGACACCGGTCACTGTCACTTCCTGGGTAAATCGTGAGGTGGCTCCCTCCACAGAACAAGGCGGTGGGTGTGTTGTACTGATGCTTGTATTTATAAATCCAAAAGGTATATATATATATTTATGAAAAGTCATTGGAAACACACCAAGCCTTCCTGCACACGTGTATATTGTATAGCGCGTGCATTAAGGGCAGCACATAGTTTAAGTAGCCATGATAGAAACATACTTTAAGAACAGCACATAGTGCAAGGGTCCACAGCACAAAAATACATAATGGCGAAGAACATAGTGCAGTATGCACACACGCTACAGCACGTGCAGCGCAAAGTACACCACGTGCCCGCAGTACAACACATGCTTGACAGTACAACGCATGTCCTTGGTACAGAACACAATGGAAACACGTGCACACGGTATAACAGGTACTTGTATAACAAAGCATGCTTAGAAGTGGCACAGATATGACGCGCATGACGTACAGAACACGCACACTGCAACACACAGTACACCACAAAACACACCTTGCGCGCATAATTAAAAAAAACAAAAAATGGTAGAGCAGCATTTGCTGAAACTTATACAACATGCATAGGGCGCATCACATGCATATAATAAAACATAGTACGACACGTACACATAGTACACTACCAAAATAACCAGATAATAGACACTAGCACTGTTAAAAACGTTGGCGTCTAAACAGGTGAGGTATAAATTAGCACAAGGTCATACTGTTTAACTGCAAAAAGCCTGGGTGGAGGAGACATCCAACATTTAGTACAGAAACAGCACTGAAAAGTGCATGTTATTTAGTAAAATATAATCATACCGAGACTGCGTAGGTGCAGGCTCAAACTTGACCAAACTTCAAAACAAGAATATGAAACCCAACACGCATTCCCGATATAAAAAGGTACCTGCAGCTTGTAATGCTCTCCGTTGCAGCAGTAAACCCTGCTAGGGACCAGTGGCAAATGGACCCGGAAGATTCGAACACAACCTACCCCTCCAAGAGCAGTCTCTCAACATGGAGCAGAGGTCCCTTCAGGCCTGTCAGCCACCCCACCCCTTGGGCACAGCTGGACGGGCCCGGCTGCCCGGATCAGTTACAGCACACACCTCCCAGAGAGCAGGGTACACACACTCCCCCAGCCAGAGGCAGCTCCTGGACAGCTCTCCCACAGCAGCCCATGAGCTGTTCCCATCAACTGCGTAAATCGAAAAAAAAATGAAGAAAGCACAGAAACAGGCCCGGAAGAAGCGCAAGACAAAGATGCCACAAACAAAGATGTCTAAAGCTTTTCCACATCAAATCTTTATTTGCATAGCGAATGGTTTTAGTTAACTGCGCAAATAAAGATTTGATTTTGTCTAAAGCTTTCCATTCTGACCATGTACTTACACACTCGCTGCTGGTACTCAAAATACATGGTGTAAAGGCAAACCATTAAGATCAAGATTGACCCGAAAACAAACTCAACTTCCAAGCTAGTGCTGAATACAAGGATCTGTAAGGACAGCGGTGGCTGCCCACAACGTACGTCAAAACATCTAAGAAAGCCAGTGCCTGATGATGCCCGTGTGTGAATTGCCCTCTGTTTCCAGGCCGGGGGAGGAGCTGAGACGTGGTCATTTGCATCCCCCCAAAAAATGACAAGCCTCCTCCTTCTCTTTTTGTGCGCGAGTGTGGGCGTGGAGATTTGCATTGGAAACAAACATAATGCCCCCCTGGGCCCCAATATCGCACCAAGTGCGGGTGCAGCTCCACCATCAGCACCCCGGGGCTGGGACCCACCTTCATCTCCTCGTTGATCTCCCGCTTGACCGGGTGGGCCGGCTTCCTGCTCCTCTTGCTGTTGTTGTGTTCCGGGGGTCTCCCTTCCTTCTCCATCTCTGCCATCTTTCGCCTGGCGTGCGCGGAGGCAATGACTGCGGGTGCGGAGGGGGGCCCGGGGCGCGGAGGGGGGGCGCTGCGCTGCCTCAGGGCTGGAGGTCGGCCCGGGCTCTGCCACCGCCGGGCGGGGAGGGGACAGTCGGGCCGCCGGGCACGGGAGGGCGACGGTGCCCGGACGAGTCAGCCATCTTCTGTGCCCGTGTGCGTCTGCATGGAGCTGGCCGGCCGGGTGCTCGTGTGCGATGCTCTCGGCTGCGTGTGTGCTGGAGAGGGGGCTCCTTGTGTGGAGCGGCGCGAGGAGGGGCGGGGCCAGAGCGTGCAGGCGGTGCGCGAGAGCGGGCTGGCCCCGCCCCTCCGGAGCGATTCTGCGAGGGCGTCGCGGCTCGCGCATAGCTGGCTCCAATCCTGGGCGCTCCTCCCTCGGCCGAGCGTGCTGGCCCCGCCCCCGGAGTTTGACAACAAGACGACCCCGCCCACTGCTGCTCGGTGACAGCTTGACGCGCGGCTGCTGCACGGCGACACGCCCCCTCGCGCCCATGCTGCGTGCAGCGCAGTCTGCCAACCTGCTGCCTGCCCCTGATGTGCAGCCCCGGCCTGTCCTACCGGCACGGTGCACACCAGCCCGTCAGCCTCAGAAGGGAAGTCAGATGACTATGTCACCGGTTCACTACTTAGTCTATCCTATGCTCTCATTTATCAGTGCATTGTGGGTGTCTCAGTTCATTTCCAGTAAAGTAACTGGACGGATGCTGACATGATTTGCAGAAGCCAAACCCTAAACTGGAAAATTATTGTTCTGGTGAAATAGCTATGCTCCCCTGCACTTGTCTGTGCCTAGTATGCCTAACTATTTAACTAACCTTGGTGTCCTCCCCCAGTGTTCTGCAATAGGGGCCTCTGGCAGGCAGCATTGTCCTGGCACCCCTGCGCTGACATACAAACGGCTTACATTAAGAGCGCTTGCCCTTTGCAACTTCCCCCACGTTAATTAAGCCACGCACACTGTCCCCTAGCAGTGGCCGACACGTGCCAAGTATGCCATGGCTGCAAATGCAATTAAATAGTGTGCCACAATCCTCAGGTTGGGTAGTAATAATAGAAATAGTTGGGGTGAAGTGCCCCCCTCAACTCTATGAGCCCTGCTGGCATTTCCCTTCTGCAGCAACGGTAGCACAGGACGTGTACCACCCTGTCTTTCTCCAATGGTTCCCATCATGTGCCACTCAAAAATATGGGACTGTGTATTTGCTCTAATATACTGCTGCAGGTATTTTGCATAACGTGTTTATACCTCCGTGTGCCTGCCTACTGCCTCCCAAGTATAGCTGTACCTCATCCAGCCTGGCTCACTCTCTTGAACCTCCCGATATTCCTACTCCAACTTTCCAGACTCAGACCTTATCTGTCTCAGAGTGTGGCACCCACCCAACATTTACTCTATCTAGCTCATCCACCGCAATTGCCGGGTTATTTCCAGTCAATTACCTATTTAACATAGGCACATTCTCTTTTTAACATAGGCCCATTCTCTCTTAGGCATTTAGTGCACACGCTGCCCAATATGTTCTCGTTTGACCTGCCATAAATCCAGGCCTGCCTCCTGCGTGTAATGTATGGTAATTTACAGAGCTCTTTACTTGGTTGAATGGGCCGCGAAGCGCTTCGATTCCCAATGTACGCATCTCTCAGGTACCTCGAGACCACAGTGCCGTGCACATAAGCACAGAGCCATCCACACAGTTATGACGAGAACTGCGCGGCCTTCCCTGTCGCCGGGAAGCTAAGCAGAGAGTTTGGGGACGGCCTCGACGCGGCCGCCTCTTTGTGTGCTGCGAGCCGTGGGCAGCTCTGCTTTGGACGTCCATGAAACCCGCCCCTCCGGCTCGGTGGGGGCGGCGAGGTGGCGCAGGTTGCTGTGGCTGTTGAGGAGGTTGCTAAGGGTTTTTTTTTTACCTCGCGCAGGGCACCCGGCTGTGCGGAAGATGTTTTTTACTAGCACCCGAATAGAGCCAATCCTTGGGTGGCAAAAAAAGCACAGTGACTGATACTTATATCCAGGAGACTACGTATCTACTAATTATTCCAGCTGCATCCCCTTGCCGACATTTAGCATGATTTTTGCTGTAGTTGTTATAAGGCGAACCTGACCCGAAGGTATTGGAGCGCTTTACATGATCACCTGGTACGTTACACAAGGACACATTCATTTTTGGTAGGCAAGAGGACATTACGTGATTTGCCCAGAATCACAGAATAATGAGGCCACGCCGAGAATCGAACCTTGTTCCCCAGCTCCAAAATCGGCAGCTCTGGCTGTTATGCCACATCCTCTCATGTAACTTTTCTTTATTTGCATATATGTACATAGTGAAACAAAAAATATGTTACAAAATAATGCGTGTAAAGTCTTCTAAACTCTCTGTAGATTATATCTGCACCCCAGAAATACAAACTAAAAGGGCATCATCGCACTTCCTTATTTACACAACGGCATCAAAAGTGACGGCAAGATGACGTTTTAGAGCTAAACACACCAGCACAGTATGCAGGGCCATGTTTTGGGGGTATTTTCATTTATTTTGCCACTTCAAAAATCTTTTGTCTGCTGTTTGTTTTAACGGAGTGTCATAGCAAGACAGGCTGGCACAAATTATATCTCAAATAATGAAGCATCATAAAGAGTAACTGTGTATTATTGTTCTACAATATGATTGAGGGCTATGATGACATCCTATACTTCAAGATAGAAACTCAGGTCTGCATCAAAGAGCTTATATGCTTTATTTCCCTAGGTTTGACCATGGCATTGCCCCTTTAATTGTTGTATGTTGTAATATTGAGCACAGAAATATTGTGCTGTATTATCAACCACCAAAATATAATGAATATATATATATTTTCACAAAAAAACAAAGTTTACAGGGATGTTGTTAAGAAATAGAATTTAAAAAAAATGTAGAAATTCACTGTTACAGGAAAGTGATAGTTAGGCTCAGATTTCACTCATACAAACCATTGATATTCAGCAGTTATAGCTACCTGAGCTAACTATAATTTGCACCTCTGCAATGAACTGCTTATGACCTTACATATTACATCTCTCATGACATGGTCAGTGACCCACTGATGGCATCGCTGATGACATCTCAAATTACATCACTGATGACATCATCCACAGACCCACTCACATACCTAAACATCCTTACATAAGCCAACCCCCATACCCATACAAGCACTCACATAATCATTGACCGACCCATTCAACCATTCACAACCCCTCTCACTTACCCTCACAGCCACTCACACTCCCACTCAATCACCCATACAGAAACTCACACAGCCCCTCACCCATACAGGTACTCACTGAACCACACACATACTAATATAGACACTCACACTGCCACTCACTCACTGATACAGCTACTCCCACTCCCACATATTTACCCATACAGGCACTCACACACCCACTCACTCGACCGTACAACCAATCACACACCCAAAGAACCACTTACTTACCAATTCAAACATCCAGAGAACCACTCACACACTCACTCACTCACCCTTACAGTCATTCACACAGACACTTACAGCCAGATTCATCATACTAAAATGGGCTCGCAAAGGGCCAGAATCTGAGAATCTGGCCTTTTGCGAGCGCTATTTTTGCATTTGGGATTCATCATCCCAAATGCAAAAAACGCTAATTGCGAAATCGCATATTTGCGAGGAATTGCATTTAAGGAATATCTATTTGAGATTCCTTAAATGCAATTCATCAACCATTTTCAATTTGCGAATTCGCAATTTCTGGCCGCTATTTACCACGAAGTCAGACTTCGTGGTAAATAGCGAAAAACTCAGAAAAATGCACTTTAGTGCATTTTTCTGAGTAGTATGTTACACACACACATGTCCTTTGGACATGTGTGTGCGCAACATCTGGCTACATTTGCTTTTCAGGGGTACTACAGGGTGTCCTTTGGACACCCCTGGCACCCTTGAAATCGCATCCTTATTTGCAATTAGCAAATTGCTAATCGCAAATAAGGAATAACTCCCCATTCATTCCTATGGGCCTGGCCCATAGGAATGAATGGGGAGTTATTCCTTATTTGCGATTAGCAATTTGCTAATCGCAAATAAGGAAGTTGTAGAAATCGCAATATTTTTTGCAATTCCTACATGAATCCCGTTTTGCAAGTCCTTAATAGCAATTCCTTAGGAATCGCTATTAAGGACTCGCAAAACTGGATAATGATGAATGTTACTGTTACTGTTGCTGTTACTCTCCAATACAGCCATTCACACCCACTCACACATCAATGCAGCTACTCCCATATCCACTAACACACCCACAGAGCCGCTCACACACCCACTCACTCTACAACACAGCCACTCACATAGCCACTTAACCATACAGCTACCCACATACCCACTAACATCTCCATACAGTCACACACACCCATAAAGCCACTCAGACACCCACTCACATATTAAGGCAGGCAATCACACAGCCACTCAGATATGTTAGTGATAGTATGGCCAATTATTAGTATAGAAAGAATAGTAATTTGAGTTATGCTGTATCTTAGTATATATCTTTTAGTATCTGAAATGTTTATAAACCACTCACACTCACTGGATGTTGGCATCAGCCGGGTCTGGTGGCTCAGTGGACTAAAGCAGCCATTGCAGGGGCCTGTGTTCGACCTCATGGTCACAGGTTCAAATCCCGGGTAATCGTGCGCTTTACAAATACATATGTTATGTTATCAGTGATGTTATTTGAGATGTCATCAGTGATGTCACTTACCATGTCATGAGTGATGTAATATGTGTGGTCATAAGCAGTGCATTTTGGGAGACATACATTATAGTTAGCTCAGGTAACTATAACTGCTGAATTTAAATGGTTTTGTATGAGTGAAATCTGAGCCTAACTATAACTTCTGCCATCTATTCCCAAACTATAAGGTCCATGTAACCTTTGTTTTTTATTTCTGAACTGTAACCTGTATTCTTTCAGAGTGGGTGTGTAAGTGACTGTATGGTTCGGTGACTGAATGTGTGAGTGGGTGTATGAGTAGCTCTGTGGGTTTGTGAGTGGCTGTATAGGTCTGTGAGTGGGTGTGTGAGTGACTGTATGGGTCTAAAAAGTGGGCGGAGAAAGGGACAATGTCTCAGATGAGCTCTGGGCAATTCCGCTGTTTGGGATTTACTGGTGGTAAGAGGAGGGGTTCTTGGCCCCCAAGGACCATCAGCATCCATGGGGACTTGATCCCCCAATGAGTAGTGCACCAGCATGTGCATTTGTAGAGTGGTTGAGAAAGGGGACATGGCCTCTGACAAGTTTTCAGCAATCCCGCTTTGTGGAATTTACTGGTGGTAACAGGAGGGGTTCTTGGCCCCCAAGGACCCGCAACTTCTAAGGGGACTTCTTCCCCCAATGAGTAGTGCGCCAGGAGGCGAGTTTCCAGAGTTGTGGGCAAAGTGGGCAGGGCCTCCGAAGACCTCTCATCAATCTTGTTATGTGGGACTTACTAGGGTAACGGGAGGGGTTCTTGGCCCCCAAGTACCCTCAGCATCCAAAGGACCATATCCCCCAACGAGTAGTGTGCTAGGTGGTGCGCTTGGAGTGTGGTGGACAAAAGTGGCAGGGCCTCCAACAAGCTCTCAACAATCTTGCTGTGTGGGAATTTCCTGGTGGTACCAGGAGGGGTTCTTAGCTCCCAATGGACCTCAGCATCCACGGGGACTTCATCCCCCAAGGAGTAGCGCACCAGGATGTGTGTTTGCAGACTGATTAAGAAAGAGGGGTGGCCTCTGATGAGCTGAACAGGATTCGCGGTTCCACAGGGGACAAGGTCCTGCTGAGCACTGTGGGGGACTCCCGTACCTTGAGAAAAAAACATTAGAAGGCAATGTATTGGCTTTATAGTGACTCTGGGACCCTTCTAACAGACTCATGGGGTCAGGGTACCTCAACCCTGACCCCTTTATTCACTTTGCACAGACATTTTTTGCCCCAGAGATGTTTCCCGAGATATAAAATGGTAGCCGCAACTTTTCTGTCATGACATGTCACATGATCATAGACATAGATGTCTGGAATTCCAAAGCCAACATAAAATAAATATGAATAAATCAATGTTACTAATTTATCTTATTTTAGGTAAATCTTAAACAATGTACAAAGTACAAATTCAGCAATGTGTCAAAACACTCACTCCCAGTAATTGTGCTCATATTCCTGTTACACCCTTTAACACTAGAGCAATAACATCATCACACGATCTCTCGTTACACATTTCAACACTAGAATGCTGTTCCAGTCTCGCTATCCCATTATGTGTGATAGATATACAAAAAGTGCACATGTGCAAAAACATTTAACATAAATAAGAAATTCACATCATATTAATTTTGTTAATCAATTGTCAGTGAGAAGTCACTTCATATAGACCCCTTTAAAACTGCATAGTTCACACTCCTATTCATGCCTTAATTTCCATAGAATGTTTACCGTATTATAAGTTTACTTATTCAAGTCGGTATATTAAACTCTAAACAGTACCATGGACTAGTGCTTTAAAGCAAGCCGATATTTCCAAAGGTAGACATTTCATAATTGTATAACAGGTGTGTTAAAGAAAGAAAAAGAAAATGAATACCAATACAAATCATCTCTAATTAAAGCATCATTATAATCTTTTCCTTCAACGTCATTCCTGAGTGTCAAAAGAATAATCTGAGCACTAAGGATATAATAAAGAGTCAATGTCCAATTCGACAATAAGTGATAAAAAGCCAATTTTAGTCCAATTCTTCTGTCCAGGTCAAAGGAGGTGTAGTCCATAAATCTTCTCAAACACTAATATTTGCAAAGTTCCACACAGCCAATGTAAATTCCAATCAATGGTAGGATTGTACAGCCAAAATGCAATAGTGTAGCCAATAGTACAGTTCAGCCAACACGTGTTTCGTTGATAGGTAAGTAACGTACTTTTTGTCAACCAGGTGGCCTTGTTACTGCATTTGTAGTTTGTCTTAACTAGAGCCTCTCTCATGTACATAATCAATAGCTTTTTAAGGACCTTCTCTCGAATTACAGAGTCACTCTTTATCAGATGCCAATGCTTGAGTCGTATCATTCTGATTTTATGCCACCCTGTGCTGTAGTTAGTGATACATCTTCTCTCATTAGGGGATTTTTTTCCCCTCATCTGTTCCCAAATATGAGTTACTCCCTATTCAGTTCATCTGCTCATCTCCTAGGTGTAGCTAATGTGGCTTCAGTGTAACCCCCCTGTTTGAACCTTTCATCTAACTCGTTCTGTGCTTGAACTGTTTTTTCTACCCATTTACAGTTTCTCTTTATTCTGAGGTTCTCCCGATAAGGGATACTTTTCTTCAAGCTGAGCGGGTGGGCACTCATATTGTGCAGGACTGTTACCAAGATCTTACTGTGTAGTCTACTAATCTTTAGACATTCAGTTAATTCTAAGAAGCTAACTTCTGTTTTACTTATTGTACTTGTCAAGCTGATGTTAAGATTATTAATGTTCAATTCTTTTACAAACTCTTCAGCACGTTCCACTGTACCTCTCCAAATAACAAACCAATCATCAATAAAACAAAAGCATAAAGTAATATTTTCTGACCACTCTTTCTCAAACTTCTGGGGTAGCACCTATTCCTCCCACCAGCCCATATGCAGATTAGCAAAGCTAGGGAAGAAGCAGGTGCCCATTACAGTTCCGGTATCCTGTTGCAAGATTTCATGATTAAACATAAAATAGTTATTTTTGAGGCACCACTCTGCCATCTCCGATATCATTCTCATTTGTTTCGGTAATACCCTTCTGGTCGAAACGCAGCAGCCTTTGATTAAACTCTTCACAGCTACGATATTTTTTGGGAGCAAGAGTTTTTCTTTCTGTGTTGCATCCTGAACAAAGGGCTTCCTGTGTATATGTACATGTATATATATATATATATATATATATATATATATATATATATATATATATATATATATATATATATATATATACATCCAGTAAAGTCTGCAAAAATTAGACCAGCGCCTACTTGATCACAGCGGCAAGTTCACCCAATGCGTTTCGCAGCGTTTCATCAGAGATGTCATGAGTGATGTTACTGACCATGTCGTGAGTGATGTAATATGTGACGTCATCCAGTGTATATAACAAGGACACCCTGAACAACAAATAGTTCAATTCCTAGGTCAGGGACAATTATTTATGAGAAGAAACACACCTAGGCAATTGTATGCTCTTGTCTACACAATGATAAATGGAAGAATTAACATATCAAAAATAGAGTTCTGTCTTTATTATCAAGATTTTTAATGGTTCTTAAAAACACTTTATGTGGTATACACATCAGTTAAAAAGTGGCGAATTTTAGAGAAAATTAACACCCCAGACACAAAAGTAGGTATGTGTATAAGAAAAAAACGTGAGGTGTTTTGGATATTTTCTTTAAATACTTTCAAAAATGGATTAAATAGCGAAATACCATGGGAAAACGCTATTTTTTAATAACATCAATAACTGCATTCCCAGCTATTTGGTTCATTATTATCTTCATTACTGACAGGACTCTTAGTCTAGTTTATACTCATAAAATTATTCCAGCCCCCTCTTCCGTATTGGCTTTTATATTGCGCGATTCCCCCCTCCTTCCCCGTGATTCTTTTCAGTTATTATTCACACTTTACTCCTTTATAAATATTATTCGTTATTCGTACTTTGTTTAATCATTACCCCTATAGTACGTTTCAATTACAC
The DNA here is from genome assembly GCF_964261635.1 of Lissotriton helveticus. Lineage (NCBI taxonomy): Eukaryota > Metazoa > Chordata > Amphibia > Caudata > Salamandridae > Lissotriton > Lissotriton helveticus. Next base: position 829,105,062 of record NC_136067.1, read on the forward strand.
CTAAGTAAATACTGCCCATGACATCTGTGGTTATTATATCGATAATACCAAATTACATTTATTTATACAATAAGATTCCGTTACATTCTATGTATGTGCATTATATACATATATGCCCCTTAATGCACTGTGCGAAAGTCTTTCTTCACGAGCCTTCCGTTGAGAGTAATTTGTTCACCTCTATGAGAGGTCATGTGTCAGGTCACGTGAATATATCCCTTTGTTGTTAACCTCCCACATGCGAGTATTTAAGGCCTTGCATTAGAAGGTCTTGTTGATATCCATCCGCCATCCGTTTCCTATGACGTAGGACGCTGGGATTCTTAGTTCGCCTTCGATCCTCCATTGTGAATTCTAATCCAAGGTGGGCTTTGTTTGTTTGAGCGAGCATTTCTACTTTGTAGTTGCTTGCATTTTTATCAAATGACTGCGCCTTATGTGTCAGTTTAGATTGACCGCTTTTCAATCTCTTTGTTTAAATAGCCCATTTTATTGCTTTTCAACAGCTTCAAGCAATATCAGTAAAAATCGAAGGCTACACTTGTCGCCAAGACTCGCTAGGTAATGATACTTATATTATTGTGAGACACATTTTTTTCATCGTGATGTCTAATCTGTATAGCGCTCTTACGGTGCAATTTTAATAAAACGGGCTATTTTCTGTTTGTATTATTTTTTCCAGAATTTATCATCAGGCAGCTTGTGTGAGAATCTATAACGAAGCTTTCTTTATGCTTCATTTTAAAGATTTTTGGGACGACTATGTCGCAAAATTGTAACGTCTAAGGTACTTTTTCAACATAAAGTATCCATTTGTTTCTCGTTCTTGCACTCTTCAGTGCTCATGATGGATTTGCATTGGTTGAGTCCGTGACATAACTGCTCATTTAGAGTAAAGTGCACTGATAATGTGGATACTATATCGGCAACAATTGGTGAGAGTGTATCCAATTTTAACCTTAAAATTTTCGTTTAGAATTATTAGATTGCATATTTTTGAATTACTCATGACAAACAATAAGTATTCATGACAAACAATGATTATCTAACCAATTTTTGAATTATATCTAATCCTTTTCAACAGATAAGGAGAACGGGAATAGTAATTCCATTTTTCAGCTACCTCTGTCACATTCGACATCACGAATTAGACAGCGATTCATAAAGGAGCATTAAAAATTAGAACATAAGTAAATCTTAAAACTGCAGTAAGTAAATATCTTGAATTATATATAGTTATTGAATATATTTGTTTTTTCAATTCTGGTTTATACTGGTTTTTTCCTTCCATTTCAGAAAACTTGATCACGAATGTGATATGCAAATATTTATCGTTTTCTGTTGAATTCTCATGAATGTCTTTTAAGTAAGTATTTTGTCAAACTGAGATTTGCCCCGTTACTTCGAATAGGGACACTATTTAGGTTAAAAATAGAAGCAACTTGGTTCCTTGCCTATGTGAGCAAAATTGGTTACGGATCTAGATGAGCACTATAGTAAACCATATGTATAGACTTGATTTGTTTATAAGTCTTTCTTGTCCATTTTTGGGAGAATCATTTTTAGGTTGTCAAAATATGAGTTCTGTTGATATATGTTTCTATAATTGATGTAATAGAATATGTATTTCTCAATAGAGAGTATTAATGTCATTTTGTGATACATTGAATGTAACACTATTTTAATGAAGGTATCTCATTTCATACTTTCTTTCTCAGGTAATTAGTGGCTATTCCTGAAGAAGGCGCTGGTTCGCCGAAACACACGTCGACTAATATTGTGCCACATTTTCTTGCTTTTGTTTTTATATTTTATTTATGCTTTTGAATTTGTTATGTTTGATGTGCTTTATATTGTATGTTGATACAATTTTTTAACTGATGTGTATACCACATAAAGTGTTTTTAAGTACTATTAAAAATCTTGATAATAAAGACAGAACTGTGTAGACAAGAGCATACAATTGCCTAGGTGTGTTTCTTCTCATAAATATGTGACGTCATCAGCAGTGCATTGCGGACGCGTGAGTTATAGTTAGTTGAACTAACTATAACGGGGGAATATCAATGGTTTTGTACGAGAGAAATGTCCAACTAACTATTACGCCCCTGCAACCCATGGATTTTTCTGTGAATTTCTAAGGTTTTTTAAATGCTAAATCCTAACTATAACGTGCCTGAAACCTATGTTTTTTTTCAGTGAATTTGAAAGGTTTTTAAAATGCTAATTTGTAACTATAACGTGCCTGAAACCCATGGTTTCTTCAGTGAATTTCTAAGGTTTTTTAAATGCTAGTTTCTACCAATGCCTACAGAGGTACGACATGTGAAGAGAGAAGAAAAAACACACAGAAAAAAGCAAAGAAATGCAGAAAGAAGCAACAGAAGTCCTCAAAGATGAAGAAAAGTGCAGGAACAAGGAAGCCGTGCAGAAAGAATAAACAGAGGATCAGAAAGAGGCCTTGTTGCAAAATCATCCTGTACCCTCAACTTATTCAGATGGGTACTGGTGGTAACTGACTCTGACTACCCAGTCCTAGGGCCAGTGCTATGCTAAAAGACACTTAGAATACAGTTAAAACACCTGCATACACTAGGGAACACTATGCGTCGGGGTACCCCTGTGATTACCACAGCCTGCTCTGTAAGCCCCTAGTACATAATAGGGCAGGGGGATTAAAACTACCTCTTAAAACGCGCCACAGAGCGTGTTTGCACACTGGTGAAGGGAGGGGGGCCTGAGGTGACATGTGTGCAAACACACCCTGTGGCCGTGTTAATTTGGAGGATAAAGTCCCCTTGAATCCTGAGTGTCCCTTGGGTTCAACTAGCCCACCAGGTATCTCCAGGTCGAGCCACAGAGCTGCTTTGCAGAGAGGTGTAAAAAGGGTCACGGCCTGCACCACCTCTCTGCAACGCAGCGCAGTGCTGCTTACTGGAAGCACCTGGTGGGCTAGTTGGCCCCCAGGGTCCCTCAGGATTGAAGGGGAATTATTTCCCCAACTTCAAACGTGCCACAGGGCGTGTTTGCAAACGTCACCTCAGGCTCCATCCGCTCCCTTCACCACTGTGTAAACGCGCACTGTGTCTGTTTTAAGTTGGGAGATTAAGTTCATTTGAATCCTAAGGGTCCCTAGGGTCCAACTAGCCCACTAGGTACCTCCAGTAAGCGCCACAGAGCTGCGTTGCGGAGAGGTGTAAAAAGTGGCACGGCCTGGACCACCTCTCTGCAATGCAGTGGTGCTAACTGGAAGCACCAGGAGGGGCCCTCAAGATTGAAGGGGAATTATTTCCCCAACTTAAAATACGACATAGGGCGTGTTAGCACACGTCACCTAAGGCCCCGTCCCCTCCCTTCCCCACTGTGTAAAAATGCCCTGTGGCCGTTTTAAATTGGGAGATTAAGTCCCCTTGAATCCTGAGGGTCCGTAGGGACAAATTAGCTCACTAGGTACCTCCAGTAAGCGCTATTGCAGAGAGGTGTAAAAAGGGGCACGGCCTGCACCACCTCTCTGCAACGCAGCGCAGTGGTGCTTACTGGAAGCACCTGGTGGGCTAGTTGGCCCCCAGGGTCCCTCAGGATTGAAGGGGAATTATTTCCCAATTTAAAACGCACCACAGGGCGTGTTTTCACACGTCACCTCTGGCCCGTCCCCTCCCTTCACCACTGTGTAAACGTGCCCTGTGGCCGTTCTAAGTTGAGAGATTAAGTCCCCTTGAATCTTAAGGGTCCCTAGGGTCAAACTAGCCCACTAGGTACCTCTAGTAAGTGCCACAGAGCTGCGTTGAAGAGAGGTGTAAAAAGGGCATGGCCTCAGAACACCTCTCTGCAATGCAGCACCCTGGCACATACTGGAGGTTCCTGGTGGGCTAGTTGGCCCCCATGGACGCCCAGTATTCAAGGGGAATTCGTTCCCCATCTTCAAACACGCCAGGGACGTGTTTGCAGAGTGCTGCAAGTAGGGGGCATGGCCTCCAGCGCAATGCCGGTCTTTTATTTATTTAAGAAGGGGGGCTGTGTGACCCCTCTTCTTTTTCTAATTTATTGGCCCTGGAGACCCATCCCCCAGGGCCTGCCCCCTATTTTATTATTATTTTTTTTCAAATTGGAAGGGAGCCTCGTGGCCCCCCTCCAGAGGCCATAATCGGCCCGGGGACCCCATCCCCCTGGGCACGGCCATTTTTTATTTTTATATTAATTTGGAGGGGCCTGCCTTGCCCCCTCCTCAGACCCTTGATGGTCCCGGGGACCCCATCCTCGGGGCCGGCCTTTGCGTTACTTTTACATTTTTTAAAATATTTGTGTAGGGGGGCCGCGTTGCCCTCCTCCTGGGCCACTAATAGCCCCGGGGACCCCATTCCCCGGGGCTGGCCCTCTCCATTTGGGACCGTGGGGGGGTCCCCAATTCTCCCATGGTCCCGCCGGCTCCCCGCCTCTTGCGGGATCCGGCATTGCTTTTCCACCTTGGGAGCTGCTAAGATGCAGCCAACCCTGTGAAAAAGCAATTTTCTTTGATTTTTGGAAGAGAGAGGAGGATTCCCTGCTCTTGCTTCCAAAAACCAAAGCAGTTTGCTATGACAGGACGGGAGCCGCGAGGCTCTCGGCCTGTCATAGCAAACAGCAGTGTCCCGGGGGTAGGCACACCGGGACACTGCAGGAGCCGGCCCTGGGGGGTGGCGGTCCCCAGGGCATTCGAGGGCTCCAGGAGGGGGCGCAGCCCCCTCCCACCATTTTCAAATCCCTGGGGGATGGTGGTCCCCGGGCTTGATGGTCCATCACCCCCCAACACATCCACCAACAGGTGTCCTTTAATCAATAAACAACAGGCTGAGGCCCATACTTGCTCCTTAGTGGAGTTTTTTATTTGGCAAGTTCACCCATTGAGTTTCGCAGCGTTTCATCAGTGATGTCATGAGTGATGTCACTGACCATGTCGTGAGTGATGTAATATGTGACGTCATCCAGTGTATATAACAAGGACCCCCTGAACAACAAATAGTTCAATTCCTAGGTCAGGGACAATTATTTATGAGAAGAAACACACCTAGGCAATTGTATGCTCTTGTCTACACAATGATAAATGGAAGAATTAACATATCAAAAATAGAGTTCTGTCTTTATTATCAAGATTTTTAATGGTTCTTAAAAACACTTTATGTGGTATACACATCAGTTAAAAAGTGGCGAATTTTAGAGAAAATTAACACCCCAGACACAAAAGTAGGTATGTGTATAAGAAAAAAACGTGAGGTGTTTTGGATATTTTCTTTAAATACTTTCAAAAATGGATTAAATAGTGAAATACCATGGGAAAACGCTATTTTTTAATATCATCAATAACTGCATTCCCAGCTATTTGGTTCATTATTATCTTCATTACTGACAGGACTCTTAGTCTAGTTTATACTCATAAAATTATTCCAGCCCCCTCTTCCGTATTGGCTTTTATATTGCGCGGTTCCCCCCTCCTTCCCCGTGCTTCTTTTCAGTTATTATTCATACTTTACTCCTTTATAAATATTATTCGTTATTCGTACTTTGTTTAATCATTACCCCTATAGTACGTTTCAATTACACCTAAATAAATACTGCCCATGACATCTGTGGTTATTATATCGATAATACCAAATTACATTTATTTATACAATAAGATTCCGTTACATTCTATGTATGTGCATTATATACATATATGCCCCTTAATGCACTGTGCGAAAGTCTTTCTTCACGAGCCTTCCGTTGAGAGTAATTTGTTCACCTCTATGAGAGGTCATGTGTCAGGTCACGTGAATATATCCCTTTGTTGTTAACCTCCCACATGCGAGTATTTAAGGCCTTGCATTAGAAGGTCTTGTTGATATCCATCCGCCATCCGTTTCCTATGACGTAGGACGCTGGGATTCTTAGTTCGCCTTCGATCCTCCATTGTGAATTCTAATCCAAGGTGGGCTTTGTTTGTTTGAGCGAGCATTTCTACTTTGTAGTTGCTTGTATTTTTATCAAATGACTGTGCCTTATGTGTCAGTTTAGATTGACCGCTTTTCAATCTCTTTGTTTAAATAGCCCATTTTATTGCTTTTCAACAGCTTCAAGCAATATCAGTAAAAATCGAAGGCTACACTTGTCGCCAAGACTCGCTAGGTAATGATACTTATATTATTGTGAGACACATTTTTTTCATCGTGATGTCTAATCTGTATAGCGCTCTTACGGTGCAATTTTAATAAAACAAGCTATTTTCTGTTTGTATTATTTTTTCCAGATTTTATCATCAGGCAGCTTGTGTGAGAATCTATAACGAAGCTTTCTTTATGCTTCATTTTAAAGATTTATGGGACGACTATGTCGCAAAATTGTAACGTCTAAGGTACTTTTTCAACATAAAGTATCCATTTGTTTCTCGTTGTTGCACTCTTCAGTGCTCATGATGGATTTGCATTGGTTGAGTCCGTGACATAACTGCTCATTTAGAGTAAAGTGCACTGATAATGTGGATACTATATCGGCAACAATTGATGAGAGTGTCTCCAATTTTAACCTTAAAATTTTCGTTTAGAATTATTAGATTGCATATTTTTGAATTACTCATGACAAACAATAAGTATTCATGACAAACAATGATTATCTAACCAATTTTTGAATTATATCTAATCCTTTTCAACAGATAAGGAGAACGGGAATAGTAATTCTATTTTTCAGCTACCTCTGTCACATTCAACATCACGAATTAGACAGCGATTCATAAAGGAGCATTAAAAATTAGAACATAAGTAAATCTTAAAAGTGCAGTAAGTAAATATCTTGAATTATATATAGTTATTGAATATATTTGTTTTTTCAATTCTGGTTTATACTGTTTTTTTCCTTCCATTTCAGAAAACTTGATCACGAATGTGATATGCAAATATTTATCGTTTTCTGTTGAATTCTCATGAATGTCTTTTAAGTAAGTATTTTGTCAAACTGAGATTTGCTCCGTTACTTCGAATAGGGACACTATTTAGGTTAAAAATAGAAGCAACTTGGTTCCTTGCCTATGTGAGCAAAATTGGTTACGGATCTAGATGAGCACTATAGTAAACCATATGTATAGACTTGATTTGTTTATAAGTCTTTCTTGTCCATTTTTGGGAGAATCATTTTTAGGTTGTCAAAACTTGAGTTCTGTTGATATATGTTTCTATAATTGATGTAATAGAATATGTATTTCTCAATAGAGAGTATTAATGTCATTTTGTGATACATTGAATGTAACACTATTTTAATGAAGGTATCTCATTTCGTACTTTCTTTCTCAGGTAATTAGTGGCTATTCCTGAAGAAGGCGCTGGTTCGCCGAAACACACGTCGACTAATATTGTGCCACATTTTCTTGCTTTTGTTTTTATATTTTATTTATGCTTTTGAATTTGTTATGTTTGATGTCCTTTATATTGTATGTTGATACAATTTTTTAACTGATGTGTATACCACATAAAGTGTTTTTAAGAACTATTAAAAATCTTGATAATAAAGACAGAACTGTTTAGACAAGAGCATACAATTGCCTAGGTGTGTTTCTTCTCATAAATATGTGACGTCATCAGCAGTGCATTGCGGACGCGTGAGTTATAGTTAGTTGAACTAACTATAACGGGGGAATTTCAATGGTTTTGTACGAGAGAAATGTCCAACTAACTATTACGCCCCTGCAACCCATGGATTTTTCAGTGAATTTCTAAGGTTTTTTAAATGCTAAACCCTAACTATAACATGCCTGAAACCTATGGTTTTTTTCAGTGAATTTGAAAGGTTTTTAAAATGCTAATTTGTAACTATAACGTGCCTGAAACCCATGGTTTCTTCAGTGAATTTCTAAGGTTTTTTTAAATGCTAGTTTCTACCAATGCCTACAGAGGTACGACATGTGAAGAGAGAAGAAAAAACACACAGAAAAAAGCAAAGAAATGCAGAAAGAAGCAACAGAAGTCCTCAAAGATGAAGAAAAGTGCAGGAACAAGGAAGCCGTGCAGAAAGAATAAACAGAGGATCAGAAAGAGGCCTTGTTGCAAAATCATCCTGTACCCTCAACTTATTCAGATGGGTACTGGTGGTAACTGACTCTGACTACCCAGTCCTAGGGCCAGTGCTATGCTAAAAGACACTTAGAATACAGTTAAAACACCTGCATACACTAGGGAACACTATGCGTCGGGGTACCCCTGTGATTACCACGGCCTCCTCTGTAAGCCCCTAGTACATAATAGGGCAGGGGGATTAAAACTACCTCTTAAAACGCGCCACAGAGCATGTTTGCACACTGGTGAAGGGAGGGGGGCCTGAGGTGACATGTGTGCAAACACACCCTGTGGCCGTGTTAATTTGGAGGATAAAGTCCCCTTGAATCCTGAGTGTCCCTTGGGTTCAACTAGCCCACCAGGTATCTCCAGGTCGAGCCACAGAGCTGCTTTGCAGAGAGGTGTAAAAAGGGTCACGGCCTGCACCACCTCTCTGCAACACAGCGCAGTGCTGCTTACTGGAAGCACCTGGTGGGCTAGTTGGCCCCCAGGGTCCCTCAGGATTGAAGGGGAATTATTTCCCCAACTTCAAACGTGCCACAGGGCGTGTTTGCAAACGTCACCTCAGGCTCCATCCGCTCCCTTCACCACTGTGTAAACGCGCACTGTGTCTGTTTTAAGTTGGGAGATTAAGTTCATTTGAATCCTAAGGGTCCCTAGGGTCCAACTAGCCCACTAGGTACCTCCAGTAAGCGCCACAGAGCTGCGTTGCAGAGAGGTGTAAAAAGTGGCACGGCCTGGACCACCTCTCTGCAATGCAGTGGTGCTAACTGGAAGCACCTGGTGGGCTAGTTAGCCCCCAGGAGGGGCCCTCAAGATTGAGGGGGAATTATTTCCCCAACTTAAAATACGACAGAGGGCGTGTTAGCAAACGTCACCTAAGGCCCCGTCCCCTCCCTTCCCCACTGTGTAAAAACGCCCAGTGGCCGTTTTAAATTGGGAGATTAAGTCCCCTTGAATCCTGAGGGTCCGTAGGGACAAATTAGCTCACTAGGTACCTCCAGTAAGCGCTATTGCAGAGAGGTGTAAAAAGGGGCACGGCCTGCACCACCTCTCTGCAACGCAGCGCAGTGGTGCTTACTGGAAGCACCTGGTGGGCTAGTTGGCCCCCAGGGTCCCTCAGGATTGAAGGGGAATTATTTCCCAATTTAAAACGCACCACAGGGCGTGTTTTCACACGTCACCTCAGGCCCCGTCCCCTCCCTTCACCACTGTGTAAACGTGCCCTGTGGCCGTTCTAAGTTGAGAGATTAAGTCCCCTTGAATCTTAAGGGTCCCTAGGGTCAAACTAGCCCACTAGGTACCTCTAGTAAGTGCCACAGAGCTGGGTTGAAGAGAGGTGTAAAAAGGGCATGGCCTCAGAACACCTCTCTGCAATGCAGCACCCTGGGACATACTGGAGGTTCCTGGTGGGCTAGTTGGCCCCCATGGACGCCCAGTATTCAAGGGGAATTCGTTCCCCATCTGCAAACACGCCAGGGACGTCTTTGCAGAGTGCTGCAAGTAGGGGGCATGGCCTCAAGCGCAATGCCGGTCTTTTATTTATTTAAGAAGGGGGGCTGTGTGACCCCTCTCCTTTTTCTAATTTATTGGCCCTGGGGACCCATCCCCCAGGGCCTGCCCCTATTTTATTATTATTTTTTTTCAAATTGGAAGGGAGCCTCGTGGCCCCCCTCCAGAGGCCATAATCGGCCCGGGGACCCCATCCCCCTGGGCACGGCCATTTTTTATTTTTATATTAATTTGGAGGGGCCTGCCTTGCCCCCCTCCTCAGACCCTTGATGGTCCCGGGGACCCCATCCTCGGGGGCGGCCTTTGTGTTACTTTTACATTTTTTAAAGTTTTTGTGTAGGGGGGCCGCATTGCCCCCCTCCTGGGCCACTAATAGCCCCGGGGACCCCATTCCCCGGGTCTGGCCCTCTCCATTTGGGACCGTGGGGGGGGTCCCCAATTCTCCCATGGTCCCGCCGGCTCCCCGCCTCTTGCGGGATCCGGCATTGCTTTTCCACCTTGGGAGCTGCTAAGATGCAGCCAACCCTGTGAAAAAGCAATTTTCTTTGATTTTTGGAAGAGAGAGCAGGATTCCCTGCTCTTGCTTCCAAAAACCAAAGCAGTTTGCTATGACAGGACGGGAGCCGCGAGGCTCTCGGCCTGTCATAGCAAACAGCAGTGTCCCGGGGGTAGGCACACCGGGACACTGCAGGAGCCGGCCCTGGGGGGTGGCGGTCCCCAGGGCATTCGAGGGCTCCAGGAGGGGGCGTGGCCCCCTCCCACCATTTTCAAATCCCTGGGGGATGGTGGTCCCCGGGCTTGATGGTCCATCACCCCCCAACACATCCACCAACAGGTGTCCTTTAATCAAAAACAACAGGCTGAGGCCCATACTTGCTCCTTAGTGAAGTTTTTTATTTGGCAAGTTCACCCAATGCGTTTCGCAGCGTTTCATCAGTGATGTCATGAGTGATGTCACTGACCATGTTGTGAGTGATGTAATATGTGACGTCATCCAGTGTATATAACAAGGATCCCCTGAACAACAAATAGTTCAATTCCTAGGTCAGGGACAATTATTTATGAGAAGAAACACACCTAGGCAATTGTATGCTCTTGTCTACACAATGATAAATGGAAGAATTAACATATCAAAAATAGAGTTCTGTCTTTATTATCAAGATTTTTAATGGTTCTTAAAAACACTTTATGTGGTATACACATCAGTTAAAAAGTGGCGAATTTTAGAGAAAATTAACACCCCAGACACAAAAGTAGGTATGTGTATAAGAAAAAAACGTGAGGTCTTTTGGATATTTTCTTTAAATACTTTCAAAAATGGATTACATAGCGAAAAACCATGGGAAAACGCTATTTTTTAATATCATCAATAACTGCATGCCCAGCTATTTGGTTCATTATTATCTTCATTACTGACAGGACTCTTAGTCTAGTTTATACTCATAAAATTATTCCAGCCCCCTCTTCCGTATTGGCTTTTATATTGCGCGGTTCGCCCCTCCTTCCCCTGCTTCTTTTCAGTTATTATTCATACTTTACTCCTTTATAAATATTATTTGTTATTCGTACTTTGTTTAATCATTACCCCTATAGTACGTTTCAATTACACCTAAGTAAATACTGCCCATGACATCTGTGGTTATTATATCGATAATACCAAATTACATTTATTTATACAATAAGATTCCGTTACATTCTATGTATGTGCATTATATACATATATGCCCCTTAATACCTTGTGCGAAAGTCTTTCTTCACGAGCCTTCCGTTGAGAGTAATTTGTTCACCTCTATGAGAGGTCATGTGTCAGGTCACGTGAATATATCCCTTTGCTGTTAACCTCCCACATGCGAGTATTTAAGGCCTTGCATTAGAAGGTCTTGTTGATATCCATCCGCCATCCGTTTCCTATGACGTAGGACGCTGGGATTCTTAGTTCGCCTTCGATCCTCCATTGTGAATTCTAATCCAAGGTGGGCTTTGTTTGTTTGAGCGAGCATTTCTACTTTGTAGTTGCTTGTATTTTTATCAAATGACTGCGCCTTATGTGTCAGTTTAGATTGACCGCTTTTCAATCTCTTTGTTTAAATAGCCCATTTTATTGCTTTTCAACAGCTTCAAGCAATATCAGTAAAAATCGAAGGCTACACTTGTCGCCAAGACTCGCTAGGTAATGATACTTATATTATTGTGAGACACATTTTTTTCATCGTGATGTCTAATCTGTATAGCGCTCTTACGGTGCAATTTTAATAAAACGGGCTGTTTTCTGTTTGTATTATTTTTTCCAGATTTTATCATCAGGCAGCTTGTGTGAGAATCTATAACGAAGCTTTCTTTATGTTTCATTTTAAAGATTTTTGGGACGACTATGTCGCAAAATTGTAACGTCTAAGGTACTTTTTCAACATAAAGTATCCATTTGTTTCTCGTTGTTGCACTCTTCAGTGCTCATGATGGATTTGCATTGGTTGAGTCCGTGACATAACTGCTCATTTAGAGTAAAGTGCACTGATAATGTGGATACTATATCGGCAACAATTGATGAGAGTGTATCCAATTTTAACCTTAAAATTTTCGTTTAGAATTATTAGATTGCATATTTTTGAATTACTCATGACAAACAATAAGTATTCATGACAAACAATGATTATCTAACCAATTTTTGAATTATATCTAATCCTTTTCAACAGATAAGGAGAACGGGAATAGTAATTCCATTTTTCAGCTACCTCTGTCACATTCGACATCACGAATTAGACAGCGATTCATAAAGGAGCATTAAAAATTAGAACATAAGTAAATCTTAAAACTGCAGTAAGTAAATATCTTGAATTATATATAGTTATTGAATATATTTGTTTTTTCAATTCTGGTTTATACTGTTTTTTTCCTTCCATTTCAGAAAACTTGATCACGAATGTGATATGCAAATATTTATCGTTTTCTGTTGAATTCTCATGAATGTCTTTTAAGTAAGTATTTTGTCAAACTGAGATTTGCCCCGTTACTTCGAATAGGGACACTATTTAGGTTAAAAATAGAAGCAACTTGGTTCCTTGCCTATGTGAGCAAAATTGGTTATGGATCTAGATGAGCACTATAGTAAACCATATGTATAGACTTGATTTGTTTATAAGTCTTTCTTGTCCATTTTTGGGAGAATCATTTTTAGGTTGTCAAAATATGAGTTCTGTTGATATATGTTTCTATAATTGATGTAATAGAATATGTATTTCTCAATAGAGAGTATTAATGTCATTTTGTGATACATTGAATGTAACACTATTTTAATGAAGGTATCTCATTTCATACTTTCTTTCTCAGGTAATTAGTGGCTATTCCTGAAGAAGGCGCTGGTTCACCGAAACACACGTCAACTAATATTGTGCCACATTTTCTTGCTTCTGTTTTTATATTTTATTTATGCTTTTAAATTTGTTATGTTTGATGTGCTCTATATTGTATGTTGATACAATTTTTTAACTGATGTGTATACCACATAAAGTGTTTTTAAGAACTATTAAAAATCTTGATAATAAAGACAGAACTGTGTAGACAAGAGCATACAATTGCCTAGGTGTGTTTCTTCTCATAAATATGTGATGTTATCAGCAGTGCATTGCGGACGCGTGAGTTATAGTTAGTTGAACTAACTATAACGGGGGAATTTCAATGGTTTTGTACGAGAGAAATGTCCAACTAACTATTACGCCCCTGCAACCCATGGATTTTTCAGTGAATTTCTAAGGTTGTTTAAATGCTAAATCCTAACTATAACATGCCTGAAACCTATGGTTTTTTTCAGTGAATTTGAAAGGTTTTTAAAATGCTAATTTGTAACTATAACGTGCCTGAAACCCATGGTTTCTTCAGTGAATTTCTAAGGTTTTTTAAATGCTAGTTTCTACCAATGCCTACAGAGGTACGACATGTGAAGAGAGAAGAAAAAACACACAGAAAAAAGCAAAGAAATGCAGAAAGAAGCAACAGAAGTCCTCAAAGATGAAGAAAAGTGCAGGAACAAGGAAGCTGTGCAGAAAGAATAAACAGAGGATCAGAAAGAGGCCTTGTTGCAAAATCATCCTGTACCCTCAACTTATTCAGATGGGTACTGGTGGTAACTGACTCTGACTACCCAGTCCTAGGGCCAGTGCTATGCTAAAAGACACTTAGAATACAGTTAAAACACCTGCATACACTAGGGAACACTATGCGTCGGGGTACCCCTGTGATTACCACGGCCTCCTCTGTAAGCCCCTAGTACATAATAGGGCAGGGGGATTAAAACTACCTCTTAAAAAGCGCCACAGAGCGTGTTTGCACACTGGTGAAGGGAGGGGGGCCTGAGGTGACATGTGTGCAAACACACCCTGTGGCCGTGTTAATTTGGAGGATAAAGTCCCTTTGAATCCTGAGTGTCCCTTGGGTTCAGCTAGCCCACCAGGTATCTCCAGGTCGAGCCACAGAGCTGCTTTGCAGAGAGGTGTAAAAAGGGTCACGGCCTGCACCACCTCTCTGCAATGCAGCGCAGTGCTGCTTACTGGAAGCATTTGGTGGGCTAGTTGGCCCCCAGGGTCCCTCGCGATTGAAGGGGAATTATTTCCCCAACTTCAAATGTGCCACAGGGCGTGTTTGCAAACGTCACCTCAGGCTCCATCCGCTCCCTTCACCACTGTGTAAACGCGCACTGTGTCTGTTTTAAGTTGGGAGATTAAGTTCATTTGAATCCTAAGGGTCCCGAGGGTCCAACTAGCCCACTAGGTACCTCCAGTAAACGCCACAGAGCTGCGTTGCAGAGAGGTGTAAAAAGTGGCACGGCCTGGACCACCTCTCTGCAATGCAGTGGTGCTAACTGAAAGCACCTGTTGGGCTAGTTAGCCCCCAGGAGGGGCCCTCAAGATTGAAGGGGAATAATTTCCCCAACTTAAAATACGACATAGGGCGTGTTAGCGCACGTCACCTAAGGCCCCGTCCCCTCCCTTACCCACTGTGTAAACACGCCCTGTGGCCGTTTTAAATTGGGAGATTAAGTCCCTTTGAATCCTGAGGGTCTGTAGGGACAAATTAGCTCACTAGGTACCTCCAGTAAGCGCTATTGCAGAGAGGTGTAAAAAGGGGCACGGCCGGCACCACCTCTCTGCAACGCAGCGCAGTGGTGCTTACTGGAAGCACCTGGTGGGCTAGTTGGCCCCCAGGGTCCCTCAGGATTGAAGGGGAATTATTTCCCAATTTAAAACGCACCACAGGGCGTGTTTTCACACGTCACCTCAGGCCCCGTCCCCTCCCTTCACCATTGTGTAAACGTGCCCTGTGGCCGTTCTAAGTTGAGAGATTAAGTCCTCTTGAATCTTAAGGGTCCCTAGGGTCAAACTAGCCCACTAGGTACCTCTAGTAAGTGCCACAGAGCTGCGTTGAAGAGAGGTGTAAAAAGGGCATGGCCTCAGAACACCTCTCTGCAATGCAGCCCCCTGGCACATACTGGAGGTTCCTGGTGGGCTAGTTGGCCCCCATGGACGCCCAGTATTCAAGGGGAATTCGTTCCCCATCTGCAAACACGCCAGGGATGTGTTTGCAGAGTGATGCAAGTAGGGGGCATGGCCTCCAGCGCAATGCCGGTCTTTTATTTATTTAAGAAGGGGGGCTGTGTGACCCCTCTTCTTTTTCTAATTTATTGGCCCTGGGGACCCATCCCCCAGGGCCTGCCCCCTATTTTATTATTATTTTTTTTCAAATTGGAAGGGAGCCTCGTGGCCTCCCTCCAGAGGCCATAATCGGCCCGGGGACCCCATCCCCCAGGGCACGGCCATTTTTTATTTTTATATTAATTTGGAGGGGCCTGCCTTGCCCCTCTCCTCAGACCCTTGATGGTCCCGGGGACCCCATCCTCGGGCCCGGCCTTTGCGTTACTTTTACATTTTTTTAAATTTTTGTGTAGGGGTGCCGCGTTGCCCCCCTCCTGGGCCACTAATAGCCCCGGGGGACCCCATTCCCCGGGGCTGGCACTCTCCATTTGGGACCGTGGGGGGGTCTCCAATCCTCCCATGGTCCCGCCGGCTCCCCGCCTCTTGCGGCAGCCGGCATTGCTTTTCCACCTGGGGAGCTGCTAAGTTGCAGCCAACCCTGTGAAAAAGCAATTTTCTTTGTTTTTGGAAGAGAGAGCAGGATTCCCTGCTCTTGCTTCCAAAAACCAAAGCAGTTTGCTATGACAGGACGGGAGCCACGAGGCTCTCGGCCTGTCATAGCAAACAGCAGTGTCCCGGGGGTAGGCACACCGGGACACTGCAGGAGCCGGCCCTGGGGGGTGGCGGTCCCCAGGGCATTCGAGGGCTCCAGGAGGGGGCGCGGCCCCCTCCCACCATTTTCAAATCCCTGGGGGATGGTGGTCCCCGGGCTTGATGGTCCATCACCCCCCAACACATCCACCAACAGGTGTCCTTTAATCAATAAACAACAGGCTGAGGCCCATACTTGCTCCTTAGTGAAGTTTTTTATTTGGCAAGTTCACCCAATGCGTTTCGCAGCGTTTCATTAGTGATGTCATGACTGATGTCACTGACCATGTCGTGAGTGATGTAATATGTGACGTCATCCAGTGTATATAACAAGGACCCCCTGAACAACAAATAGTTCAATTACTAGGTCAGGGACAATCATCTATGAGAAGAAACACACCTAGGCAATTGTATGCTCTTGTCTACACAATGGTAAATGGAAGAATTAACATATCAAAAATAGAGTTCTGTCTTTATTATCAAGATTTTTAATGGTTCTTAAAAACACTTTATGTGGTATACACATCAGTTAAAAAGTGGCGAATTTTAGAGAAAATTAACACCCCAGACACAAAAGTAGGTATGTGTATAAGAAAAAAACGTGAGGTGTTTTGGATATTTTCTTTAAATACTTTCAAAAATGGATTAAATAGCGAAATACCATGGGAAAACGCTATTTTTTAATATCATCAATAACTGCATTCCCAGCAATTTGGTTCATTATTATCTTCATTACTGACAGGACTCTTAGTCTAGTTTATACTCATAAAATTATTCCAGCCCCCTCTTCCGTATTGGCTTTTATATTGCGCGGTTCGCCCCTCCTTCCCCTGCTTCTTTTCAGTTATTATTCATACTTTACTCCTTTATAAATATTATTCGTTATTCGTACTTTGTTTAATCATTACCCCTATAGTACGTTTCAATTACACCTAAGTAAATACTGCCCATGACATCTGTGGTTATTATATCGATAATACCAAATGACATTTATTTATACAATAAGATTCCGTTACATTCTATGTATGTGCATTATATACATATATGCCCCTTAATGCACTGTGCGAAAGTCTCTCTTCACGAGCCTTCCGTTGAGAGTAATTTGTTCACCTCTATGAGAGGTCATGTGTCAGGTCACGTGAATATATCCCTTTGTTATTAACCTCCCACATGCGAGTATTTAAGGCCTTGCATTAGAAGGTCTTGTTGATATCCATCCGCCATCCGTTTCCTATGACGTAGGACGCTGGGATTCTTAGTTCGCCTTCGATCCTCCATTGTGAATTCTAATCCAAGGTGGGCTTTGTTTGTTTGAGCGAGCATTTCTACTTTGTAGTTGCTTGTATTTTTATCAAATGACTGCGCCTTATGTGTCAGTTTAGATTCACCGCTTTTCAATCTCTTTGTTTAAATAGCCCATTTTATTGCTTTTCAACAGCTTCAAGCAGTATCAGTAAAAATCGAAGGCTACACTTGTCGCCAAGACTCGCTAGGTAATGATACTTATATTATTGTGAGACACATTTTTTTCATCGTGATGTCTAATCTGTATAGCGCTCTTACGGTGCAATTTTAATAAAACGGGCTATTTTCTGTTTGTATTATTTTTTCCAGATTTTATCATCAGGCAGCTTGTGTGAGAATCTATAACGAAGCTTTCTTTATGCTTCATTTAAAAAAAATTTGGGACGACTATGTCGCAAAATTGTAACGTCTAAGGTACTTTTTCAACATAAAGTATCCATTTGTTTCTCGTTGTTGCACTCTTCAGTGCTCATAATGGATTTGCATTGGTTGAGT
Organism: Lissotriton helveticus; assembly: GCF_964261635.1. Taxonomy (NCBI): domain Eukaryota; kingdom Metazoa; phylum Chordata; class Amphibia; order Caudata; family Salamandridae; genus Lissotriton; species Lissotriton helveticus. The sequence continues at coordinate 829,122,703 of NC_136067.1, forward strand.
CCGTGACATAACTGCTCATTTAGAGTAAAATGCACTTATAATGTGGATACTATATCGGCAACAATTGATGAGAGTGTATCCAATTTTAACCTTAAAATTTTCGTTTAGAATTATTAGATTGCATATTTTTGAATTACTCATGATAAACAATAAGTATTCATGACAAACAATGATTATCTAACCAATTTTTGAATTATATCTAATCATTTTCAACAGATAAGGAGAACGGGAATAGTAATTCCATTTTTCAGCTACCTCTGTCACATTCGACATCACGAATTAGACAGCGATTCATAAAGGAGCATTAAAAATTAGAACATAAGTAAATCTTAAAACTGCAGTAAGTAAATATCTTGAATTATATATAGTTATTGAATATATTTGTTTTTTCAATTCTGGTTTATACTGGTTTTTTCCTTCCATTTCAGAAAACTTGATCACGAATGTGCTATGCAAATATTTATCGTTTTCTGTTGAATTCTCATGAATGTCTTTTAAGTAAGTATTTTGTCAAACTGAGATTTGCCCCGTTACTTCGAATAGGGACACTATTTAGGTTAAAAATAGAAGCAACTTGGTTCCTTGCCTATGTGAGCAAAATTGGTTACGGATCTAGATGAGCACTATAGTAAACCATATGTATAGTCTTGATTTGTTTATAAGTCTTTCTTGTCCATTTTTGGGAGAATCATTTTTAGGTTGTCAAAATATGAGTTCTGTTGATATATGTTTCTATAATTGATGTAATAGAATATGTATTTCTCAATAGAGAGTATTAATGTCATTTTGTGATACATTGAATGTAACACTATTTTAATGAAGGTATCTCATTTCATACTTTCTTTCTCAGGTAATTAGTGGCTATTCCTGAAGAAGGCGCTGGTTCGCCGAAACACACGTCGACTAATATTGTGCCACATTTTCTTGCTTTTGTTTTTATATTTTATTTATGCTTTTGAATTTGTTATGTTTGATGTCCTTTATATTGTATGTTGATACAATTTTTTAACTGATGTGTATACCACATAAAGTGTTTTTAAGAACTATTAAAAATCTTGATAATAAAGACAGAACTGTTTAGACAAGAGCATACAATTGCCTAGGTGTGTTTCTTCTCATAAATATGTGACGTCATCAGCAGTGCATTGCGGACGCGTGAGTTATAGTTAGTTGAACTAACTATAACGGGGGAATTTCAATGGTTTTGTACGAGAGAAATGTCCAACTAACTATTACGCCCCTGCAACCCATGGATTTTTCAGTGAATTTCTAAGGTTTTTTAAATGCTAAATCCTAACTATAACGTGCCTGAAACCTATGGTTTTTTTCAGTGAATTTGAAAGGTTTTAAAATGCTAATTTGTAACTATAACGTGCCTGAAACCCATGGTTTCTTCAGTGAATTTCTAAGGTTTTTTAAATGCTAGTTTCTACCAATGCCTACAGAGGTACGACATGTGAAGAGAGAAGAAAAAACACACAGAAAAAAGCAAAGAAATGCAGAAAGAAGCAACAGAAGTCCTCAAAGATGAAGAAAAGTGCAGGAACAAGGAAGCCGTGCAGAAAGAATAAACAGAGGATCAGAAAGAGGCCTTGTTGCAAAATCATCGTGTACCCTCAACTTATTCAGATGGGTACTGGTGGTAACTGACTCTGACTACCCAGTCATAGGGCCAGTGCTATGCTAAAAGACACTTAGAATACAGTTAATACACCTGCATACACTAGGGAACACTATGCGTCGGGGTGCCCCTGTGATTACCACGGCCTCTTCTGTAAGCCCCTAGTACATAATAGGGCAGGGGGATTAAAACTACCTCTTAAAACGCGCCACAGAGCATGTTTGCACACTGGTGAAGGGAGGGGGGCCTGAGGTGACATGTGTGCAAACACACCCTGTGGCCGTGTTAATTTGGAGGATAAAGTCCCCTTGAATCCTGAGTGTCCCTTGGGTTCAACTAGCCCACCAGGTATCTCCAGGTCGAGCCACAGAGCTGCTTTGCAGAGAGGTGTAAAAAGGGTCACGTCCTGCACCACCTCTCTGCAACGCAGCGCAGTGCTGCTTACTGGAAGCACCTGGTGAGCTAGTTGGCCCCCAGGGTCCCTCAGGATTGAAGGGGATTTATTTCCCCAACTTCAAACGTGCCACAGGGCGTGTTTGCAAACGTCACCTCAGGCTCCATCCGCTCCCTTCACCACTGTGTAAACGCACAGTGTGTCTGTTTTAAGTTGGGAGATTAAGTTCATTTGAATCCTAAGGGTCCCTAGGGTCCAACTAGCCCACTAGGTACCTCCAGTAAGCGCCACAGAGCTGCGTTGCAGAGAGGTGTAAAAAGTGGCACGGCCTGGACCACCTCTCTGCAATGCAGTGGTGCTAACTGGAAGCACCTGGTGGGCTAGTTAGCCCCCAGGAGGGGCCCTCAAGATTGAAGGGGAATTATTTCCCCAACTTAAAATACGACATAGGGCGTGTTAGCACACGTCACCTAAGGCCCCGTCCCCTCCCTTCCCCACTGTGTAAACACGCCCTGTGGCCGTTTTAAATTGGGAGATTAAGTCCCCTTGAATCCTGAGGGTCCGTAGGGACAAATTAGCTCACTAGGTACCTCCAGTAAGCGCTATTGCAGAGAGGTGTAAAAAGGGGCACGGCCTGCACCACCTCTCTGCAACGCAGCGCAGTGGTGCTTACTGGAAGCACCTGGTGGGCTAGTTGGCCCCCAGGGTCCCTCAGGATTGAAGGGGAATTATTTCCCAATTTAAAACGCACCACAGGGCGTGTTTTCACACGTCACCTCAGGCCCCGTCCCCTCCCTTCACCACTGTGTAAACGTGCCCTGTGGCCGTTCTAAGTTGAGAGATTAAGTCCCCTTGAATCTTAAGGGTCCCTAGGGTCAAACTAGCCCACTAGGTACCTCTAGTAAGTGCCACAGAGCTGCATTGAAGAGAGGTGTAAAAAGGGCATGGCCTCAGAACACCACTCTGCAATGCAGCCCCCTGGCACATATTGGAGGTTCCTGGTGGGCTAGTTGGCCCCCATGGACGCCCAGTATTCAAGGGGAATTTGTTCCCCATCTGCAAACACGCCAGGGACGTTTTTGCAGAGTTCTGAAAGTAGGGGGCATGGCCTCCAGCACAATGCCAGTCTTTTATTTATTTAAGAAGGGGGGCAGTGTGACCCCTCTTCTTTTTCTTATTTATTGGCCCTGGGGACCCAACCCCCAGGGCCTGCCCCCTATTTTATTGTTATTTTTTTTCAAATTGGAAGGGAGCCTCGTGGCCCCCCTCCAGAGGCCATAATCGGCCCGGGGACCCCATCCCCCTGGGCACGGCCATTTTTTATTTTTATATTAATTTGGAGGGGCCTGCCTTGCCCCCTCCTCAGACCCTTGATGGTCCCGGGGACCCCATCCTCGGGGCCGGCCTTTGCGTTACTTTTACATTTTTTTAAATTTTTGTGTAGGGGGGGCCGCGTTGCCCCCCTCCTGGGCCACTAATAGCCCCGGGGACCCCATTCCCCGGGGCTGGCCCTCTCCATTTGGGACCGTGGTGGGGTCCCCAATTCTCCCATGGTCCCGCCGGCTCCCCGCCTCTTTTGGGAGCCGGCATTGCTTTTCCACCTGGGGAGCTGCTAAGATGCAGCCAACCCTGTGAAAAAGCAATTTTCTTTGATTTTTGGAAGAGAGAGCAGGATTCCCTGCTCTTGCTTCCAAAAACCAAAGCAGTTTGCTATGACAGGACGGGAGCCGCGAGGCTCTCGGCCTGTCATAGCAAACAGCAGTGTCCCGGGGGTAGGCACACCGGGACACTGCAGGAGCCGGCCCTGGGGGGTGGCGGTCCCCAGGGCATTCGAGGGCTCCAGGAGGGGGGCCGGGCGGCCCCCTCCCACCATTTTCAAATCCCTGGGGGATGGTGGTCCCCGGGCTTGATGGTCCATCACGGACTTCCCATTTCTAACAATTAGAGCCCCGGGGAGGTGGCGGTCCCCGGGGCGTGTGGCAGGGGTTCAAGACACCCACATAGGTTTCTTTAATTTTTTTAAATAGAAACCCCGGTGGGTGGTGGTCTCCGGGGCTGCGGTGGGGGGACGGGAGCCCCCGGCAAATGTTTTTGAAAAGCCCCGGGTGGTGGCGGTCCCCAGGGCTTGGGGGGGCCTTTGAACAGTGTCCCGGGGTACCAACCCCGGGACACTGCTGTTTGCAATGACAGGGCGGGAGCCGTGCGGCTCCCGCCCTGTCATTGCAAGAGCAGAGAAACCTGCTCTCGCTTTCAAAAATCAAACCACATTGCTTTTCCACATGGGGAGCTGCATGTCAGCAGCTCCCCATGTGGAAAAAAAGCAATGCCGGCTCCCGCAGGACGCGGGGACCTGCAGGGACCGTGGGGGAATTGGGGCTCCACCCTTGGTCCCCAACGAAGTGGCCAGGCCCAGGGGGATGGGGTCCCCGGGGCCAGAAGTGGCCCGGGAGAGGGGCCAAGTGGACCCCTCCCCTTTGAATAATTTATTTTAAAAAAAGGCAGGCAGGGCCCCGGGGGTTGGGGTCCCTGGGGCCGTAATTGGACTGAGGAGGCGGCCACACAGCCCCTCTCTGAATAATAAATAAAAAAACAATGGCCAGGCCCCGGGGGATGGGGGCCACACGGCCCTCCTCCCAAAACGAAGTAAATAAAAAGGCCGGCCCTGGGAGATGGGGTCCCCGGGGCCAATAGAGGCCTCAGGAGGGGGCCACACAGCCCTCCTCCATTAAAAAAACAAGCCTTGGCATAGTCAATAGGTCTCGCTTTTGGGACCTTATAAGTATTTAGTTATGCAGCACAATATCCGTGGTGCAACAACATCAACTGTTGCATGGCTAAACACTTATAAGGTTCAAAAGCGAGACCTATTGGCTTTGCCAATGCTTGAATGCTTTGAACCCGATGATAAGAGTTAGGGGCAGAGGGGTAAGCAAGGCAAGCTTTGAACCTGATGATAAGTGTTAGGACAGAGCAGGGGGATAAGCACGGCAAGCTTTGAACCTGATGCTAAGTGTTAGGACAGAGCAGGGGCCAGGGGGGTAAGCACAGCGAGCTTTGTACCAGATAAGTGTTAGGACAGAGCGGGTAGAGGGGGGTAAGCACGGCGAGCTTTGAACCCGATGATAAGTGTTAGGACAGAGCGGGGGCAAGCACAGCGAGCTTTGAACCTGATGATAAGTGATAGGACAGAGCAGGGGGCAGGGGGTAAGCACGGCGAGAATGCGCTGCTCTAGGCTTGACCTAAAAAGCAAGCAAATAACAGAGTGACAATAAAGCAACCAATGGTAATCATGGGGCGGGCTCTATGCCATCTGTAAGTTTTTAGTATGTCCACAAAACCTTTTGCAGACAAACATCTAAAAGGTGGCTGGTAGGATAGACCAAAAATGTATATTCTTTGAGTCAAGAAAGTCCCATCTGTGATACATCCTAGTAGTCTTTTATTTTTTTATATCCATAAAACAACTATATGCTAATCACAGGGGTACCCCAAAGCATAGTGTCCAACTAACTAACTCTAACTTTCGCTAAAACCTATGGTTTTTTTCAGTGAATTTCTAGGGTTTTTTAAAAGCTAATTTCTAACTATAACGTGGCTGAAACCCATGGTTTTTTCAGTGAATTTCAAAGGATTTTTAAATGCTAATTTCTAACTGTAACGTGCCTGAAACCTATGGTTTTTTAAGTGAATTTCAAAGGTTTTTTAAATGCTAATTTCTAACTGTAACGTGCCTGAAACCTATGGTTTTTTAAGTGAATTTCAAAGGTTTTTTAAATGCTAGTTTCTACCTATGCCTACAGAGGTAGGACATGTGAAGAAAGAAGAAAAAACGCACAGAAAGAAGCAAAAGAAATGCAGAAAAAAGCAACAGAAGTCCACAAAGACGAAGATAAGAGCAGGAAGAAGCAAGACATGTGCAGAAAGAACCAAAGAGGAGCAGAAAGAGGCCTTGTTGCAAAATCATCCTCTGCTCACAAACAGACGGGTACTGGTGGTAACCGACTCTGAGTAAGCAGGCCCAGAGCCAGTGCTATGCTAAAAGACACTTAGAATACAGTGAAAACACCTACACACACTAGGGAACACTATGCAGGTACCCCTGTGATTAGCATGACCTCCTCTATAAGGCCCCAGAACATAATAGGGCAGGGGGATTAAAACTACCTCTAAGTCAGAGGAGCAGAAATATGCTACTTTAATGAGTAGTCGCATTTGCAGAGTGGTGGAGAAATTGTGCTGGGTGTCCAACCAACGCTCAGGAATTCCGCAGCATAGGACTTACAGGTGGGATTCTTGGCCCCCAAACTCCCTCAGGACTAAATTGGACTTCATCCCCCATCCCATAGTCTGCCACGAGGCATGTTTGCAGAGTGGTAGAGAAAGGGGGCCATGGCCTCCTTTGACGTCTTAGCAATCAATGATACTAGCACACACTCATCCATACAGCTACTCTCACAATTACTCATTCTCATGTATAGTCATTTATATACTCCAACACTCACATATACTGCCATTCACAATTTGTGGGTGTGGACTGATTGCTGAAAATGCTGGTTCAGCAGTTGATGTGCTTGGTTCAGCTGCAGCAGGTGGGTTGTCCTTCAACCTCCTTGTTGCAGCTCGAGCAAAGTTGTTGGGGTGTACGTTCTTCACGTGTCACTCCATATTTGCTGTGCCAAAGGAGTATTTTTTAGATGGATCACCCCTTGAAAGAGTTGTTTGGCAAATTTTACAGGTTACTTTTGGAGCATCAACCTTTTTTTGCCCTTCTTGAAAAGTAAAAAACTGCTAAATTAGAGCTTCTTTCCTCTTCTTTGGAGGTTCTTCAGGAATGGCTGGAAGATGAGTCCATTGCTGTTATTATGGTAAACTTTGTTCTATTTGACAAGATTTTCAGAAGAGATGCTTCTTCTTAGAAAGTCAAAGTAGAATGATTATAATGGGATGGAAGGTTCAACAGTTGTAATAAGAAGTGTTATGAACCAATCAAATGTCTTCTTTTAAAGTCACATGGCTTTGCGTACGCTTACGCTGTGCTTACCGTGCTCTTACGATGCGAGTACGCATGGCGTTCCACCGCGATTTGTGTAATTACTTTTATAATTATCCTAGATAATGTCTTGAGTACGGGGCGCTGTACATGACGACACACGGAAGCTTTGATGCGATACGTAACGTGAAAGCATATTCGTAGCGTATGCTGAGAATGATTAGCAGTACAAACTATGGTGCGATCACTCTCTCACTGTCAAATCAGAGCACAGGACGCACTATGAGAATGGTTAGAAGTGGTCACTCATTGGAGATCAGATTCAGTTGTGTGGCTTATCCACGGTATCATAACATTACTTTTTAGCCTGTTTAAGTTTGACGTTTGCATGAAATACTATGCTATAGGCAGATATGGATCTTTAGCCAGCGCTTACCTCCATGAAGCTTGGTTACTATCATTTACATATAGGTGCCTGAGGGAGGGAAAAGAAGTCTATCTGAATGGCGAGGATTGCACAATAGCACCAGATCACTCCTTAATTTGTAGACACATACAATTGCATGGCTCTTGTAATGAAGATGCGCCTAATTTGGACTGAGTTTTGAAAGGCACTCCAACACCTGCTATCATACCAACGTTCAGTTTACTGGAAACAGGAGTTATTTACTTTGAAATAATGCAGATTGTTGTGCGATGTTAGCAGACATCGCTTACATGTTTACGGTAACTGAGCGTGTGGTTTGCTATAAAAAAGTTGTGTTTACTCCTCTGCATGGGAAGCTGGATGTTTCCATCTGGCCGTCGATTCCGACCTTGAAAGCAGAGTCAACCAAATGAGTCGTATAAGAGCGCTATTGTCTCAAAAAGAGGTCGCTCTTACATCTGCTAGAGAAACATTTGTCCTTCATGTAGCAAACACCCACACAGAAGTGCATGCTTTATTAAATACAGACGTGCTGGTGAATTTTGGGGAGTTAATTTAGAGTATCTTTAATGCGTCCTTGACTACGGGGAAACCTTACTTTTTTAAAGTTAGTAGCAGTGGCCTTGTGACTTCTTTTCAAACTATATTTGGTGTCTTTTCGGGATTTTTTCATTAAATTTTTTCCAGCATCTTTGGTGGATTCCGCTTAATACTCGCATTAGTTGCCGGTGTGCTTTTATTAATTTGTTTACTTAAATATAGATGCACATCCTGCAGCAGACGACAATATGTCCCGGCTGTTGCTGGTCCGCAACCGAATGCTTAGTTATTACGGAGCGCTGACTCTGGCTACATTGAGTGCAGCTTATGGATAATCGTTTCGATTCTCCTTTTTCACATGCGTTCAACCTGTCTTCCATTGCCTGAGCTGCGATTTTCACTGGGCCCTGGATTTGTGTCTCTGCTGTACGGTGTCTCCCAACGCGGATTATGACCAGCTGATGAGCTCCTTAGTGGTTTATGACTTGCTCTGTTCTGGCGGCGGGATTATGGCCTTAGCAGCGATACATGGAATGTTGGGACGTTGGAATGTTTTTGCAGCGGCGCTTGAGTTCTTGGCACGCAGTTACATTGAAGATGACCCGAGTTTTCCTCCGATGGTGATAGAGGCTCCGATCGTTGAGGAACATGTATGTTCATTCTCACTATTGAATTAGATGGCTGAAATGTTTTCAGATGAGAACAATGACTTCCTGTTGGAGGCTGTTGCTACATACTGTGCTTATATGCTGTTGGATTAAGACTCTTTGATTTTTCTACCTATTCTTTATTATTAGCTACTGTTTTCTATCAAAAAACAAATAATTTTTTTTGCAAATTTGAACTTGACTCTGCTTTTCAGGCTTGGACTCTGCATTTCTAATTCGCCCAAAATTATATCACGTGCTTCGATCGAGGGAGGGTGTCGTGGGCTGAGCCTTGCACTCACACCGTGTAAAGTTAGCATGGGTTTATTAGAAGCTTAAACACCATTTTTCCTTTCCTGCTCTGCTCTGCACACAACACACACTTGTGATATTGTTTAGAGAAGGCTGAGTATTTTGATTTATATGAGAATAATTTGGTATGCTACATTTGTAGACTGCCTCGCTAGTTTAGTGTGTATAGTGAGAGCATGGAACATCAAGGTTATCTTGAATACTGTGTCTGGTATTCAGAATGATCCTCGCACGTTTGAGCAATAACACATATGCAAGTCAAGTCAAGTCAAAGTATGCTTTATTCGAGATTTCACTCATAAAAGCAAAACATACAGTAATTAAAAGTTCAATTAAATTTACCATTCATTATTACGAATACTAAGCATACTATTTACAGATTTTGACTCAATAAAAACTAATGCGATATTTAGATACATTACAAGATAAAATAGATTTAAAAATATTAAAAAAGATAAAATTGCATAACTTAAGACAGTTTATAATAAATCCATTTGTAAAATATAAAGATGCAGAGAGACATTCCAGACAGAGAATAATCAAATGACTAGCAGTCTCTGTCTAATCGACCATGCCCATCCTAAATACTTAGCAGTGGCTATTGCTATCCATGTTAAAGTGCTAGTGCATATTATATGCAGAGCAACGGTGCCCCTGATTGCCCCCAGATTCCTACACATCGGTGCTAACCATACACGTCTGGGATCAGAGTAGGCCGGGCAAGTAAATAGAAGGTGGCCCGTTGTTTCTTAGGCCGAACCACACGCAGGACATGTATCACTCAGTCCACCATCCCAGCTGGCTGTCAAGGATCTGAGAGGAAGTGAGCCTGCTCTCAATTGAAACAAGAGCTTTCTATCTCCAGGCCTAGCTATGATATCCCAATAAGGTTCCAAGCAAGGATACAATTTAACGTCTAGAAAACTCTTATTCATAGATCCTAGACCGGAGCTGCCCCAAGCCCGGGATGCTACCTTCTCCCAATAGATTTCTTTCAACACCTTTTTTGTTGGAAAAGTTGCCCCCGCTGGGTCAGCCCAAAGTGAGCTCATACCAAGCTCAGTCAAAACTGTCTTTAGCATTTTGAGCCACTCATTTTTGTGAAATGTGTCTGATTTAATAATGTCTAAGAACCCTATGGCGTAATGAGAGAGCTCCGGTGTAGTCCAAAGCCTACGCCAGTACAAAATCGGTCGAAGCCTGGCCAGGTCTGTGACAGCTTTTCTGCCAAACTCATACCTAAGAGGCAGCAAGGGAGTGCTCTTAGGAACCCCAGTGATAGCCCGTAAGAACTTGTTTTCCGATAATTGGAGCGAAGATAGTTTCTCGAACCCCCAAAGCTCAGCACCATAAAGTGCAGATCCGAGGGCCTTTGCTTCATATACCTGGAGAGCGGGCTTTACAGGTTTCGTTAAGGATTTTCTATGTTCAGAGCTAATAGCACCTGATAGCTGCCTATGCCTTAGTGTAGCGATATCTATATGCTGTCTCCAGCTATTCTTATTTGAAATATGAATACCGAGGTAGGTAAAAGTATTCACCACCTCTAAGGGACGACCATTCATGATGATTTTTGATTTAAGGCTACGGTGGGGATTAAAGATCATAAATTTTGTCTTTGTGACATTAACCTCAAGACCATGGTCCTTACAGAATACATCAAAAAAAGACAAAGCACGCTGCAGACCACTTAGAGTTTTTGATAGGATGAGCGTGTCGTCTGCAAACATTAAAATAGGCATTTTTAAGCCAGCTAATGAAGGGGCATCTACCTCTGCAGATTGTATACGTGCAACCATGCCATTAATATATAGTGTAAAAAGGGTAGGTGCCATTGCACAACCTTGCCGGACTCCCCTCTCTACCGGGAAATCCTCTGTCACCATACCCTGACCTCCCCACTGTATTTTAGCATAATTTGCTGTGTGGAGCCGCATTACCAATGTCAGTAATTCAGTTGGTACACCCAAGTCCTTGAGAACAGACCACAGCTTGGAACGTGGAACTAGATCGAAGTCGTAAGTCGACAAAAGCTGCATACAGTCTACCCCCTCCCAGGACCACGGTCCTCCACTGTAGCAAGTTAAAACGGAAAACCTGGTCCACCGTACTTGTGGACCTACGGAATCCCGCCTGAAAGGGAGACAAAGCATTATTTTCCTCTGCCCAGTCGAGTAGCCTATTCACGATCACACGCCCTACTATCTTTTGGGTGGTGTCGATAAGGCTTATTGGCATGTATTTGCCAGGCTGGGATCGGTCACCTTTCTTAAATACGGGTATTATTACCGCACCCTTCCAGGATAACGGTACCTCGGCACCCCTAGCAATAGCATTAATAATCAGACAGATGTATTTACACCAACGTTCCTTATCATTGATAAAGACGTCGGCTGGTACACCGTCCAATCCAGGGGCGCGCCCACTGGCCACAGAATTCAATGCAGTCAAAACCTCTTTAGGACAGAAAGAATTTTCTTTGAAATGGGTTGGAGTTATGATTACTGCGTTAGGGACTTGGTTTGTTTCAGCATACTGCTTTTGGAAAAATTTTACCCATTCCCCTTCCGGAACATTGTTGTTTGGAGGATCAGGAAAACCCTCGCCTCCCCACTTCACAATATTCCAGAATAATCTGGAATCATTTCTGTCACTAGCTCTTTTTAGTTCAGACCAGTGATGCTCATCCCAAGCTTTTTTTGCCTTTGTTATGGTATTTTTGTATTCCCTTCTGGCAGTTTGTATAACAGTGGCCTGTCTCCCTTTTATAGCAACACCCAGGGCGAGTCGTGCATCCCGACAGCAAACATTGTACCATCCTGGATGTTTGGGAGCTCTTACCCCATTTGCCTTTACAGGCTTAAGAAAGTGGTTCTTTATTAAACAGAAAAGGGTTTCATGGATTTCAACCACACTACCCAAACCTGAGGAAGAGGACGTGTTGTTTTCCAGGGCTAATATTGCCTTGTCAGCCTCGGCTTTAATATTCTCCATGGCCTGCAAGTTGGACACTACACTAGTCCATCTCAACCTTCGCATATCATTCGTGGGGACAATCATAGGTGAGGTAGGAGCAATGGAACCTAAGGACCTGTTAGAGGGTGCCCACCATTTGTGTTCTATACACAAAGGATTATGATCGCTTTCACACCTCCCCACAACCTCCATATCACATACTAACGGCCAGAGTTCCAGGCTACAAAGTACATAATCAATTTGACTTCTGTGCTGCCCATTGTCAAACGTCATTGCCCCATGTTTATCACTTAAAGTCCTCCCATTGAGTGCTCTTAGACCTTTTTCAAGACATATAGCATTTAAACCAATCACATCCTCTGACCTTCGGACACCTGATTTCAACTCTAATTTGGGTACACCCCATTGCCAATCCACATCATCACCAAGGAAATTCTCGTCTGTGGCTAGGGGTACAAATGTTCGATTGAAATCACCTGCAATGATAATGTTTTTATCTTGGGAGTAATTCTCAAGTAGGGAACCCAAGGCCGCTAAAACCTCTAACCTACCATTCCTGGAACTCCTTGCATATACATTGTAGACGTCAATCAGACCCACAGTATCCGAGGTCAATCTGATTAGTTGAATGTCTCTATGGCTAGTGTCGATTACTTTAACGACCATTTTCAAAGACTGGCGGACCTAAATGGTAAGACCACCCATAGGTCTCCCCTTGGGGCCCTTTAGTGCAGGCACAGAGTAATTCAAATATCCCTGCACAAAGGATGGGTCACAGCACCAGGTTTCCTGGAATATACACAAATCAAAAGAATTGATAAACCAAACCCAATCACCAGAATCAAGTTTTGAGGCGAGTCCAGCAATGTTCCATGAGAAAAATGTCCCCCCCTTGTCCTTGTTGCCATCCAGGGGCCTGGGTAGGAGATCAGCCCCATTAACCACAGGCAGATCTTGAACAACCGGACTTTGCAAACCAATGTGGTGGTTAGAGTACATGTCATTCGTGTTCGCAAACACAAGCTCCAGATTTTCCCTAACACATATGCAGCTCTGGCCACCTCTGATACCGGCACGTTTAATAATGCATTGTGGAGGCATAATTACACACAGTTGGAGAACATTTGTGTCCTGACAGTTTGAACTCAATGTGATCCACTACTGCTGAGTACCAGAGGTATGGGTCTGCCCATGTAATCCTATGAGACCTTCTGTAGTTATAAACTAACCTGCTCGGTAGGGAGGGTGAAATTTAGGTATATTTTAAATTTGTTTACCTTTAGCATTATAGGATGCTTTTTCCCTTTGTATTTTATGGAATAGTAACAATGCTGACAACCTTGTTTCTGATAATATGTTTGGTTGTATTATATAAGGTACTGTGCATGCGATTACGGCGTTAGAAATAAACATTTCAAACTTGCATGTGTCTTTATTTACTCCTTGTTTTGGACTGGTGTAAGACTATAACGAAACAGTGTTCTTGTTATCCACCTTACTTGAGGTAATCTAAGTCGCATGTTCTGGGTTGACTAGTCATTGAGTTTTTGCTATAGGACGAAGAACCAATGAGTCACTGATTGCTAGTCTGGTAGCTCCGCCTCCCCCCCTCTCCCATTGGTCCTCCCGCCTCCCGGCTGACCCTCCCTCCCGGCTCCTACTTAAGGGGTCCCGGCCGGGTCACTCACTGTGACCCCTGTGCCCTCGCAGGCGGTCGCTCCCTCCACGCTGCTCTGCCGCTCGCCTGCCTGCTGGCTGACTTTCCTGCTGCCTGGCCACTCCCTGATTGCTGAAGACCTCCGCTCACCTCCTCTACGCCGCTGCCCTCCGCATCTGCCTCAGGCTCGCCTTCTGCCCGCAGCCTGCCGCCTCTGCCCCCGCTCCTCACCGGCCCCGCTGCCCCGTGCTTCCCGCCGCTTTCCCGCCGCCGCTGACCCGTAGCTCCGCCTCCCCCCCTCTCCCATTGGTCCTCCCGCCTCCCGCCTCCCGGCTGACCCTCCCTCCCGGCTCCTACTTATGACGCCCCCTCAGGGACCGCGCAGCGGACGAGCGCAGCGGGGGCACCGACTGAGCGCCGAAGGTGCGCCAAAGGTAAGCCCGTCTGTGCCCGTCCGCGCCTGGACCGCGCCCAGTGCCAGGACCCCTGGCCCCCAAAGACGGAAGCCGACCCGACAGACCTACGACGCCACCGAACTCATCGCTCTCAACACCGGCCGAACCCCGGGCTGCTACCGAGCCACACCGAGACGCACCCACGGACCCTTCACCTGCCAAGCCTGCCAATTCACCTGCCTCCGAACTAGCACCGCACCCGCAAAGCCGAGCACCAGCACCACCCACCTGAAGTGCATCCTGCTCAACACCCGCTCTGTCCACAGACACGCCGTCGAGCTCTGGAACCTGCTCGACACCACAGCCCCAGACGTCGCCTTCCTCACGGAAACCTGGATGAACGCCTCCTCAGCGCCCGACATCGCCATCGCCATCCCGGACGGCTACAAGATCATCCGGAGGGACCGCATCAACCAGACAGGAGGAGGCATTGCCATCATCCACAGGAACACCATCCGCATCACGACCAACACCGACGACACCCTCGCACCCGCTGAACACCTGCACTTCCAGATCCACATCAACCCCAAGACCACCCTCAGAGGCACCCTCATCTACAGACCCCCAGGACCACGCACACAATTCAGCGAAGACATCGCCGACTTCATCAGCCCACACGCCCTCCTCTCCGCTGACTACATCCTCCTCGGGGACCTCAACTTCCACCTGGAGAACAACAACGACCGCAACACCACCACCCTGCTGGACAACCTCGCCAACCTCGGACTCAAGCAGCTGGTCAACACCCCCACCCACTACGCCGGACACACGCTCGACCCGGTCTTCTCTTCCAGCAAGGACATCGCCTTCAGCCACGCCACGGGACTCCACTGGACGGACCACAGCTGCGTCCACTTCAGCTTCAGAAGGACCACGCTCCACCATCACCAGATACAGGTCCCCCGCAGAAGCTGGAACAAGATCACTGCAGACCAGCTCTCTACTTCCCTGAGCAAGAACCCTCCCACCAGCACAACGAACCCCAGCCAAGCGGCCACCAACCTCACGAAATGGATCAGCGACTGCGCAGACGAACTCGCCCCTCTGAAGACCCCGCCCAGCAGACCCGGCAGCAAGAAAGCCCCATGGTTTAACGACGAACTCAAGAGCTCCAAGAAGAACTGCAGAGCACTCGAGAAAACCTGGCGCAGAAACCCAACACCAGACAACATGACAGCCCTCAAGCTCGCCACCCGAAAACACCACCAACTGATCCACGCCACCAAGAAAACCGCATTCAAGGAACGACTGGACAACAACGCACACAACAGCAAGGAACTCTTCAACATCGTGAAAGAGCTCTCCAACCCCAACGCCGGAAACAAAGACATCACCCCTTCGCAAGACCTCTGCAACTCCCTCGCCCCCTACTTCCACAACAAGATCGCGGACATACACAACAGCTTCAGCACTCAACCGACGCACGCCACGACCGAACCACCGCCCCCCACCACCACCCTCCGCGCCTGGACCCCGATCAGCGCCGAAGACACACCGTCCACACGATGAACTCCATCCACTCCGGATCTCCGACAGACCCCTGCCCTCACCACGTCTTCAACAAAGCCGACGCTGTCATCGCACCCCACCTGCGGGACATCATCAACACCTCCTTCGACACCGCGACCTTCCCGGAGAGCTGGAAGCACGCCGAACTCAGCGCTCTACTTAAGAAACCATCAGCCGACCCCACCGACCTCAAGAACTACCGCCCCATCTCGCTGCTCCCGTTTCCGGCAAAAGTAATCGAGAAGACCGTCAACAAGCAACTGGCCGCCTTCCTCGAGACGAACGGTTCCCTCGACCTCTCGCAGTCTGGCTTCCGGGCCAACCACAGCACCGAGACCGCCCTGATCGCAGCTACCGATGACATCCGAGCCCTGCTCGACAACGGAGAAACAGCGGCCCTCATCCTCCTGGACCTCTCCGCGGCCTTCGACACTGTCTGCCACCGTACCCTAGTACAGCGCCTCAGCAACGTCGGAATCCAGGAGAAGGCACTGGAGTGGATCACCTCCTTCCTCGCCGGAAGAACACAGAGAGTCCGCCTCCCCCCGTTCAGATCGGAGGCCACCGAAGTCATCTGCGGCGTTCCTCAAGGCTCCTCGCTCAGCCCAACACTCTTCAACGTCTACATGAGCCCCCTCGCAGCCATCGCACGCCAGCACAACCTCAACATCATCTCCTACGCCCACGATACCCAGCTGATCCTCTCCCTCACCAACGACCCCGCCACAGCCAGAGCCAACCTGCACGAAGGGATGACAGACGTAGCCAAATGGATGTAGAACAGCCGCCTGAAACTGAACTCGGACAAGACGGAAGTCCTCATCCTGGGATCATCACCCTCCGCCTGGGACGACTCCTGGTGGCCCCCCGCCCTGGGCAGCGCACCCAAACCCACAGACCACGCACGCAACCTGGGCTTCATCCTGGACTCCTCCCTGTCCATGACCAGACAGGTCAACGCCGTCTCCTCGTCGTGCTTCAACATCCTGCGCATGCTACGTAAGATCTTCCGATGGATCCCCACCGAGACCAGAAAGACGGTCACCCAGGCCCTCGTCACCAGCCGTCTGGACTACGGCAACTCCCTCTACGCCGGAACCACCGCCAAACTCCAGAAGAAACTCCAGCGGATCCAGAACACCTCAGCACGACTCATCCTGGACATCCCCCGCCGCAGCCACATCTCCGGACACCTGAGAGACCTGCACTGGCTCCCGGTCAACAAAAGAATCACCTTCCGGCTCCTCACCCACGCACACAAAGCCCTACACAACCAAGGCCCAGGATACCTCAACAGCCGCCTCAACTTCTACGCTCCCAAACGCCAACTTCGATCGACCAGCCACGCCCTCGCCGCCGTCCCCCGCATCCGAAGAGCCACCACAGGAGGAAGGTCCTTCTCCTACCTAGCCGCCAAGACTTGGAACTCCCTTCCGACCCACCTCCGCCTGACCCAGGACCACCTCGCCTTCAGGAAGCAGCTCAAGACCTGGCTGTTCGAGCAGTAGCGTACCCTCTCCCCCCCAGCGCCTTGAGACCCTCCGGGTGAGTAGTGCGCTATATAAATGCTTTGATTGATTGATTGATTAAGGTGGGTTTTGGTACACCGTAATTCACTGAGGTCCTACGTCTTTAGGCACAGTTCTGTGTAGGAGCAGAATTCCTGGAACAGTAGTTACAACAAAAAGGCTCGATAATGGGCGTGCACTTTGAATATGTATATAAAATAGAAGAATAGTTGATAATCACAGCTAAGGAATGTAGCAAGTAGATGTGTGTATGTGTGGATGATGTGTTGATTAAGTGGAAGATGAAAAACGTGAAAAATAAGAAAGGCTGGAGAGACGCAAACTACCCACTGCATTGTCAGTGAAGTGGATCTTTGGATTTCCAGCTCATTACACAGATAGGGTATTGGATTCCGCAGTGGGAGCAAGAGAAACGAGTACCACATCTAAGGTAGAAAGCTAGTGTATAAAGTACACACAGTTGGCCAGGTTTACAAGCCCATGGGAAAAATGACGCAAAAGTGGCGCAAGGGGCTTGTAAATCTGCCCCAGTGTGTGGTAGAAAAGACGCAAAAAAGGACGGAAGTTTGCAAATTACCCACTGCTATTCACGGGTAGTAGTTACCAAGAAGGCTGAATAAAGGGCCTGCACTTTGAATTTGAATTAAAGAAGAATAATTGATAAGCTCAGCCAAGAAAGGTAGCAAGTAGGTGTGTGTATTTGTGGATGTTGTGTTGATTGAGCGGAAGATGAATAAGGTGAAAAATAAGAGAGGCTGCAGAGATGCAAACTTTCCATTTCTGTAAGGGAAGTGGGTGTTTAGTTTTCCAGTATGTATATATATATATATATATATATATATATATATATATATATATATATATATGTCATTTGAGATGTCATCAGTGATGTCGTGAGTGATGTCACTGACCATGTCATGAGTGATGTAATATGTGACGTCATCAGCAGTGCATTGCGGGCGCGCGAGTTATAGTTAGCTGAACTAACTACAACGGGGATTTCAATGGTTTTGTATGAGTGAAATGTCCAGCTAACTATAACATGTGTGAAACCTATGTTTTTTTCAGTGAATTTCTAAGGTTTTTCAAATGCTAATTCCTAACTATAACATGTGTGAAACCGATGGTTTTTTCAATGAATATAAATATATATATATATATATATATATATATATATATATTACCTACTGGCGGTCGCCAGTAGGTATATATAGTTAGGATTTTTTCTCTATGGGATTTTTGAAAATTCTATGTCTAATAACTTTGGCGTTTGTGGACGGAATTGGCTGAAATTTTCAGGAAAATGGAACATTTTGTTTCTGAGCAGCCCCTGAAAATTTGGGGGGGTTTCGTCAAGGGGGGGCCGAGAAAAAAGGGGGGTCCCAAAACGTGTTTTTAACATTGAGTTTCACATAGGGCGGTTGGCCTCACTTTTAGCCCGAACGGCTGAATGGATTTGCACGAAACTTGGCAAAATTGTAGGGACTGGTAGCCCGATGTGCCTTTGCTAGGTCTCAATATATGTGCTTCAGTGGATTTTGAGAAATTAACGTTCAAAAAAAGATATATATCTGTAACAGCGGACCGGGCAGCGCTCCGGTTCGCGGACTTTTCGCGGTACGGAGCTTTGTGAAGCGAAGCTGATTGGTTCTCCGGCGTCTGTGAACATTCCAAACAGTCCGTAGCGGCCGCCATCTTGTCTCTCGGTAGGATCGAGAGACAAGAGGAGGCCAAAGCGAAGGGGCAAATGACCATAAGGGGGCATAGTAGATCCTCGCTGACCCCCTAGGTTTGATGTGGAGGTTTTAAAAGGGCCCCGCGGGGCAAAAAAAATAAATAATAATAATAATCGAACGGCTGAATGGATTTGCACGAAACTTGGCAAAATATTAGGGACTGGTAGCCCGATGTGCCTTTGCTAGGTCTCAATATATGTGCTCCAGTGGATTTTGAGAAATTAACGTTCAAAAAAAGATATATATCTGTAACAGCGCTCCGCTTCGCGTACTTTTCGCGTTACGGAGCTTTGCGAAGCTGATTGGTTCTCCGGCGTCTGTAAACATTCCAAACAGTCCGTAGCAGCCGCCATCTTGTCTCTCGGTAGGATCGAGAGACAAGAGGAGGCCAAAGCGAAGGGGCAAATGACCATAAGGGGGCATAGTAGATCCTTCCTGACCTCTTAGGTTTGATGTACCATTTTGCCAAGTTTGGTGTAATTCCGTTCAGCCATTCAGGCTGTAGACGTATGTAAATGTCCTATGGAAAATTGCATGGGGAAAACACATTTGAAAGTGTTGAAATTTAGAACCAATTAAAATGTTACTTTGGTTTTGTATTTGTGTGTGATGAAAGTTAATTGGTTATGTATATATCTCAAATGAGAGGAAACCACAGCCATTTTGTGATACTACTGTCTGAGGTACATTTGTGAGGAATTTTTGGTGGTGAATTTCTGGTGTTTGATTTACACAGTACTAACACTTCTCCTACTTTTAAAAAGGTGAGTTGTTAATTTGTAAGGGGAACTATGTTGTACACTTGAAGATAATTTGAAAAATGTTTTCTGTTATTTATTTGCAGTCCTTCTGTTATACTAAATACTTGATAAAGTTAGTTTTATATTATGTATTACTAAAAACGATAAATGAAAGTGATTATTTTTTTCTGCAATTTACAGCAAGCAATTTCAAAATAAAATGGCTCACAATGAAGAGACCGTGGTAATTTCTTTTGAATTGTCCACTACATTGATTGAAATTGACAGCACCAATAATGAAATATTGTCACAAGGAGGAGATGACTTGAATGATTCCACTACATTGATTGAAATTGACAGCACCAATAATGAAATATTGTCACAAGGAGGAGATGACTTGAATGATTTTTTGGATCAATCTGTTGATGGCGAATTTATCGAATGTTTGGAGACCATAGAGTTACAAGAATCATCATTGCAGACTTTTAATGAGGAGATTCCAGATGAGATGATTGAAGAGGAAATTACTGATGAGGACATGTTACTAGTTCTTTCAAATTTAGAAAATTCAGAAGAATAAATTTATATTTAGAAATCAAAAATTGTTTGAGACATTATTCATTTTTATTTTTAATTTATGAGGTTGTAGCGAGTTTGTTCAAGACAAAAAGCTTTACATGCAGTTCCTATGGGTTTACTTCGTCCAATGACGATTCCTCCTCAGCCTTGGCATACCATCAGTTTAGATTTTATTACTGATCTTCCTAAATCTAATGGTTTTACTACTGTTTTGGTGGTAGTTGATTTGTTGTCAAAAATGGGACATTTTATTCCATTACATAAAATTCCCACAGCTGTTGAATTTAGTACTGTGTTTTTATCAAACATCGTTAAGCTTCATGGTCTTCCTTCTAAGATTATTTCCGACAGAGGCCCTCAATTTATATCAAAATTTTGGTCACAATTATGCAAACAACTGGGAATTGAGTTGGCCTTGTCTTCTTCTTTCCACCCACAAACTGATGGTCAAACTGAAAGAGTTAATCAGCATGTTGAACAGGGGTTACGATGTTTATTAGCTAATTCCTCTGGTCATTGGGATGAAGTTTTGCCCTGGGCTGAATTTTCCTATAATAACACCACCCATTCTGCTTTGGGTTGTTCCCCTTTTTATTTTCTCACTGGTCAACATCCCAGATCTCTTCCTATTCTTTTACCAGAGGACCAGCAATTCATGCCTGCTGTGTCTGATAGATTGACAGAATTGTTGAATATTCAGGAAAAGGCTAGAAAACAATGGATTAAAAGCAAAATATCTATGAAAAGAAATGCTGATTCTCATCGTAGATCTTCACCTATTTACGTGGAAGGTCAGTGGGTTTGGCTGTCTACAAGGAATATTCAGTTGGAGGGTCCCAGGAAGTTGAAACCTAGATTTATTGGGCCTTTTCAAATTGAGAAAGTTCTGAATCCTGTGTCTTTAAGGTTAATTTTGCCTGATGAATATACTATTCATCCTGTATTTCATGTATCTCTTTTGAAACCTTTTGAACCATCTACTCGACCTGATAATCCACCCCCGCCTGTGGTTATAGGTGATCATGTTGAGTATGAGGTAAAAGCTATTTTGGATTCAAAGAGAATTCGGGGTACCTTATTTTATTTGGTTGATTGGAAGGGGTATGATCCTTCGGAACGATCTTGGGAGCCTGAAAGGAATGTTCATGCTCCTAGAATTGTCAGGTCTTTTCATGCTTTACATCCTGATAAACCTCGTCCTGTAAGACGACCTTTGGGGGGAGGAACTGTTAGGGGTGTGACAGTTCGTCTTACATAATTCAGGTAGTTATGGAAGTCAAAGCATTGTGAAAATTATTAAATATTTGGTTTCAAATTTAATTCAGTAAATCTTGTTGAAGTGAAACTAGAGTGTTTAAATTAATTTTGACAATGTTTGTTGTGTAATTATTTATTTAAAAGACTTCAGTGCTGAGAGGTTTAGATTGTAAGCCCCTTGAGGGCAGGGCTCGCGCAACTCCTCGTGGCTGGCTCTCGTGACAGGAGAGCATCTATAAATAGATGCCTTTCCCAACTGTCACTGCTTCGTCTCGAGTTGTTTTCCCTGAAGAGCGCTTCTGATCGCGCTCAGCTGAGTAAGCCCTTTCATGTATTCAGCCCGTGATTAGGTGTTTCCTTAAACCTTTGAGCCTTCGGCTCTTTATTTCTCCCCGCCCTGCATCGTTAAATATCACCTTCCTGTGACAGCTTGGAGGCTCTGTTTTCCCCGCAGTGGTCCCGGCAGAAACAGTCAACTAATTCCCTTTCCGTGCGCCTGCGGGCGCTTTAAGTCTTCAACCGACGTGTGTCTGCGCGGAGGTTCTTTAGTGGGAAAACGAAGCTCCGTATCTTCCCCGGCAGGTCAGCTGGGGCTGAGTCACTTCTTCCCTGACGCCAGAAGGCAGTTCTAAGCTCCTGTCATCGTGTGACTGCGCGGAGGCTTTAGAGGAGAACGAAGCTTCATATCTTCACCGGCTAGTAGCTGGAAAAGAGTTATTTCCTTCCTTGATGCCAGAAGGCAGTTCGAGACTTCACTCCCTCACAGAATTTGAAAAAAGGACAGTAAGATTTTCTAATTTATTTTTATTTGGATATTAAGCCCTGAACTAAGATAAACAACAACTCTACAAGTTTTGTTTTAAAAAGGGCAGAAGGAAAAAGACTAAAGGGTTCTAAAAGGCGCACAGTCTTGGCAAGACAACTAACCTTGGCAAGACAAGACAAAAGTGAATTGTAGTTGAGCGCTTGGAGTTATTAAGAAGCTAGAGACTATGAGACTTGATTTTTAATATTTAAAGTAAACAAACCTTGGCAAAGTCAAGGAAACTATTGTTCAATAGGTTTTAAGGAGCTTTCATGTAAATAGAGAGAGAGTTTAATATATGAACACATATGAATTGTTTTTAAAAATTGACTGCTGGTGTTATGTTGGATAATCTGTAAGGTAGCTGTGGAGGAGAGTTGTTTTCCCTTCTTATCTTCCTACTGCAGTTATCCATATGTAGAAGAGTTCGCAGAAGACTTCAGGTATGAGAGTTTGCATGTAGGATTCTGTTAAGTTCACTAACCAGTTCTATAACTAACGCATGTTTTAAGTAAAGTCATGTTGTGACATAAATCTTATTTTCAAAGGGTCAAGAGAAAGACGCTGAGCAATTCTGAGTTAAACAATGTGTGAACAAGGGCCGCAAGAGTTTATGGTCAGTAGATGAGTTTTTCTATCACCATAGTTTAAAGGAGTTAATTTAGAGTTTATTGATGGTAAAATCTTTTAACTTCAGAATCTATGTGGAGCAGTAGCACGTACCAAGTAAACTGTTGACGGCCTGGAGCACAATCAAGAGAAAACAAGTACTGAAGACAACATTTCTTATTTGTTGTATGTTTGTTTTCTCGGTCCACTTCCCCTTTCCCTTCGGGGAAAGTTAAATCAGTCAGTGTTGATTTCCTGACTGCGTTGACTTAATCCTGAGGGAGTTGGGAGTTTGCAGCTTGGAGGAAACGTCAGAAGTGCTCGCAGGGCTACGCAACAGACCGGGCCATTTCTTTATGCTGGGCCCGCTCTTGCCACGTCGATCGCCATTTTGAGAGTTCGGTAGCTACTGGCGATCGCGGGGTCAAATGAGCGGACGGGCTCCACCCTGCCGGGCGAGACGTTGCAGCATCGCCACAGTGGAAGAACCCTTTTCCGGGCGCCTGGAGCGCTGAGGGTGCAGGTGGGAAGCCTCCACTGGGGAGGCGGGAGAGGCCTGTTCGCACCGTCTCTCCCTCCCAGTGCACCCCACGGCGTCTCGCTTGAGATTTGTTATGGCCGGACCAGGCGATGAGGACGAGGGGGCGGGGGGGTCGGAGGCATGTGCAAGACATCCCCCCCAGTGTTGTCAAAGCCATTATTCAAGAAAGAAGAAGTGTCCCGTCCGTCTTCGGGCCGGGCTTCCGGTGGATGTCGGCCGGACGCCCCTTGCTCTGGCCCCATGAACGGGTTCCTTGGTTTATCGGCTGCAGCCGGATCCCATCGGCCCCGGCCGTTGGTGGCCGGACTGGTAGAGAATGTGGCGGGACTACCTGAAACTGTCAAGGGCCACCGCGGCCGGACTGGGAGAGAGAGGGGAGGGTCGAGGACACGGACATTCCCCCCCCTGCAACTCTCCAGCGTTGTCAATCCCCCTGGCGGGTCCCGCTGGCCTCGGCCTCGGCCTCGGCCTCTCCTCCGGCTACACCCTATGTGATGATCTCCGAGGCGTGGCAGCAGGACCCGCCTTATATGTGTTGCTTCCGGCTGGGCGTAGCCGAAAACCTGTTGCCCTTTGGAAGTTTCTAGAATGGGGCGGATGTCTGCTGACTTCTATCTTTCCCAGTTTGCCGTTATTTGGCCGTGGCAGGCGGTGGGACAGACACGTTTTTGGGCAGTGAGGGGCGATGTTTTCAGGTTTCTTATTACGGGCTTACTTCTAACGTTTCTTGTTTCTAGGACAATAATAGGTTTTATCATTACGTATTGTTATCGTTTCTTTGTTTGTTATTTAATAAAAAGTTCATCAGTGGCCTACTGATTTTCGTTTTCCTATTCTTTTCTTTCCAGGTTGTTTCATGCTAAAGTTTCTGTTAACAGGATACAGTGATCACTTCGTTATTATTGCATATGTCCTTTTCACTAGGGGTGCTCTCTTGTTGGGCCAGATATCTCTAGTAAATGGTCCGGGTGAAACAGGTGCATCAATCAGTGGGGAGTAGATAGGCATGACAGATTACAACGGGGGAGAAAGGTCCGCATTACCTACCCTTTCACTACTTGCAAAGATTTTCCTACGTTTATTTGCAAACAGGGAATACCTCCAAAAAGAACTAATTCCCAAACAGTCAATGTTCGGACAATCAATCAATCAATGAGGAATGAAATAGGTACGACGTGTTAAAGGCTTGCGTTACCTACCCTTCACTATCTGCAAAGGGAGAGAGAATATTCCTATTCTTCCTTGTTTGCAGGCAGAGAAGATCCTTAAGAGAACCAACTTCGAACAATTCAATGCTCGATTCAAACAATCAACAAGGGGTACTGTGAACACAAATGAATGCCGCTTATGTACATACACATTGCTATTTTCAACAGGTTGTTCCTAATGTTTCTATTTTAGCGAGGTCAAAAAGAGATCCCATTAGTGGCCTACTGATTTTGCTCGATTCCTTTTGTTTTTTTACACGATTTTTCGCTATCTGCAAAGACTAAACAGAGTATTGCGACTCTGTGCTTGTTTGTAAATAGAGAATGAACCAAAGAGAACAATCAATCAAATGGAGAGAGAAGCAGGCACGACGGATTACAACGGGGGCAAAGGCCTGCGTTAACTACCCTTCACTATCTGCAAAGAGAGAGTACTCCTAATAGAAATGAGGGGTGGGGGGCAGCATTCAAAGCAGATCAGTGTGCATAAACACGAAAATGTTTTTACTTACCACGTACTTGACATTCGACAGCTTATGATATTTGCTATTAAAAAAACATTGAAATTCACTGAAAAAACCATAGGTTATAGACCATATATAGTTAGGAATTAGCATTTACAAAACCTTGAAAATTCACTGAAAAAACCATAGGTTATAGACCATATATAGTTAGGAATTAGCATTTACAAAACCTTGAAAATTCACTGAAAAAACCATAGGTTAGAGACCATATATAGTTAGCTGGACATTTTATTGACATAAAACCAATGAAATTCCATATATAGTTAGTTGCACTAACTATATATCGCGCACCCGCAATCCACTGCTGATGATGTCACATATTACATCATTCATGACATGGTCAGTGACATCACTGATGACATCACTGATGACATCTCAAATGACATCACTGATGACATCACTGATGACATCTCATTTGACATCAATGACCACATCACTGATGATATCATTCATGTGACAATACAATGCATCTCCTCACATTTTAATATAACCTCTGTTTCACCCAGTGTTAAATACAGAGTATAATTTTTGAAACCATTGACACACCAATACTAGTTACTACGTACGCACTCACTGATTGCTACGTCTACACACACCTTCACTCATTCACCCATACAATCATTCATACATACAATCACTCATCTTTACAACACTATCATATGCACTCATACACCTATACAGACACTCACAGTCTGCCACTCATCCATGGAGTTACTCACACACCTAGTCAGTCCTGTAAAGAATCAATGACACTTCCATTTTCTTGTCTATACAGTTAAACATAGAGCACCTTACATTTTCAAACATATACTAACACATACTTACCTTCTTATACAATCATTGATACAAGTACACATTGATCTGCACAGAGTCACACACCTCCCAGCTAGCCACACACACACTCAGTCTCCCATACAAATACTTGGGCAATCAATCAATAACCCATATAGTTACTCATATAGCTACTGATCAACACATGCAGCAGTTTACAGAACAACAGACATAATGATGCACAAATTAAGACAGTTTAGTCACTAACCCATGCACTCAGTGAGACACATTTAATCACTCACTCATACAGTCAGTCATGCACCTACTAAATCCTTCGTCCAGACACTTACACATCCACTCATTCTTCAATATGTAAGACATATTTAAACTTTACAGAAACAAAAAATCACTGGATGTTGTTATCAGTGATGTCATCAGTGATGTCATTTGAGATGTCATCAGTGATGTCAAATCAGTGATGTCACTGACCATGTCATGAATGATGTAATATGTGACATCATCAGCAGTGGATTGCGGGTGCGCGATATATAGTTAGTGCAACTAACTATATATGGAATTTCATTGGTTTTATGTCAATAAAATGTCCAGCTAACTATATATGGTCTCTAACCTATGGTTTTTTCAGTGAATTTTCAAGGTTTTGTAAATGCTAATTCCTAACTATATATGGTCTATAACCTATGGTTTTTTCAGTGAATATATATATATATATATCCATACTAGTATTACAAAGAAAGAGCTGAAACCTTTGAGGCGGGTAAACTCAAGAAGTACAGCACCAATCACAACACCCAATACAGCATTGGAAAGGGGAGTTGCAGCGGATGGACATAAGCTATACAGGTGGCCACCATATACATTAGAAACATCAAAGAACCTTAGGGGTAAAGTAGTCCCTTGTGGGCGTTGGCGTGGGCATGTCGGGGGTGAGTTCGTGGGCGTGTCAAACTACACACATTTTACTTTGTGGCCGTAACCGTTGTCAGAGGGGCGTGGGCGTGTCAAACTACACACTCAGAGGGCAGGGGGCGGGGTCATAGCCGTGTCAAAGTACACACATTATACTTTGTGAGAGAGGCGTACCACAACAGCGTTCTCAGAGGGGCGTGCCACAAATTTTATAACAAAAAAATGGCCGCGTCATTCAGTAGCGCGCCTTTCCATTCACGAGTTATAATCACTTCTCACACGTCCGTATAGAAGACACAAGGTGCGCCTCATTCACGCACATTGCCATTCAGGTGGCGTTAATAACATATGTTGCGAAGCAACCTTTGTGGGCATAAGCATTACCGATCTCAACCGGGGATAAACGCAGGCGTCTCAGAATGCACACGCCCACACGTCTCAGAATGCACATGCCCACACACAACAACACTGAACATTACGCACACCTCACAACGTGCACGAACGCTAATCTCACTGTGATGAGATTAGCGTTCGTGCACGTCGTGAGGTGTGCGTGCCCGTCAGCGTTGTTGTGTGTGGGCGTGTGCATTCTAAGACGCCTGCTGCATTGGAAAGCGGTGGGGTAGCGTTCGGTAAAGTTTGCCGTCCTTCAGGTAAATCTTTTTTATACCCGGACAACGTCGGAACGGGCAGCTGGTATATATATATATATATATATATATATATAAAAAACTCCAACTGGTCACTGTGCAAACAACGCCTCATGCGCGTTCTCCAGTACGCAAACAACGATAAAAACGTCCAAGGCCAGTCTTCAGGTTATGATTCTTGCTTTTATTTTTCAAACATAAAGTGCAGGGGTGCAAAAAACGTCGAACAGACGCGTTTCGGGCGTGAACGCCCTTGCTCACTGTCAGCGGGGGAATGGACTCGTTCACATATAAATAGCACACAGTAAATTTGAAAAAGCGCGCCCAATACAAATTAAGTACATCAACATAGACGAAGGACTTAGGCCAAAACTCAACATAGCCCAAACAACATCTGTGGGGGTCATTTTGGAATGGTTAGAGTTTTCCTAAATATAACGTTGCACACATTGGTTGTATATGAGTATGGATACTAATCGCTATACACTTAATACCATTTTTGTCTTATTCATAATACATATGATCCATAAATTGTTTTAAACCATATTATAAAGTGCAAATACTAGTAGTAAACATATATCATCAATGCAAATTTCGCCTTTATAAATAAAGTGCAAAAGTGCTGCGTTATCCATTTTGTGCAAATACGTTATATACAATTGTTGGAATAATATCTGTGCAAATACGCAATGGTAATGAGCATGATCAAAATGGATCATAAGACAAACATGCAATCTTCAGTTTAAAAGAAATGCCCATAACAAATTGTTCATGATCACATGTATCCAAATTAAAGTTCTAGAAATACAGCCCTAATGCTTATAGTTTATATCATGGCCTTCCAAACAGGGCTTATGCGCATAATATGCAGATCAAGACTCACCAAATAAAAATGTTGTGCTATTATAGTTGTGAATATATAAGTCCATTATTTATGATAATCATACACAAAATTGATAGTGAAGGAGTGAATTAGTGAAAATGACCAAAAGTAAAATAAAAACTTCCTTTGATTAACAATAATAACATTAAAATCTTAGTCTTAAGATGTTGCTTCACATCTTAATTTACTGCAGTATGTGACAAAGTGGATTAGACATTTAATAAACTTGACGAAGAATAGCCGCTGCCACTGGCCTATGTACAGTTATGTTTTTAGATTACCTGCGGGGTATGGTAAGAGCTGGGAATATGGGGAAGGGTCTTGGGATCCTGCAAAAAATGACTATTTAGCTCTCATAAAGTGAATTTAACTAATGACCTTTTGTTCAAAAGAATAGGGAGACATATTAAAGAAAATTACTCAAATCCTCCCCCATGTTCAAACCTCCCGGGGTTTTACTGTTCAATCGAACAATATACAATGACTCTAATTGCCTTAACTGCTTTTCATAATCGCCACCCTTCTTGGTCGTTCTCACGGCATCAATCACAAAGTAATTAAGATGGGCCAAATTTCTATTGTGATGTTGGTCGAAGTGCCGAGCTACTGGGTAACTCTGGTCGCAGTTCACTATGGCCCTAAGGTGCTGAAGGATGCGTTGATGCACCGGAAGTTTAGTGCTTCCAACGTAACGCATATTGCAGGTGCAGGTGAGTACATATACTGCTAGCTCCGTTTTGCACGTATAGTGGGCCTTGATGGTAACGGGTTTGGAGTCAAAAGGGGTCAAATAGGATTTGGTATTTACGCCAAATTTACAGGCGCGGCATGAAATGCATCGGAAAGAGCCTTTACGGGGTGACAACCAGTCATCGTTTTTGGGTGTCTCCGGAGAGCGTGAAACTAACTCATTCCGCATGCTAAATGCCCTCCTATAGGTCACTGTGGGCTTGTTAGGCAAAATGTCTTTAAGTACAGGATCCGTTAGAATAACGGGCCACTGTCCTCTGACCAAATTGGAAATTTGGCGCGCTTGGCGGCTGTAGCCTGTGATTAGTCTTATGGTATTGCTGTTGTCATTGGAATTGGTCGTTTGGGAATCTGGAATGGGTGCATTCAATAGACTGTGCCGATCTAACTTATTGGCTCTTAACCTTGCTTTGTTAAGGGCACTAGACTTATAGCCTCTAGCTTCTAACCGTTTCTTTGCTTCATTTTGGTGTTGATCCCGAAGTTCCACCGTGCTACAGGTCCTATGAATTCTAAGGAATTCTCCATATGGGATTGATCTGATGGTGTGTTCAGGGTGAAAGCTTCGTGCATGCAGGATGGTGTTGCCTGCCGTGCTCTTTCTAAACAGGCTCGTGGTGAGTGTGTCATTCACTACTTCTACCAGCACATCCAAGAAGCTGATCTTCTCTTTACTTATTTCAGCACTAAATATCAGGTTAGACTCATTAACATTGATGGCTTCCACAAAATGTTGTGCCTCTGCCAGATTCCCTCTCCAAATGATAAATATATCGTCAATATACCTCAAGTATTTCACAATATTGTTATTCCAAGCCTCCGAGTGCTGAACCCTGAGGACATGTTCCTCCCACCAGCCCACGTGGAGCCCCGCGTAGCTGGGGGAGAAACATGCCCCCATGGCCACACCCCTCAGTTGCTTGTAGACCTTGTTATCAAACAAAAAAACGTTATTGTTCAGACAACAATCCACCATAGTAACCAACATGGAATTATGCTTGTAAAGTTCCACCGGTCTTTTGTCTAAGTAGAACTTAATAGCTTTGAGGCCATCCGCATGTGAAATACTAGTATAAAGACTAGCAATGTCCATAGTAATTAGCAAAAAATCCGCTGACCACACACATTGATTAATGTTCCTCAGGAATTCCGTTGTATCTTTGATGTAAGCAGGGAGGGTGGTGACAAAGTCTTGTAAATGATGATCTATATATTTGGAGGTATTTTCGAACAGACTATTGATTGCCGAGACTATCGGTCTGCCTGGAACGGGTATCACTCCTTTGTGAACCTTAGGGAAGAAATATATGTTGGGCAACACGGGATGGTCTTTGTACAAAAACTTCATCTCATCCCTAGACAAAAGGCCTTCACGCTTCCACCCATTCAGTTCTTTATAATATGCTTGTTGGATGGATTTGGCAGTCCTTAGGTCTATCTGGGCATAGCAGACAGTATCATTTAAATGCCTGAAAGCTTCTTCCATGTATTGTGTCTTACCCCAAAGCACCACATTCCCCCCCTTGTCAGACTGATTGATGATTATTGCTTGGTTGGTTTTCAGCTTTTTCATCAAATCATTGTAAGGCCTCATGATGACATTTGTAGACCCTTGTTGTTTTTTGACTTGGGTGTGCAGTTTCTTTAAGCCATTAGTTAAAAGCTCCGCATATGTATCTATGGAGTCTTTCGGCATTGATGGGATAAAGGTTGATGGTAGTTTGAAGGAGCTTGCCACAGATTGCCCTATGTTGATATCTTCCTCATGGGCAATGTCTTGGGTACTTGAGCTGGATGTGTTCTCATTGCGCGATGTGTGCAACGTTTTCATTAAAGGTACATCCTTAGCCTGTAATCCACTCCTCTTTGGAGTAGGGGCAGTAGATTTTTTTGTTGTTGCTAGGCCATCCTTTATGGCATAATATTTTCGCAATTTCAATTTTCTGATAAATTTGAACACATCTACTCTGGTGTTACCATAGTTGAAATTACTCTCCGGGCAGTAGGAAAGTCTCAAAGCAAGCAGTTGTTTTTCAGCCTGGTCTACTTCAATGTTAGTAAGGTTAACACGTCTCAGAATGCACATGCCCACACACAACAACACTGAACAGCACGCACACCTCACAACGTGCACGAACGCTAATCTCACTGTGATGAGATTAGCCTTCGTGCACGTCGTGAGGTGTGCGTGCCCGTCAGCGTTGTTGTGTGTGGGCGTGTGCATTCTAAGACGCCTGCTGCATTGGAAAGCGGTGGGGTAGCGTTCGTTAAAGTTTGCCGTCCTTCAGGTAAATCTTTTTTATACCCGGACAACGTCGGAACGGGCAGCTGGTATATATATATATAAATATATATATATATACATACACACTACAGGGTGATGGTAGCCACTCTGTAATTATAGTTAGGGTTACTTTACATAGAAATTCATCAGATTTGTGCCCAATATTGACTCTGTGCCAGTTTGACAACTCTCTACAAAACTTTGCAGACCTATTATCTATTCCACTTTGTACCTGTGTAGCGGCAAAGCACCCAGTTGGATTTCAATGAAATTTGGCAGGATTGTAGATTACAGTGTTTAGTAATCCTTTTTTTAGGTAATAGGTAAGTAGGGTCATTATTTTTTAAGTTACAAGGCATTTTAACTTAGTGATATTTTAGGCCACAGTAGTTTCTCAAAATTTGGCTGAAGTACTGCGGTACATGGCGATGGCAAATAGCGATGGCTAATAACTGCCTTTACAAAAGTTAAAGGCCGCTATGCTGTTTTATCACATAATGGCTTTGTTGTGGGTTAGGGCCTTAAATCTAGTCAAGTATTAGGTTTTATAATTTTATAATTTTTCCCTACCTATTGCTACTTAACTAAAGTGGTAATATGTGGAACAAATTATATACTATAAAGTTTTTAAAACAATTTCACAAAGTCTTGCAATACTGCCTTGGAAGTACAGTAATACTAACATTAAAAAAAATATATGTTTCAAAATTGTAAAAACATTTTAACACACTATATTTCACAAATGACGTGTACTACAATTTATTTGCATTTTTAAATATATTTAATTAATTCCATAAAACTATGCATTAATGGAATAATATGAAGAAATTACAGCGAAACTTAAAAAAATTAGCAAAAATTATGCAAAAAATCTACTTACTAGGTAGTACTGCAGAAAATTATTTTAAAATATGTAAAAAGAATCCCTACATATTATCACTTTAATAAAGTGGCAATAAGAAAGAAATAAGGATAAAACTTAAGATACACATATTTAAGGCCATAACCCACCACACAGCCAAAGTGTAATAAAAACAATATGGCTGCTTTTTAATTGTTATCTCCATCTAACACGCTATAGTGCAAGATCACTGCGGTATACCGTGGCACAAGATATAAGTAAGGTCTACCTGTACTATTATTGGAACGGTTCAGAGCTCCCGAGGCTTCGCCGGGAGCAACAACGCTGCCGAGGCGCGGCGCAACTTTGCTTTTAATAGTGCTTTAGACACTTTTACTTACCTTGCCTCACTGGTTCAGGGGCTGCGCTGTGGACATCGCGCACCCCTTGTTGTCATCGGATTCCCTTGCCTGCCGCCACCAGAGCGCCCCACGCTGAGCGTTCCCTCCCCCTCTGACGGGCAGGTCACGAGGGCGGGGACGGGCGTGGCTTCTACCTCGGGCTGCTCTGTGGTTGGCGGGGCAGCTCCTCTGTCCCTCCCCCCCTGGCAATTTCCTCCAGTCGGACGAGTCCCGCCCCAGCTCTTTGGAACGGTTCAGACCTCCCGAGGCTTCGCCGGGAGCAACAACGCTGCCGAGGCGCGGCGCAACTTTGCTTTTAATAGTGCTTTAGACACTTTTACTTACCTTGCCTCACTGGTTCAGGGGCTGCACTGTGGACATCGCGCACCCCTTGTTGTCATCGGATTCCCTTGCCTGCCGCCGCCAGAGCGCCCCACGCTGAGCGTTCCCTCCCCCTCTGACGGGCAGGTCACGAGGGCGGGGACGGGCGTGGCTTCTACCTCGGGCTGCTCTGTGGTTGGCGGGGCAGCTCCTCTGTCCCTCCACCCCCTGCCACGCCCCCACTACTGGTCACCTACTTATGGCACTTCTTTCCCGGTCGCGCAGCGGGCGCGACGAAGGCGCGCCGAAGTCGCGCCTAAGTTAAGCCCGTCTGCGCCCGTCCGCGACGGGCCGGGACCAGGGGCCATACTCCCTGCCTCTTCATTGGCATACACATCTGCACAACTTCTCTCCTGCACTGCTGATGTACCCCTTCCCCATTCTCTCATGCAGCACCTCGTTGCACTAGGTATCTATGTCCCCCACTTGGGCTGTGTCACTTCTCCACGCTCTACGCCTCCCTTGCCCATTTTGGACACCAGACTTCCCCCCATTACATCCTCACCACCTTCTCACACTGCCTCTGCCTACCTTCTCAACACTCGCTCGGCAGGCAAGCATCATCTAGAATTGTTCAACCTCCTTACCACAGACTCCCCTGATATTCTGTTTTTAACAGAAACATGGTTCTCTGAGGCTTCTCTCCCTGACATTCTAGCCATCCTCCCCGACTCTTATTATGCCCTCCGGGCTGACCGCCCCGACGGCAAGACCGGGGGGGGTGTTGCCATGATTGTTCGATCCACCCTTCAATTCCAGCTTCTCTCCCAATCTTCTATAGCTGGGGTGGACTTTCTGGTCGCCCGCTCCACTAATCTTTCCGCGCCTCTTACTGTCGTCCTTGTCTATCGCCCCCCCCCCTGAGTATGCCTCTGTTTGTGGCCTCCCTGCAGGAACTTCTCGCTACGCTTGTAGTTAACAACTCTTCTGTTCTCCTGCTAGGTGATTTTAATTATTGGCCTGGTGACCCCAGGGAGGACCTAGCGTCCAAGGACTTCACGGCCACTCTTTTATGTCTCAACTTTAAATCCCATGTATTGATCCCTACTCACAATCTTGGACACACTTTGGACCAGGTTTGGTCATCCCTGGACATAGTTTCCCCCCCCAGCATCTTCCCTTGTACCTGGTCTGACCATTCTCTCATCTCCTTCACTATCAACATTGGTTCCCCTCACAAACACCCTCGTCCCAAGAACGTTTTTACACGTAGCTGGAATCATGCTGACCTGCTTTCCCTCTCTTACTCCCTTGCTTCTTCCCCTCCTGACCTCAATGGCACTTCCCTTGATTCACAGGCCGCTGCAGTTGACAACTGGTTATCGTCTGCCTGCGACCTTGTAGCCCCTCTCAAGCTAGTTAAGTCCATTCGTCCACACGAGGCTCATCGTTGGTTTAACTTTGAGCTTAAGGTCCTCAAATTGGAACTCAGACGCTCTGAGCACCTTTGGCGCCGTAGCTACTGCCCCGACCTCAAGGACAAATACAAATCTCTTCTTAAAGAGTACAAGAAAGCCATTCTTGTGACCAAGACCAAGTACTTCTCCGAACAAGTAATCCTCTCGGCTAACAAATCCAAAGAGATCTTCTCCTTGGTCAACAACTTGGCCACTTCTGATCGTGCCTGCCCTAACTTTATTCCCTCCCAGGCCCTCTGTTCTTCTTTAAACGACTTCTTCATCGAGAAGATCGTTAAAATTAAATCCAACATTTCTATCACTCCTTTTACTCCACTTCATTCGGTCCCCTCTGTGTCTAATTCTTCCTTCTCCTTTTTCCCGCCCCTTTCCCTGGATTCCTTCTTAGCTCTGCTCTCTAAAATCAAGTCTGGCTCTCCCACCGATTGTGCCCCTGCTCGCATTCTTAAAACTCTCTTTTCTTCTTGTCCCGCTACTCCTCTTTCTCTCCTTAATGCTTCTCTTTCCACTGGATTGGTCCCTTCTTCATTTAAATCTGCCATTGTTTCCCCCATTCTTAAAAAACCTGGTCTTGACTCTTCTCTCCCTTCTAACTTTAGGCCCATCTCTCTTCTTCCCTATCTTGCTAAAATTCTGGAATCCTATGTCACTTCCTGTCTTTCTACTTATGTTGAGCAGAACCAACTTCTTGCTTCTCATCAAGCAGGTTTACGCTCGGGTCACTCGACCGAATCTGTGGTGCTCGCCGTTCTCGACGAGCTGAAAGCCAAGGCTGACACCAATTCTCCCCAAGCTCTGGTTCTCCTCGACCTGTCCGCTGCGTTTGACACGGTCGACCATAACATTCTTTTGGACCGTGTCAGCGCAGCGGGCATTCGAGGCTCTGCCCTTTCCTGGATCACGTCCTTTTTAACAGGACGTTCTCAAGCTGTCCACCTCCCCGGTTTTTCTGCTCCCCCCCTCCCGGTGCCCTGTGGGGTTCCCCAAGGCTCTCCTCTTCTTTTCAACCGTTATATTCACCCACTTATTTCTTCTCTCCTTCAGCTGGGGGTCTCGGTGTTTAACTACGCAGACGACCTCCAGCTTGTCTTTGATCTCTCTTCTTCTTCTCACTCCCTATCCTTTTTTCGTTCCACCATGGTCTTTATTTCTGGGTGGATGAGCGCCAATCACCTCAAGCTCAATCCAGATAAGACTGAGCTTGTCCTGACTGGCGGCTCATCCAGCCCTTGGTCCTCTGCTTTTTGGCCCCCTATCCTTGGCCCCCCTCCCACCCCGGTTGCCTCCGTTAAAACATTGGGCATTAAGGTCAGCCAGGACCTGTCCATGCATGGCCAGGTCAGTGCTGTAGTATCCTCCTGCTTCCTCTCCCTTGGGTTGATCCGAAAAATTTCTCGTTTCTTTTCCCTTGAATCTCTCAAAATTATCATTTCTGCCCTCATCACTTCCCGCCTTGATTATGGAAACAGCTTGTTCGTGGGTATTCCTGCCTAAGAAACCCGCCGCCTTCAAGCAATCCAAAATCAGGCTGCCCGTCTCATCTTTCACTTGCCCAAAACTCACCATATCACTCCTGTCCTTAAATCCCTTCACTGGTTACCCATCCTGCAGAGATCCTTGTTTAAACTAGGTTGCCTTGTTTATCGGGCCCTTGATCGCTCTGCACCGGTGTTCATCAACTCTCTGATTTCCTCCCACACCCCTGTCCGCACTCTCCGTTCATCTTCCTCTGCCCTCCTCACTGTTCCCCGTTTCCGCAAAACTCGCACTGGTGGGACTAGATTTTCTGTTCTTGCACCCCGGTTTTGGAATTCCCTTCCTCTCTCTATGCGTTCTATTCCTATCTTCTCACACTTCCGTAAAGCGCTTAAAACATTCTTGTTTGCTCTGGCCTACACCTGTTAAATCTCCTTGGCCCTGTTTGTTCTGTTCCCTAGAGCTCTCAGCGCCAGGAAGCCGTTTGGCCACCGTGCGCTCTATAAATAATTTCATTCATTCATTCATTCATTGCGTTACCCTTGTGTCAAGCATGCTGTTGCATGGGCAGCACAATACTTAAGTCACATTTAGAAAGCAACACAAACCACCATACGTGACCTTGCGCTACTTGGTAAATCTAGAGCGACGAAAGGCAGCGCAAATCGCTGTTTTGTGTTACTCTACACGCCATAATTCCTGGTCAATGTCACCTATATACTTATGCTCTCGATTCTACACCACCCTACATATTCCACTTTATACCACTATCCTGTATGGTATTCCACTGTATGGCACTCAACTGTACAGCACTCCACTCTATGGCATTCCACTCTATGCCACTGCCCTCATTCCCTCTCCACTGTACACCACTACAGTCTATGCTATTACACTGTACGCCACTCCACTCTTTGTTATTCCACTATACACCATTCCACTCTATGCTAATTGACTGTACGCCACACCACTCTATTCCACCCTTTGCCACTCCACTCTACAACACTCAACTGTACATGATTAGACTATAAACCACTCCATTCTATCACACTCCAGTCTACGTCACTCCACTGTATGCCCTTGATTGTACACCACTCCCCTGCACACAGTACCCAACTCCACTCTATGATACTAGACTCTATGCTATTTTACTCTATGCCACTCCACTGTACTCCACTTCAGTGTACACCACTGCAGTGCATAGTATTCCAGTATATGCCACTCTACTCCACACCACTCTACTGTATGCAACTCCACTATACGCCACTCCAGGCGATGACAATCCACTGTACACTGTTACATTGTACACAACTCCAATCTACGCCACTCCACTTTAGGTCACTACACTCTACTCTATTCCACTGTACTCCACTACACTGCACCTCACTCCACTTTAGGCCACTGCATTCTATAGTACTCCAGTGTACGCCACTCCACTCCACTACATGCTATTTCACTGTACTCTACTCAACTGTACGCTATTCCACTCTACGCAACTTGACTGTACGACTCTTAACTATATTTTATTCAACACTGCCCCACCCGAATATACAACACTCCAGTGCATGCCACTTTACTATATGCAAATGCAGTCCACGCTACTCCACTCTACAGTATTCCACTACACTCTACTCCACTTAACTCTACAACACTCTTATACCAGTACAGTCTTTCACACTCTACAACACTGTACTGTATGCCACTCCACCCTACAACACTCTACTCCACTCTATGACAGCTCACTGTACTTCAATGTATGACACTTTTCAACAATCAACAACACGCCAATCCACAATACGCCACTCCACTCTGCGGTATTCCACTCACACCACTCCACTCTATGCCACTGAACTCTATGCCACATCACTCTACGCCCCTCCGGACTATTACACTGTACGCCACTCAACTCTATCCAACTCCACTACAAGTTACTCCACTCTACTGCACTCTATGATACTGTACCCCGCTGAACAACGCTTCATTCCCCTCCACTGTACTGCACAATACTCCACTCTAGAGTACTCCACTGTACTCCACTCCACTGTACGACACTACACTCTATGACACTCGAGTGTACGACACACTCCTTCACTGTACTGCACGAAACTCCACTCGACAGCAGTAGATGGTACAATTTCAAACAC
Organism: Lissotriton helveticus; assembly: GCF_964261635.1. Taxonomy (NCBI): domain Eukaryota; kingdom Metazoa; phylum Chordata; class Amphibia; order Caudata; family Salamandridae; genus Lissotriton; species Lissotriton helveticus. The sequence continues at coordinate 829,160,686 of NC_136067.1, forward strand.
ATTTGTATTAAAAATAAAAAAATTCATTCAATTAAAAAACAAAGGCTAATGATAAGTTATAGTTAGGAAAATATTATTTATTCTTTCGATACAAACCCAACTTATACTATGCAAACATTAGAAATTCTCAAGTTATAGTTACAACTTAAATGTATAATTTACGCACCTTCAGTTATAACTTAAATTCATAATTTATGTACCATCTTCCATTTAAGTCACTCACCTCTGTAAACAGTCTCTTCTCCTCACTCACCACACTATTTTAACTATAACTCACCTTTCTACCGTGCACTATGCTTAGAATTGGTGTCATTTAAGATGGCATAGGTGTTTTTATGAATGCTATAATTCCTCATGATATTAGTCATATAATATGAAAAGGTTTAACCACTGCATGGTAGATCGTTTATTGTTTTGCTAATAACTTTGGCCCCAATTAACGAATCTTGGCAACATTTTCAAAACTAGTTTGCCACTCACTTTTTCTGCTGTTTGAAAAGTTTTGGGGTGATTCGGTAAGCGGGGGCTGAAAAAAAGGGGTCCCAAAATGCATTTTCCTAATGCAATTTCCCATAGGAATTTTAGACATGACTGCTTTCCAAACCGCTGGATAGAATTACACCAAATTTGGCAGATCTTGGTCTAGAAAGAGCCCTTTTCGTAATTTGGTCTAAATCTGATCAGTAGATGGAGTTATTAAAGAAAAAAGATGTATGTATATCTAGGGACACATAGGGTCCTCGGATGCCACAGATCTCAAAATAAGATCTGATTGCCTGCCACCACTTCAACCAGGAAATGGTAGCAGCCATCGTCAGACTCTGAATCTGTCCCAAGAAAAAACATAAAAATATAACACAATGGGGCTCGGTATGAATAAATACCCTGACCATGTAGGCTTGGTGGTGGGGTCCCAAAACATTTTTAAAAAAATGTTAAAAAAACAAAAAACAATTGCGGTTTCCCATGCTTGTTTTTACTAGCCTCCCTGGTGGGGACCTGGGGCCTGGCTTTTAAAGTAAGTTGGGAGAGGTCATGTGGCCTCACTCCTTGGCTGATTTTGGCCCTGAGGACCTCATCCCCGTGCCCTGACCTTTAAGGTAAATTGGGAGGGGGCACATGGCCCCCTTCACCAGCCTATTTCGGCCCTGGTGACCCAGCCGTAACAGTAATGGGAAGGGGGCATGCAGCCCCGCCTCCCAGGATGATTACAGCCCTAGGGATCCAGTCCCCTGGGGCCTGACCGCAAACTCAAGAGGGAGGTTGGCCGCACAACCACCCTCCCAGAGTCATTACGGCCCTGGGGACCCCTGGGCCGGCTCCATCTATGTCCCGGGGTGCCCACCCCCGAAAGAACCCTCCGCTTGTTCTTGCTTGGCGGGAGCAATTTCAAAGCTCCTGGCAAGCAAAACCAAACATAAAGTCCGCTCCTAGCTGGCAAGAGCTTTAAAAATGGTCCTGCCAGCTGACAGTGACTTCAGATCTGTTGTCCTGCTTGCAGTAATGTGGGCAGGGAAACAGAGCTCAATTTAACTCCTGCAAGCATAGAGCAGCATTTTTAACTCCTCTCTGTGGGCGGGCCATGCCAGCTCTATGCCGGAGCACTATGATCAATGGACTACAACTCCCGTGCGATTGGAAATAGAAAGGAAATGGGTGGTAATGAGGGATATAAACATCGACGCAGCACGGAACCAATTACCTGTGAAAAAGTTCTAGGGAGACCGAAACGCGTTGGGTGTTTGCCTGCCAAGTCCCCATTTATAATAAATTAAATGTAATCCCTGCTTGAGAGTGCGACTCGCTAATAACAAAGAGTAACAAAATTGGGATATAGATATATATATTTATGTATATATATATATATATATTCCGAGATGGCTCCTGGTTAGCAAGACCCCTGGCGCTCCAAGATTCGGTGCAGAACTCCTTAGCTGAGCCCAGCCTTAATTATGTCGCACACCCCCTCGCAACGAGGGATTGAGTCCGCACTCACAAAGGTTTTCAAAGTTTTCCAATTTTTAGTTTATTTTCATAATATCAGCTAATCAGTCACAAAACCGACGCGTTTCGCTGCTCCCACACGCAGCTTGCTCACGGTTAAACATTAGATTCGTTCTGACCCCTCCTATTTCTACAGGGTAAAACGCCAAACAGATTCCTTTACAACACCTCACTTCCTGTATCACAACCGGAAGTGACCTGGGGATTGTAGTTTTTAGCTGTTTCAAAAACTACAATATCACGTTATGTATAACATGAATGTTTTTGTATGCATTCATTGTGAGTTACCGACCTTGCATGTTTCAGTACATTATTGATCACGTTTTTGTGAGCGTGTATCCTATTGTGGTTAATTCACATATCTTCGATCATTTCATCAACAATACATTGTTGTGCCCCCCAGTGGGCTTTGAAGCACTACATTTATCAAACCAATTAACTTGATACTGCTTGTATCTTATATTGTGCTAACTTCGCGCTATTTCATCATTACTTAGAAAGATTTAATCCGCCCTCTAGTGGGCGTTTATCTTGTATATTGTACTATTAACCCTTCATTTATTACACACTACCTTACTTTCATTTATACCTATGGCCAAAGCCATCTCTCATTGGATGTTGAATGCAAACAAATACTTAATACAAATCATTTCAAGTCCCCTCTTGGATAATAAAGTTCATCATGAATATTGTATACTGTCATTCAAATCATATTTTTGATAACCCAAACTGTCCCACTGTTGTATTCTTACGCGTCACAAATGTACATGTAGTTCTTCACTCTGGTTGAGCCCCCTTGGGGTCATCGTCCTGAAATTTAGGATTTGACGCGATTCTCTACATCTCAAAGTTTTTTCTCTGTCACCTCCCCTTTCATGTGGGAGAATTGTTTCCAAGGCATAGAATTTCAACAATGTCCAATCACTATTGTGTGAAGTCTCCATATGCTTTGCCACAGCATTGTTTCTATCTTTATTCACTGTGGCTCTTACATGTTCAAGGATTCTTTTTTTCAATTCATTTTTGGTGCTGCCGATATATTTCAGTGCACACGGACATTCAATCACGTATACTACATGCGTGCTCAAACAGTTAATTAGTTCTTTGATTTGCCACATTTTGTTATTGGGCATCAGCACCTCCTTTTTGTTTACTGCTGTTTGACACACCTTACAGTGCTGGCATTTTATGAACCCTTTGGTTTTCATCCATTGAATGCCTTTTGCTTTTTTGGTATGGTCTTTATAATGGCTTTGTATGAGTCTATCTTTAAGGTTTCTCGCCCTTCTATATGTTATCTCAGGATGTTTACCCATAATTTTGTTAACAATTGGGTCCAGTTGTAGCAGTTTCCAGTTTTTTCTGATAATCCTTACAATTTGTTTGGATTCTCGTGTGTAATCCAAAATCAATCTTACTTTTCTGTCTTCTGATTTCTCGGTGGATGCTGTCTTTTTTCGTTTCAAAGTTAGTGCATCCTTTCTTTCTTTGGCGTTGGCTCTATTCCACCCTTTTTTGATGACCTCTTTGTTGTATACAACTGGACCCAATTGTTAACAATTGCTGGCCTCTGATGAGAAGCAAGAAGGCTTTGAAACGCATAAGGCCGGGAGATTTCTTCACGAGATGAAAAGCTGCATGTTTTTGAAAATAAAGGTGTTGTGCATCTACCTGACAGCGGAGTGCGGCTTTACATCTGAGCACTTTTGGGTTTTCAATAATATCACGGCGGCTCCGGCCGTGGAAGCAACGCACCGCCTGTAGAGCAAGTGAAGGTCTGGCAGAGAGGCACCATCCCCTCGGTATCAGCGCTGCAGGCATTTAAATTAAGAAAGCATGCAAAGTTTCATCTGGGGCCCACTGGAGGGCTGTAAAACTTATCTCGAATTGAGCATGGGAGAAAGAAACCCACTGGAGGGTAAAATATTTTTCAAATTGACTACATACCCCAGCATGCATTGAGCAAAACGAACTTGGATCACAGGGGCACACCGGAGGCCTATTTAAATAATTGAAGTCATGCGGAGAGTATGTGGTGGAAATAAACTCTTTCTGAATGCTGGCCTCTGATGAGAAGCAAGAAGGCTTTGAAACGCGTAAGGCCGGGAGATTTCTTCACGAGATGAAAAGCTGCATGTTTTTGAAAATAAAGGTGTTGTGCATCTACCTGACAGCGGAGTGCGGCTTTACATCTGAGCACTTTTGGGTTTTCAAATATATATATATATATATATATATATATATATATTCATTCACTGAAAAAAAACATAGGTTTCAGGGAAGTTATAGTTAGTTGGACATTTCACTCATACAAAACCAGAGAAATTCGGCCGTTATAGTTAGTTCAGCTAACTATAACTCACACCCCCATAATGCACTGCTGATGATGTCACATATTACATGATTCATGTCATGGTCAGTGACATCACTGATGACATCACTGATGACATCATCCTGTGAATGTGTGTTTCTGTAAAGTTAAATATGTTTTATACATATATATATATATAAATATATATATTTATACATATATATATATATATATACATATATATATATATATATATATATACATATATATATATATATATACATATATATATATATATATATATATATATATATATATATATATATATATATATGTATATATGCCAAGGTGTTTTGAAGAAAGAAAGAGTGGGTGTATAAGTGTCTGAATGGATGATTTAGTAGGTGCATGACTGTCTATATAAGTGAGTGATTAAACGTGTCTTACTGAATGAATGGGCTAGTGACTAAACTGTATAAATGTCGGTATAAGTCTGTCAGTTGGCGTGTAAGCGGTTGCATGGGTTGGTGAGTAGCTTAATGTGTGTGTATATGGGTTATTGATTAGTTGTCTGAGTATTTGTATGGGTGCCTGAGTGTCTGTGTGGGTGGCTGGGGGAGGTGTGTGACTCTGTGTATAGATGTGTAAGTGGGTGATTCACTGGGTGCATGGGTTCAAGAGTGTATCCATGAAGGACTACATGGGTGGGTGAGTGTGTGTATGGGTATGTTGATGGCTGTCTCAATGGTACATTTGTGAGTAACTACATATGTAAAAGGTAGTATACATGAGTGTTAGAGTATATAAATGATTATATGTGAGAGTGAGTGATTGTGAGAGTGGCTTTATGGATGAGTGTGTGATTGTATCAGTGAATGTATAAGAGAGTAACAATGTATTGGTATCTGTATGAATAAGTGAGGTGGTGTATGTATAACTGTATAGGTGAGTAAATGGGAGTGAGATTTATTCTTTACATGACTAACTAGGTATCTGAGTAACTCTATAGGTGAGTGGTGGTATGTGAGTGATAGTGCTGTATTGATGAGTGACTACATGTATGATTGACTGTATGGATGAATAAGTGCATGTGTGTGTAGACCTAGGAATCAGTGAGTGGGTATGATGTAATATATGACATCATCAGCAGTACATTGTGGGGGCACAAGTTATAGTTAGCTGAACTAACTATAACGGCTGAATTTCTCTGGTTTTGTACAAGTGAAATGTCCAACTAACTATAACGTACCTGAAACCTGTGTTTTATTCAGTGAATTTCTATGGTTTTTTAAAGACTAATTTCTAATTATAACGTCCCTATAAGTGCAGAAAGAAGCAACAAAGGTGCAAAAGGAGGCACAAGTGCTGCAGAAAGAGGGAAGAGAGGTATAGAAAGAGGCAAGAGAGTTGCACAAATAGGGAAGAGGGGTACAGAAAGAGGCAGGAGGGGTGCAGAAAGAAGCAACAGAGGTGCCGAAATAGGCAAGAGAGCTTCAGAAAGAAGCAAGTAAAGTGCAGAAAGAGGCAACAGAGATTCTGAAAGAGGCACAAAGGGTGCAGAATGAGGCAAGAGAAGTGCAGAAGGAAGCAACAGAGGTACAGAAAAAAGCAAGCGAGTTGCAAAAAGAGGCAAGAGGGATGCAGAAAGAAGCAAGTGAAGTGCAGAAAGAGGCAACAGAGGTGCAGAAAGACGCAAGAGAGGTGCAGAAACAAGCAAGAGAAGTGCAGAAAGAAGGAACAGAGGTTTAGAAAGAAGCAAGAGAAGTACCGAAAGAGGCAAGTGAGGTGCAGAAAGAAGCAAGAGCAGTGCAGAAAGAACCAACAGAGGTGCAAAAAGAGGGAAGAGGGGTGCAGAAAGAGGTAGGAGAGGTGCACAAAGAGGCAAGAGAGGTACAGAAAGAGGCAGGAGGGGGGCAAAAAGAAGGAAGAGAAGCACAGAAAGAGGCAAGAGAATTGCTGCAAGAAGCAACAGAGGTGTAGAAATAAGCAAGAGAAGTACAGAAAGAGTAAAGTAAGATGCAGAAAAAAGCAAGAGCAGTGCAGAAAGAACCACCAGAGGTGCTGAAAGAGACGTGAAGGGTGCAGAAAGAGCAAGAGAAGTACAGAAAGAGGTAACAGAGGTACAGAAAGAGACAAGAGATGTGCAGCAACAGGCAGGAAAGGTGCAGACACAGGGAACAGGGTTACAGAAAGAGGCAAGAGAGGTGCAGAAAGAGAACAGAGGGGTGCAGAAAGAGGCAAGAGATCTGCAGAAAAAAGCAATAGAGGTGCTGAAAGACGCAAGTGAGGTGTAGAAAGAGGCAAGAGATCTGCCGAAAAAAGCAAGAGAGGTGCTGAAACAGGCAGGTGAGGTGCAGAAAGAAGCAAGAGAGGTGCCGAAAGAGGCAATAGAAGTACAGAAAGAAGCAAAAGAGGTGCTCAAAGAGGCAAGAGGGATTCAGAAAGAGGCAAGAGCAGTGCAGAAAGAACCAAGAGAAGTGCAGAAAGAAGCAACAGAGGTGTAAAAGGAGGCACAAGGAGTACAGAAAAAAGGAAGAGCAGAAAGAAGCAACAAAGATGCTGAAAGAGGCATAAATAGGGTGCAGAAAGAGGCAAGAGAAGTGCAGAAAGAAGCAAAAGAGGTGTCCAAAGAGGCACGAGGGATTCAGAAAGAGGCAAGAGCAGTGCAGAAAGAACTAAGAGAAGTGCAGAAAGAAGCAACAGAGGTGCAAAAGGAGGCACAGGGGTACAGAAAGAAGGAAGAGAAGTGCAGAAAGAAGCAACAAAGATGCTGAAAGCGGCACAAAGGGTGCAGAAAGAGGCAAGAGAAGTGCAGAAAGAAGCAACAGAGGTACAGAAATAGGCAAGAGTGGTGCAGAAAGAGACAAGAGAGTTCTACAAATCAAGAAGAGGAGTGCAGAAAGAGGCAGGAGGGGTGCAGAAAGATGCAACAGAGGTACCAAAAAAGGCAAGAGAGGTGTAGAAAGAAGCAAGTGAAGTGCAGAAAGAGGCAACAGATTTGCAGAAAGATGCAAGAGAGACACAGAAAAAAGCAAGAGAAGTACAGAAAAAGGCAAGTGATGTCTAGAAAGAAGTAAGAATAGTGCAGAAAGAACCAACAGAGGTGCAAAAAGAGGCAAGAGGGTTGCAGAAAGAGGTAGGAGAGATGTGTAAAGAGGCAAGAGAGGTACAGAAAGAGGCAGAAGGGGTGCAGAAAGAAGGAAGACAACAGAAGGAAGAAAAGTGATGCAAGAGGCAAGAGAATTGCTGAGATAAGCAACAGGGGTGTAGAAAGAAGCAAGAGAAGTGCAGCAAGAGACAACAGATTTGCAGAAAGATGCAAGAGAGGTACAGAAACAAGCAAGAGAAGCAAGAGAAGTACAAAAAGAGGCAAAAGAATTGCTGAAAAAAGCAACAGAGGTTCAGAAAGAAGCAAGAAAAGTGCAGAAAGAACCAACAGAGGTGCAAAATGAGGTAGGAAAGGTGTAGAAAGAGGCAAGAGCGGTGCAGAAGGAGGCAGAAGGGGTGCAGAAAGAAGGACAACAAGTACAGAAAGAGGCAAGAGAATTGCTGAAAGAAGCAACAGAGGTGTAGAAAGAAGCAAGAGAAGTGCAAAAAGAGGCAAGTGAGGTGCAGAAAGAAACATGAGCAGTGCAGAAAGAACCAACAGAGGTGCTAAAAGAGGCAAGCAAGGTGCAGAAAGTGCCAAGAGGTCTGCAGTAAAAATCAACACAGGTGCTGAAAGAGGCATGTGAGGTACAGAAAGAAGCAAGAGAGGTGCAGAAAAAAGGAAGAGAAGTGCAGAAAGAAGTAACAGAGGTACAGAAAGAGGCAAAAAGGCTGCAGAAAGGCATAAGAGGGATACAGAAAAAGGCAAGAGAGGTGCAGAAAGAGGGAAGAAGGGTGCAGAAAGAGGCAAGAAGTGTACAGAAAGAGGCAACAGACATTCAGAAAGAGGGAAGAGAAGTGCAGAAAGTAGAGGAGATTTGCCGAAAGAAGCAAGAGAAGTGCAAAAAAAGAACGAAATGTACAGAAAGAAGCAACATAAATGCAGAAAGAGTCAAGACAGGCGCAGAAGGAAGCAAGAGTGGCTTGCACAGCATAAGTACCAACTTAACACCCACATTTAGCAATAAGTAACAGATGACCATTCCAGGTTTGCAACGGGCATTCCACCATGCTGTAACACTTGTCGCTGCATTTTTAGTAACATTAACAAAGAAAAGGTAGTAGTGTTCCCTTGTACAGGGATGGAATCACACATCTAATAGATACTCAAGCAGAAAAAATCATAGTGTGAAGCAATTTCTTTGATATCAAGAATTCTACTATTGTTGGGGTGCTAATTATATACTTTTGGCACCTACTACCCAAAAATGCCCAATAACACAACAAATAGAATTGTGTACGTAGAATTATTGTAATTGAAGAAAAGATGTTCAGCACACCCTTATATTTAACAAAAAAGCCAATGTAGAGGCCTAAGATCTATGAAGTCAATACTTCATACATTCATTTGTTTTGACAAGATTAGAATGATCCAAATTTTGCATGTTTCACTAAAAAAAGCAGAATCCACATCAATCCACATCAATGAGTATCTTCAAAGGACATGATTATTTTATTTTCTTATTGACGGTAGATCCAAACAAAAAGAATACTAACACGTGTTTCGTCTTCCGTTAGACTTTGTCAAGGCATGCGGAGAAATAAATGTGGACAAAAAGGTGTGCCCAATTTCATGATCGGCACAACTCCGGATAGAGTATTCTTCTATAAGACCGTATTAACATGTGAAGCTTGGATTGCCAAATATACTTGTGGACTTGAAAGAACGCAAATAATCTTCGCACCAAAAAGTATTATATTTCACGCAACCTATAGAAAATAAGATTTGCCCTTAATCACACCACCTCGCTATAACAAGGTAGAGGAGAAACGTTAATTTTCTGTTGCTACCAAAAAAGAGTCCACCTTGAAATATATATCATGAACGCCATTCAATACCGATGCAAACGACACGTGAAACCTTGATAAGTTCCGACCGAAAAACAGCAAAAGGAGAGCTGTATTCTCCTATTTCACACCGCATCCTATCCGTCCTCTGCGTGAAACAACACAGGACGGATAGGACGCAGTGTGAAATAGGAGAATGACAAAGTAAAAACAAAAGACACACAGGGCCAATCCTCATTACACAGTATGGGGCTGGGCTATGTTCTTAGTACAAACCCTAACAGTCACTCCCCTAAAAGGCCGCCCTACAGGGCGAGATTTCAATGGGAATCGCAGGCGAAATTGTTTAACCAATTTGGGAGTGTGAACAAATGAAGCTGGGTCCTAGGAATTTTCATCAGCAGAGTAACCTTTCCATGCTATCAAATAATGAAGTTTGCCTTGTATTCTCTTAGTGTCTAAAACACAACGTACTTCATATTCCAAATGACCATCAATAGGGATCGGTGGGGGAAGAGGTTCTTGTCTGGTTTCTGAATTATAAGGTTTCAACAGGGACACATGAAAGGTGGGATGCATGGAATAATCAAAAGGTAATTCTAATTGTACAGTAACTGGGTTTATGATCTTATTTATAGGAAAAGGTCTAATATAACATGGATGTAATTTTCGTGGACCTACTATGTTTAAATTCTTAGTGGATAGCCCCACTTTATCTCCTACTTGATAACTTGGAGCGGAGTTTCTTTGTTTGTCCGCTTGTCTTTTCTTTATTTCGTTGTAATTATTTAAATGTGTTTTAGCCTTTTCTTAAATATCTAATAATTGATGGACGATCTGTGACTGCAGGTGTAAAGGATGAGTCTACTGATATTAGTAAGGCCTTAGGATGATAGCCATTTAAAAAATAGAAGGGTGTACATAGTGTAGCTGAGTGCACACATATTATAAATGAATTCAGCCAAAGGTAAAGCGTTATCCCATTCGCTAGTAAATTCAGCCATTAAACAACGTAGCATTTGTAATAGTGTTTGATTTGTTTTCTCTGTTTGACCATCGGTTTCCCGATGGAAGGCTGTGGATAAAGCTCTGTCCATTTGTAAATGTTTATAAAGGTTTGTCCAAAATTTAGAAGTGAATTGACTACCCCTGTCGGACACAATTTTAATCGGCAGGCCATGCAGACGCACTATGTTTGCCATGAAAATGTTAGTAAATTCTGCTGCAGTTGGAATTTTTTGTAGTGGAATAAAAACAGCTACCAAAATGGTCGTAAAATGATTGGCTACTGGTAAATTGGTGATTAAATCTACGCTAATGGTATGCCAAGGAGTTGGAGGGGTTGGTAATGGTTGCACTAACCCGGCTGGTGCTTTATGTGCAGATTTATTCCTGGCACAAATTGGACAAGATGCCACGTATTTTTAAACGTCTTTTTTTAAAGAAGGCCACCAAAAATGTATCTTGCAATTATCTAGGGTTTTCAGATTACCAGGGTGACTTGCTTAGGCTGCTTAGTCATGATGCTAAGCTACGACCTTTTCTTGTAACTCAATGGTTGAAATGAATAATAAGGAGTTATGATAAAGTAAACCATCCTAAATATAATCTTTGGGATATTTTTTAACCATTCTTTTACATTTATATTCAGATGTTCCGTCTTAACTAGCGTCATGAAGTCTGCTTGTACTATAGGAGACAATATTGTCTCTGGGGAAATAATGGGAGGACTTATTATATCTTTTTTAGATTCAGTAGTGTAGCCATATCTTGATAGAATGTCTGATTGGATTTGTTTTGGCGGTGGTCTATATATAATCACAAAGTCAAATGCACTAAAGAAATGTAACCATCGAATTTGACAATTTGTGAGGGCCTTCACAGAACTAAAAAATTGAAAATTCTTATGATTACTAAATATCGTTACAGGATATATGGTTCTCATTAAATGATGGCGCCATTCAGTGAATACTAACTTTATTGCTAACAATTCCCTCTCTGCCACCGTATAATTCTGCTCAGCAGGGAGTACATTTTTAGAATAGAAGGCTACGGGATTAAACTGGCCATCCTGTTCATCTCTTTGTGAGAGAACTCCTCCCACTGCCATTTGTGAAGCATCCGCTTCCACAAAGAAAGGAAGGTCAGGGTCTGGATGCCTTAACGAAGGTGCCGAAGTGAATTTTTCTTTTAGTTGAGCAAAAGCTTGACCTGCCTTCTCTGTCCATAAAAATGTTGTCCCTTTTGAAGAAGCTTGGTGATGGGTACAACTGTTTCTGCAAAGTGAGATATAAAACATCTATAGAAATTAGCAAAACGTAAAACCTTCTGTACTTCTTTTACTAATGTGGGTTCTGGCCAATCTCCTATAGCGCTCACTTTTTTAGGATCCATCATGATCCCTGCTGGTGACAGACAATATCCTAAGGACTCAACAGTGTCAGTGTTAAAGACACATTTTTCTAATTTTGCGAACAGATGATTTTCTTGCAATTTGGCTAGTACTGCTTTCACTTGATGAATATGTTCTCTATTCTTTGAATAAATGAGTATATCATCAATGTATACAATAACACAGATTTCAAGGAATTCATTCAATACTTCATTTATAAAGTATTGAAAGGCCACAGGGGCATTACATAAGCCAAAGGGCATGACTGTATACTCAAATAAACCAAACTTGGTTCGGAAGACTGTTTTCCATTCGTCATGCTCTTTGACTCGGACAAGATGGTATGCCCCTCGTAAATCTAACTTAGTGTAGATGGTGGAATGACGTAATTGGTCGAGAAGAATTGGAATTAGAGGCAAAGGATATTTATTTTTTATAGTGGCCTTATTTAATCCACGATAGTCAATACACGCACGTGAGCCACTACCATCTCGCTTAGGTATGAAAAACAGTGGAGAAGAGACAGGACATGTTGAGTGTTGAATGAATCCTGATGCTAATAACTCATCTAAATAAATTCTTAAGTACTTAGGGGCATATTATCAACAACTAGCGATATTTATAGCTAAATAAGCTTAGCGACATTTTTTTTATCGCCGGATTTTATCGCAAAGATAACGTGCTATTAGCAACGTTTATCTCCAATGCGATAAAATATCCGGCGATAGCGGCGAAATGCGTGAATATCGCTGGGAATCCAGCGATAGTGAGACATTAACGCCAATAGGGTCTTAACTTGAATGTTCAACTCCCATTGGATATACAGGTTAAGAAGTGGTCTGAGCAGGCGTTAGTTTTCAGCGATATTCGCGCTTAGCGCGATATTCGCGCTTAGCGCGAATTATTTTATCGCTACGCCTGCGTTGATAATAGGCGATAGCGATGTTAACGACTGCTTTCAGTCGCTAACAGGTTGGGTACACCCACTTTGCATGTCATTAGCGATAAATGTCGCTGACATGCAAAGCGGGCCCCAAACTGCTCACTATCACCTAAAAGCTGTCGCTAACTGATGTTAGCGACAGCTTGCTAATAGGGCGATGAAATTATCGGCACTTTGCGGCCGAAAACAGCCACAAAAGCGGCGATAATTTCATTTCGCCTGCCTTGGTAATATGCCCCTTAGTTTCTTCTTCAGACAAAGCATATACTCTACTGCTATGGAGTGGAGCTCCAGGTATTAAGTCAATCCGGCAATCGTACGACCTATTTGGGGGTAGGGTACTTGCCTTTACTGGATCAAACACACCTTTAAACTCTTAATATTCAGGAGGAATCATAGGAGGTGATGTCATGGTATTGGCACAATGTAAAACTGTCATAGAATCATTATGTGCTTCTTGATGACAATATGATTTGCAGTGAGAGGAATCTAACGTTACTGTCGTTAAAGTCCAATTTATTTTAGGGTTATGTGCTGTTAACCAAGGTACACCTAAAATAAGACCTAACGTGGGTGTGTCTATCAAGTCAAAACTTAAAACCGTCAGTATGACCATTCTGACACACCATTGTGATGGGACAGGTTTGTTTTGTTATCAACCCAGAAGATAAAGCAGACCCATCAACAGCACAAACTGGTGCTGGTTGTTTTTTACATACTGTTGGAATGTGTAAGGTTTGAGCTAACTTAATATCCACAAAGTTACCTGTAGCTCCGGAGTCTAGTAAAACTGGAACTAAATATCTAAGTTGGGTGCTTATGATTAGAATGACCTGAATCAAAAAATGTCAAGGTATACGAGCCACTGTGTTAGCTAGATGATAGGAGATCTGTGAATCTTGGTTTTTTGTACAAGCAACCTCCATTCTTGACGAGCTTCTTAGTTTTCCGGTTCTCCTGAACTAGTTACTAAAGTATTTATATTTTTGGGTATTTTTGGCTTTATAGGACAGTCTTTAGCGAAATGTCCAGATCGTGCACAATATAAACATAAATTAAATTTTCGGCTCCTTTCTTTTTCTTCTGAGGTCAGAGGCCCTTTAACCTTTCCTATTTCCATAGACTCTGGTTCCGATGTCTTAGTATCTACCTCTTTCTTATCATGTTTTACTACAGAGAATGTAGCCTCCATTCTTGATTTAGCCCCTTTTTGCTCTCCTAAACGATGGTCCAGTTTAACAATCAAATCCACAAAATCCGAATAATCATCCGGCAATTCCACAATATGCGCCAGAGCATCTTTTAAATCATCTCGCAACCCTCTATAAAATAAGAAATTACGCATTTCCTCTGGCCACTGAGTCTCGGTCAATAATCTATTAAACGTGGTTAGATAAGTTAACAGATCTTTGTTTCCTTGCTTTAAATTAAGAAACTCATTATCACTAGCTTGCACATAGGTGTGTTTGGCAAACAGCTTAGTCATAGTTCTCTTAAATAACGGACAATTATGTAAAATGGGATCATTCCTATCAATATATGGAATGGACCAATTTGCCGCAGTGCCTCCTAAATAGGACAGCACAAAAGCCACCTTGGTTGCCTCGTTAGGGAAGGACTGCGGTTTACAGATGAAATGTAATTGGCACTGACTGATAAAAATATTAAACTTTGAACTATCTCCAAAAAATTGTTCTGGTGCAGATAAAGGCACAACATTAGGAACTGCCACTGTGACTTGTACAGGTGATGAAGTTGTGTCAGATGTCATGAAACTGTGTGAGGTTTTTGAAGAAGATTTGAAGGTTGAAGAAAAGGGGGTGTCCCCTAGAGATTGTCTTGGTTTATATCTAACTACCTTCTGACGTAATTCCATGTGTTCCTGTTTTAACTTGTTTATTTCTAACTGCATTGTTCCAACAATTGTGTTACTGAATTACCCATCTCTGAATCCTCATTTAGAGCCTCAGCCATGGCTTGGCCATCTATTCTGTCATCCTGCAAGTCCATATCTCTCAAGGAGAACTTAAATTGTTGTGAAGGCTTGTGCTTCTGTTAACCTTCACTCACCTGAAATCCAGGTTGTTCAACTAGAGAGATGAGATGCTAATTCTCATCCGCCCCTAAAAACCTATACTAGCCCAACTGGATGTACAACTCGGTTTGGCAAGAATAGATTCCCTGGGGAGGGGGAAAAAATGGGACAAAATAATAGACAAAAAGAAACACTCCTCTTGTTATGGCTCATGTAGATTAGACGTCACTCCTTTCTAGCTTAAAAACCTTCAGCAAGTCTTACTTCTGGGAGTTGACAAGTACATTTAAAACATAACCGAATATGTTATCACACTTCTCTTATAAAAACATGTCTTGTCTTTTTCTCTACATGTTTATAACATTAGTCAAGAAGATACCTTTGTATAAAACGTGATTCTGATTCACCAGATGGAGATTTTATGACAAAATGCTATTATCCTTATCTTTAAATCTGTGGAAATAAAATAACAACAATCACTGACCTGCACTGTTATTCCAGTACACTATACAGTATGACCTTCACACTAACTTACTAAATAATAACTTCCAAAAACATACAAATAGAATTCACAATGTTCACTGATTCTTAATATGCTCTCAATAAAGTTCTTTCTCTCCTCTTGTGTTTTCCTTTTTTGCTCAGATTTGTGATCGTGGCGACAGAGGAGGCCCGGATTATGCTCAGGGATTCAAAGGTAAGTGATTGGAAGTTTCATTAAGCACAAATATCTGTTCTTTCAGTTTTGTAGCTCCTTCGTTATTACCAAAGTCTAGATTCTGTAAACAATGTTCGGAAAATCAGAGAATACACACTCGCAAAAACAATTGAGTGGGTAATTACCTTTTTTCCTTTATGCGCGCTTCTCTCTATGCGAGCTTTTTCAAAGATCGTACCTGATTTATGATTTCTATTTCTTTTGTTGCAGATCGGACAGGTTTCCTCTCGGGACCGGAAAGGAAGATTCGCCGCGTTGGTGTCACAAGCTGGATCACCGCCGAAACACTTCACGCACTGGGAAGGAGCCTTGAAGATTGCAGAGGAACACACAAGACTGGAGCTGCTCTGTAAATCAGGTGAGGAAGAGGATTCAACAAGCACAAGTGAGTTCTGTTGTAACATCGGGCCTTTTATACTGTTTCTTTGGGTGGGGTTCTCCAGTTAGGGTGCGGTTAGAAAAAAACATGAGAAGCATGCTTCAACTGCCATTAAGGCAATGTGCTGAGTATGCAAATGAGCCCCTGAGCTCAAACTTAATATGCAGTTTATTCCTGCATCAGGTTGTACAAAAATGACACTTTGGCCTATGCTTGTGCAAAAGGAGCCAACTTGAAGACCCCTCATAGTAAAATATAAAACAAGGAACATTATTCATGACAAAGTAAAAACAAAAGACACACAGGGCCAATCCTCATTACACAGTATGGGGCTTGGCTATGTTCTTAGTACAAACCCTAACAAAAGGGTGCCCGTTCTCCGACCAGCACTTAGAAATACAGCTGCATAGAATTTACAGGAGGTACCTGATGGGCTTCTTGGCCCCCAAAGAGCCTCAGAAGTAAAGTGGACTTCATCCCATATCCCGTAGTCTGCCAGGAGGCACGTTTGCAGAGTGGTGGAGAAAGGGGCATGGTGTCCAAAGATGTGTTAGCAATCCTACTGTGTGGGACTTCCTGGAGGTAACAAGATGGGTACTTGGCCCCCAAGGACATCCTTGGGTAGCAACTACCCCTCCTATTAGCGCCAGTAAGTACCACACAGCAGGATTGCTAAGCTCTCAAAACAGGCCATGCCCCCTTTCCCCACCACTCTGCAAACAGCTCCCTGGCGGGCTCTTGGATGGGGATTGAAGTCCCCTTCACTGCTGGGGATCCTTTAGGGGCCAACTAGCCTACCTCTTATCTCCAGTAAGCCCCACACAGTGGAATTGCTGAGAGGTGGACACAGCACACGCCCCTGTTCTCAAACACTCTGCAAACGCACCCGTTGGCGCGTTCTAAGTTGGGAGATTAAGTCCCCTTGAATACTGAGGGTCCCTGGAAGACGACTAGCTCACTAGGTACCTCCAGTAAGCGCCACACAGCTGGATAGCAGAGAGGTGGTCCGAGGCCATGCTCCCTTTTTACACCGCTCTGCAAATGCGCCTCTTGGCGCACTGCTGCTCGGGGGATGAAGTCCACTTGTGTCCATATATAAATATATGTATCCCTTTTGAGCAGTTAAAGCACCAAAACATGCAGTATACACAAAAAACAAAGGTTAAAGTAACGTTATAGCTAAGTGAACATTTGTCCCGTGATCAAGGGGAAGTAGTGTGGCTCACTGGTTAGAGGCGGCAGGCCTCAGAGCAGAAGTCAGCCTGGGACCAGGGTTCAATTCCCGACGCGGCAGGGTCGTGGACCTTGGTCAGCGGACTCGATAATTCTCGCTTCGGTGCTTACTCTAATCAGGGGTTCCACTCGGCAACTCTGGGCATTAGCTTGCCTAATCTCCACAACGGCCCCACCAATTCTGGGGATGCCTGGCTCCACCTTGGGGACTCCCAGCAAGGGACCATCCCACAGGGAAAGCCAGGACGGGTTCCCCAGAGTTATACAGCGCCGGGACGCCCCGTTGCTGGGGCAGCTGTGCGCTTTACAAGTATACTACATTTACATTTACATTTTTCCCCATAATGCCTTGGGTACTGTGGCTGAAGCCAAATAAACCACTTGCAATATTCACACCGGCTGGCGGTTGCCAGTACGTAGTTATAGTTAGGACCTTGTTTTTTGACCTGCCTGTAACTTTAGTGTTGTTTGACCAATCTTCATGAAATTTTCCCCCAAAAAGTGTCAAAGTAGGTTTTGTGTGTCATGTCGAGTTTGGGGGTGATCCGTGCAGTGGGGACCGAGAAATAGGTGTGCTAAATAAGGGTGCATTTGTAATGTTATTTCTCATAGGAACGCATTGTCGAATCTACAGCCCGAAGCGCTGGGCGAAATTACACCAAATTTGGCAGAAAAGTCGATCTTGTTACACAGATTGTAAATTTTGTTATTTGGTGCAAATCCATCCAGTCGTTTTTGAGAAATTGAAAGCTGAACATTATAGTGATATCCCTGGCTGTGGATATTTTGCAGTAATTTTACGATGGTCGTGGATATTTCGCTATGATTTTGCAGGTAATCGCAAATGCACTCGCCAGCTGGAATGCTCTGATTAACTGGATGCAACCTGAACAGAAAGTTGCGGCAGCCATTTTATTGATAGGGAGAAGTTACCGGGGCTGAATGTTTTGGTGAAAGCTAACATGAGGGGACAGGGTAGAGGTACTCTGACCCCATGTTTGAGAAATGGGGGGTTAGTGACATAAGTTTTGTGTCCAAAATCCACAAAGTTACCTGTAGCTCCGGAGTCTAGTAAAACTGGAACTAAATATCTAAGTTGGGTGCTTATGATTAGAATGACCTGAATCAAAAAATGTCAAGGTATACGAGCCACTGTGTTAGCTAGATGATAGGAGATCTGTGAATCTTGGTTTTTTGTACAAGCAACCTCCATTCTTGACGAGCTTCTTAGTTTTCCGGTTCTCCTGAACTAGTTACTAAAGTATTTATCTTTTTGGGTATTTTTGGCTTTATAGGACAGTCTTTAGCGAAATGTCCAGATCGTGCACAATATAAACATAAATTAAATTTTCGGCTCCTTTCTTTTTCTTCTGAGGTCAGAGGCCCTTTAACCTTTCCTATTTCCATAGACTCTGGTTCCGATGTCTTAGTATCTACCTCTTTCTTATCATGTTTTACTACAGAGAATGTAGCCTCCATTCTTGATTTAGCCCCTTTTTGCTCTCCTAAACGATGGTCCAGTTTAACAATCAAATCCACAAAATCCGAATAATCATCCGGCAATTCCACAATATGCGCCAGAGCATCTTTTAAATCATCTCGCAACCCTCTATAAAATAAGAAATTACGCATTTCCTCTGGCCACTGAGTCTCGGTCAATAATCTATTAAACGTGGTTAGATAAGTTAACAGATCTTTGTTTCCTTGCTTTAAATTAAGAAACTCATTATCACTAGCTTGCACATAGGTGTGTTTGGCAAACAGCTTAGTCATAGTTCTCTTAAATAACGGACAATTATGTAAAATGGGATCATTCCTATCAATATATGGAATGGACCAATTTGCCGCAGTGCCTCCTAAATAGGACAGCACAAAAGCCACCTTGGTTGCCTCGTTAGGGAAGGACTGCGGTTTACAGATGAAATGTAATTGGCACTGACTGATAAAAATATTAAACTTTGAACTATCTCCAAAAAATTGTTCTGGTGCAGATAAAGGCACAACATTAGGAACTGCCACTGTGACTTGTACAGGTGATGAAGTTGTGTCAGATGTCATGAAACTGTGTGAGGTTTTTGAAGAAGATTTGAAGGTTGAAGAAAAGGGGGTGTCCCCTAGAGATTGTCTTGGTTTATATCTAACTACCTTCTGACGTAATTCCATGTGTTCCTGTTTTAACTTGTTTATTTCTAACTGCATTGTTCCAACAATTGTGTTACTGAATTACCCATCTCTGAATCCTCATTTAGAGCCTCAGCCATGGCTTGGCCATCTATTCTGTCATCCTGCAAGTCCATATCTCTCAAGGAGAACTTAAATTGTTGTGAAGGCTTGTGCTTCTGTTAACCTTCACTCACCTGAAATCCAGGTTGTTCAACTAGAGAGATGAGATGCTAATTCTCATCCGCCCCTAAAAACCTATACTAGCCCAACTGGATGTACAACTCGGTTTGGCAAGAATAGATTCCCTGGGGAGGGGGAAAAAATGGGACAAAATAATAGACAAAAAGAAACACTCCTCTTGTTATGGCTCATGTAGATTAGACGTCACTCCTTTCTAGCTTAAAAACCTTCAGCAAGTCTTACTTCTGGGAGTTGACAAGTACATTTAAAACATAACCGAATATGTTATCACACTTCTCTTATAAAAACATGTCTTGTCTTTTTCTCTATATGTTTATAACATTAGTCAAGAAGATACCTTTGTATAAAACGTGATTCTGATTCACCAGATGGAGATTTTATGACAAAATGCTATTATCCTTATCTTTAAATCTGTGGAAATAAAATAACAACAATCACTGACCTGCACTGTTATTCCAGTACACTATACAGTATGACCTTCACACTAACTTACTAAATAATAACTTCCAAAAACATACAAATAGAATTCACAATGTTCACTGATTCTTAATATGCTCTCAATAAAGTTCTTTC
Organism: Lissotriton helveticus; assembly: GCF_964261635.1. Taxonomy (NCBI): domain Eukaryota; kingdom Metazoa; phylum Chordata; class Amphibia; order Caudata; family Salamandridae; genus Lissotriton; species Lissotriton helveticus. The sequence continues at coordinate 829,180,573 of NC_136067.1, forward strand.
TCTCCTCTTGTGTTTTCCTTTTTTGCTCAGATTTGTGATCGTGGCGACAGAGGAGGCCAGGATTATGCTCAGGGATTCAAAGGTAAGTCATTGGAAGTTTCATTAAGCACAAATATCTGTTCTTTCAGTTTTGTAGCTCCTTCGTTATTACCAAAGTCTAGATTCTGTAAACAATGTTCGGAAAATCAGAGAATACACACTCGCAAAAACAATTGAGTGGGTAATTACCTTTTTTCCTTTATGCGCGCTTCTCTCTATGCGAGCTTTTTCAAAGATCGTACCTGATTTATGATTTCTATTTCTTTTGTTGCAGATCGGACAGGTTTCCTCTCGGGACCGGAAAGGAAGATTCGCCGCGTTGGTGTCACAAGCTGGATCACCGCCGAAACACTTCACGCACTGGGAAGGAGCCTTGAAGATTGCAGAGGAACACACAGGACTGGAGCTGCTCTGTAAATCAGGTGAGGAAGAGGATTCAACAAGCACAAGTGAGTTCTGTTGTAACATCGGGCCTTTTATACTGTTTCTTTGGGTGGGGTTCTCCAGTTAGGGTGCGGTTAGAAAAAAACATGAGAAGCATGCTTCAACTGCCATTAAGGCAATGTGCTGAGTATGCAAATGAGCCCCTGAGCTCAAACTTAATATGCAGTTTATTCCTGCATCAGGTTGTACAAAAATGACACTTTGGCCTATGCTTGTGCAAAAGGAGCCAACTTGAAGACCCCTCATAGTAAAATATAAAACAAGGAACATTATTCATGACAAAGTAAAAACAAAAGACACACAGGGCCAATCCTCATTACACAGTATGGGGCTTGGCTATGTTCTTAGTACAAACCCTAACAAAAGGGTGCCCGTTCTCCGACCAGCACTTAGAAATACAGCTGCATAGAATTTACAGGAGGTACCAGATGGGCTTCTTGGCCCCCAAAGAGCCTCAGAAGTAAAGTGGACTTCATCCCATATCCCGTAGTCTGCCAGGAGGCACGTTTGCAGAGTGGTGGAGAAAGGGGCATGGTGTCCAAAGATGTGTTAGCAATCCTACTGTGTGGGACTTCCTGGAGGTAACAAGAGGGGTACTTGGCCCCCACGGACATCCTTGGGGAGCAACTACCCCTCCTATTAGCGCCAGTAAGTACCACACAGCAGGATTGCTAAGCTCTCAAAACAGGCCATGCCCCCTTTCCCCACCACTCTGCAAACAGCTCCCTGGCGGGCTCTTGGATGGGGATTGAAGTCCCCTTCACTGCTGGGGATCCTTTAGGGGCCAACTAGCCTACCTCTTATCTCCAGTAAGCCCCACACAGTGGAATTGCTGAGAGGTGGACACAGCACACGCCCCTGTTCTCAAACACTCTGCAAACGCACCCGTTGGCGCGTTCTAAGTTGGGAGATTAAGTCCCCTTGAATACTGAGGGTCCCTGGAAGACGACTAGCTCACTAGGTACCTCCAGTAAGCGCCACACAGCTGGATAGCAGAGAGGTGGTCCGAGGCCATGCTCCCTTTTTACACCACTCTGCAAATGCGCCTCTTGGCGCACTGCTGCTCGGGGGATGAAGTCCACTTGTGTCCATATATAAATATATGTATCCCTTTTGAGCAGTTAAAGCACCAAAACATGCAGTATACACAAAAAACAAAGGTTAAAGTAACGTTATAGCTAAGTGAACATTTGTCCCGTGATCAAGGGGAAGTAGTGTGGCTCACTGGTTAGAGGCGGCAGGCCTCAGAGCAGAAGTCAGCCTGGGACCAGGGTTCAATTCCCGACGCGGCAGGGTCGTGGACCTTGGTCAGCGGACTCGATAATTCTCGCTTCGGTGCTTACTCTAATCAGGGGTTCCACTCGGCAACTCTGGGCATTAGCTTGCCTAATCTCCACAACGGCCCCACCAATTCTGGGGATGCCTGGCTCCACCTTGGGGACTCCCAGCAAGGGACCATCCCACAGGGAAAGCCAGGACGGGTTCCCCAGAGTTATACAGCGCCGGGACGCCCCGTTGCTGGGGCAGCTGTGCGCTTTACAAGTATACTACATTTACATTTACATTTTTCCCCATAATGCCTTGGGTACTGTGGCTGAAGCCAAATAAACCACTTGCAATATTCACACCGGCTGGCGGTTGCCAGTACGTAGTTATAGTTAGGACCTTGTTTTTTGACCTGCCTGTAACTTTAGTGTTGTTTGACCAATCTTCATGAAATTTTCCCCCAAAAAGTGTCAAAGTAGGTTTTGTGTGTCATGTCGAGTTTGGGGGTGATCCGTGCAGTGGGGACCGAGAAATAGGTGTGCTAAATAAGGGTGCATTTGTAATGTTATTTCTCATAGGAACGCATTGTCGAATCTACAGCCCGAAGCGCTGGGCGAAATTACACCAAATTTGGCAGAAAAGTCGATCTTGTTACACAGATTGTAAATTTTGTTATTTGGTGCAAATCCATCCAGTCGTTTTTGAGAAATTGAAAGCTGAACATTATAGTGATATCCCTGGCTGTGGATATTTTGCAGTAATTTTACGATGGTCGTGGATATTTCGCTATGATTTTGCAGGTAATCGCAAATGCACTCGCCAGCTGGAATGCTCTGATTAACTGGATGCAACCTGAACAGAAAGTTGCGGCAGCCATTTTATTGATAGGGAGAAGTTACCGGGGCTGAATGTTTTGGTGAAAGCTAACATGAGGGGACAGGGTAGAGGTACTCTGACCCCATGTTTGAGAAATGGGGGGTTAGTGACATAAGTTTTGTGTCCAAAATTGATTTTTTTAATTGAGTGCGATATTCGCAACGTGATTGCCGGCGCGCACCCCCATGTACTATCATGGGGATATTGTGAATATCACAGCAACACCGCCATTATTGGAGAAAATATAAATATTTATATATATTTGTACACACATGCCAGTCATTGTCATAGACTGATCTACGCACTCACAAACTCACTTAGTCACTAATACACCCATTCACATACCCACTCAGAAACTCATGCACCCACTCACATACCCACTCAGATACCTATGCACCCACTTACAGACTCACTCGGAGAGTGATGCACCCATTTACAGACCCACTCATAGACTTGTGCACCTACTTAATGACCCACTCATAGACTCATGCGCACAGTCTCATACCCACTTAGAGACTCTTAAACTCACTTACAGACCCACCTGGGCACTCATGTACCTACTCACACACCCACTCAGATACTCATGTACCCACTTACAGACTCACTGAGAGGGACATGCACCCATGTACAGACCCCCTCAGGGACTCACGTATGTACTCACAGACCCACTGGGACACTGACAGACCCACTCATGTATTTACTCACAGATCCACTGAGACACTCACACACCCACTGACAGACCCACTGAGACACTCATACACCCACACACCCATACAGTCACTCGCAAATTCAGTCACAGACCCTCCCAGAGAATAATATACCCAGTCACTCACTCATACACTCAGAGACTCACACGCCCACTCACAGACTCATTCAGATATACATGTACCCACTCACTCACCCAATCAAAGACTCATGCATCCACAGACAGTCATATACTTACAAATGCACAAATTAGCACTAACACAGAGGGTTGACAAGGATGGCGGAAAGGAATACACAACCAATTATACACATCTCAAGAATGTTTTTACTTCATTGTATCAGTCGTATTCAATCATATTTAAATTGTCACACAGTCATGTGAATATAAAGACAAAAATAAAGTGCACAGTGTTCCAAGTGTACATGTGAAACCAAAATAACATACAACATAAACTACATAAGGGCACAGTGGTTTCTTATTGGATACACGAAAAAAGGAAAATGACCAAACAAAGCATCAATAATTATTATAGTGATTCTACACGAGTCAGCTCCAGCATAACCAGGAGACATGGCCGGGCCATGGGGAAGGGGTCCCCCAGGCCAAAATCAGCCTGTGGAGGGGGGCCATGCAGCCCCCATCCCTCATAGAATTGTGGCCAGGCACAAGAGGATGGGGTCCCTGGGGCTGAAATCGGCCCAGGGAGGAGAGCTGCATGGGTTCTCACCCCATTAAGTTTTTTCAGGGCTGTTTTAGCCCTGAAGCCAATTTCACAGAAATTAAACCTCAACGTGAGGCATTTACAAATATACACATGGTAGGTGCCCCGTTGAAGCTCCATTTCTGTAAAGTACAAATGATCCTAACTCCTGGGTTTGGCAAAGGCAAAGCAAGTGTGTTTTCTAAGCAATTCCATATTGAAAAATGATCTGAAATCCATCGTGGAAGTGAATGCATCATTGATCCATTGGAGCACAATCAGTATCTGACTGTGATGTGTGGGTTCTTTGTTGTCCTGTCCTGCTGAGAGCCGAGTCCATATTTCTCCCCTTAAATTACTACGAGTATGCAAATGTGTAAATCAATTGGAAGCTTCACCCATTTGGCCACGTCCATCTTAGTAGTTTACAAAGGCCTTCCTGCCGTTTGCCTGGATGATGCACAGCTTAACATGCAGCCCCCCAGCGTGTTTTCCGCTGATTTGGGTGAGGAGGTCTTGATGCCGAATATGAGCACATCTCCACCAAACAAAGAAGCACTTACTTCATATCATTAAGAGGAAAGACCCTTGTTTGGTGGAGATATACCCCTTTGTACTCTTGTTGTCTTCTCTAAAGGAGGATGTAGGTTATCACATATTTCTGGATAAAGACGTACCAGGAACAATCACATTGCCAAAATACACACACTGTCAAAGGTCACATTTCCTCGTGCTCCATTACACAGCTGTAGAATAGAATACATATTGGACATTTACCCAAGGATGTAGCACTTAGAAATTATATATAAATCAAGAGAGAGAGGAAAAAACTTTCATCAGGAGCTAGTTCCCTTCCCCTGTATGCATCAAATGTAATCAAGAAGAACTGGCTTACAGTTGGAAGCCTCGAGGTTATGTTTGTGGGAAACCAGTAGGTTTCTTTGGAAAACCCTCACCCACCAACCTAGTAGGTGGCATGCTTCATCATCAGGTCCCACCCAAGGTGCCGAGTGCATCCTGGGTGTGCTGTGATGCCTGAATTACAGCGGAGTCTTTTTTTTGCGCAGTGTGGTGCAGTGGATATAATGTTAAAACTATCTGTAGGGTCCCTTTAATAAATTGATTTTAATAGTGGACCCTATAACAGGGTTGAAAATAAGGAGATACGGATATGTGTCGAGGTTATGTTTAGACTCCAATATCCTAAGGGTTGGTCTGCATGTATACTAACGGAGGGCAGTTGACCCTGATGAAGTAAGTGGAGCACCTGGATTCACAAACCGGATAATGTGAAGGGCCAAAACGGCACATAGGATATTACAGAGTAACTCTTTCACTCTATATCTCTCACTTTCTAAATTTCAGCATGTGACTACAGGCCCTGCCCCCTTGCGGGAATCATGTCGTCTATGGCAAATATACCATAGTAAGCATTACCTTATTAATTAAATCATCTAGTAGAAAGTACTTCACTTGGGTAAATATTTTGAGCACAACTGTGGACTCTTTTTGGATAAAGGGCAGGTGCGGTTTCTTTTTTTTTTTTAAACAGATTTTTATTGACAGATTGCACACATAGCGCAGCACCCCGCACTCCAGGGTTAACTGCCAATCAGGTACATAACATCAAAGAATTGGCAATCCATACATCGGTTTTAGTCCAAAGGTAGTATCAAACTTAACAATAGTACACCCCCCAACCCTCCATCCCCCCTGCCCCCGACGCCCCCCACCCGGATCCCCCCCTAATACCGGTCGCACAACATCATCTCACAGTTTCCACAAACTAATCTTCGTTCTGGTAATGCATGTACACCCTTCATTTTGGCCCAGTAATAATACCGAAAATACCAAATGTGCAGAGGGTCAAAGGGGAAATGGTTTACCGACCTGTCATCTCATGCCCCTAAAGTTAACATTAATACACAAAAAGAGAGAACCAGGTCCAGGGTGGTGTGCAGCCCTAAATGGTGGACAAAGATCACGCAGATACATGTGTGAAAAAGAGTGTGTTGAGTCGCACTGGGCCAAACGGTTCCCATCAGACCACCCTCGTGGCGGTATTTCATCATATGGGAAAGAGCAGTCGCTCGAAGTCACGCCCAAATCATAACGTGACAGACTATAAGTGGAGAGCGGCATGCTGAGCCTCAGTTATGCTCAAAGGAAAGTGTAAAACGAGTGCAGTGCTCTGAAAAAGTGATACTTAAAATTGACTACCTAGACTAAAGGAAATACCTATAGAAGTTAGTGTAGGTGACAAGTTTAAAAACACGCCTAGTGATGAATGAGTAAAAATACACTATGGCGCTGTGCAGGGGGGTCGACTAGTTTCAGCTTAAAGGAGCATTGCTCCAGCATTCATCAGGACCTTCAAGGTGATAAGCTACTGCAACAGAATGTGATAGGTGTACATTTATAATGAACAATAATAGCAAACAGGAAGTAGTATATCTCCCCAGCATTTGGAACCTGAGTGTCCACTGGAGACAGAAAGGACATCTTCCTGTCAAAAAAACAACAAAAATTCATGTACCCTGTGACACACATGAAACCACATAGCCCCACATACACCATCAAGACAGAACACACCTGCGAGAACAATTTGCGTTCCGCAATACATATAAGCATATTAGCTTAATCACATGGAGGCATTTCCTCCTTGTGATACTCACCCAGCTTTGTGTGGGTGAAAGCCTCACCTCGCCCGGCAACCGCTCTGGAAATTGAGGCCCCGCTCTGATGTGTAGAAAAAAAGAACACAATTAGCTCACAATTCTTATGTGTCCAGCCCAATGGTTCTACACATATAACCCAATAAAGATGTGCTAGACTCCTATCTAGCCTGCCATAGCCCCGCCACTGATCCTCCACTAATTTGCTCGAGATAGGTCACTGACCTTCATAGAGAAAGAAAAAGAAGAAAGGCAACCTCAGATGATGTCGCTGCCATAGGTGACCAATTAAGTCTCCATATCTGGTTCTGTGATTATCAGTCTAAGTGTCATGAGTGATGTCACTGACCATGTCATGAGTGATGTAATATGTGACGTCATCAGCAGTGCATTGCACGCGCAAGTTATAGTGAGTCCAACTAACTATAACGTGGGAATTTCAATGGTTTTATGCGAGTAAAATTTCCAGCTAACTATAACTGGTGTAAAACCTATGGTTTTTTCAGTTAATTTAATAGGTTTTTTAAATGCTAATTCCTAACTATAACTGGGGTGAAACCTATGGTTTTTTCAGTGAATTTCATAGGTTTTTAATAGCAAATATCTATAGGTAAGAAAGTAATAATTTTTATAACAAATTTTAAATAGTGTAAATATTATTATTTTTTTTTTATTGTTTGCCCTGGTACGCGCCCCGGAGCGCTCCCAGGGCGCGTACCGGTGAACGCACAGGTAAGCGCAATGTTACGGCGAGCCTCGGGGCGCGTACCGGGGAGCGTCCCGAGAGCGCTATTCCCGCGAACGAAAACAACATCATGTCGTTTCGCGTAGTCGCGTGATGCGTCATATGACGCACTGCGTAAGCGCACCCGGAATCACGCGATCGCATACGATCGAGCAACGACATGACGCGCTTACGCGACGCGCCCCGGGGCGCGTAGCGTAAGCGCATCGGGTCATGTGATCTGAAAATAACACTTTTCATTGGTGCAGATCAGTTTTGGTTTCCAAATGATGAAAGCTTGGATCATGTGACTTGAAAATAACACTTTTCATTGGTCCAGAACACTTTTGTTTTCCAAATGATGAAAGCCCCCTCCTTTTTTCCTTACTGTGACTTTGTCCTTTGACTGAGGAAGACCTGTTTCGAGTTCTATCTCAGAAAATGGCTACAGTAGTATCAGCAGCTGGAGCATCTGGCCCACCACCACCACCACCACCATCTAGAAGACCACCAGAAGATTATATTGGTGGTAAACAGGAAGAGGAGGAGGATGAGGAAGAGGAGGCACAGACAAGGGAGTTCCTGCCAGAAGATAAACAGCCCTACAAACCCAAAGAGCACTTTCTATGGCAGTTCTACAAACTCCCAAGGGGTTTTAAAAAAGTCAACGCAGCAAAGGTGACTTGCTTAATTTGTGGTGATCAGCTATCCAGGGGGAACCCTAACAAAAAGTATTCCTTCGGGAATCATACGATGATTCGCCACATGATGCGTTGGCATCCAAACAACTACTCTAATGCGGAGTTAAGGGACCTCTGCAGTAAACTACCCCCATCATCGGCTCGAGGCTCAACATCAAAACAACCCACTCCATCGGGTTCGGGGGTAAGAGACACATTGGCTACTATCCAACCAAAGTTTAATGATTACAAAATTTTATGCAAATATAGTAACAAGTTACTTGCTTATGGTGAGCAAAGCATTGAACTTATTATGGTTTCTGGTGATAACCATAAGTGTCCAAAAAAAACCTAATTTTTTCTGATTTTTTCTCATGCTCCAGTTGAGCCAATTACAATTCCCTGTTTTTTGTTTCTCCCCATAAAAAATACAAAAAAAATATAAAAGTGTTCAGAAAAGCCAAAAAAAGTACAAAATGTTCAAAAAAACATAAAAAAATATAAAACAACAAAAAGAAGAAAAAAAACAGTTCTTTTTAGAACTACCTTTACTTTATAAAAATAAACCTATATTTTTAAAGAATCTGTGTCAATCTTTTTTCTGCAGGGTACGCGTACCGGTATGTGCACCGGGGCGCGCACCGGGGTGCGCACCCAAAAAAAAAAAGAAAAAAAAATTAATGAAGAAGTTAGCATGAGGGAAGAACACAAAGAGAGTAATGTTAAGAGAAAGAGAGCTAGAGGGAGAAACACAGAGGGATTGTTTACTACATAGTTAAAAACAGACAATGTGTAATAGGGTGAAAATGAGATAAGTAAAATCACTAAAGGAGCGAAAGAAGGGAAGAGAGAGGAAGAACACTAAACTAGAGATAGTGGGAGAATGTGAGTGGGTGTTGAAAGAAAACGATAGGACAGAAACAAATTGAGAATGAACGGTAGTGGCGTAACTGGGATAAATGAATAACGGTGAGGGAGGGTAAGAAAAGACCAGTTAGTATAAGTAAAGAGGGGTGAAAGACAGTGAAAAATTGAATTAGGATAAGAGATGGGGAGTGACAAACACAAAGGACAGAGAAAATAAAGGTAACAGTACCTGAATGGAATGTGTGTGTGTATGTGAGGTGTGTGTGTGGGGGGATTTTTTTCTGTGTATGAGGTGTGCGTGTGATGTGTGTGTGTGGTGTATGTCAAAGGTGTGTGTATGTGTTGGGACGGGGATGAGGTGTGTGTGTAGGAGTAAGGTAAATAATTAAGAAAAACAGAATGAGTGAAGAAGCAAAGGAAGAGAACAGAGGGTAAGTGAAGTAAAGAATAGGGACTGAAAGAAGTTGAATATGAGAGGGGAAATAGGGAAATTGGAGTAAACATGGAGAATAAGAATAAGTGAGGGAAGCAGAGTAAAGAAACAGGAGTGAGGTTGGTTGAGAAAATATTAGTGAGCTTAAAGCAAAGGGTGATGATAAACTACATTTTTTTAGTCACATTTACCATATAATAAATGTAACTTTAATTACATTTTTTTAGTACACTTTATATCTGTGAAAGAGAGCAGAAAAAATAAGTTATAATTAGTAAAATATGTATTTTAAATTAAAAGATACAAATGAAGAGGTTAAAAATCATAACAGTGTGAAAGATAGGAAATGAGAGATAGTAATGGAACCAGAGTAAAAGAAATGGGATGAAGAACGATGAGAGAGGAGCAGTGAAGTTGTTGTAAAAGAAATGATAGAAGGTAGATAAACACAAGGAGAGTGAGGCACTGAGGACATAGAAGTAGTGAACGAAAAATAGATAGAAAAGGTCAAAAGTAAGGAGCAAACAAAGATAAACTAGGGAGATTGGGTGATTTGTAGTGATAGAGTGCGATAATAGTGCTGAGTGAGTAAACAGGAATTACTAAAAGAGCAAAGGAGGAAAATACGGAAAAGGGAAGTAAAGCAGAGAGACTGAAAGCTGAAAAGTTATGCAAGGGAGAGAGGTGATACAGACAGTTGAAATGAAAATGAGGGGTTGTCAAAGAAGTGGAGTAAGGGTACGGGGCTTACAGAGAGTGAGAGAAAGACATTATAAGTGAGTTAAAAGAGCTGAAAGAGGATGGAAAAAGGAAAGTGAGTGGCAGAGAATGGGAATACAATTTAATTTACACAATCCAAAGTATAGAATAACTTGTACAACATGTTACATAGTTTATTTTTGCTGTTCTCAGAATATATTGAATTTCACTTAAAACAGTGAGTTCAAATTACTCATCATATGACAGCGGGAAAAAAAAACACAATCTAAAATATTGTGTTTTAAAAAAAACCTTAGATACTAACAAATGACAAATGTACACTAATGTTTGATTGACTTACTTTTCCTTGAGGCCAAATAGTATATCATGGAGGTCCTTTTCTCGTTGCAAAGAACTTTGCTGTTCAGTAAAAAATCAATTTCATCGACTTTCTAAAAGAAAAACTCCAAGAACATCTGAAATATTTTCAATATTTTCATATACTCCTTTTTTCAGTCATGACTCTTTGCTCATTCCTGCACCTTTCCATTTGGCCAAATAGTGTCAGATGTATGAGTATATATCAGTACTCCTCCCGTCTTCATAGGCCAAATACATTTACCTAAATTTTGGCTGTAAAAACACTAGGTATGAATTTATAAAGCCATAAGGCAAACGTTGTTTGAAAGTCAAATGAGTGTCGTTACATTGCGTCCAACCTTTAGAAGTTTTTATATAGCATGTGTAATGCCCTGATGTTGTAGAAGGACCGTCATGAAAAATAATAGCTACAGTTGCAAAGGTTCTTCCTGATATCGATAACTGAGAAGCCACGAAATTTTTAATAGAAGTTGACAATTTAGTTCCATCAGGTCTACATCGTTGGAACATTAAAATGACATAGTGACCATAATTTTGTAGAAATAATGTGGACAGCATTGCAGAGTTACATTGGGTACACACCATATTGTGATCCGCTGCTTTAACTAGATTATTAAAAGGCACTGATTTGCAGTCTGGTAAAGTCAAATATATAAATCTTTCAGAGTCTATTCTAGTAGTACTTGATGAAGCACAGTTATCACAGTCATGTTGCCATTGATAAGAAAGGCTAAACAGATTTTTTTATATCTACTCCTTCATCTTGCAATACATCAAACATATACATTAAAAATTCCTGACAATCCTGCTGAATATTCTGTGAAAATTGATTTTCTGAACATATGTCTACAAGATTCCTAATTTCTGAAACACTTTCTATTTTTGCTCTATCACTACTACATTTCTCTAACACAGAATTCAATAAACAGCACAATGTTTGTTCTCGATTTTCGACAATCTGTTTTTGTAAATTTTGAAGAAAAAAAACAACATTAACTACTACATTAGCATAGCAGTTGACACCAGAACTGTTTTCAAACTGAAATCCAACAACATCCTCAACAGAAACCTTTTTCCTTCTGCTTAAAATTACAGTTTCATCTACTTTTTGTCTTTTTGCTACTACCTCACTGCAATTACTCTCATTTCTTCTTTTTCGGCCTACCACACGTTTTTCAATCAGAGGATATTGAGGCAAATGTGGAGCATACTCTCTTCTTAACCTATTGTATTCTTTAACACAATGTAGATCTGCACAAATCTTTGTTTCATCACACTCAATCAAGTACAATCCTGATAAAGTTCTGACTCGTGATAATGCCACATATGCCATACCCTCTTTAAACACAGAACTTCCAATGTTCACCAAAGCGCTATCTACACTTAAACCTTGAGACTTATGAATTGTCACCGCATATGCCAAACAAATAGGAAACTGTTTTCGGCGAACATATAAGTCTTTCACGAGCAAAAATCTATCTGAACAACGACAAATTTGTTCTATTTCATCAATGCCATCAAATTTAATTTTTAAAATTTCAATTCCATCTCTATTTTTGTAATTCACAAAACCAACAACATGACCCATTGCTCCATTTACCAGACCTCTTTCAACATTTAAATTCCTTCTCAAAATGATACGACAATTTAAACACACATTGAGAGTCTTTTCAAAACCAGCAGTTTTAGATGTAGTCTTCTCTAATGAATCCAATTTTGATTTCAAATTTTCGGACAAAATAATTGTTGCTCCCATATGCTCTATTTTATCTATAGCTTCCAGTTTCACTATCTCTTCATTTTCTAACTTCAGCATTTTGTTGTTGAACATGGAACATTCTTTCAGAGTAGGCATCAAACATATGGCAGATTTCTTCTCATTAATTTTCTTAAAAATATTCTCTGGAAGAATGTTTTCATTTGGGTACAAATTAGAAATTAACCGTCCATGTAAAGCTTCTTTCCCTTGCTGACTTATTTTTCCTACTCTTACATCTTGTAAAATATTTTTATAATCTTCATCCTTTGCCTGCCGCATATTTTGAAGCAGTTCTGCATATTTGAAGTTTAACCATTTATTAATGTTTCCAATGCTTCCTAGACACTTCCTGGTATCTTCATGTGTGAGCATTTTGAACACAGGTTGTCCTTTCACTGGAGTCAACTGCAGAAGATCTCCAAAAACAATAATATGTTTTCCTCCAAATAAAACATCATAGTCTGTTCTAAGAAATTCTTGAATTCTCAAATGCACAAAAGCAAGCATTATATTTGACACCATGCTTACTTCATCAATGATAAGAAGTTTCATTTTCCTCAGGACTCTCGAAACTTCGGAACACGCATTTCCAGATAGCTTGTGATATTGCAATTTGTTATCATGCTCCACTGGCAGCATCAGTAAACGATGTAAAGTAATCCCTTTAATATTATGTGCTGCCATCCCAGTTGGAGCGGTAAAAACACAAGACAGCGGTGATTCAGTCCTTTTCTGCAGATAAGATGCAATTGCTTTAATCAGAAAACTTTTTCCAGTTCCCGCTTCTCCACTCACATACAGTTGGACAGGCTTAAATGATGTACATGAGCACTCTTTCTTCTCATGACTCAATCCATGTTCAACCTGTTCTATGACTTCGTCATATATCAGTTTCTGCTCAAGGTTTAATTGTTTCACCAAATCTTCTAAATTAATTACATCCTCTTGAGCTTGCTCCATAGCTCTTTCCACTTCATCCATGGCAGTGGCAGCTTCATTTTGGATAATTGGTCCTCCTAGTGGATCCTGACTCAATGAAGCAGAACTCTGACTGCCTTGAGAACTATCTCTCGCAATCTCTGCAGCAATTGTTGATTCTTGCTCTATTTCTTCATTCAACATTTGCAGATAATTTGGAAAAACAGGACATTCTATTGTATCCTTCGTAGCATTAAAAGAGTCTTCATAACAGAGAAAATCTCCAAGTAGCTCCTCTTCTTCTCGCCATGGTTTAAAGAGTTGCAAAAGAGCCAAATAGTAAAATTCTCTTTTGTCTGGATTTTCACAACTCAATTTTCGATGATTAATCAAATGACCTTTTTTCTGTTTCACTAGACATCCTTCACATCCAATGATTCCATATATTCCATTATTGATATCTTCTCTGATGTTCCTCTTATAAATATATCTTTCCAGAACTTCATAGAGACAAACGTTCTCAAGGTGAGGACTTCTATTTGGATAGTATGTATCCAACATGTTTGTCTTCAAAATATCTGTACTTTCTGGTTCTTTCTCCGCCAAATACTCTATCTCTTGTACAGATTTCAAAACTCGATTTCGTGTTGCAGCAAGACCTAGACTCACCCAAATGATGGTTCTAGATTTGGCATAGAGACTTGCTGACGACAATCGATCAGAACATTCATATGCTCCAATTTCTCGATGCGACAACATCTTCAGACTGTAACTGTACAATTTCTTGCTTAGGCTCTTTTCATGTGAAATGTCCTCCCACATTTCCTTCAGTTCTGTCTTTTCTTTTTTTGTGATGTAAGACGTCACATATCGAGCTACAGCAATAGAGTTGTAAGCAACAAATTGAATATCCATGTTAGCATTCCACATGGACAAAACCACTGGGTTGTAGTCATTGATGTACTTGGACTCTTCGTTTCTTTTTAAATTGTATGTATTTTTTGGTGATTTTCTCGTCACAGTATGTCGCAGAGAAGACATTAAATTATTTACTCTTCCTTTAGAAATCACTGGTCGTGGAAAAGCGAAACGACATTTTGTGTAGAACTTGTCCTTGATTCTGAATTTTCGACGACAGTACTTTCCACAACGATGGGATTGAAAGCGTAAAACTTGTTGCCTTAAATTGTTTTCTTCGGTAGTTTTCGGAATAGCACATGTTGAATACTTTTCAATGAAGCTCATCACTGTCTCATCTGAATATGTTCCAAATTTGGGTGCATCTTTAATCCATAATAACATATGTATGTGAGGAGCACCTCTCGCTTGATACTCCTTTCTCCAAAAGAAATCCAAAACCTCTCCAAGGGGAGGATTTTTTTTGTTGGTAATAAAAGACATCATAGCTTCAAATCTATGATTGAAATATCTGCATACATTCACTGGATCCGAAGAACACAGTTCTCCAGGTGTTTTGAATTCTATATTTTGTATATTAGCATTGGCCTCTCGTAGAAATTGAAGTAAGTCCTCCCATGCATACTCGGCACAGCTAAGAGTGAGGAACCATGTAGGAGTTCCTAAGTTTCTTAGCATACATTTCAATTCCCCATGGCGACGGTACCAATACTCATTTGTACCACGCTGACATGCCATGAGATTGATTAGATGAGATTCTAAAATATTATCTTGCAGATTCACTTTCTCCATAAAGTCCCTTGCCGAAACATTTTGCAGATGTGCTCCACTTTTCAGAATATGGTTTACTGCATAAGAAGGCCCAGACAAGTCACTTTCATACAGTAGATGAAACAAATAGGGAATGCATTGACGAAACCTTGCATCTTCAGCATATAATCTTACAGTTCGATATTCAGATGCAGGAATTTGAAGTGGTCGATCGTCATATCGTCCACCTCGACCTGTTGGAAATAGCTGTGGAAAACAACGAGCTTCCAAACTTTCTTCCCATACACTAATAGGACTTCCTTTTGCTGTTTTCATTTGAAACAATTCAATTGCATTCCCCATTACTTCTTTGGAATGCAAAGGATGAACAGTATAATGTTCATATATTTCTTCACTTCTAGACACATCAACTTTTTCAATTTGGCCGCCTGAACAATCACTGTCTTCATCTGCAGCTGTTTCCTCTGCTGCAACACATACATCTTTGTAGTACTCATTGTTTTTGACTAAATACAACGTTGCCTTTTTGACTTTCCTAACATCCACTAAATCTTGCCAGCTTTTTTTACTCTTTGTTGGAACCCCATTAACTAGAATAACTAAAGGTTCCTCTTCTACTTTTTCTATACCAATTGTATCAATATGTTTTTTCAAATCTAGGGGCAAATAAACAACTCTTCCCTTTAATCCTCTCTGCAAATCTGTAGGAGGCAATTTCCCTATCTTAGGCTCCATGCAAACAATTGCCTGAAAAGGATGGACACATTGAATCAAAATAGACTCATATGTATTTAAATCCATCAATTCACGGGGAATGTCTACCAACTCCAGATTATTATGAACAGCTCTAGCAGGCATTCTGTTTTGATTTAATTTATCATAACAATATTTACAAATACGCTGATCAGAACTCAAATCAAAACAATTCTCCACCCACAAATAAGTTGCTAAATCTTTCCACTCATAATGATCCATCTTTTCACTTTTTGCATATAAATCAACTAACCTAGTCTGAATCTTATAATGAGTCCGTCGACAACACACACAAGTAAAATTCGGCCTTTCACTTGATTTCACCTTAAACCTGGTAATTTCCTGCTCAAACTTTTCTGTATTTAAAATCTATACATTGTCTTCCACATTACCTTGAATTGCTGTCTCAATTTCTACACTGTCCTCTTTTTCACGAAAATAACAAATCTCAATTTCTTCACAAATCTTCTTCACATCTAATTCAGTTCCATGCAAAAGAGCACTGTTTAATTGTTTAAGCTTAAGTGCGGGACTTTTTGCATAATACAACATTCTCACTAATTTCCTCATTTTGGTATGATGCACTGCTAACATCCTAAAATGATGAAAAACACTCTGACAGACTTTTCTAGAAAGACAAGCCAGTGAATGGCCTTGCAAACCTGTGATTCCTCTCACTCTGCAAGGATCTAAGTCTTGCAATAACTTCACTTTCTGCTTTATACTTTTCTTACTATATGTACGTAAGAAATTACAAAACAAATCAATTGATTCCTGTCGCACACTACAAATACTACTACACTTCCAAGTGTACACTGGACCCTTAGTACGTCTCCCTAAAACTTCATCAGTTAACACCTCTTCTAGTTCTCTAGGCACAAGTTTCTCTTTTTCAATCGGACAACCGTCTTTCACTTCATACGCTCGACCACTGGTGTCAACTGCATGCACTAAATCATTATCCTGGAAGTAACTCTCCTCATTAAAAAATGGCTCACAACTTGAACTGTGCATCCATTCTCCCGAAAAAACTTTACAAAAATGAGTCAGATTAATTACTCTTTTCCATCTACTGTTTGATTTGAAAACATCAATTGTCTTGTTAAGTGTCCTAATTCTATTGATTATTAAAATAAATAATTTTTTATTAACTTCAAAAGCCTGATCAAAAATCTTCTCTACACTTTTCTTTTTCTTATAAAAAGCAGCTCTCTGTTTACCTTTCCTAATGTTTTTTAACAAATTTAAAACCACCCTATTGCGAAACATTCATTTACGAATGTCTCTAAACTGATTCTGCCTTCTATTCCTATACATATTATTCTCTTCTGCTCCAGTTGTAGGATTCTTTGAGGTTCGCTCCTTCCTTTTCAAATTTACTCTGTCATTCTCTTTTTCTACATGCTGTCCATTTGTTTTTTTAAAGTACATATGTTATGTAAGAAAGTTGTCTTACCAGGAGCTTGGATCCTGTTTTTTGAAGTATTTGTTGTGGAAGAGTGCTGTAATTCCATTGCTGTTTTTGATTTTTGGCGGTTACATCCTTTTCTTTTCCTTTCCCTAGTGGGCATGTTTGCTTACTCTTCAAATGTGTATTTCAATCTGTGTTAAATAAAAAAATAGCACATTATAGACCACTATTATCAAACAACAAAGCAATGACAAAAAGCAAACAATCTATACAGGGTTACAGATCAGGTGAGGATTCTCCAGGCGTGCACAAAAGGTGAGGCCTGTATTGAAGAGTATAGTGGAAGACAGCTCTGTCCACAAGTACAAAGAAGATGAGACCTATGTCTAAGTCCACTGCACTCTTATACACAGGCTTCACCACCTATGCTTCCCGAGAAAGTATTGAGTTATATAGTTATATAGAATTGTATTTTGTAAAATTGTGAAGCTCCATGTGAAAGCGTTTGCCTCAGTCTTATTCCTGTTGTGAGGCAGGTGCAAGATTTTGCCTCAGTCTTATCCCTGCTGTGAGGCAGATGATTGTAAATAGGATCTGTGCTGTGTTTCCTAAATGTGATGTCAAAAGCGATTTTGGAGAAAATGAATGGTTTTTATATTTTTGAATATAATGTGGCGCAGAGGTTTAAAAAGTGACGCATCTACCTACATGCGTCAATTTTTAAATATGGGGCAAAAAGGTACTTGTTTGGGCTTTCCTGGGGGAGCGTAGGTGGTGAGGCTTGTGTCTAAGAGTGCAGTGGACTAGGCTTCATGAAGCCTATCTCTGCTGCATTCTTAGACACAGGTGTCAATTTGACTCTTTACAATGATGTTACCTGTGTTTTAACTCAGTGTAGGAAGCATATTGAGTTTGTTTGCATAGAGGAATTGTATTTTGTAAAATTGTGAAGCTCCATTTGAAAGCGTTTGCCTCAGTCTTATTCCTGTTGTGAGACAGGTGCAAGATTTTGTCTCAGTCTTATCCCTGCTGTGAGGCAGATGATTGTACATAGGATCTGTGCTATGTTTCCTAAATGTGATGTCAAAAACGATTTTGGAGAAAATGAATGGTTTTTACATTTTTGAGTATAATGTGGCGCAGAGGTTTAAAAAGTGACGCATCTACCTACATGCGTCACTTTTTAAATATGGGAAAAAATATACATGTTTGGGCTTTCCTGGGGAGCCTAGATGGTGAGGCTTGTATCTAAGAGTGCAGTGGACTAGGCTTCCTGAAGCATATCCCTGTCTGCATTCTTAGACACAGGTGTCAATTTGACTCTTTACAATGATGTTACCTGTGTTTTAAATCAGTGTAGGAAGCATATTGAGTTTGTTTGCATAGAGGAATTGTATTTTGTAAAATTGTGAAGCTCCATGTGAAAGCGTTTGCCTCAGTCTTATCCCTGTTGTGAGGCAGGTGCAAGATTTTGTCTCAGTCTTATCCCTGCTGTGAGGCAGATGATTGTACATAGAATCTGTGCTGTGTTTCCTAAATGTGATGTCAAAAACGATTTTGGAGAAAATGAATGGTTTTTACATTTTTGAGTATAATGTGGCGCAGAGGTTTAAAAAGTGACGCATCTACCTACATGTGTCAATTTTGAAATATGGGGCAAAAAGGTACATGTTTGGGCTTTCCTGGGGAGCGTAGGTGGTGAGGCTTGTGTCTAAGAGTGCAGTGGACTAGGCTCCATGAAGCCTATCTCTGCTGCATTCTTAGACACAGGTGTCAATTTGACTCTTTACAATGATGTTACCTGTGTTTTAACTCAGTGTAGGAAGCATATTGAGTTTGTTTGCATAGAGTAATTGTATTTTGTAAAATTGTGAAGCTCCATGTGAAAGCGTTTGCCTCAGTCTTATTCCTGTTGTGAGACAGGTGCAAGATTTTGCCTCAAAACACCTGTGTCTAAGAATGCAGCAGAGATAGGCTTCATGAAGCCTAGTCCACTGCACTCTTAGACACAAGCCTCACCACCTACGCTCCCCAGGAAAGCCCAAACAAGTACCTTTTTGCCCCATATTTAAAAATTGCCGCATGTAGGTAGATGCGTCACTTTTTAAACCCCTGCGCCACATTATACTCAAAAATGTAAAAACCATTTATTTTCCCCAAAATCGTTTTTGACATCACATTTAGGAAACACAGCACAGATCCTATTTACAATCATCTGCCTCACAGCAGGGATAAGACTGAGGTAAAATCTTGCACCTGCCTCACAACAGGAATAAGACTGAGGCAAACGCTTTCTCATGGAGCTTCACAATTTTACAAAATACAATTCCTCTATGCAAACAAACTCAATATGCTTCCTACACTGATTTAAAACACAGGTAACATCATTGTAAAGAGTCAAATTGACACCTGTCTCTAAGAATGCAGACAGGGATATGCTTCAGGAAGCCTAGTCCACTGCACTCTTAGATACAAGCCTCACCACCTAGGCTCCCCAGGAAAGCCCAAACATGTACCATTTTTCCCCATATTTAAAAAGTGACGCATGTAGGTAGATGCGTCATTTTTTAAACCTTTGCGCCACATTATACTCAAAAATGTAAAAACCATTTATTTTCCCCAAAATCGTTTTTGACATCACATTTAGGAAACACAGCACAGATCATATTTACAATCATCTGCCTCACAGCAGAGATATGACTGAGGCAAAATCGTGCACCTGCCTCACAACAGGAATAAGACTGAGGCAAACGCTTTCAGATGGAGCTTCACAATTTTACAAAATACAATTCCTCTAAGCAAACAAACTCAATATGCTTCCTACACTGATTTAAAACACAGGTAACATCATTGTAAAGAGTCAAATTGACACCTGCGTCTAAGAATGCAGAAAGGTATATGCTTCATGAAGCCTAGTCCACTGCACTCTTAGACACAAGCCTCACCACCGACGCTCCCCAGGAAAGCCCAAACAAGTACCTTTTTGCCCCATATTTAAAAATTGACGCATGTAGGTAGATGCGTCACTTTTTAAACCTTTGCACCACATTATACTCAAAAATGTAAAAACCATTTATTTTCCCCAAAATCGTTTTTGACATCACATTTAGGAAACACAGCACAGATCATATATACAATCATCTGCCTCACAGCAGAGATAAGACTGAGGCAAAATCTTGCACCTGCCTCACAACAGGAATAAGACTGAGGCAAACGCTTTCACATGGAGCTTCACAATTTTACAAAATACAATTCCTCTATGCAAACAAACTCAATATGCTTCCTACACTGATTTAAAACACAGGTAACATCATTGTAAAGAGTCAAATTGACACCTGCGTCTAAGAATGCAGACAGGTATATGCTTCATGAAGCCTAGTCCACTGCACTCTTAGATACAAGCCTCACCACCTAGGCTCCCCAGGAAAGCCCAAACATGTAAATTTGTTCCCCATATTTAAAAAGTGACGCATGTAGGTAGATGCGTCACTTTTTAAACCTTTGCACCACATTATACTCAAAAATGTAAAAACCATTAATTTTCCCCAAAATAGCACAGATCCTATTTACAAACATCTGCCTCACAACAGGTATAAGACTGAGGCAAAAGCTTTCACATGGAGCTTCACAATTTTACAAAATACAATTCCTCTATGCAAACAAACTCAATATGCTTCCTACACTGAGTTAACACAGGTAACATCATTGTAAAGAGTCAAATGTATTTCTATTAAACATGCACACATTCTTTATTCCTTTTAAAAAATGTAAAAACCATTCATTGTTCCCAAAATCGTTTTTGACATCACATTTACAAAACACAGCACAGGTCCTATGTAGAAGCATTCCATGTCACGACTAAAACTTCACAATTTTACAAAATACAATTACTCTATGCAGTAAAAACTTTTTACCAAGCATTATCAAAAAGCATGACACAAAGCAACATTAAAAAAACACAATTTGCTTCCGAATCTTCTCCATAGAGTATACAAGTCTCTATGTATATTAAATGAATCATAACTCACCTTTACAAATATTTTAGGAGATTCAGAACAGTGCCAGATACACACACCAATATTTCTTTAGCAGAGCAAAAGGTATGTTCTCCAGACACTGCAAACCATAAAGGCACAGAAAACCTCTAATTCTACACACATATTGCTCATGGTAACCAATCAAATCTCTTCCCTCTGTATTTTCAAACCAACACCCTTCCCCCCCTCAGCCCTTTCTACCTGTTACCATAGCAACGCCCTCCTCACTGAGCTCCCAGGGTTAAAAGTTTATTCTACAATGTTGCAAATCACCTCATCAAGGATGTTTGACCTGCGAATACACCAGCTTTTCTGGTGCAAGGTTTCTTTAAATGACTTTTTTTTAACCATTCAAATTACTTCTTACACAGAACACAACCATGCACCCTAACTTTCAGTTTTCAACTATCTCATTCTACCAATCATTGCAAAGAGCACTGAAACTACACAGTTTTTTTTTTGCAAACTCCTATTGTTCCAACTGCCATTTCTTTTCCACACTTCATCTGACTGCATCAGAATATCCTCTCACCATGTATTCTGTCTGGATTATTGGACATAGCTATATCCACTGGGCGCAGAGGTATGCAGCTACCAGAAATTTTCACAACCTTGACTTACCAAATGTGAAGATTAAGTGGATTGGCCAGAGAGGATTGAAATGTCACCAATTGATACCATTGGTGAAAACCTTTTTGCATTTTCCACACCCTGACCTTTTAATTGTGCACTGTGGAGGAAATGACTTGGGCACGTTGACTGGGGTAGGTCTGGAAATGCTTATAAAGGACACCTTTGATCAATTGATGGCACTTTTTCCTCAAACTGCCTTGGTATATTCCAATATATGCCAAAGGCAGAAATGGAAGTGGTCCAATCAATTTTGTCCACAATTTGAGAAAGCACGGAAACATGTGAATAAATCTGTTTCTGCTTACATGAGAGACTATGGAATGGGTTCAATATACAATAATAACTTGCGTTACAACATGAAAGATATCTACAGGGAAGATGGTGTGCACTTTTCAGATGAGGGGAATAGAATATTCCTCCTGAATTTAAGACTGTGCATTGGTACCTACTTGTAGGTACCTAAATCAGCCACAGAACCCAAAAGCCCTTTTCAGGGCTACCCTATCTCTGATCACTCCAAATGATTATCTTTTTCTAACTTTTTTCACTATTTTTCACCATAGTACGCTCCCCGGTACGCTTCCCGGTGCGCGTAACGGGCGCTTCCCCCGCGAAAAAGTTTTGTTTTTTTGTTTGCCTATTTGGGCCTCCTAAGACCCCCTCAGAAAACCTAGAGGGTCAAGGAGTGCCTACGATGCCCCCTTATACCCATTCCCAACGTTGTTTGTCCTCCATTTTCTGTCTTAAATCTACCGAAACACAAAATGGAGGACTCCCGTAGCGCTGCCGGTAGGCGTACCGGGGCGCACCGGGAAGCGCTCTAAAAAATATGTTAAAAGTTAATTTACATAAAACCCCCGGGAGACACTTTCACCAAATATAGAATAGCTCATACTACATACCAATCCCTACCATTTTCCCAAATTCGATGGAATTCCATTGAGCCATTTAGCCTGTAGACCTCTCTAAATACCCTGAGGTAAATTACTTCACAAAAACACATCTGAAGTGTTAGAATTGACAACCAATTAAAATGTTACTTTCATTTTCTATTTTTTTTTCCTGACATTTGATTGGTTATGTACATGAATATAAATGAAAAATGAGAGAGAAACACGGCCATTTTGACTACAACTACCTGAGGTACATCTTGAAAGGATTTTCGCATTTTGTCTTCTTCACCTCTCTGTAAAGTAAGTTGATAATTTGTAAGGTGCACTTTAAGTTATTTTTTAAAAACGTTTTCTGATAGTTATTTACTGTCCCTCTGCTATAGTTATAGATAGAGATAGGCTCCTCTGTTATATTTATGGATTGACTTAGGCTTCTCTGCTATAATTATGAATTTACTTACGTTTCTTCACACGCACTTTTTTATATTTCTACTTCCTGCCTGTTACCATACATTGTCCAAAGTTAACTTCACTGTTAAAAAATCAAAACTACCTGTCTGAACTTAAACCCAACAGTGCCATATTTCTACTGATTTATTTTTTATGCAAATTTCAGCAAAAAATGGAAGGAGAACAGAACGTTTCCTTTGAAATTGTCCTAGAGATGAACAATGAGGAAATCATTGAACCCAATGACTTGGAATTCATGGATGAATCACGGGACCATGAACTTCTACAATGTGTAGAATCTGTGGATTTGTTAATTCAATATGAGGACGTTTCTGACAGTCAAATGTTGGAAGTTATGTTCACTCAAAATGAGGACATTTCGGACAGTCAAATGTTAGACGTTCTTTCAAATTTTGAAAATGAATCTAAAAAATAAATTTATATTTAATAATTCTAAAATTGTTTGAGACATTATTCATTTTTATATGTAAATCTTAAACTACTACCAAATTGATTATAATATAAAGTCAAACCTATAGTATACTGTGCAACTTTTTTGTTTTACATAGTAATTTTGCTCATAGATACTTCCTTTCTCCCACGATATTATCTCCAATGTGTATTTGACATCTCTTTTTCATCTCCTGCCTCCATGTTCTTTATGTTTTCCTGACAGACTATGGTATGGATTCCATATACCACAATAACTTCTATAACAACATGCAAATTATCTTCAGAGTAAACGGTGTACATTGAATTTAAGACTCTGCATTGGTACCTACATGTTGGTACTTAAATCACCCACACAACACAACAACTCTATTCAGAGATACCCTACCTCTAAGCACTTTAAATTATTATTTTAGTGTTTCACTGAGTTTTCCCCATGTGTGGGGGTGGGGAGGTGTGTGTGGGGGGTGTGCGGGGTGTGTCTGTAAGGTTTGTATGTGTGTGTGTGTGTCTGGGGGGGATGAGGTGTATATCTGTGTGGGGTATGTGGGTGTGGGTGGGGATGTGGGTGTGTAAAGTGTGTGTGTGGGTGTGGGTGTGTGAGGTGTTTCGGTGTAGGTGGAAGTGTGGGTGTGTGAGGTGTGTGTGGGGTGTGTGTGGGTGTGGGGAGTATGTGTATAGGATGTGTGTGTATGTGTGGATGTGTCTGTGAGGTGTGCGTGTGTGTGTGGGGGGAGGTGTGTGGGATGTGTGAGGTGTGTCTGTGAGGTATCTGTGTGTGCATGTGTGTGTGCTGGGGGGGTGAGGTGTGTGTGTGTGTCTGGGTGTGTGGGATGTGTGGTTGTGGGTGTGGATGTGTAAGGTGTCGGTGTGGGGTGTGAGGTGTTTGGGTGTGGGTGGAGGTATGCGTGTGTGAGGTGTGTGTTTGTGTGGGGGGTGGGGTTGTGTGCGTGTGGGTGTGTGTGGGACGTACTTGTAGGTACCTAAAACAGCCACAGAACCCAAAAGCTCTTTTCAGAGCTACCCTACCTGTAATCACTCAAAATGATTATTTTACACTATTATTTTCACTATTTTTCACCAAAGTACGCTCCCCAGTACGCTCCCCGGTGCGCGTACCGGGCGCTCCCCCCGCGAAAATCGAGGGACCCTTTTATGGCCCCCACATCAAACCTAGGGGGTCAGGGGGGGTGTACCCTGCCCCCTTTTGGTCATTTCCCCCTTTGTTTTTTGCCACCTCTTGTGTCTCGATCCTACCGAGACACAAGATGGCGGCCGCTGCGGACTGTTTCGAATGTTTACAGACACCCGAGAGCCAATCAGCTTCCCGTGCGCAGGTCGCGTGGCGCGCCCGGAGCGCTCCCCGGTATGCGCACCGGGGTGCGCTTACAGATATATACATTTTTTTGAACCTAAATTACTCAAAATCCTCTGGAGAACATATCATGAGACATAGCAAAGGCACATCGGGCTACCAGTCCCTGCAATTTTGCCAAGTTTGGTGAAAATCCATTCAGCCGTTCGAGCTAAAAGTGCGACAGACCGCCCTATGGAAATTAACATGGGGAAAACACGTTTTGGGACCCCCTTTTATCTCGGCCCCCGCTTGACGAATCCCCCCCAAACTTTCAGGGAAGGAGTGGAGAGCCGCGAGGCAAAGTTGCTGATTCCTCAACCGGCGCCAAAGTTATTCCAAATAGAATATTGCGATTTCCCTATGGAAATCAATCCTAACTATAACTACCTACTGGCGACCGCCAGTAGGTAATATATATATATATATATATATATATATATATATATATATATATATATATATATTCACTGAAAAAACATAGGTTTCAGACATGTTATAGTTAGGAATTATCATTTAAAAAACCTTAGAAATTCACTAAAAAAACATAGTTTTTAGGGGTGTTATAGTAAGTTGGATATTTCACTCGTACAAAACCATTGAAATTCCCGCGTTATAGTTAGTTCTACGAACTATAACTCGCGCGCCCGCAATCCACTGCTAATGATGTCACATATTACATCATTCATGACATGGTCAGTGACATCACTGATGACATCTCAAATGACATCACTGATGACACCATCCAGTCAATGTGGTCTGCTTCGATATTTAAATAAGTATTATATATATATAGCAATCTGCCTCGAAGACTGAGTGGATGTATAAGTGTCTGAATGGAGGATTTAGTAGCAATGGAATTGACTGTCTAAGTGACAAATTTAAAGTGTCTCACTAAATATATGGGATAGTGATTAAACTGAGTGAATTCCTGTATCACTCTATCTCTTGTTGTGTAAACTACTACATAAGTTGGTTACTAGTTATGTGAAAGTCTATATTAGTTATAATTAGTTAAGTGAGTATTTGTATGGAATAGTGAATTAATGTATGTGTGGTTGGGTGGGAGTTGTGTGACTGTCCAAAGATGTGTAAATAGTTGATTTAGTAGGTATATGAGGTTAAGACTGTATGTGGAAACAGTTGTTTGGGTGAGTGAATCTCTTTATGGGTGTGGTGATGAGTAAATATATTTCTCATTGATACATGTCCAACAAACTAGAAATATAAAATGCAGTGTATGTGACAGTTGTTGTATATAAATAAGTATACATAAGACTCAGTGATTGTATGAGTGACATATGGATAACTGTATACTTGGTAATAGTATGAGTTACTATCTATATGAATAAATAAAGTGGTGTTTGTGTAAGTGTGTAGCTTAGTAAATATAAGTACGACCAATTGTTTGCATAAGTGAGTAGGATGTCTGCATAAGTGAATAGGATGTGTGCTGGTGTGCAATGTTGATGTAGGTGTATAAGTATATTTAATAGTGTTCTATTGATCTTTGTTAGCATGTATGAGTGAATCTATAGGTAAGTATTTAGATGTGTGTATAGATGTAAGAATCACTGAGTGGGTTTTTAGAAACTTGTATTGGTGTGTCAATGGTTTCAAATATGGTACTCCGTATTTTATAATGAGTGTTGAAAGGTTATACTAGTGTATGATAAGATGTATCAGATTGTCACGTGGATGATGTCAGCAGTGATGTCATCAGTGGTGTCATTTGAGATGTCATCAGTGATATCATCAGTGATGTCACTGACCATGTCATGAATGATTTAATATGTGACATCATCAGCAGTGGATTGCGGGCGCGTGAGTTATAGTTAGTAGAACTAACTACAACGCAGGAATTTCAATGGTTTTGTACGAGTGAAATGTCCAACTAACTATAACATCCCCAAAACCTATGGTTTTTTCGGTGAATTTCAAAGGTTTTTTAAATGCTAATTCCTAACTATAACATGTCTGAAACCTCTGGTTTTTTCAGTGAATTTCAAAGGTTTTGTAAATGACAATTTTTAAATGTATTAATTCTTATATTTATTTTTTTGATACTGATTTACTTTTTTTTTAACTATTTGTTTTTAGATATTTTATTTTATTATTACATTATAATTACATTATACATTACATTACAAAATATACTTTCTCAGAATGAATTACTTTAGTTTAAATACTTTGCAAATAGGCAATAGAGTTTTAAGTACAGTAGTTACAGTTGTTGCAATGGACAACACAATTTCAAACACAATGCAACATTGAGCTTAATGGGAATTTCTAGTTAAATGCAATTAGTTACTTTATGGATTACTTTTCTAGCCACAGGACTGGATCCTAGATTCAGTCCTGGGACATCTCCTGTAAACAGTTGAGTAAAATCGTTTTGGTTACAGTAGTGAATTTTAAGGAATATTATTGTATTTTAAAAGTTGACAGAAACTTTTTCACATAGAATCACCAATGTTTCAGGAGAGACTGGGGTCTCTCCCGATAACAGGTGAGTAAATCGGAATTCGTTGTTCGGCTGATTTTAGGTGAATATTTTAAAACTCCACACTTAGAATAATTTCCAAGTGAAGCCAGTCAATGTTACCCTATGGAAGGAAATTCACTTAGCAGCTAAGTAGTGTTCTCGTTACTTTTTCTTACTCAGTGGTGGATCCTGGATCCAGCACTGGTGCATCTCCTGTAAACAGTTGAAAGAATGCGTTTAAGTCTTACAGGCGATTTGTTAGGAATATTTGTAGTTTGTGAAAATAAACACTTAGAAACTTTTCTGGTGAAAACCAGACAATGGATTCCTATGAAAGGAAATACAAGTTACTGGTAAGTATGGTTAGAATTACTTTTCAGGGTCAGTGCTGGGCTAAAAGATGCAGCACTGGGTTAGCTCCTGATAACAGGTGAATAAATCGGAATTCGTTGTTCGGATGATTTTAGGTGAATATTTAAAAGTTGCAAAACTCCACACTTAGAAGAATTTCCAAGTGAAACCAGTCAATGTTAGCCTATGGAAGGAAATTCAAGTTACTGGTAAGTAAGGTTAGAATAATTTTTTAGGATCAGTACTGGGCTCAAAGATGCTGCACTGAGGTCTCTCCTGATAACAGGTGAGTAAATCCGAATTCGTAGTACATCCAGTAAGCGCCACAGAGCTGTGTAGCAGAAAGATGTTAAAAGGGGCACGGCCTGCACCACCTCTCTACAACGCAGCGCATTGGCGCTTCCTGTAAGCACCTGGTGGGCTACTTGACCCCCATGGTCCCTCATGTTTGAGGTGGAATTTTTTCCCCAACTTAAAACGCGCCACAGGGCGTTTGCACACATCACGTCAGGCCCCTCCCCTCCCCTCCCTTCACCACTGTGTAAATGCGCCCTGTCACCGTTCTAAGTTGAGAGATTAAGTACCCTTCAATCCTA
This sequence comes from Lissotriton helveticus, assembly GCF_964261635.1. NCBI lineage: Eukaryota > Metazoa > Chordata > Amphibia > Caudata > Salamandridae > Lissotriton > Lissotriton helveticus. The sequence continues at coordinate 829,208,842 of NC_136067.1, forward strand.
AGGGTCCCTAGGGTCAAACTAGCCCACTAGGTACCTCCAGTAAGCGCCACAAAGCTGCGTTGCAACGAGGTGTAAAAAGGGGAGTGGCCCCTGAACACCTGTCTGCAACGCAGCTCCCTGGCGCATACTGGAGATACCTGTTGGCCTATTTGGCCCTCAGGGACCCTCAGTATTGAAAGAGAATTAATTCCCGAACTTAAAACGCGCCACAGGGCGCGTTTCCACAGTGGTGAAGGAAGGAGGCGTGGCGTAAGGTGATATGTCTGCAAGCACACCCTGTGGCGTGTTTAAAGTTAGAGAATGAATTCCACCTCAAGCCTGTGGGTCCCTGGGGGCCAACTAGCCCACCAGGTCCCTCCAGTATGCGCCAGGAGGCTGCGTTGCAGATAGGTGTCCAAAGGCAAGCCCCTTTTTACAACACTCTACAACGCAGCTCTGTGGCGCTTACTAGAGGTACCTGGTGGGCTAGTTGGCCCCCAGGGACCCTCAGTATTGACAAGGAATTAATTCCCCAACTTAAACCCCGCCACATGGCGTGTTTGCACACATGTGAACTCAGGCCCCGCCCCCTCCCTTCACCACTGTGCAGTTGGGGAATGAAGTCCCTTTGATCCTGGTGGTCCCTGGGGTCCAACTAGCCCACCAGGTACCTCAAGTAAGCGCCACAAGGCTGCGTTGCAGAGAGGTGTAAAAAGGGACGTGGCCTGGAGCACCTCTCTGCAACGCAGCCCTGTGGCGCTTACTAGAGGTACCTGGTGGGCTAGTTGGCCCCCCAGTATTGAAGGGGAATTAATTTCCCAATTTAAAACGCGGCACAGAGTGCGTTTGCAGAATGTGTTTTTGTGAGGGGGCGGGGCCTAGGGACGATCGCGTCTTTTTAAAAAAAAACAAATTGAAAGGGGGGCAGTGTGGCCCCCTTCCTTTTACTTTTTTGGGGCCCTGGGGACCCCATCCCCCAGGGCCTGAGCCCCAAATATATATTTTTACATTTTTTTTACGAGAAGGGGGACGCGTGGCCTCCCTTCCGTGGCCAATTCTGGGCCCCGGGACCCCATCCCCTGGGGCATGGCCAATTCATTAATTTTTTTATGAGAGGGCTGCATAGCCCCCTGCTTAGGCCACTTCAAGGCCCCAGGGACCCCATCCCCCGGGGCCGGCCTTTTTTTGTTTTATATATATATTTGTTCTTACTGGGGAGGTGGGGCAGCGTGGCCCCCCTCCCGGGCCACTGGTAGCCCCAGGGACCCATCACCGTTGGGGTCTGTGGGAGGGTCCCCTATGCCCCCACGGTCCTGCCGGCTCCCTGCCTCCTGCGGGAGCCAGCATTGCTTTTCCATATGGGGAGCAGCTAACATGCTGCTCCCCATATGGAAAAGCAACTTGTTTTGCTTCATTGAAGCGAGAGCAGGTTTCCCTGCTCTCGCTTTAATGAAGCAAAGCAGAGTTGCAAAGGCAGGGTGGGAGCCGCGAGGCTCACGCCCTGCCATTGCAAACAGCAGTGTCCCGGGGGTGGGTACCCTGGGACACTGCAGGGGCTGGCCCTGGGGGGTGGCGGTCCCCAGGGCCTATACAAGGCTCCAGGAGGGGAGCTGCGTGGCCCCCCTCCCACATTTTTTACAAGCCCCAGGGGTGGCGGTCCCCAGGGCTGGGGGGGCCTCAGAGCCCCCCTTTCCAAATGTTTTTAAGCCCTGGGGGTGGTAGTCCCCGGGGCTGGTGGGGCCCGAGAGCCCCCCACACATTTCAAAGAAGCCCCGGGGGTGGCGGTCCCAGGGGCTGCAGGGGGGGCCCCGTGAGCCCCCCACATATATTAAATTAGAGCCCCGGGGGTGGTGGTCCCCGGGGTTGTCGGGGCCTCAGAGCCCCCCCAGCTAATGTTTTAAAGCCCCGGGGGTGGCGGTCCTCGGGGCTGGGGGGACCTGAGATCCCCCACCCATTTTAAACAAGCCCCAGGGCTGGCGGTCCCCGGGGCTGCAGGGGGGCCCGTGAGCCCCCCGCATATATTAACTAAGAGCCTCGGGGATGGCGGTCCCAGGGGTAGTGGGGGGGGATTGGGATCCCCCACACTTTTTTTTATAATGCCCCTGGGATTTGGCCCCCTGGGGGAAAATTACAATATTTAGCACAGGAGACAGCGTTTCTCTTTTTTTATTTTGGTAGGTTGTAAGGATCCTACGTGCATCCCGCTATTAAAAAAAACAAAAACATTTTTGGCCCTGAGCAAGCCTAGGGGGTCAGGGTGTGTCTACCCTGCGTTTTGCGGCGTTTGTTTTGGGTTTCTTGTGCCTCGGTTCTACTGAGTTCTACTGAGGCACAAGATGGCTGCCAACACTTCCTGATTTGGAATGTTGACAGCCAATTAAAATACAGCTCTTGCACAGCAGGGTGCGTGCAGGCTGCGCTTAGGGTACGCGGATCCACTGCGCCCATATATATAAATAATTTAACTGTAATTTTTCATAAACAACTGAACGGATTTACACCAAATAAGCAAATGGCACGAGTCTGAACCAAGGACCACCTCGTTGCCAAATTTGGTGTAATTCCGTTTAGCCATTCGGGCTGTAGCTGCGGCATGGGGAAAACGCGTTTTGGGACCCCCTTTTTTCTCGGCTCCTGCTTGATGAATCATCGTGAATCTTAAACGATAGGAGCGGACCAAAGCTGGCCAAAAAGTTTGGAAATGTTTGCGCAGGTTCGTCAATCGGCGCCAAAGTTATTCCAAATAGAATGTTGTGGATTTCCTATGGGTAATAGGTCCTAACTATAACTACCTACTGGCAACCGCCAGTAGGTAATATATATATATATATATATATATATATATATATATATATATATATATATATATATATATATATATATATATTAATAAATATATATTTATTACCTACTGGCGGTCGCCAGTAAGTATATATAGTTAGGACCTAGTTTCCATAGGAAATCCGCAACATTCTATTGGGAATAACTTTGGCGCCGGTTGATGAATCTCCACGAATTTCTCAAAGAAGATGGCCCGCTCTGAGAAAAAAGGGGGGTCCCAAAACGTGTTTTTCCCATGTTATTTTCCATAGGATGATTAGACACGGCTACAGCCCGAACCGCTGAACGGAATTACACCAAACTTGGCAAAATGGTTGGGACTGGTACGCAGTAGGGCCTTTTGTTTAAATGGTGTAAATCCGTCCAGTAGTTGTTGAGAAAATTGAATTTGAAAAAAAAAATATATATATATAAGCTTACTGTAAGCTTACTGTACTCTGTACCTTCCCGAGTATGAGCTGCATTCTGATTGGCTGCCAATGTCTGTCAACACTCCAAAACAGAAATTGTTGGCAGCCATCTTGTACCTCGGTAGACTGAGGCACAGGAAAGCTGAAAAACAAACGTGTAGAACTCAAAAAGGGGGCAGGGTAGAAGCACCCTGACCCCCTAGGCCTGCTCAGGGGGTCCCACAAGGTCCCCCAGGCCCAAAAAATATATATTTTTTTTAAATCGCGGATTACGCGCACCGTACGCGTACCCCTGCTCCCTTTGCGTGTTTTCCACCTTTGTTTCACTGCTTTCTTGTGCCTTGGTTCTACCGAGGCACAATATGACTGCCAACACTTCCTGGTTTGGAGTGTTGACAGACAGTGGCAGCCAATCAGCATGCCTTCCCGAAAAAGCTGCTTGCTCATTGGCTGTCAACACTTCTAACCAGGAAGTGTTGGCATCCATCTTGTGCTAGATAGACCGAGGAACAAGAAAGCAGAAAAACAAACATGAAGAACACAAAAAGGGGTCAGGGTAGATTCACCCTGACCCCCTAGGCCTGCCCAGGTGGCCTCACAAGGACAAAAAAGGCCCACATTTTATTTATAAAAAACCTGGTCTGTTTTTTTTTAAATTACCCCCTGGGGGGACCAAATCGCGGCGGCATAGTGATAAAGAAGTGGGGGGGGTCCACAATCCCCCCCACACTTCCCCGGGAACCGCCGCCCCCGGGGCAAAGCAACGCAGCCCCTTGGCGCATACTGGAGGCTCCTGGTGGGCTACTTGGCCCCCAGGGACCCCCAGTATGCAAGGGGAATTAGTTCCTATTCTGAAAACACGCCAGGGGTTGCGCTGCAGAGAGGTGTAAAAAAGGGTGTGGCCTCATTACACCTCTCTGCAATGCAGCCCCCTGGCGCATACTGCAGGTTCCAGGTGGGCTAGTTGCCCCCCAGGGACCCCCAGTATGCAAGGGGAATTAGTTCCCCCTCTGCAAACACGCCCGGGGGCTGCGTTGCAGAGAGGTGTAAAAAAGGGTGTGGCCTCATTACACCTCTGTGCAATGTAGCTCCCTGGCTTATACTGGAGGCTCCTGGTGGGCTAGTTGCCCCCCAGGGACCCCCAGTATGCAAGGGGAATTAGTTCCTCCTCTGCAAACGCGCCAGGGGTTTGAGATGTCATCAGTGATGTCACTGACCATGTCATGAATAATCTAATATGTGACATCATCAGCAGTGGATTGCGGGTGCGCGAAATATAGTTAGTACAACTAACTATATAGGAGCAATTTCAATGGTTTTGTATGAGTGAAATGTCCAGCTAACTATAACACCCCTAAAACTTATAGTTTTTTGAGTGAATTTCAAAGGTTTTTTAAAAGCTAATTCCTAACTATATAAGGCCTGAAACCAATGTTTTTTTCAGTGAATATATATATATATATATATATATATATATATATCCACAAAACGGAGCCCACGGGGGTATAAGAGAAATGGTTTATTATCGCAAATGCATTTCGGTTCAGTTACCTTCTTCAGTGCTAAAAACGTTTTAAAATATCGCTCCGCTTTTAATCCTTACTAATAAGCACTCCATTGGAGGGCAAGAACCAATCAGAAACAACCCATTTCGCATCGGCATGAATAACAGGTAATAGGGGCCCCAATGTCCCATAATTCACCATTTTTCAATTTACGTTATTCAGGTCTTGTATGGCCTTTGTCATTTGGCCCAATGCTGGTGTCGTCTCACATGGTCTCACATGGGTAGCCGCTGTTTGTCATTTCAAAAACTGAGCTACTCCCCTCGACAGCCGCTGATATCCAAACACACAGACATCTGTGGGTGTCCCTCATATGGTCGAGGAACCCCTGACTCCATAGCCGGCATCCTTGCAAGAAGACAGCGGCCGGCAGCGGCAGTTCAGGCACGCCAAAAAACATCCCAAAACACATTTCCACCAGGCAGCCGAACACAAAAGCGGGTGCATCCGTAGACGGCAGGTGAGTCGGGGTCACTACTACGCTACTCTCTTACTACCGACCAATATATGATACACGCTGGTTTACTGATTCACTCTCCCGATGCCCCCACTCAGTGTTCTCTCTATACCAAAACATTGGTATAAGCCATCCACACACCCAAGGTGTACCTGAACACCTCTGTAGTGGGATCAATGACTTGTGTCATCTTATATTACTTGTTTACCTGATTGTATATTGATACGATTTATGCATGTTATTATTATCCTACCATGTTAGTGACTATTATACTGCTTCCATTATCTCTGTTCAGCCCTACTGTCCCTACCCTGTCTTTGTGAAGCGCTCTGATATCTGTAAGGATCTTGTTCGCGCTATATAAAACTTTGAATAAATAAATAAACTCCAAAAAACGGAGCACACCGGGGTTTAAGAGAAATGCATTTGCGATAATAAACCGTTTCTCTTAAACCCCGGTGTGCTCCGTTTTTTGGAGTTGTTGTGGAACATGACGGAGTTTGTGCGTCATGCGTCCATCAAAGGAGAGAGGAAGAGAGAGAGGGAAAGAAAAAGTGAGAGGAAGACAGAGAGAAAAAGAAAGAAAGAGTGAGTGAGAGGAAGACAGAGAGAAAGAGAGAAACAGTGAGAGTGAGAGGAAGTGAGAGAGAATAAGAAAGAAAGAGTGAGAGGAAGAGAGAGAGAAAGAGAGAAATAGTGTGAGAGGAAGAGAGAGAGAAAGAGTGTGAGGGAGAGAGAGGAAGAGATGAGGGACACTGAGTGCCCACACTGTGGACAAAACCCTCTCAGCTCACCTTTATGCCACCGCTGTGTCCCCAACCACGTTCTGGGACCTAGTGAAACTCTCTAGCTCCCACATCTGAAACATAGTACAGACTTAGTAATGACAGAGTATATACGACTGCGTATGCCTAGATCGCTGTGCTGCCTTTGTGCAACCTGCTGTACCCCATCCACTCCCGCCATCCAGATGTATGTACCCTCCGCTGCGCACCCAGGGTTCACTGCTCACCTTTTCGCGGACAGGGCCCCCTCCACATCAGGCAGCACCGCTCTGCAAGCCAACAAGTCTTACATTTGGTGCTGCGTCTTGATTTTGCCATGGCAAATGACATACTACATCCGGACCACTAGGATGGGGCATCACCGTGGCGGTGTGACTGTGCCGGCCGCAGTGCAACCGTTGCGAGCAACTCTAAAATGATGTAGAGCACGTGCGCTCTGACTTTTTTACTAGTAGGGTAACGTGTCCTGTGACGCCTGTGCTAGATGGGTGTGGTGTGGGTGTTTACCAGGGAGGGAGTGGCTGTGGCATACTGACAACTAGACGTGTGACCTTATGCGGGTGTCCGTGTTGTAGTGCTGCCATCACCCGAGTCGCAAGCGCCAATGTGTCACTCTGTGAGCCAAGTCACACAACATGGCCAACATGGAAGGTACTGGGAATCCCTGACCCTCTGTGTAGATATGACTCTTTATTACACATTCAGTGGCGTGTTGCAGCTGTAGCAATACAGGGCAATGGAAAGTTCAAGTTTCAGTTTTTGGCACATGGAGGGCAGCCAATTAGAGACAAGCTCGTCGGAGTTTGGCAGCGCCAACATATGTACTTATACAATCACTTTGCCAATCACTTATAAATTCACTGCTGAGGATCCCTAAGGTGAAGAAAGCTCGTATGGGAGGCAGATCCTTTAGGTATTTAGCGGCAAACCACTGGAATAAACTCCCAGTAGACCTACGCTTGGAACAATCAGAAACGAGGTTTCGAGCTAAATTAAAAACCTACCTCTTTGTCAGATAATGGTCTGCCTGGTAGCTAAATTTCCCTGTTATCCGCCTCTCCCATTGTCAGCGCGGGGACACGCCGGTGTGCGTAACTCAGCGCTCTACAAATGCCCCTATTATTATTATTATTATTATACACTCTGCTTGCAGTACTGTAATGATCCAGTCTCTACATACGTACTTGTGCAATGACAGAGACAAAGTTACATAACCAAAGTTTCCCCCCACTGTCAAAGGTAAGTTGGTTGCATACGCTGTCCAGAACACAATGTAATGTGGTAGGGCCCAGGGGCAGCATGTTGCATACATAATGAACACACAGACACAGATAGATAGTGGAAGTGGGCCTGACTCCTTTTCATTACCAGGGTCACATGTTCAGTGACGTCTGTGCTGGATGCGTGTGGGGTGAGTGTAAGCCAGCACTCAGGGAATGGTTGGTGCTGGCAACAAGTACAACAGTAATCATTGCATCAGACACAGAGATTCAATCATAAAGGGTCAATGATTTGTGCTGCAGTAAAGTAGGGGAACCAGATTTGAAATAATACACAAAAGATTCTATCGTAAAGGGTCCATGACTTGTGGTACACTGAGGTAGGGGTACCAGATGTGAAATTATACACAAAATATTGTATCATAAAGGGTCCATGAGTTGTGCTGCACTGATTTAGAGGTATCAGAAGCATTTAGTGTCTGTGCAGCCATCGATGATGCGTGGTGCGGGCGAGCCGCACTGGGAGCAATGTGTGTTGCCTACTGGACTGAGTTATCTGCAATTGCATCTCGATGTGAATTGTGAACCCTGCTATCCACAGTGTACATCAAAGGCAGTAGTCAGAACAGACGTCGAGGAATGCTTTTAGTCACTTCCTCTTGACAAAATTCTAGGACATAGAGTACAATTCTCTCTGCAATAAATAAATCATGTCTCAATTTAAATTGTGAGCTCTGCTGACCACAGCGTAGGTGTAAGGAACAAAAGATGAAACATTTATGAAATACAGTGACAAAATCTTGGTTCTTCTGAGTACAGTTGTAAAGTACGGTATTCTTCTTCACACACTCATGGGGGTTCCTTTAGCTTTTTACATCGGGAACAATTCAATAGTATCTCCTATCAGTTCTTTTGAATGTAAAGGTTATATAGTATAATGTTCATAAATGTATTCTTTTCTTGAATTCTCCACTTTTTCTATTTGTCCACTTGAAATATGTGTTTCATCTTCTAAAGTAATTTTTTCTTCTTCTTCTTCTACATTTACAGTTTTATAGTAAATATTGTTTTGCACCAGATATAATATATCCTTTTGGACTTTCATGACATCTACTAACTCTTTCCATATTTTCCGACTCTTTGTGGGTACACCATTAACAAGAATGACTACAGGTTCACTATCCTCTCTTTCTACATCACCAGTTTCAACATTTTTCTTAAAATCTAAAGGTAAATACACAACTCTTCCTTTTAAACCTCTTTTTAGATCCATTGGAGACAGCTTACCTGTTTTAGGTTGCATACGAATTATAGCCTGAAAAGGGTGCACAGATTGTATAAGGATGGCCTCATATGTATTTAAATCTTTAAGTTCAGGAGGTATAGCTACTAATTATAAGTCATTATGGACAGCTCTAGATGGCATTTTGTTTTCTTCTAATTTATTATAACAATATTTACAAATATATTGTTCAGTAACTAACTCAAAACGACCTTCCACAAAGAGATAAGCAGCTAATTCTTTCCATTCATCATTGTTTTCCTTTTCTCTTTTTAAAAACACATCTACATTCCTAGTTTGAATTTTATAATGAGTACGTCGACAACAAATACAAACATAGTTGGGAGTTTCACCAGAAACTACTTTAAACTTTGTTATTTTTTTTTTTTAATTTCACATCAGTACTATCTTCCATCTCTTCTTCAACACCTACACTTCATCACCATTTCTTTTTACATCCAACAATGAACCATGCAAAAGAGCTGTATTCATTTTTATTTAGACATAATGCAGGACTTTTCACGTAGTAAAAAATCTTCTCACTAACTTTCGCATTTCGGAATGATGTACTGCTAACATTCTTAAATGATGAAAACGACTTTGACACACTTTCCTAGAAAGACAAGACAGAGAATGACCTTGCAACCCTGTATTTTTTCGCACTTTGCAAGGATCCAGTCCTTGTAATATCTTAATCTTCTGTTTCACAGTTTTTCTTCCATATTGTCTTAAGAAATTTAGTAAAATATCAATAGATTGTTGATGTATACTACTATAATCCCATGTAAACACTGGAGCCTCCATTGGACTTCCTCAGCTGTTACTTGTTTAACATTTCTAGGAACTATCTTTTCTTTTTCAATTGGAGAGACATTTTTCACTTCATAACAATGACCACAGGTATCAACTTCATGCAGTAATCTATTTTGTTGAAAATAACAAAATATTGTATCATAAAGGGTCCATGAGTTGTGCTGCACTGAGTTAGTGGCTCCTGAAGCACACAGCGTGTGCGCACCCTGCGATGATGCTATAGTTGATATCAAAAAAATTCTTGAAACAAGGATGCTAAAAGGATATTATGTAGGTTTAAGGGACGTTGTAGTTAGTTGCCTACTGCACTCTGTAATTAATGAATGAAGACACAATTTAAATTGTGAGCCCTGATGACCGCAGTGTAGGCAGGAGGCAGCGGTCAGCAAGAGCCCACCGCCACGTGGCATTGAGTTGAGCTGCACAGTTATTGGCAATTCAGCATGTATGCAGCTAGCGATGATAAGTGGTGCGCTGAGTTAGTGGCACCTGAAGCAACCAGCATGTGCGCACCCTGCGATGATGCGTGGTCCGAGCGGGCTGCAATGGGAGCAATGTTTTTCCCTACTGAATTCTACCTTAATAGGTCTATGTGGCGATGACTTATGGTGCAGTGAGTTAGTGGCACCCGAAGCACTCAACATGTGCACACCCTGCAATGATGCGTGGTCCGGGCAAGCCGCACTGGCAGCAATGTTTTTTGTCTATTGAATTCTGCCTTAATAAGGCCACGTGGTGATGACTTATGATCCAGTGAGTTATTGGCACCTCAAGCACTCAGGGTGTGCGCACCCTGCGATGATGCGTGGTCTGGGCGGGCCGCACTGGCAACAATATCATTTGTCTATAGAATTCTGCCTTAATAAGGCCACGTGGCGATGACTTATGGTGCAGTGAGTTAGAGGCACCTCAAGCACACAGCGTGTGCGCACCCTGCTATGATCCATGGTCCGGGCGGGCCGCACTGGCAGCAATATCATTTTTCTATAGAATTCTGCCTTAATAGGGCCACGTGGCGATGACTTATGGTGCAGTGAGTTAGAAGCACCTCAAGCACTCAGCATGTGCGCACCCTCCGATGATGCATGGTTCAGGCAGGCCGCACTGGCAGCAATGTTTTTTGTCTCTTGAATTCTGCCTTAATAAGGCCACGTGGTGATGACTTATGATGCCGTGAGTTAGTGGCACCTCAAGCACGCAGGGTGTCTTCACCCTGCGATGATGCGTGGTCTGGGCTGGCTGCACTGGCAGCAATGTTTTTTGTCTATTGAATTCTGCCTTAATAAGTTCATGTGGCGATGACTTATGGTGCAGTGAGTTAAAGGCACCTCAAGCACTCAGCGTGTGCGCACCCTGCGATGATGGGTGGTCCAGGTGGGCCGCACTGGCAGCAATATCATTTGTTTATAGAATTCTGCATTAATAAGGCCACGTAGCGATGACTTATGGTGCAGTGAGTTAGAGGCACCTCAAGCACTCAGCGTGTGTGCACCCTGTGATGATGTGTGGTACGGGCGGGCCGCACTGGCAGCAATGTTTTTTGTCTATTGAATTCTGCCTTAATAAGGCCACATGGCGATGAAATATGGTGCACTGAGTTAGTGGTACCTTTGGCGCTCAGCGTGTGCGCACCCTGCGATGATGCATGGTCCGGACGGGCTGGACTGGCAGCAATGTTTTTTGTCTAATGATTTATTCTGCCTTAATAAGGCCACGTGACATTGATTTCTGGTGCTCTGAGTTAGTGGTACCTTTGGCGCTCAGCATGTGCGCACCCTGCGATGATGCGTGGTCCGGGGGGACGCACTGGGAGCAATGTGTCTTGCGAATTGGACTGCGTCATCTGCAATCGCCACTCCATCTGAATTGTGAGCTCTGCTGTCCACAGTGTGGATCCAAGGCAGTAGTCTGTATAGACATAAGTCTGTGGTGCTGTGCCACTGGGTTTACAGGGGGCCTGTGTTGAGGAGGCCGGTGGTCACGGAGGCAACCACGTGGCAGGGTGAGGGCCGCCGCTCTAGAAATGGTTTGGCCTCCCCACAAGTGAACCACGCCCAAAGCTCCGGTGTATTTATTCATACTTCTACGTTGCAGTGGTGTACTTTGGACCAGCCCACTCCGCTTCCGCTTCTGGGGGGACAACACAGCTACATGACCGAGATCTTCACTACTGCCTGAGGTAACATGGTTGCATCTATTATCCACAACACTACAAGCACCAGCAGTATATGTACACATGGAGAGGTTTGTACTCTGCATAGTGAGGTCTGTCTAGCAAATCATCGCTACACTAGGTATTGTGTGCATTGTTATTGTTGTGTGACTTGCGTCCTTCACACATACTTGGTTGCCACATCTGCCAACATTCAAGTATTGTGTGGCTGAGGGACGATGCCGTTTTTGGAAGGTCCTCAGTCCTGTTCTGCGCTGCCTCAGTGGTAGTAGGGAGGTAGTCGGACGTCCTGATGCTGGTGGCAGTGGGTGTTGTAGCCTTCTTGGGTGTCGGAGATGCATAATCAGTAAGTTTATGATATGTGTTGGTATTCAGATGTGATTCTGGGTTGGGCTCCCTTTCACACTGTAGGTAGTCATCCTGGTTTACACCAGTAAAAGGCAGATGTTTGATTCCTACTGCTAATGCGGCTTATTGTGTGTTTTTGGATAGCACCCCAGATTTGGCTGCTTGTTGAAAATATCGGGAAGTGGTGTTTTGTGTTATTTTTGCACGGGAACACCTACCTTGCATATTATTACCGTTAGTTGTTGCTCTCATTTGTGGTGATTTTTTTTGTGGAAGCTATTGGTGGAAAACTAGGGATGTCAGCTGTTTTCACTAGGTTGAGACTGGAGTGATAATTTAAAATCACTGAAAAAACCATACATTTCATGAACATTATAATTTGAAATTAGCATTTAAAAAACCATTGAAATTCACTGAAAAAAACAGGTTTCAGGAACGTTATAGTAAGTTGGACATTTCACTCATACAAAACCATAGAAATTCCACCGTTATAGTTAGTTGAGCTAACTATAACTCGCGCCCCCGCAATGCACTGCTGATGACTAGGGAGAGGTGTGGCGCCGCGGCCAGGGCGACTGGCGCTGGAATCTGGGGACCACGGTTCGATCCCCGGCTCCGGCGGCAGGTTAGCCCAGCACCATGTGACTCTGGGCAATAGCTCGCTTAATCTTCCCGACGGCCCCCAGCGCCTAGAGACCCTTACGGGTGATTGTGCGCTTTACAAATGTGGACTTTACTTTACTTTATGACGTCACATATTACATCATTCATGACATGGTCAGTGACGTCACTGATGATATCTCAAATGACATCACTGATGACATCATCCAGTGACTGTGTCTTTCTGTAAAGTTTAAATAAGTTTCATAGATATATATTGGCCAAGGTGTATTGAAGAATTATTCTGTGTATAAGTGTCTGGATGGAGGATTTAGTAGGTGCGTGACTGACTGTATAAGTGAGTGATTAAAAGTGTCTTGGAGAATTGTTGCCTGTGGAGTAGAGTCCTAAAAGATCTGGGGTACACTTGGAATCATATTTTACGTAGCGAAGTCCTTTGCCATGATGGATGCACCGCCCGAAATAACTACGGGAACCACTGGGCTGAACCTAATCGGTCCGGGCGGCATATGCAACTATACAAATTCAACCGGGCAAATGACATCTGTAGCGCACTGGAGGGTAAGTGACATTCTTACCTTTTTAAAATTGCCATTAACTTGCCGGACTATGCAGAGCCCACTAGAGGGACAAATAAACCTCACTGGAGGGGAATAAAAGACACTACAGCTCCCAACATGTGACTCACCAGGGAGTGCATGTGAAAGCGGAAACTACAGCTGCAGCGTTTCTGTGCTGGTCTCGTTAAATCCCCATGAAGAAGGAGCAGCCACTCCGAAACGCGTCGGGAAAGTATGAAATGGATGTCGTTCGTGCCGGTCTTCAAAAAAGATTCAGGAGAATTGGTGCCTGTGGAGTAGCATCCTAAAAGATCTGGGGCACACTGGAATTATATATATATAATGGGACCAAGCAAATAGAGATAGCTGGGATGAATGTCAAGCCTCAAACAGCATTTAAGCCGACATCAAAATTTATACCCATCATGGCACGGGATTCATTGGATGTTTTTAATGAACAATTGGTGGCAAAAGTCAAAAGACTTAACATCATGACCGCAATATCGAAAAGGAAAAATACAAATCATGAGAGGAAGTACTGGCATCTTGTTAACAAATTAGAGGACAATCACTAAGTCATAATACGGAACTCGGACAAAGGAGGAAATTTGGTGTTGTGGCCTGTTCATGATTACCTAGAAGAGGCGTACAGTCAACTTAACAACACCGAGTGTTATAGGAAAGTTCCATATACAAAGTACCGAGATACTCAGGAGGCTTTGTTTAAACAACGTTTGGCTTGGAAAAGTGTGGGCATGCTTAATTGGGAAGAATTCAAATATCTAAAGAAGGAGCATCCCAGTATCCCGGTGATATATTTCATACCCAAAATCCATAAAAGCATGAATAAACCACCGGGACGTCCTATCATTGTTGCCTGTGATGGCCTGTTGGAGAACCTTTCAAGGTACATTGATTTCTTTTTGCAGGACTTGGTCAAGAGCTTAAAATCATATGTGCAGGTTACGAGCGACTTCCTTAGGAAGATTCATGATATGGAATGGAGATCGTCTTATCTGTTAATAGCTCTTGACGTGTCCAGTTTGTACACATGCATTAGAAATCAGGACGGCATGAGGGCAATTGAATACTTTCTTCACAACAGGTCCATCATTTACTCTCAACATTCCAACATGTTAATGAAAATGATAATGTTTTGCCTAGAAAACAACTTTTTCCTATTTGATGGGAAGATGTTCCAACAAACACAGGGTGTAGCTATGGGGGCCAGCTTTTCCCCCAGTTATGCCTCTTTATTTATGGGCTGGTGGGAAGAGCTGGTCCTCAGACGACAACATGAAGCAATTTTCAATAGTAATGTGGTAACATGGTTACGCTATATTGATGACTTGTTTATAGTGTGGGATGGAAGTTTGGACAGTGCCACTGATGTTATTGAAATATTGAATTGTAATGAAGTTAACCTACATTTTACTGCAGAAATGAGTAGAGAAATGGTCACATTCCAGGATGTAAAAATACAGGTGGTGGAAAATGAGCTAACCCTATACCGCAAACCTTCATCAGGCAATACACTCCTTCATGCCTCTAGTGCGCATCGCCCACACCTACTTAGGAGCATCCCCTATGGGGAAATGCTCCGAATAAGACAAATTTGTAGTAGGGAGGATGATTGTGACAAAAACAGAGTGAATGTAAAGGCAGGTTTTTGGATAGGGGATATAGCTCGGAGGTAATTCAGGTGGCGATTGAGAAAACTAAATCATTGGCAAGAGAGGATTTACTTAAGTACAGGAAAAAAACCCACAGATTGTACAGAAAAGGAACCCATAAGACTTATCCTTGGCTTCTCACGACAGCAGAAACAGATCAGGGAAATAGTCAGGAGAAACTGGCCTATTGTAAAATGCGACCCTGTAATAGGGGGGTCATTGCCAAATATGTCATCCATAACTTTTAGGAGAAACAACAATATGGGCTCTTCCCTGGTTAGAAGTTATTTTGAAACCAGAGGAAAGGTACATGGCTAATGGCAAGAAAGGGTTTCTATAAATGTTCCGTATGCAAGGCATGTCAATATGGTGTTAATACCACTACTTACACTACGGCATTTGATCCGGCAGCCAACAAAATTAGACAGCACGTAACTCGTAAAACTGACTTTGCAGTTTATGTGCTCACCTGCAGCTGTATTTTACGGTATGTGGGGAGCACGAAACTTCCTTACATAAGAGGGTGCTACAACATATTCGAGCCATCTGTAATAAAGATGATAGTTACCCTGTGGCACGGCAGTTCCAACAAAGCCACAACAGTGATCAGAGATTCCTGAAATACTATGCCATAGAGACCATTATGCCACAAAAAAGAGGAGGGGATAGGGAATCTAAACTAAGGAGATTAGAAACATCTTATATTTTGCGGTTTGATTCGAAACATCCGAATGGTCTAAACATTAGTGAGGACCTGTATACCTTCCTTTAATAGGTGTAAGCATAAAATATCATTAAGTTAACTGAAGGTTACATAATGAAGAAAACGTATATATATACATAAGTGTCAACTGAATAAATTTAGAACTCCTCTTAAAAAGGGAAAATGCTATCTGATATTTGATCTACCATATGATAATTTAAAGGTGTGTTGTGATTTTTAGGATAGTTTAGTCTAATTTTGGATATATTTATTGAAGCTTAGGGAAAATATTTTTAGAATCATTGAATAGAAAGTATGTATATTTATTTATTGTACTTCTGATATTTATAATGGTTTTATTCATGGATTACCCGTAAATGAAATATAGATTACATAGATAGAGTGTCCTGAAGTTGCTTTGCACTTTGAATGTTTATGAAAAAGAAAAATGTTTGCACAATATTGGTAGTCAGCTTGCTGACGAACTGAAATGAAATTATAGTTAGATATTACTTATTCACTTTATGGTATTTCACTATTATTATTTTGTTAGGCACCTGAATAAGACAAACTATGGGTACATGGTGGAGTACTGTGGCACTATAAGCATTTATGCATGTATTTTTCTTTCATTATGAATTTTAAATCTGGATTTTCCTAAGAATTGATTGTAGGATGGTTGAAAATCTAAGGTCATAATTTTAAACATTGTGTAGAGAAATATATAATGTATTAATACATAACAGACTTAGATGATGTGCTGATGTGCTGATGTATAGTATTTCCACTATGTCTATCCACTAGCTGCACTGCACTTGCACTTTAAAAAGCGAATGGTGAAAGCTTTGAACTGTCATGTAATCAAGGGAGGGATCTCCCGAAACGCGTTACGGCGGCGCTGGCTGAATAAAGGAATGCACGCAAAATACCGGGTCCACGCTCGAAATTAAAAAAAAAAAAAACGATTTCCGTGGGGGGAGCGCCCGGTATGCGCACCGGGGAGCGTACCGGGGAGCGTACCAAGGGGAAAACCCAGTGAAACAGTAAAATAATAATTTTAATTGCTTAGAGGTAGGGTAGCTGTGAATAGAGTTGTTGTGTTGTGTGAGTGATTTAAGTACCAACATGTAGGTACCAATGCAGAGTCTTAAATTCAATGTACACCGTCTCCTCTGTATATATCTTGCATGTTGTTACAGAAGTTATTGTGGTATATGGAATCCATACCATAGTCTGTCAGGAAAGCAGAAACAGATCCTTTAAGCACTCCTTGAGAAAGCCTATGGGATCATGGGTAGTCTACCCTGCTCCCTTATGATGTTTTCAAGTATTACATTTTACTCTCTTCTGAATCTACACAAAATTGGTGGTGATATGGTGCATTAGAGACAGACAGTGAGAGAAAGGAGGCTGGAGATCAAAAAGAGATGTCAAATACACATTCGAGATAATATAGTGGGAGAAAGGAAGTAACTATGAGCAGACTTACTATGTAACACAAATAAATTGCACAGTATACTGTAAGTCTCACTTTATATTATAATCATTTTGGTACTACTTCATGAATTACATATAAAAATGAATAATGTCTCAAACAATTTTTAATTATTAAATATAAATTTATTGTTCTGAATTTTCATAATTTAATAACACTTGCAACATTTCATTATCCGGAATCTCCTCCAAATTTGTATTGCATGATTCCATATTATCTAAACAGTCAATGAATTGTTGGTCAAGAGACTCATCCAGGAAGTCAACAAAATCTTCTTGAAGAATCTCCTCATCGGTAATTTCGAAAAGAATCTCCTCATCAGTAATTTCGAAAGAAATATTGATGGTCTGTTGTGTATATTCCATTTTCTTGCTGTAAATTGCATAAAAAAATAACTATATCAGTAGAGTTAGGGCACTGTTGGGTTTAAGTTCAGAGAGGTACTTCTGAGTTTTTAACAGTCAAGTTATCTTTGGGCAGTGTATGGTATCAGGCATGAAGTAGAAATATTAAAAAGTGCATGTGATGAAGTCTAAGTAAATTCATAATTATACCAGAGAAGCCTAACTCAATCCATAACTATAACAGAGAAACCTATCTCAATCTATAACTATAACAGAGGGACAGTAAATAAGCATCAGAAAACGTTTTTCCAAATTAACTTAAAGTGCACAACATAGTTCCCCTTACAAATTAACAAGTTATCTTACAGAAAGCTGTTGAAGTTTTCTGAGAATATCCTGTATAAATGTACCTGAGGTAGTTCTAGTCAAAATGGCCGTGTTTACCTCTCATTTTTCATATATATTCATGTACATAACCAATCAAATGTCAGCACATAAAAGTAGAAAATTAAAGTAACATTTTAATTGGTTGTAAATCCTAACACTTTATATGTGTTTTTGTCATGTAATTTACCTCAGGATATTTAGACAAGGCTACAGCCCAAATGGCTCAATGGAATTCCACCAAATTTGGGAAAATGGTAGGGACTGTTATGTAGTAGGGCCTATTCTATATTTGGTGAAAGTTTCTCCAGTGGTTTTTAAGTAAATTGACTTACAAAATTTTTTGGGGGCGCTTACCGGTGCGCGCCCCAGTACGCGCACCTGCAGCGCAACGGGAGTCCTCCATCTTGTGTTTCGGTAGAATTGAGACACAAGATGGAGGATAAACAACGTTGGGAATGGGTATAAGGGCGCATGGTAGACATCCCTTGACCCCCTAGGTATTGTGTGGGGGGCTTAGGAGGCCCATCTAGGCCCAATGTTCTTTTTTTTTTAAACATTTTTGCGGGGTGAGCGCCCGGTACGCGCACCGGGGAGCGCACCGGAAAGCGTACCGGGGAGCGTACTTTGGTGAAAAACAGTGAAAAAAGTTAGAGTAAAGTAATCATTTTGAGTGATCAGAGGTAGAGTAGCCCTGAAAAGAGCTTTTGGGTTCTGTGGCTGATTTAGGTACCTACAAGTAGGTTCCAATGCACAGTCTTAAATTTAGGACGAATATTCTATTCCCCTCATCTGAGAAGTGCACACCATCTCCTCTGTAGATATCTTGCATGTTGTAACGCAAGTTGTTGTTGTATATTGAACCCATTCCATAGTCTCTCATGTAAGCAGAAACAGATTTATTCACATGTTTCCGTGCTTTCTGAAATTGTGGACAAAATTGGTTGGACCACTTCCATTTCTGTCTTTGGCATATATTGGAATATACCAAGGCAGTTTGTGGAAAAAGTGTCATCAATTGCCCAAAGGTGTCCTTTAAAAACATTTCCAGACCTACCCCAGTCAAAGTACCTAGGTAATTTCCACCACAGTGCAAAATTATGAGGTCAGGGTGTGGCAGATGGTAAAAGGTTTTCACCAATGGTATCAATTGATGACATCTCAATCCTCTTTGGCCAATCCACTTGATGTCTACATTTGGTAAATCAAGGTTGTGAAAATTTCTGATAGCTGCATACCTTTGAGCCCAGTGGATGTAGCTATGTCCAATAATCCAGACAGAATACATGGTGATAGGAGGTTCTGGTGCAGTCAGTAGAAGTGTGGGAATGAAATGGCAGTTGGAACAGTAGGAGTTTGTAAAAAAAAAAACTGTGGAGTTTCAGTGCCCTTGAATCACAAGCAATAATTGGTGGATTCAGATAGTTGAAAACTGAAAGTTAGGGTGCATGGTTCTGTTCTAAGAAAGAAGTAATTTGAATGGTTAAGAAAAAGTAATTTAAAGAAACATTGCACCGGATAAGCTGGTGTATTGAGAGATCAAACATCCTTGCTGAGTTCATTTGCAACATTGTAGAATAAACTTTTAAACCTGAGAGCTCAGTGAGGAGGGAGTTGCTATGGTAACAGGTAGAAAGGGCTGAGGGGGGGGAAGGGTGTTGGTTTGGAAATAGAGAGGGAAGAGTTTTAATTGGTTAACATGAGGGATATGTGTGTCGAATTAGAGGTTTTCTGTGCCATTCATGGTTGCAGTGCCTGGAGTACATACCTTTTGCTCTGCTAAAGAAATATTGGTGTGTGTGTCTGACACTGTTCTCAATCTCCCAAAGCATTTGTAAAGGTGAGTAATGATTCATTTAATATAGATAGAGACTTGTATACTCTATGGAGAAGATTTGGAAGCAAATTGTGGTTTTTTAATGTTGCGTTGTGTCATGTTTTTGGATAATGCTTGGTAAAAAGTTTTTACTGCATAGAGGAATTGTATTTTGTAAAATTGTGAAGTTTCAGTAGTGACATGGAATGCTTGTACATAGGACCTGTGCTGTGTTTCTTAAATGTGATGTGAAAAACGATTTTGGGGAAAATGAATGGCTTTTAAATTTTTGAGAAGGAATAAATAGTGTCTGCATGATTAAAGAAATAAATGTGAACCTTTCACAATGATGTCACCTGTGTTAACTCAGATTAGGAAGCAGATTGAGCTTCTTTCTTGTTGGTTTGTGTCATGTTTTTTGATAATGCTTGGTATTAACATTTACAAGATAAAGGAATAGTATTTTGTGAAATAGTGAGGTTTCAGTAGTGAAATTGAATGCTTGTACATAGGACCTGTGCTCTGTTTCTAAAATGTTATTTAAAAAACGATTTTGAGACAAATGAATGAATTTAACATTTTTGAGAAGGAATAAATAGTGTCTGCATGATTAAATAAATATATTTGAACTTTTCACAATGATGTCACCCGTGTTACCTCAGATTAGGAAGCAGATTAAGATTCTTTCTTGTTGGTTTGTGTCATGTTTTTTGATAATGCTTGGTATCAACATTTGCAAGATAGAGGAATAGTATTTTGTGAAATAGTGAGGTTTCAGTAGTGAAATTGAATGCTTGTACATAGGACATGCACACTGTTTCTTAAATGGTATTTAAAAAACGATTTTGGGGCAAATGAATGGCTTTTACATTTTTGAGAAGGAATAAATAGTGTCTGCATGATTAAATAAATATATGTGAACCTTTCACAATCATGTCTCCTGTGTTACCTCAGATTAGGAAGCAGATTGTGCTTTTTTCTTGTTGGTTTGTGTCATGGTTTTTGATAATATTTGGTTCCAATGTTTGCAAGAGAGAGGAATTGTATTTTGTAAAATAGTGAGGTTTCAGTAGTGAAATGGAATGCTTGTACATAGGACCTGCGCTCTGTTTCTTAAATCTTATTTAAAAAACGATTTTGGGGCAACTGAATGGCTTTTACATTTTTGAGAAAGAATAAATAGTGTCTGCATGATTAAATAAATATATTTGAACTTTTCACAATGCTGTCACCTGTGTTACCTCAGATTAGGAAGCAGATTGAGATTCTTTCTTGTTGGTTTGTGTCATGTTTTTTGATAATGCTTGGTATCAACATTTGTAAGATAGAGGAAAGGAGGTGGGGCCTGTGTCTAAGAGTGCAGTGGGGGAGAGGCTTCATGAAGTCCAGTCCACTGCCCTCTTACACACAGGCCTCAACACCTCCCCAGGACAGGCCTGACCTCATCTGTACTCCTGGTCAGGTCTCACCTCATCTGCATCCTGTTACTATCTATTTTACCCAATAGATTGAGGCCTGTCCAGGGGGCACGGAGGAGGTGAGGCTTGTATAGGGGTCAGAGGAGGGGAGTCCTGTCCACAGCACTCTTGGACACAGGACTTACCTTCTCTGCACCCCTGGACAGGCCTCACCTCATCTGCACAATCTGCTTACTAATTGAATGCTTGTACATAGGACGAGCGCTCTGTTTCTTGAATGTTATTGGAAAAACGATTTTGGGGCAAATGAATAGCTTTTACATTTTTGAGAAGGAATAAATAGTGTCTGCAAGATTAAATAGATATATTTGAACCTTTCACAGTCGTGTCACCTGTGTTTCCTCAGATTAGGAAGCAGATTGTGCAGATGAGGTGAGGCATGTCCAGGGGTGCAGAGGAGGTGAGGCCTGTATCCAAGAGTGCAGTGGAGAGGACTCACCTCCTCTGACACTTGGACAAGCCTCACCTCATCCATGCCCCCTGGACAGGCCTCAATCTATTGGGTATAATAGATGGTAACAGGGTGCAGATAAGGTGAGGCCTGTCCAGGGGTGTAGATGAGGTGAGGCCTGTCCAGGGGTGCAGATGAGGTGAGGCCTGTTCAGGGTTGCAGATGAGTTGAGGCTTGTCCACGGTTGCAGAGGAGATGAGGCCTGTGTTCAAGAGTGTAGTGGGAGAGAGGCCTGTCCAGGGGTGCAAAGGAGGTGAGGCCTGTGTCTAAGAGTGCAGTGGGGTAGAGGCTTCATGGAGTCCATTCCACTGCCCTCTTAGACACAGACCTCAACATCTCTGCTCCCCAGGACAGGCCTGACCTCATCTGTACTCCTGGTCAGGTCTCACCTCATCTGCATACTGTTACTATCTATTTTACCCAATAGATTGAGGCCTGTCCAGGGGGCACGGAGGAGGTGAGGCTTGTATAGGGGTCAGAGGAGGTGAGTCCTGTCCACAGCACTCTTGGATGCAGGACTTACCTCCTCTGCACCCCTGGACAGGCCTCACCTCATCTGCACAATCTGCTTACTAATTGAATGCTTGTACATAGGACGAGCGCTCTGTTTCTTGAATGTTATTGGAAAAACGATTTTGGGGAAAATGAATAGCTTTTACATTTTTGAGAAAAAATAAATAGTGTCTGCAAGATTAAATAGATATATTTGAACCTTTCACAGTCGTGTCACCTGTGTTTCCTCAGATTAGGAAGCAGATTGTGCAGATGAGGTGAGGCATGTCCAGGGGTGCAGAGGAGGTGAGGCCTGTATCCAAGAGTGCAGTGCAGAGGACTCACCTCCTCTGACACTTGGACAAGCCTCACCTCATCCGTGCCCCCTGGACAGGCCTCAATCTATTGGGTATAATAGATGGTAACAGGGTGCAGATGAGGTGAGGCCTGTCCAGGGGTGTAGATGAGGTGAGGCCTGTCCAGGGGTGCAGACGAGGTGAGGCCTGTTCAGGGTTGCAGATGAGTTGAGGCTTGTCCACGGGTGCAGAGGAGATGAAGCCTGTGTTCAAGAGTGTAGTGGGAGAGAGGCCTGTCCAGGGGTGCAAAGGAGGTGAGGCCTGTGTCTAAGAGTGCAGTGGGGTAGAGGCTTCATGGAGTCCATTCCACTGCCCTCTTAGACACAGACCTCAACATCTCTGCTCCCCAGGACAGGCCTGACCTCATCTGTACTCCTGGTCAGGTCTCACCTCATCTGCATACTGTTACTATCTATTTTACCCAATAGATTGAGGCCTGTCCAGGGGGCACGGAGGAGGTGAGGCTTGTATAGGGGTCAGAGGAGGTGAGTCCTGTCCACAGCACTCTTGGATGCAGGACTTACCTCCTCTGCACCCCTGGACAGGCCTCACCTCATCTGCACAATCTGCTTACTAATTGAATGCTTGTACATAGGACGAGCGCTCTGTTTCTTGAATGTTATTGGAAAAACGATTTTGGGGCAAATGAATAGCTTTAACATTTTTGAGAAGGAATAAATAGTATCTGCAAGATTAAATAGATATATTTGAACCTTTCACAGCCATGTCACCTGTGTTTCCTCAGATTAGGAAGTAGATTGTGCAGATGAGGTGAGGCATGTCCAGGTGTGCAGAGGAGGTGAGGCCTGTATCCAAGAGTGCAGTGGAGAGGACTCACCTCCTCTGACACTTGGACAAGCCTCACCTCCTCCGTGCCCCCTGGACAGGCCTCAATCTATTGGGTATAATAGATGGTAACAGCGTGCAGATGAGGTGAGGCCTGTCCAGGGGTGTAGATGAGGTGAGGCCTGTCCAGGGGTGTAGATGAGGTGAGGCCTGTCCAGGGGTGCAGATGAGGTGAGGCATGTTCAGGGTTGCAGATGAGTTGAGGCTTGTCCACGGGTGCAGAGGAGATGAGGCCTGTGTTCAAGAGTGTAGTGGGAGAGAGGCCTGTCCAGGGGTGCAAAGGAGGTGAGGCCTGTGCCTAAGAGTACAGTGGGGTAGAGGCTTCATGAAGTCCATTCCACTGCCCTCTTAGACACAGGCCTCAACACCTCTGCTCCCCAGGACAGGCGTGACCTCATCTGTACTCCTGGCCAGGTCTCACCTCATCTGCATCCTGTTACCATCTATTATACCCAATAGATTGAGGCCTGTTCAGGGGGCACGGAGTAGGTGAGGCTTGTCTAAGGGTCAGAGGAGGTGAGTCCTGTCCACAGCACTGTTGAACACAGGACTTACGTCCTCTGCACCCCTGGACAGGCCTCACCTCATCTGCACAATCTGCTTGCTAATCTGAGGAAACACAGGTGACATGATTGTGAAATGTGCTAATATATTTTTTTAATCATGCAGATACTATCTAATCCTTGTCAATAATGTAAAACCAATTCATGTGCCCGAAATCATTTTTTAAATAGCATTTACAAAACAGAGCACAGGTCATATGTATAAGCATTTCATTACACTACTGAAACCTCACTCATTTAGAAAATACAATTCCTTTATGCACCAACATTTCTTTACCAAGGATTATCAACAATGTATTAGTCTCTATTATATTCTCTTCCTGACTTACTCTATTTTTCCACCTGTCCCCTTCTAACACCCTCTCTCTGACTTATTCCTTTTTACATCCTGACTCTGTGTTACACTCTGTTACACTCTCTCTTTGACTTACTTTCTCTTACACCCTGTCTCTAATTTATTCCCTCTCTCTCTATTTTACAGCAATTTGTAAGTCATACTTTCTCTTACATCCTCTTCCTGATTTACTCCGTCTTACAACCTTTCTCTTTGTAACATTCTCTCCCAGAGTCACTCCCTATTACACCTTTTGTCTGTTTTACACCCTCTCTCCCTCTTTCTGACTTTTTTATTCTCTTCCTCTCTTCATGTTACACCCTCTGTCTGACTTACTCCTTGTTACATCCTCTCTCTGATTTACTTCCTCCTACAGCCTCTCTCAAACTTACTCTCTCTCGCTCCCTTTTACAGCCTCTCTGTGTTTTAGTCTCTTTTATATCCTCTCCCATTCTAATACACTCTCTCTGTCTTACATCCTCTTACACCCTTTCCCTATCTTCCACCCTGTTACATCCTTTTTCTGACTTACTCCCTTTCTCCCTTTCTTTGACTTACTCCCTCTCCCTATTACATCCTTTCTCTGTCTTACAACATATTATACACTCTCTCTGTCTTACTCCTTCGGTATGTTTTACTCCCTCTAACTGTTTCTTTGTCTGACTCTCTCTGTCTCTTTGTGTTACTCCCTCTTGCTCTTTTTCTCTGTCTTACTCCTAGTTACATAGTTGCTGTGGTATAAACTTAGATATGTTGTAAACTAGTGTTTATATCGTTTGCTTATTGTCATTGCTTTGTTGTTTGGTAATAGTGGTCTATAATGTGTTATTTTTTTTGTTTACCACAGATTGAAATCAAGATTTCAATAGTAAGGAAATATGCCCTCAAGGCAGAGGAGAAGGAAAGATGCCAAGCGGAAAAAATCAAAAACAGCAACGGAATTAAAGCACTCCCCTACAACAAATACTTCAAAAAACAGCAAAAAAGCTCCTGGTAAGACAACTAAGTCTTTTTTTCGGAACATATGTAGATAAAAAAAAATGTTAATGGGAATGTTAACATACAGAAGGAGAGAGCAAATTTGAAAAAGAAGGAGAGGCCCCCCAAAAATGTTACTACTGGAGCAGGAGAGAATAATATGTGTAGGAATAGAAGGCAAAACCAATTTAGGGACATTCGTAGACGAATGTTTCGCAATAGGGTAGTTTTAAATTTGTTAAAAAATATTAAGAAAGGTAAACAGAGAGCTGCTTTTTACAAGAAAAAGAAAAGTGTAGAGAAGATTGTTGATCAGGCTTTTGAAGTTAAGAAAAAATTATTTATTTTAGTAATCAATAGAATTAGGACACTTAACAAGGCAATTGATGTTTTCAAATCAAATAGTAGATGCAAGAGAATAATTAATCGGACTAATTTTTGTAAAGTTTTTTCTGGAGAATGGATGCATAGTTCAAGTTGTGAGCCATTTTTTAATGAGGAGAGTTACTTCCAGGAGAATGTTTTGGTGCATGCAGTTGACACCAGTGGTCGAGCATATGAGGTGAAAGACGGTTGTCCGATTGAAAAAGAGAAACTTGTGTCTAGAGATGCAGAGGAGGTGTTAGCTGATGAAGTTTTAGGGAGACGTACTAAGGGTCCTGTGTACACTTGGAAGTGCAGTAGTATTTGTAGTGTGCGACAGGATTCAATTGATTTGCTTCGTAATTTCTTACGGACATATAGTAAGAAAAGTCTAAAACAGAAAATGAAGATGTTGCAAGACTTAGATCCTTGCAGAGTGAGAGAAAACACAGGTTTGCATGGGCATTCACTGGCTTGTCTTTCTAGAAAAGTATGTCAGAGTGTTTTTCATCATTTTAGGATGTTAGCAGTGCATCATACTAAAATGAGGAAATTAGTGAGAATGTTGTATTATGCAAAAAGTCCAGCACTTAAGCTTAAACAGTTAAACAGTGCTCTTTTGCATGGAAGTGAATTAGATGTGAAGAACATTTGTGAAGAAATTGAGTTAAGTTACTTTGGTGAAAAAGAGGACAGTGTAGAAATTGACACAGTAATAGAAGGTAATGTGGAAGATAATGTACAGATTTCAAGTACAGAAAAGTTTGACCAGGAAATTTCCAAGTTTAAGGTGAAATCAAGTGAAAGGCCACATTTTAGTTGTGTGTGTTGTCGACGAACTCATTATAAGCATCAGACTAGATTAGTTGATTTATATGTAAAAAGCGAAAAGGTAAATAATAATGAGTGGAAGGATTTTGCAACTTATTTGTTGGTTGAAAATTGTTTTTATTTGGGTTCCGATCAACGTATTTGTAAATATTGTTATAATAAATTAAATGAAAACAGAATGCCTGCTAGAGCTGTTCATAATAATCTAGAGTTGGTAGACATTCCTTCTGAATTAATGGATTTAAATACCTATGAGTCTATTCTGATTCAATGTGTGCATCCTTTTCAGGCTATTGTTCGCATGGAGCCTAAGATAGGGAAATTGCCTCCTTCATATTTACAGAGAGGATTAAAGGAAAGAGTTGTTTATTTGCCTCTAGATTTCAAGAAAAATATTGATACAATTGGTGTAGAAAAAGTGGAAGAGGAACCTCTGGTTATTCTAGTTAATGGGGTTCCGACAAAGAGTAAGAAAATCTGGCAAGATTTAGTGGATATTAGGAAAGTCAAAAAGGCAACGTTGTATTTGGTCAAAAACAATGAGTACTACAAACATGTATGTGTTGGAGCAGAGGAAACAGTTGCAGAAGAAGACAGTGATTGTTCAGCCGGCCAAATTGAAAGTTGATGTGTCTAGAAGTGAAGAAATATATGAACATCATACCATTCATCCTTTGCATTCCAAAGAAGTAATGGGGAATGCAATTGACTTGTTTCAAATGAAAGCAGCAAAAGGAAGTCCCATTAGTGTATGGGAAGAAAGTTTGGAAGCTCGTTGTTTTCCACAGTTATTTCCAACAGGTCAAGGTGGACGATATGACGATCGACCACTTCAAATTCCTGCATCTGAATACCGGACTTTAAGATTATATGCTGAAGATCCAAGGTTTTGTCAATGCATTCCGTATTAGTTTCATCTACTGTATGAAAGTGACTTGTCTGGGCTTTCTTATGCAGTGAACCATATACTGAAAAGTGGACCACATCTGCAAAATGTTTCGGCGAGGGACTTCATGGAGAAAGTCAATCTGCAAGACAGTATTTTGGAATCTCAGCTAATCAATCTCATGGCATGTCAACGTGGTACAAACGAGTATTGGTTCCGTCGTCATGGGGAATTGAAATGTATGCTAAGGAACTTAGGAACTCCTACATGGTTCCTCACTCTTAGCTGTGCTGAGTATGCATGGGACGACTTACTTCAATTTCTACAAGAGGCAAATGCAAACATACAAAATATAGAATTCAAAACAGCTGGAGAACTGTGTTCTTTGGATCCAGTGAATGTATCCAGATATTTCAATCATAGATTTGAAGCTATGATGTCTTTTATTACGAACAAAAAAAATCCTCCCCTTGGAGAGGTTTTGGATTTCTTTTGGAGAAAGGAGTATCAAGCGAGAGGTGCTCCTCACATACATATGTTGTTGTGGATTAAAGATGCACCCAAATTTAGAACAGATTCGGATGAGACAGTGATGAACTTCATTGAAAAGTATTCAACATGTGCTGTTCCGAAAACTTCCGAAGAAAACAGTTTAAGGCAACAAGTTTTACGCTTTCAATCCCATCGTTGTGGAACGTACTGTCGTCGAAAATTCAGAAACAAGGACAAGTTCTACATAAAATGTCGTTTCGGGTTTCCACGACCAGTGATTTCTAAAGGAAGAGTAAATAATTTGATGTCTTCTCTGCGACATACTGTGACGAGGAAATCTCCAAAAAATTACATACAATTTAAAAAGAAACGAAGAGTCCAAGTACATCAACGACTACAACCCAGTGATTTTGTCCATGTGGAATGCTAACATGGATATTCAGTTCGTTGCTGACAACTCTATTGCTGTGGCTCGATATGTGACGTCTTACATCACAAAAAAAGAAAAGACAGAACTGAAGGAAATGTGGGAGGACATTTCACATGAAAAGAGTATAAGTAAAAAATGATACAGTTTCAGTCTGAAGATGTTATCGCATCGAGAAATTGGAGCATATGAATGTTCTGATCGGTTATCATCAGCAAGTCTCTACGCCAAGTCTAGAACAATTATTTGGGTGAGTCTAGGTCTTGCTACAACACGAAACCGAGTTTTGAAATCTGTACAAGAAATTGAGTATTTGGCGGAGAAAGAACCAAACAGTACAGATATTTTGAAGACAAACATGTTGGATACATACTATCCAAATAGAAGTAGTCATCTTGAGAACAGTTGTTTGTATGAAGTTCTGCAAAACTATATTTATAAGAGGAACATCTGAGAAGATATCAATAATGGAATATATGCTGTCATTGGGTGTGAAGGATGTCTAGTGAAGCAGAGAAAAGGCCATTTGATTAATCATCGAAAATTGAGTTGCGAAAATCCAGAGAAAAGGGAATTTTACTATTTAGCTCTTTTGCAACTCTTTAAGCCATGGCGTACAGAAGAGGAACTACTTGGAGATTTTCTCTGTTACGAAGATTCTTTTAATGCAACAAAGGATACCATAGAATTTCCTGTTTTTCCAAATTATCTGCAAATGTTGAACGAAGAAATAGAGCAAAAAGCCACAATTGCTGTAGAGATTGCTAGAGACAGTTCTCAAGACAGTCAGAGTTCTACTTCATTGAGTCAGGATCCACTAGGAGGACCAATTATCCAAAATGAAGCTGCCACTGCCATGGATGAGGTGGAAAGAGCTATGGAACAAGCTCAAGATGATGTAGTTAACTTAGAAGATTTGGTGAAACAACTAAACCTTGAGCAGAAACAGATATATGACAAAGTCACAGAACAGATTGAACATGAATTCAGTCATGAGAAAAAAGAGTGCTCATGTACATCATTTAAACCTGTCCGACTGTACGTGAGTGGAGAAGCGGGAACTGGAAAAAGTTTTCTGATTAAAGCAATTGCAACTTATCTGCAGAAAAGGACTGAATCACCGCTATCTTGTGTTGTTACCGCTCCAACAGGGCTGGCAGCACATAACATTAAAGGGATTACTTTACATCGTTTACTGATGCTACCAGTTGAGCACGATAACAAATTGCAATACCACAAGCTATCTGGAGATGCGTGTTCTGAAGTTTCCAGAGTCCTGAAGAAAATGAAACTTCTTATCATTGATGAAGTAAGCATGGTCTCAAATCTAATGCTTGCTTTTGTGCATTTGAGAATGCAAGAAATTCTTAGAACAGAGTATGATGTGTTATGTGGAGGGAAACACATTATTGTTTTTGGAGATCTACTGCAGTTGACTCCAGTGAAAGGACAACCAGTGTTTAAAATGGTCATGCATGAAGATACCAGGAAGTGCCTAGGAAGCATTGGAAACGTTAATATATGGTTAAATTTCAAATATGCAGAACTACTTCAAAATATGCGACAGGCAAAGGATGAAGATTATAAAAATATTCTACAAGATGTAAGAATCGGAAAAGTAAGTGAGCATGGGAAAGAAGCTTTACATGCACGATTAATTTCAAATTTGTATCCAAATGAAAACATTCTTCCAGAGAATATTTTTAAGAAAATTAATGAGAACAAATCTGGGATATGTTTGATGCCAACTCTGCAAGAATGTTCCATCTTCAACAAAAAAATTTTAAAGTTAGAAAATGAAGAGATAGTGAAACTGGAAGATATAGATAAAATAGAGCATATGGGAGCAACAATTATTTTGTCTGAAAATTTGAAATCAAAATTGGATTCATTAGAGAAGAGTATATCTAAAACTGCTGGTTTTGAAAAGAATCTGAATGTGTGTTTAAATTGTCGTATCATTTTGAGAAGGAATTTAAATGTTGAAAGAGCTCTGGTAAATGGAGCAATGGGTCATGTTGTTGATTTTGTGAATTACAAAAATAGAGATGGAATTGAAATTTTAAAAATTAAATTTGATGGCATTGACGAAATAGAACAAATTTGTCGTTGTTCAGCTAGATTTTTGCTTGTGAAAGACTTATATGTTCGCCGAAAACAGTTTCCTGTTTGTTTGGCATATGCGGTGACAATTCATAAATCTCAAGGTTTAAGTGTAGATTGTGCTTTGGTGAACATTGGAAATTCTGTGTTTAAAGAGGGTATGGCATATGTGGCATTATCACGAGTCAGAACTTTATCAGGATTGTACTTGATTGAGTGTGATGAAACAAAGATTTGTGCAGATCTAGATTGTGTTAAAGAATACAATAGGTTAAGAAGAGAGTATGCTCCACATTTGCCTCAATATCCTCTGTTTGAAAAACGTGTGGTAGGCCGAAAAAAAAGAAATGAGAATAATTGCAGTGCGGTAGTAGCAAAAAGTAGATGAAACTGTAATTGTAAGCAGAAAGAAAAAGGATTCTGTTGAAGATGTTGTTGGATTTCAGTTTGAAAAGAGTTCTGGTGTCAACTGCTATGCTAATGTAGTGGTTAATGTTGTTTTTTTTCTTCAAACTTTACAAGAACAGATTGTTGAAAATCAGGATCAAACATTCTGCTGTTTATTGAATTCTGTGTTTGAGAAATGTAGCAGTGATAGAGCAAAAATAGAAAGTGTTTCAGAAATTCTCAAATCTTTTAGACATATATTCTGGTCAAAATCAATTTTCACAGAATATTCAGCAGGATTGTCAGGAATTTTTAATGTATATGTTTGATGTATTGGAAGATGAAGGTGTAGATATAAAAAATCTTTTTAGCCTTTCTTATCAATGGCAGCATGACTGCGACAACTGTAGTTTATCAAGTAGTACTACAATAGACACCGAAAGATTTATATATTTGACTTTACCAGACTGCAAATCAGTGCCTTTTAATAATCTAGTTAAAGCAGCTGATCATAATATGGTGTGTACCCAATGTAAGTCTGCAATGCTGTCCACATTATTTATACAAAATTATGGTCAGTATGTCATTTTAATGTTCCAACGATGTAGACCTGATGGAACTAAATTGACAACTTCTATTAAAAATTTCGTGGCTTCTCAGTTATCAATTTCAGGAAGAACTTTTGCAACTGTAGCTATTATTTATCATGACGGTCCTTCAGCAACATCGGGGCATTATACAATTTATTTAAAATGTCGAAAAGGTTGGACTAACTGTAATGATACTCATTTGACCTTCAAACAAAGTTTGCCTTTTGACTTAAAAAATTCATACCTAGTGTTTTTACAACCAAAATTTAAGTAAAGGTAATTGGCCTATGAAGACAGGAGCAGTTAATAAAAGTTAGTCTGCTGTTTAAAATTATATTGTGAGTAAAAGTGTTCAAGATAATATAAAAATTCTAGTTGTCATATAGGTACTGTAAATGGATCTCATAGTAAGTGATATCAGTATTATAGGAAATGTTGAATATCAGTGAGCCAGAGATGGAAATATAAATATTTAAACATTGTGAAAATGTTGTAGGAGCTTTTCTTTCAGAACGTTGGGAAAACGGTAATTTCAGAGTTTGTTTTGAGTAATTTAAAACATACTAATACATCTGACACTATTTGACCTTATGGAAAAGTGAAGGAATAAGCAAAGAGTCATGACTGAACACAAGAAGGAAATGAAAACATTGAAAAATATTTCACATGTTCTTGGAGCTTTTCTTATAGAAAGTCGATGAAATGGAAGTTTTAGAGAACAGCAGAGTATTTTTCAACGAAAAGGACCTTCATGATGTACTATTTGGCTTAAAAGAAAAGTAAGTGAATCAAAGATTAGTGTACATATCTGATTTGTAAGTTTATATGGGTTTTTTCAAACACAATCTTTTAGATTGTGTTTTTTTTTCCCGCTGTCTTATGATGAGTAGTTTGAACTCACTATTTTTAGTGAAATTCAATATATTCTGACAACAGCAAAAATAAAGTATGTAACATGTTGTACAAGTTATTCTATAGTTTGTATTGTGTAATTTAAATTGTATTCCCATTGTCTCACACTCACTTTCTTTTTTCCACCCTCTTTCAGCTCTCTTTACTCACTCACACTGTCTTTCTCTCACTCTGTTTCACCCCCGTTCCTTTACTCCACTTCTTTCACTACCCCTCATTCCCATTTCAACTGTCTGCATCCCCTCTCTCCCTTGCACCACTTTTCAGCTTTCAGTCTCTCTGCTTTACTTCCCTTTTCCGTCTTTTCCTCCTTTGCTCTTTTAGTAATTCCTCTTTACTCACTCACCAGTATTGTCGCACTCTGTCACTATAACTCACCCACTCTCCCTCGCTTATCTTTGTTTGCTCCTTTCTTTTGACCTCTTCTCTCTATTTTCCGTTCACTACCTCTATGTCCTCAGTCCCTCACTCTCCTTGTGTTATGTTCACTTGTGTTTATCTACCTTCTATCATTTCTCTTACAACAACTTCACTGCTCCTCTCACATCGTTCTTCACCCCATTTCTTTTAGTCCGGTTCCATTACTACCCCTCATTTCCTATCTTTCAGTGTCCTTCTCTTTACTTTCATCACCGAATCACTTTCTCTCAGTACCACTGCTTTAGTCCTCTTCTCCTCTCTTTCCTTCTTTTGCTCCCTTACTCATTTTCATTTCCTCACTCATTGTACTCCACTTCACTCAGTCCTTCCCTTAGTCTCTCTGTCTACTAACTTCCTCACTCCTTTTCCCTTAAACCTTCTATATTATCCTCTCTCCCTTCATCCCTTCACTCTATGACTCCCCTTCACTTACTCTCAGTTATCTTCCATTCCTCATTCTTCTAAATGCATCCTCAATCAGACTCCTTTCCCTCTCAGTCATTCTCTTTTTACTTACTCCTGTTTCCTGATTTAGTTTTGCTAACTCACATTCTTTTAGTATCTTTCTTACCTTCAGTTCATTTCTCTCTTCTTCTCTTCCTCTCTGTCAGTGAATGTATATGCCTTACTCTTAGTAATTTGCTCTCCTTCTATTTCTTTTACCCTCTTTTTGTCCTTCTACATTACTTTATTTCCCTTTCTGTGTCTTTCACTCGTACTTTATTTCTTAATACACTGTTATGATTTTTAACCTCTTCACTTGTATCTTTTATTTTAAAATATATATTTTACTAATTATAACTTATTTTTTCTTCTCTCTTTCACAGATACAAAGTGTAGTAAAAAATGTAATCAAAGTTACATTAATTATATGGTAAGTGTGACTAAAAAAATGTAGTTTGTCATCACCCTTTGCTTTAACCTCACTACTATTTTCTCACCCTACCTCACTCCTGTTTCCTTACTCTGCTTCCCTCACTTATTCTTATCCTCCATGTTTACTCCTCATTCCCTTACTCTCCTACCACATTCAACTTCTTTCAGTCCCCCTTGCTTTACTTCCCTTATGTTCTGTTCCCTTCCTTCGCTCCCTCACTCATTCCCTTACTCATTTACTTCACTCCTCTCACTCCTTCTCTCAGTCCGTCTGTCCTCACAGTTCCTCACTTCCGTTCCCTCACTCTGTCTCTCTTACCGTCGCTGTCTCT
Source organism: Lissotriton helveticus (assembly GCF_964261635.1). Lineage (NCBI taxonomy): Eukaryota > Metazoa > Chordata > Amphibia > Caudata > Salamandridae > Lissotriton > Lissotriton helveticus. Next base: position 829,242,428 of record NC_136067.1, read on the forward strand.
GTCCCCTCACTCTGTCACTACTCTTTCGTCATGCTCACTCCCTACAACTCACCCACACTCCCTCACTTACCTTTCTTTGCTGCTTCACTCAGACCCTTTCAGTCACTCCTTCCTTTACTCTCTCTGTCCTTTCTCTCTGTCACTCCCTATGTCTTACCCTTATTCAATTTTATCCACCCTCTTTCACCCCTCTTTATTTACACTCACTGCTCTTTTCTCACCCTGCTCACCGTTGTCCCTTTACTCCGGTTCCGTCACTACCCCTCATTCCCCATCCTTTACTGTCCTTCCTTTTACTTTCAACACCCACTCACATTCTCCCAGTACCTCTGCTTTAGTCTTCTTCCTCTCTCTTCCCTTCTTTCGCTCCCTTATTCATTTTCCTTTTCTTAGTTACACCCTATTACACCTTCTCTCTGTTTTACTATGTAATAAACAGTCCCTCTGTGTTGCTCCCTCTAGCTCTCTTTCTCTTAACATCACTCTCTCTGTGTCCTTCCCTCATGCTCACTCCTTTATTTAAAAAAAAAAAAATAATTTGGTGCGCCCCCCGGTACGCGTACCCGTGCGCGTACCCTGAAGAAAAAAGAATGACAGAGTTTTTTAAAAATGTAGCATTTTTTTATAAATTAGAGGTAGTTCTAAAAAGAACAGTTTTTTTATTCTTTTTGTTGTTTTATATTTTTTTATTGTTTTTTGAACATTTTTTACTTTTTTTGGCTTTTATGAAGAATTTTATATTTTTTTTGTATTTTTTATGGGGACAAACAAAAAACAGGGAATTGTAAACGGCTCAACTGGAGCAAAAAAAAACAGGAAAAAATTAAGGTTTCTTTGGGCACTTGTGGTTGTCACCAGCAAGGTTGATGAGATTAATACTTTGCTCACCATAAGTAATTGTCTTTCCACAAAATATACAAACTATTTTGTATCCACCAAACTTGGTTTGTATGTTTGGGACCATCTCCCTTGCCTCTGGACCCGATGGAGTGGGTTATTTGCTTGTTGAGGTTCTGGAAGACGATTGGGGAAGGTTTCTGCACAGTTCTCTCACCTCTGCTGCAGAATAGTTATTGGGGTGCAATCGTTGCATGTGGCGAATCATTGTGTGATTCCCAAATGAATATTTTTTGGCATGGTTCCCCCTGCATAGTTCAGCGCCACAGATGAGACAGGTCACCTTTGCAGCGTTTACCTTCTTTGCACCCCTTGGGATTTTAAAAAACTCCCATATAAAGTGCTCCTTAGGTTTATATGGGGTATTGTCTTCAGGCAGGAACTGCCTTCTCTCATCCTCCTCCTCCTCCTCCTCCTCTTCTTGTTCACCACCAATGTGATGTTGTGGTGGTCCTTGTGGTGGTGGTGGTGCAGATGCTCCAGCTGCTGCTGCTACTGTAGCCATTTCTCTATCAATAGAAGCAGGTCTTCCTCACTCAAAGAACAAAGTGAGAATGAGGAAAAAAGGTGGTGGCTTTCATCATTTGGAAAACAAAACTGTTCTGAACCAATGAAAAGTGTTATTTTCAGGTCACATGACCCGGGCTTTCATCATTTGGAAAACAAAACTGTTCTGAACCAATGAAAAGTGTTATTTTCAGGTCACATGACCCAACGCGCTTACGCTACACGCCTCAGTGCGTGCCCGGGTGCGTGCCCGGCGGCGCTTACGTTGCGCGATCGTATGCGCTTGGGCACTTCCGGGTGTGCTTACGCCGTGCGTCATAAGACGCATCACGCGGCTACGCGATACGTCACAATGATGTTTTCGTTCGCGGCAATGGCGCTAACGGGACGCTCACCGGTACGCGCACAGGGGCGCGCCATAACACTGAGTGATGTCACTGACCATGTCATGAGTGATGTAATATGTGACGTCATCAGCAGTGCATTGCAGGCGCGCAAGTTATAGTGAGTCCAACTAACTATAACGTGGGAATTTCAATGGTTTTATGCGAGTAAAATTTCCAGCTAACTATAACTGGTGTGAAATCTATGGTTTTTTCAGTGACTATATATATATATATATATATATATATATATATATATATATATTACCTACTGGCGGTAGGAAGTTGTAGTTAGAACCTAGTTTCCATAGGAAAAACATTTTTTGATATTCTAATAAGTTTAACATCATTTAATGAATCATTCCCCAAAAAAGTCTATCCAGGTCAGCTGCTATCCTGAAAGTTTGGGGGTGATTCGTCAAGTGGGGGCTGAGAAAAAAAGGGGGTCCCAAAACGCGTTTTTCCCATGTTCATTTTTTTTTTTTTGAGACGGGCTACAATCCAAACTGCTGAACTTGAATTACCCCAAATTTGGCAAAAAGGTAGTGCTTGGATCAGAAGGCGACCTTTTTTTTAAATAGTGTAAATCCGTTCAGTAGCTGCTGAGAAATTAAAACAGAAGTTTTGATATCTGGGCAGAGCCTATCCCCCGAGCACAAGCTTCACGCCGCTCCCCCCATGTCATAGCAAACTTGCTTTGGATTTTGGAAGCAAGAGCTGGAAAACCTGCTATCGCTTATAAAATCCAAAACTGATTGCTTTTCCACACGGGGAGGTGCATGTCATCAGCTCCCCGTGTGCAAAAGCAATGCCGGGTCCCGCAGGACGCGGGGAGCCGACGGGACTGTGGGGGCATTGGGGCTCCCCCCACGGTCCCCAATGGTGAGGCCAGGCCCCGGGGGATGGGGTCCTCAGGGTCGGATTTGGCCACATGAGGGGGGCCAACGCGGCCCTCTTCTCGTTTTTCTTTTCTTTTTTTAAATAATGAACATGTCGTCATGCTTCGGGGATGGGGTCCCGAGGCAAATGTAAATTAGTGAAAGTGGACGTTTAAAAAAAATGGAGTTGCGGCTCTCGGCGTGGCCCCTCCTGTGAAAGAGATGTGTGCGCGGCTCTAAGTGCGTCACTCGAGTACTTCTTAAGTCTTTCAAACACCGAGGGGTATATTCTCAAGGACACATCGTCGAGTTAACAGCACTTTATCGCAAACGAAATGGTGATAACTTTAACGCACTATTCACAAGCTGGAGCATATAGGCCATATCACCAGTTTACCAGCGATAGCAGCCTCAAAAAGTATTGTCACCGATGACCCCGGCAAATATTGCTAATGAGATGTAGATTAGGCGTTCCCGTGCAAAAAGTAGTGAACATATCACTTCGCAAGTTTGTCAACCAACAGCAAGATCATTGAAGAGAGTACAAAACAGATGATAAGGTGTGTTAGTAGCAGGAAGTTTACACGTTCTCTGAGCTGGTGTAAAGTCAGACTACAACCTGCAATATGAAAGGGAGCCCAGCCCAGAGCCACACCTGAAAAACAACAGATGCAATGGAGTCAACGATCATGCAGCTCAGACACCCAATACTGCTCCGCCACCCCCCGCACCAGCCCCTTGTCCGCCATCCCCCCTCACCCCCCCACAAACAAATGTGACAGCAACCTTAGGAAATCTGGAACGTAACAAATTGGCTGATGTCGCACAATTATAATTAAGAAGATGCATGTGAGGTTGGACAACTAAGAATCACAGTTGTGTAAGGATTTATATATAAAACCTTTTACTTAAACAAAAGAACAACAAATAAAACTATGTACAGCCATGGCGTGTCATCTGTGGACCATTTGTGAATCACAGCCTGCAAGATAAAAAGCACAATAAGATTGTGCGTCATGCGTCCATCAAAGGAGAGAGAGTGGGAGAGAGGAAGAGAGAGAGAGAAAGAAAGAAAGAGTGAGAGAGAGACGATAACAGAGAAAGACGGAAAGAGTGAGAGAGAGAGGAAGAGAGAGAGAGTGAGATACAAGGAAGAGAGAGACAAAGAGAGAACCAGTGTGAGAGAGAGGAAGAGAGAGAGAAAGAGTGAGACAGAGAGGAAGAGAGAAAGGAAGAGAAAGAATGAGAGAGGAAGAGATAGAGAAAGATAGAAAGAGTGTGAGAGAGAAAGGACGAGATAGAGAGTAAAGAGAGAGAAGGAGTGTGACTGACAGAAAGGAAGAGATGGAGAGGGAGAGTGAGTGTTGACACGGTGGAGAAAATCCTCACAGCTCACCTTTCTGCCACCAGTGTGCCTCCAACCACTTGCCGGGACATAGTGCAGCCTTCAAGTTTAGTCATCTGAAACATAGTATAGAATCAGTAATGGCAGAGTCCATACAACTGCACACACCTAATTCTCTGTTTCGCCCCTGCGCACCCAGCCTGCTGCAGCACCCCATCGACTCCTGCTGCGCAGAGGTGTCTACCCGCCTCTGCACACCCAGGCGGCTGTACCCCATCCACTCCCACTGCCCAGAGGTGTCTGTCCACTGCTGTGCACCCAGGCTGCTGCACCCCATCCACTCCCACTGCCTGGGGGTGACTGCCCGTTCCTGCACACCCAGACTGCTGCATCCCATTCACTCCCAATGCCTAGAGGTGTCGGCCCGCTCCTGTGCACACAGGCTGAGAGAAAAAGAGAGAGAAAGAAAGAAAGAGTGAGAGAGAGAGGAAGATAGAGAAAGAGTGAGAGATAGAGGAGAGAAAGAGTGAGATGGAAGGAAGATAGAGAAACAGTGTGAGAGATAGAGGAAGAGAGAGAGCGAACTAGTGAGGCAGAGAGGAAGAGAGAGAGAAAGAGAAAAAATGAGAGAGAGAGGAAGACACAGAGAAAGAGTGTGTGAGAGAGAAAGGAAGAAATAGAGCAAGAGAAAGTGAGAGAAAGAGTGTGAGTGACAGAAAGGAAGAGATGGAGAGGGAGAGTGAGTGATGACACTGTGGAGAAAATCCACACTGCTCACCTTTCTGCCACTGGTGTGTCTCCAACCACGTGCCAGGATATAGTGCAGCCCTCAAGCTTAGTCATCCGAAACATAGTATGGAATCAGTAATGGCAGAGTACATACAACTGCGCAGGCCTAAATCGCTGCCCAGCCTTTGTGCATCCAGACAGCTACACCTCATCCACTTCCACTGCCCAGAGGTGCTTGCCCGCCACTTCGCACCCAGGCTGCTACATCCCATCCACTTCCACTGCCCAGAGGTATCTGCCCGCTGCTGTGCACCCAGGCTGCTGCACCCCATCCACTCCCACTGCCCAGAGGTGTCTGTCCTCCGCTGCGCACCCAAGCTGCTGCACCCCATCCACTCCCACTGCCCAGAGGTGACTGCCTGCCACTGTACAAACAAGCCTCTCTGCTCACCTTCCACCACCGGCCTGTGTCGAAGAGGGTCCACCAAGTGCCGAAGCAACCTCCTCAGCCGTTGTGTACATGCAGTCAAGCCGAGCTCACAATTCAAAGTGGGTGTTTATTGCTAGGATGGCCACGCATCATCGCAGGCTGCAGAGGCGCTCAGGTCTGGTGGCACTAACTCAGTGGAACTGAAGTCATCGCTTCATGGTGGAGGGTCCGTGTGGGGAGGGTCGTCAATTTGTGCATCACAGCCTGCTAGACAAAAAGCAAGATAAGATTGTGCATCATGCATCCATCAAAGGAGAAAGAGAGAGAGAGAGAGAGAGAGAGAGAGAGAGAAAGAAAAAGTGAGAGGAAGACAGAAAGAAAGAGGGAAAGAGTGAGAGAGAGAGAGGAAGAGAGAGAGAAACAGTGAGAGAGAGGAAGAGAGAGAAAAAGAGAGAAACAGTGTGAGAAAGAGGAAGAGTGAAACAGTGGAAGAGTGAGAGAGAGAGAAAGAGGAGAGAGAAATAGATAAACAGTGTGAGGGAGAGAAAGAAATGGAGAGGGACAGTGAGTGCTCACACTGTGGACAAAAACCTCACAGCTCACCTTTCCGCCACCGGTGTGTCTCCAACCATGTGCCGGGACATAGTGGAGCCCTCAGGCTTAGTTAGTACATCCGGTGCCACCAAGTCTGAAGTGGACATGGCGCAGAGCACATGCACCCGGTCCTTTTTATTGGCAGGGTCACGTGTCCTGTGATATCTGTGCTTGATGGGTGTGGTATGGGTGTAAACTAGACGTCAGGGAGTGGCTGTGGCATACTGACAACTAGACCTGTGAGCAGCAGATCACTACAATGAAAATCTGGGTCATGTAGCGTTGTTGTCCCTCCCTGTATGCATAATCGGAGTGGGCTGGCGTGGCGTATGCCAGCCCTGCGTGAGGCTGTGAACAATGACTCCAGAGCTTTGGGCGTCGTTCTGTCCTGGGCTGTATGAGGAATCAACTGATGCGGGTGTCCCAGGTGTAGTGCTGCCGCAACCCAGACAGCAAGCGCCAATGTGTCACCCTGTGACCCAAGAACCAAAACATGGCCCACATGGGGAATCACTGACCCTACATTCATCCACACATGAAAGATCGTGCACATGACACATCTGTGTGGATATGAATGTTTATGGCACATTCAGTGGAGTGTTGCAGCATTAGCAAAACAGGGCTATACAAAGCCCAAATTTCTGTTTTTGGCACATGGAGGGCAGCCAATTAGAGGCAAGCTTGTGCTCGGCCAACATATGCATTTATCCAATCACTCCGCCAATTCCGAAGCACTTATAAATTCACTATACACTCTCCTTGCAACACTCTAATGATCCATTCTCTACCTATGTACTTATACAATGACCGAGACAAAGTTACATAACCAAAGTTGTCCCCACTGTCAGAGGTAACATGGTTGCAAGCGCTGTACACAGCAGAATGTAATGTTGTAGGGCCCTGGGGCAGCTTCATGCATACATAATGAACACACGGACACAGTTAGATAGATAGTGGAACTGGGTACGGGCACGTGCGCTCGGCCCCTTTTTATTACCAGGATCACATGTCCAGTGACGTCTGTGCTGGATGTGTGTGGGGTGAGTGTAAGCCAGCCCTCAGTGAATGGCTGGTGCTGGCAACAAGTGCAACAGTAATCATCGGATAACAAACAGAGATTCAATCATAAAGGGTCCATGACTTGTGCTGCACTAAGTTAGGGGCACTAGATGTGAAATAATACACAAAAGACTCTATCATAAAGGGTTCATGACTTGTGGTACACTGAGGAAGGGGCTGCAGATGTGAAATCCTACACAGAAGATTCTATCATAAAAGGTTCATGAGTTGTGGTGCACTGACATAGGGGCACCAGAAGCATTCAGCGTGTGCACAGCTAGCGATGATGCGTGGTCCGGGAGGGCCGCACTGGTAGCAATGTCTGTTGCCTACTGGACTGCGGCATCTGCAATCGCAACTCGATCTGCATTGTGAGCCCTACAGTCCGCAATGTAGATGGAAGGCATTAGTCAGCACAGACATCGAGGAAAGCTTTTTGTCACTTCCTCTTGACAAAATCAGAAGACATAGAGCACAATTCTGTCTGCAAGTAATAAATCAAGACTGAATTCAAATTGTGAGCTCTGCTGACCGCAGTGTAGGTAACAAAAGATGAAATATGTATGGAATACATTATCGAAATTTATAGGTTTTGGGGAAGTTATAGTTAGTTGCCTACTGGACTGTGAAATTAATGAATCAAGACTGAATATGAGGGGGGAAGAGCCAAGCCAGCAACCGAGATGGCTGCCTAGAGACTTGGCTCCGCCGACCACCGCTCCCTGGGTCCATATCCTGGAATAATCCTGTGCCCATACCACACTCCCTGCTTAAGGAGTGTAAGCGACGCTTGTGGGCGGTATCCTGTAGCGTTTCCGTGCTTCAGCAGCGGAGCTAGACCGCCCGGCAGTTTGGGGCCTGGTCGGCTCTGAAGCCGGGACCTGGATTGATTGGAAGGCCGCCCGTCAACGCAACAACACCGGACATCGATTGTCGAGACCCGCCGCCCCGAAAATCGGTATTAATGCCCTGGGGCCGCTACCGTGACTCATAGTCCCTGCACGGAGGTCCGTCTATGCGAGTAGGAGTGTGGGCAGTTGGTGGAGCTGCTGCGTGCGGAGGTCGTTTTGCAGACACGAGACGGTGGGAGAGCTGCTAGTCCCCCATCCACTATCTGGGCATAGTTAATTCTGCCAAGCCTCGATTCGCTGGCGAGTTGCTCTCATGGTAACAGTGGTGTGGTAGACCGCGGAAATGCTGAAGGAGACTGCCGACCCCGCATCGCCTCGGGGGAGCGAGCTGCAATGCTGATCCGATGGTGAGGATCACTTTTAAAAAGCTGTAATGATCTTGCTTCAGTTTGCTGATTGCCCACGAGTGTTCCGCTGGTGTCCTGCTGTGTGAAGGGGAGCGCCATAGCTGGACTCTACACCTGTGAGTTGGGGCTTTATCCATCCACATTAGTACATCAGTGCTGAGCTTGGACTGTGGATCTGAACCCGTATATTCCTGCCTGACGTGCACTGGATGATGGTGTACCCCTTCCATTCCTTATTTGTTACCTGGGTGTGGCGCAGTGGTTTGAGAGCACTTTGTACGGAGGGATGGCCTGCGGCCGAGTGGAGGCTCGCTGAGCAGACATTGAAGTGAGTGGTTAGCCCGAGCGCTATTGCAAGCTCCTTCTCGCTGTCCCGGTGTGAGAGGATAAGACGACATGGCAACCAAACCAGAATCGGAGAAACCCGCGACGCGATCCTCCAAGGGCTCTAGAATTGTCCAATCGAATAAACTGGACCGGTACACCTTGCCAAAGAGGTCCCCGGTGGAGTTAAAGAAGTCAGCGATGGTCAGTGAAGAGAATGTGACCGCCCCTATTGAACCCACGCTGACGGATCTTATGGCCGCCATTAACGGAGTGCAGGTGACGTTGGGCCAGAAGATGGAGGCCTTAGATTCCAAGTTAGATTCGGTCACGATTGAGATGGGGCTGCTTCGGACGGACCTGGCAAAGACCAATGAGAAGGTCAAATCAGTCGAGCTTAAGACCAAAGGCTTAGTCGATGATGTGAGCCAATTGCAGTGAGAGGTGCAAGACCTCCAGACCTCGAAGACTCTCACGGATCACAAGCTTGACGACTACGAAGGGAGGGTCAGGCGTAATAACATCCGAATCCTTGGAATACCCGAGAAGTCAGAGGGCCCGACTCCAGACCTGTTTGTCGAAACTCTTGTTCTTAACCACCTTAAGCCTAAAGGTCTCAGCAACTTCTTTACAGTTGAGCGTGCACATAGTGTCCCGGGAGGTAGACCACGACTGGGGGCTCCACCCCGTCCCATGATTGCAAGGGTCCTGAATTTTCGAGACAGGGATGTGATCCTGCAAACTGCACGAAATGATTCCCCCCTGAAGTACGAGAATACAACCCTTTCCTTTTTTCCGGATTTTACCCAGATGGTTCAAAAACAGCGTCAGCATTTTCTAATGGTTAAGAGGAGACTGAGGGACAAGGGACTAAAGTATTCAATGATGTTCCCAGCCCGACTCCGAGTGGAGCTCAAGGGGAAGGCCTGGTTCTTTGACACTCCTGAGGTGGTGTTGGATTGGTGGGACAGTGTAATCGCGGCTGACGCGGAGGATCAAAACCGGGATGACGCAGAAGATCAATAACTAAGAGTAAAAGTGTTCCTCGGTTGAATGGCATGTTGTTGTTATCGGGGATGTATGGATACGTGACGTTTCTCTTGATTGGCTACATTTGTACAAGTGTAGTCTCACACCGACCTTAGATGGGGTAGCCGTGATGGGGCAGGGGGCGGGGCTGGGGATGAGCTGAGTGGGTCCTCCCTCTATTTTCTACCTCTAGTTAGTTGTAGATTAGTGTTGGGGTGAAAAAGGGGCGACAGGCACACTGCTAGTTGGGGATGTGCGTAGGCGTTAGGCAGGGGTGCAGGGTGGGGGGTGGGGGAAGGGGAACTGGGGGATTTTTTGCATTTTTGTATGTCACATTATTAGCGAATGATTTCATTGCTTTATGTATTTTGTTCAAGGCATCGAGTTACAATGTAGCATCTGTGTGTTGCAATGATCGGAGGATTGTCACTTCCTTTTGATGTATGATGATGGGGGTAGGGAACTGAGGGTATTGAGCTGGAATGTGAATGGGTAGGGGGTTAAAATTAAACGAAGTGTGGTTTTGCAGTATCTTAAACGTCGGGCACCTGATGTGGTCTTGCTCCAAAAAACGCACTTAGTGGGTAATTCCTGTAAGGCGATGCATAGAATGGGGTACAGGTTGGTGGCTCATGCTGGATTCACATCAGGCTCCAGGGGGGCGGACATCCTGATTAGGAAGGCACTCCCGTTGGTTGTTGACTCTATTTTTGAGGATGACAGAGGCAGATATGTTGGGGTGACGGGTCGTTGGGAGGGGCAGGTTCTTGCCCTATTGTCGGTGTATGTTCCCCCGGGTATACAGGCCGCTACCTTCGTTGATTGGGAAAGGTTCTGGTTGATCTGCTGAGGGGGTTATTGGTATTGGGGGGAGATTTTAATGCAGTGGTTTCTGGAGTTCTGGATAGGCATCCCCAGCGTGACACGGGGCGTGCTCAGAGATGGTTGCCCGACTTTCTTGATGCTATGGGTTTGGTGGATTGTTGGTGACTGCTCCACCCGGACCAGAGGCAATACACATTTCATTCTGGGGCCCACGGTAGACTTTCCCGCCTAGATTATTGTTTAGTGCCCGCGGCCCATGCATCTTATGTTGCTGAGGCAGTTCATCTCGCTAGGGGCATCTCTGATCATTCCCCACTCTGGTTTCGGTTTTGTATTACGTCGGGATCGGCGGGCAGGGTCGCCCCTATTAATCCATGGTATATACGTAACCCCAGACTACGTAGAGATCCTGTTAGGGCTCTAGAGCAATATTTCCTGGCTAATGCGGGATCGGTGTCCTCTTCTGCTTTGCTCTGGGAAGCTTTTAAGACGGTTGTCAGGGTCAGGCTCTGTCATTGATAGCTGGTATAAAAAAAGAGAGGGACAAAGTTGTTGTTGAAGCAGAGGCCGAGATAGGTCACTTGGAGGTGGACCTGGAGCAGGAGGTAACACGCGCCAGACTGCATGTCCTGACTCTTAAACAATTTGACTATAGATCTCTCGTCACCGATAATGCCAGGGCCCTTAGTAGGGAGCAGCAGGGCCGTTTGTATGACCTTGGAGACAAGGCTGGAAAACTCATTGCCTGGCTGGATAAAAATGATAGGGCGGACTGGGTAGTCCCAGAGCTTGTGACAGCTGGGGGGTCTCGGCTTACAGACCCCCAGGATATTGATGGTAGCTTCGCGGCATATTTCCAAACAGTGTATACCTCAGTCTCGGATCGACCGGAGGAGGACTCCCGCTCATTGCCTCGAGATATCCAGCTCCTGTGTTTGTCAGCTGAGAACCGGGTGTTTATGGATAGTGCCCTTACAACCGATGAAATAGCCTTAGCAATACGATCCTTGAATTCGGGTAAGGCACTGGGTCCCAATGGGCTCCCAATTGAGTTGTATAAGCTAAGGCCGGATAAGCTGGCTCCTCACCTTAAAGCTATGTTTGTGGAGGCCTATGAGAAGGGGATAGTGCCTTATGATCAGAGAGTGGCCTCGGTGGTGGTCATCCATAAAGAAGGGAAACCCAAAACTAGCTGTGCCTCTTATAGGCCTATCTCGTTACTGAATGAGGAACCCAAAATACTGGCCAAACATCTCTCTAATAGGCTGATTAAAGGGATTAGTGGACTGATACACTCGGATCAGTCGGGCTTTATTCCTCACAGAAATACGGCTCAAAATTTGCATAGGTTGCATGGAGTGATAGCTAGGGCTCATACCCTACAGGAACCGGCCATAATAGCCTCGCTGGACGCAACAATGGCCTTTGATACTGTAGAATGGCCGTATCTGTGGGCAGTGCTGGCTAAATTCGGATTTGGGCCTGGCTTTATTCGTTGGGTGCGTTTGTTATATACGGAACCGCTTGCCCAGGTAGTGGTCAACAATCGGGTTTCGGCATCTTTTCGTCTCGGTCGGGGCACTAGACAGGGTTGTCCCCTCTCTCCCCTTCTTTCTTCGTTGGCCCTGGAACCCTTGGCAGCCTGGATTCGTTGGGAACCTTCCATCCGTGGTATTCGGTGGTCCGCGGAATGGAAGGACCGAATCTCGTTATATGCGGATGACATTTTACTCTATTTGACCTCTCCCAGGAAGTCCCTTATTGTTGTGTGTGATGTATTGGCCTCCATTGGTAGAAATTCAGGGTTGTCCGTAAACTGGGGGAAATCTCTCTTGTTCGTTCTTAGGGGAGAGGCCCCGGTTCCTCCACGGAATTGTCCGATACAGATTAATACGGGAGGTTTTAGGTATTTGGGAATTTTAATTTCATTGGATCCAGCGACTCGGTATGCGAGGAATCTTCTTCCCCCTCTGCAGAGACTCAGGAGTGACACGGCTATTTGGAAGAAACTTCCCCTCTCGCTATTGGGGCGCGCAGCCCTTTTTAAGATGGTGTCCCTGCCTCGTTCTCTTTATGCCCTCCAAAATACTCTGGATATGGTGCCGGCCAGTTATTTCCGTGAGGTGGAGGGGTTGCAGCGTAGCCTATTATGGGACGGCAGACCCCGTATTGATTTAACTAAATTAACGCTCCCATGGTATGATGGGTGTGTGGCCCTCCCCGATATCAAACGGCATTACTGGGCTTCCCAGCTGGCTGCCATAAACCAGGGTACCTATGGGTCGGTGTCCGATCCCGGATACATGATGGATAGATGGCTCCTCCCGGGAGGTAGTTATAATAGGGCATTGTATTCTAATTCGGCGAGGCTGAATTTAACAGGGCCGACTCAGCACGCGGTGCGGGTCTGGCACGATGCCACGAGCTCATTGGGATGGAGAAACTGGTTGACGTTAGCTACCCCACTGTTTGATTCGGAAAGATTGGGCAAATTATGGAATACAAGAGGTTTTGATAAGTGGGATTTGATAGGGATACCCACTTTCGGTCACATTTGAATAAGGGGAAGATCAAAACATTTGAGGAACTGCAGGGAGAATTTGAGCTGAGTAGAACCGAATATTTCCGTTATGCACAGGTCCAACACACATTGAAGGCAGTTCTGCCTTCGGAGGTAGACTTACCGGAGGCTTCACCCCTCAAGGATAGGGTTTTAGATGGTCATTTGCCTGAAAAAACGATTTCCCTGATATAAAAGAAATTAATTAATCATAGAGCGGATCTCCTTACAGATCTGAGGGATAAATGGACGCGAGATGGCTTAGAGCTGGACGATGAGGACTGGCAGTTGGCTGTATCCTCACCAAGGGAGGTTGCTATCCCGGCACAATTGAGGCTTGTGCAGTTGAAGATATTACAGAGGGTCTATGTCACGGGGCCCCGCCTTGTCCGGATGGGGTTGTCTGAAGCAGGTTTGTGTAGACGGGGTTGTGGTTTCGTAGGCACGTTCCTCCATATGTGTTTGATGTTTCTCTATCCCCTTGAATCTTTTGATTTGTATGTATCTTGTTCCCTATTCCCCCCCCCCCTCCCCTGATAAGATGTAATATGCTATGGTAAAGTGTTTCCTCTGTATTGTGTTTCTATTTGTGATACGTTAATAAAAATAAATATTTTTTTAAAAAGACTGAATTTGAATTGTGAGCCCTGCTGACCACAGTTTAGGCTGGAGGTAGCAGTCAGTAAAGGCCCACAGCCACGATGCATTCATTTGAGCTGCATAGATTGGGAGCATTTGGTTTTCTTAACCGATTATAGTCTCTTACACAATTTGCATCTGTACTAATCTTGAATTGTGAGCCCTGCTGACCGCAGTGTAGACCGGAGGCGTTGGTCAGGAAGGGCCCACTGCCACGTGGCATTGAGTTGAGCTGTATAGAGTTAGTGGTAGGTGTGGCGCTCAGCGTGTGCGCAGCCAGCGATGATGTGTGGTGTGGACAGGCCTCACTGGGAGCAATGCCTCTTGCCTACTGGACTGCGTCATCTGCAATCGTGACTCCATCTGAATTGTGAGCCCTGATGTCTACAGTGTAGATCGAAGGCAGTAGTCAGCAAAGACATTGAGGAATGCTTTTTGTGACTTCCTCTTGAGAAAATACAACAACATAGAGTACAGTTCACTCTGCAAAAAATGTATCAAAACTGAATTCAAATTGTGAGCTCTGCTGTCCAGAGTGTAGACTGCCATTCATTGTTCCTTTGGACTTGCAAGATGAATTTGGTCATTGTACTAAAGCTATATTTGATATTAAAAAAACGTCTTGAAGCAAGGATACTAAAAGGATATTATGTAGGTTTTAGGGACGTTGTAGTTAGTTGCCTACTGGACTCTGTAATTAATGAATCAAGACTCAATTTGAATTATGAGCTCTGCTGACCACACAGTAGGCCAGAGGCAGTGGTCAGCAAGGGCCCACAGCCACGTGGCATTGAGTTGAGCTGCACAGTTAGTGGCATCAGAAGCATTCAGCGTGTAAGGAGTCTGCGATAATGCGTGGTCCGGGCAGGCCGCACTGGTAGCAATGTCTTTTGTCTAATTAATTCTGCATTGATAAGGGTTTGTGGCGGTGACTTATGGTGCACTGAATTAGTGGCACCTGAAGCACTCAGAATGTGCTCACCCGGCAATGATGCGTTGTCCGGGCGGGCCGCACTGGTAGCAATGACTTTTGTCTAATGAATTCTGCCTTAATAAGACCACATGGCGTTGACTTGTGTTGCACTGAGTTAGTGGTATCTCTGGTGCTCTGCGTTTGCCCAGCGTGCGATGATGCGTGTCTTGCCTACTGGACTGCACCGTCTGCAATCGCCACTTTATCTGAATTGTGAGCCCTGCTGTCCGCAGTGTAGATCGAAGGTAGTAGTCTGTACATACATAAGTCTGCAGTGCTGTGCAGCTGTGTTCGCAGGGGGCCAGTATCGAGGAGGTCCGTGGTCATGGCAGTAGCCACGAGGCAGGGGGAGGGCCGATGCTCTGGCAGACACGTTACCCTTCACACAAGTGAACCATGCCCAAAGCCCCGGCCTATTTATTCACACTTGTAAGCTGGAGAGGCATATGTTGGACCAGCCTACTGCGCTTCCGCTTACAGTGGACACCGACACAGGTACATGACCGAGATCTTCCCCGCTGCTTGAGGTAACATGGTTGCGTCCACTGTCCACAACACTACAAGCACCTGCAGTATAAGTACACATGGAGAGGTTTGTACTCTGCATAGTGAGGTCTGTCCAGCACATCACCGCTACACTTGGTATTGTCTGCATTATTATTGGTGGGTGACTTGCATCCTTCACACATGTTTGGTTGCCACATCCTGCAACATTCAGCTATTGTGTGGCTGAGGGGCCATGCCGTTTTTGGAAAGTCCGCTGTCTTGTTGTGCGCTACGTCAAGGTAGTGAGGGGGGGTCCAGGGGGGAGGTCCTGAGGGTGGTGGCAATGGGTTTTGTGGCCTTCTTGGGGGTTGGAGGTGCATGATCAGTAGCTCTATGACATGTGTTGGTCTTCAGATGTGATTCTGGGCTGGGCTCCCTTTCACACTGTAGGTAGTCGTCCTACTTAACACTAGTAAAAGACAGATGTTACATTCCTACTACTAACGCAGCTTATCGCCTGTTTTTGGATCTCACCGCAGATTAAGCTGCTCGTAAAATATCTCGAAGTGGTGTTTTTGTGTTATTTTTGCACAGGAACGCCTACTCTGAATATTGTTAGCGTTAGTTATTGCTCTCATTTGTGGCGATTTTATTTGCGGAAGTTATTGCTGGAAAACTGGTGATATCGGCTGTTTTCACCGGGCTGAGAATGGAATGATAATTTAAAATCACTGTAAAGTATAGGTTTAATGAACTTTATAATTAGAAATTAGCATTTAAAAAATCTTTGAAATTCACTGAAAAAAACATAGGTTTCAGGGACGTTATAGTTAGAAATTAGAATTTAAAAAACCTTTGAAATTCACTGAAAAAAAACATAGGTTTCAGGGACATTATAGTTAGTTGGACATTTCACTCGTACAAAACCAGAGAAATTCAAACGTTATAGTTAGCAGAGCTAACTATAACTCGTGCCCCCGCAATGCACTGCTGATGACTTCACATATTACATCACTCATGACATGGTCAGTGACATCACTCATGACATCTCAAATGACATTACTCATGATATCATCTACGTGATACTCTGCTGCACCTCCTCACACCCTAATATAACCTTTGATACACCCTCTCTAAAATACAGACTGCCATTTCCGAAACCATAGACAAAGCAATAGCAGTTACTATATACCCACTGACTAATTCCTAGCTATACACACACATTCATTCATTCACCAATACAGTTACTCATACATGCAGTCACTCATCAATAAAGCACTATTATATGTACTTATACACCTATACAAACACTCATCCATAGAGTTATTGACACACCTAGCTAGACATGTAAAGCAGGTAAAGAATCAATAACACTGCCATTTACTCACCTATACAGTTATACATTCACTATCTAACCTATTCATACAGATACTAACATATAATTACTCTCAATACAATCACTGACACAAGCACACACTTATTTATACTGCGACTCACAATTACTCACTCTCACATATAGTCATTTATATACTCCAACACTCAAGTCAAGTCAAGTCAAGATATGCTTTATTCGATTAAAATATATATAATCATAAAAGCACGAACCATATAAAAAAACAACGTACATACAATATACAACTTTAAAATGCAATAACTGCCAATTAAAAATTACAAGCAAATCTTTGAGATAGCATAGGTTAAAATGTTACAATCAATACCATGGTCTCACATCAATATACAACCCTAAAGTGAGCAAGTAATCAGTTAAAATTAGATCTGGGCCTGCATTGTTTTCCTGGTTCTGACCACCCCTTTCAGATATTTTGCAATGTGGTCGGTAACAATTTCATCGTCCAGAAACAGCTACTTAATAAAAGCAGGTCTCAAGCCTAGCAGTTTCAGATGAGGTAAAATCCACCTTTTCCTGAGTAAGATATAAACTTTGCACAAAAATATAATGTGGATTGTTGAGTGTACTGCAGTGTCATCATAGGGGCAAGGACAGAGAAAGCGTGACCAATCATTTGTCTGGGGAAAGGTAACTAGATTGTCAAAGTTGCCTAGGTGTAAACACGTCAATAATAATAATAATAATAAGTAATTACCATGAGTAAATAATAAATAAGGTTGTATCCCCGCCTTAGTCAAAAGCAATTGATTGGCCCGGACTGATGGTTTCATAATATTAGAGGAGGATGTATGACGTTACTCCGCATACCGTTACAACTACCTACCATTACAACGCGACTATTACAACGCATGCCATTACAACGCATAGCGCTTTGGGGTGCTGGATAGTGGTAAGTATAATTTACTATTCTAACTCCAGTCCCCGTGGACCCTAGGGAAGGTGTTGGATAGTAAATTATACCATTCCCTATCCTATAGCGCCCCCCAGCGCAATGCGTTGTAATGGTATGCGTTATAAAAGTCACGTTGTAATGGTAGTGCGGAGTAACGAATGCGTTGTAACAGGTGCATACCATTAGAGGATAGCCTGATCGACTCTAAATGATTTAAACATAATGCCGTCAAGTCCCTTCTCGTGATGCAGGACAGGGTATCGGGATTGTCAAAAAATGCAAAATAGTCCAAGTCCTGCATAAAATGTTTGATATAGGCAAGCCAGGGAATGTATTTTGCCTGATCAAGGTTCAGGCAATCTTTTATAACATCCCGATTGAGACCTGTGGTCGCACTTGTCCACACCCTGTGCCACAACAAGATTGGCTGGTTTTAATAAGGTCGGACAGGTATGACAGCCCAACTCAGCATGACAAGTATACGTAGCCGTGCTGTTTGGCACAGTTAAGAGATACCTCAGGAACCCATTTTCGGCTTGCTGAAGAGACTCCACATTAACATGTCCCCAGATACCAGCTCCATACAGAGCAACTGAGACAAATTTCGCTTTATAAATTACCAACAGGTCATCAATTGAACGCTTTCCCAGTTTCCTAGCAAAGTTTATAAAGGTGTCGATGGCTTTAGCAAAAAGCTTTTTTCTGCAATTAATAGCTTTAGACCAAGAACCCCTTTTATCGAATACGATTCCCCCAGATATGACAAGTGATCAATGAAGTTAAGTTCTTCACTATTTATAAAGATTTCACAACACTTAATGCTGGGCGTGCTACATTTCATAATGAATGTTTTTGAAATGTTGACTTTTAGATCAAGATTTGACATGTAGGAAGCAAAATTTGTCACTATGATTTGTAGACTAGTTGGAGTGTGGGCTAACAAGACGGCAGCGACAGCGTATAGCAATGTGCCAATAGTTATTTTGCCAATCCTGGGTAAATCCTGGCAATCCCTAGATAGGGTGTTACCAGGACTGTTAATGTAGAGGGTAAAGAGAAGTCAGCAAAGCACATAAAGAGACTTCCTTTTTTTGCCCGGGTGTATTTTTCCAACATGGGAATCAGGTTCAGGCCCTGTTCCACAGTGACTGGGCCTTTGCGGAATCCATATTGGACCTTTAATATAATGCCTGTGTCCTCCACCCATGATTGAAGTCTGTTTAAAACAACGCGCCCGGCCACTTTCACCAGGGAGTCCAGCAAAGAAATTGGTCAATCACAGGCCGGGTCGTTTCTGTCACCTTTCTTAAAAATAGGGACTAGTGTGGACTCTCTCCGGGTTGGGGTGAAGCCATGAGTACAACAGGCCCTTAGGACCAGGGTTAAAAGTGGGCCCCAAAGCAAAGGGAAAGTTTTGTTAAGGTCCACAGGTATACTGTCTGGACCTGGAGCTTTTCCACCTACACTTGTGTTAATAGCCAGGATCACCTTGTCCACATTAACATCAATGCAAATTGGATGGTAGCCTTCGGGACTTGAGCTGGGTTCCTCACAAATAATGGGGGTTTCCTTATTACAGTATAAACATGAACAATGGGACACTCATTTGTCTTCCCCAATTGCATTTTCAAAACTAGGTGTTTTTTTTGGAGCCAAAAAGGGGCATTCACTGCCTTCCAAAATCCTTTCATGTCCTTTACGGCAGATGTTTTTGATGGCTAGTGAAATATTAGTAAAGGAATTGCAAATATTTGTATCCGATGCCTTCTCATCTAAACAGGTTAAGAAGTCTGAGTTATACTGTGTTAGGAGTAGCTTGGTTAATTGCAGGGTGTCCACCCCAGCCCATCTAATCGTGTAACCATTTTGTCTATTAGTGGCAATATCTTGTAGAGGCTCGGCGGACGTAAATCTGGTAGATAACACTCCAGTCGGCAAGTCTAGGATGAAGCTAATAGGGAAATGATCACTAAAGGCTACCATATGAATTTTAAAATTATATAATCAGTCGGCGTATCTGTTTGATATTAAGAAGAAATCAATGATAGAAGAAAGCCCAAGACCATTAAAAGTGCTATTGAATGATGTTGGTGGGGAGCAGAGGTCATTTACAAAACCCAAATCCATAGAATATTTACCAGAGTTTAGCAGCTCCCCAACAGGGGTATGCACAAAATGGGAAGTGTCTCTGTCATCAGCTGAAGATATACCACACTGTCCCCTATCCGCCAAGGTGCATTGGCCCACATTGAAGTCCAACACTCACATATACTGCCTTTCACATATGTAGTTACTCACACATATACCAGTGAGACAAACATTCACTCACTAACACACTGATACACACACTCACTCACCTATACACATATCCACTCACACATATAGACAGAAAGTCACACACCGCCCACCCACCCTCACACACAAACACTGAGGCAGCCATACAGATACTCATGCAACCAATAAGTAACTCATATAGACAGTCACATAGCTAATCATCAACCCGCACAGCAGCTTACACAACAACTGAGAGACTGATACAGACATTCACACAGTTTAGTCACTAACCCATGCATTCAGTAAGGCACATTTATCACTAACTTATACAGTCAGTCACACACCTATTAAATCCTCCACCCACACACTTATACACCAACTCATTCTTCAATACACCTTGCCATTAACAGATATAAAATATATTTAAACTTTACGGAAACACACATTCACTGGATGATGTCATCAGTGATGTCATCAGTGATGTCACTGACCATGTCATGAGTGATGTAATATGTAACGTCATCAGCAGCGCATTGTGGGAGCGCAAGTTATAGTTAGCTCTACTAACTATAACGTTCGAATTTCTCTTGTTTCGTACGAGTGAAATGTCCAACCAACTATAACGTCCCTGGAACCTATGGTTTTTTCACTGAATTTTAAAGGTTTTTTAAATGCTAATATATATATATATATATATATGTATATATATATTCACTGAAAAAACCATAGGTTATAGACCATATATAGTTAGGAATTAGCATTTAAAAAACCTTTTTTTACTCACACAAAACCATTGAAATTCCATATATAGTTAGTAGTACTAACTATATATCGCGCACCCGCAATCCACTGCTGATCATGTCACATATTACATCATTCATGACATGGTCAGTGACATCACTGATGACATCACTGATGACATCTCAAATGACATCACTGATGACATCACTGATGACAACATCCAGTGACTGTGTATTTCTGTAAAGTTAAAATATGTCTTACATATTGAAGAATGAGTGGATGTAGAAGTGTCTGGATGAAGGATTTAGTAGGTGCATGACTGACTGTATGAGTGAGTGGTTAAATGTGTCTCACTGAGTGCATGGGTTAGTGACTGAACTGTGTTAATTTGTGCATCATTATGTTTGTTGTTCTGTAAACTGCTGCATGTGTTCATCAGTAGCTATATGAGTAAGTATATGGGTTATTGATTGGTTGCTCAAGTATTTGTATGGGAGACTGAGTGTGTGTGTGGGTGGCTGGGAGGTGTATGACTCTGTGCATTGGTGAGTTAATGGATATCTCAGTGCTACATGTCAAAGTAAGTACATATGTAAAACACAGTACATGTGAGAGTTGGCATATATAAATAACTGTGCATAAGAGCCAGTGAATGTGTGAGTGGCTGTATGGATGATTGTGAACTTGTATCAGGGATTGTAAAAGAGAGTAAATATGTGTAAGTATATGTTTGAATAAGTAAGGTGTGTATAACTGTATAGTTGAGGAAATGGAGGTGTGATTGATTCTTTGCATGACTGACTAGGTGTGTAAGTAACTCCATGGATGAGTGACAGTCTGTGAGTGTCTGTTTACACTGAGTGTATCTAAGGTTATATTAGAGTCTGAAGAGGTTCATCGTATTATCACATGAATGATGTCATCAGTGATGTGATCAGTAATGTCAAATGAGATGTCATCAGTGATGTCATCAGTGATGTCATTTGAGATGTCATCAGTGATGTCATCAGTGATGTCATTTGAGATGTCATCAGTGATGTCATCAGTGATGTCATTTGAGATGTCATCAGTGATGTCATCAGTGATGTCACTGACCATGTCATGAATGATGTAATATGTGACATGATCAGCAGTGGATTGCGGGTGCGCGATATATAGTTAGTACTACTAACTATATATGGAATTTCAATGGTTTTGTGTGAGTAAAAAAAGGTTTTTTAAATGCTAATTCCTAACTATATATGGTCTATAACCTATGGTTTTTTCAGTGAATTTTCAAGGTTTTGTAAATGCTAATTCCTAACTATATATGGTCTATAACCTATGTTTTTTTCAGTGAATTTTCGAGGTTTTGTAAATGCTAATTCCTAACTATATATGGTCTATAACCTATGGTTTTTTCATTGAATTTTCAAGGTTTTGTAAATGCTAATTCCTAACTATATATGGTCTATAACCTATGGTTTTTTCAGTGAATTTCAATGGTTTTTTAATAGCAAATATCATAAGCTGTCGAATGTCAAGTACGTGGTAAGAAAAAACATTTTCGTGTTTATGCACACTGATCTGCTTTGAATGCTGCCCCCCCCCTCATTTCTATTAGGAGTACTCTCTCTTTGCAGATAGTGAAGGGTAGTTAACGCAGGCCTTTGCCCCCGTTGTAATCCGTCGTGCCTGCTTCTCTCTCCATTTGATTGATTGTTATCCAAGCATTTACTGTTTTAGAATTGGTTCTCTTTGGTCATTCTCTATTTACAAACAAGCACAGAGTCGCAATACTCTGTTTAGTCTTTGCAGATAGCGAAAAATCGTGTAAAAAAACAAAAGGAATCGAGCAAAATCAGTAGGCCACAAATGGGATCTCTTTTTGACCTCGCTAAAATAGAAACATTAGGAACAACCCCTCATGACAAATACGAAACTAGTGAGATGAACTGAACTCCACACCATGATGGCTGCAAGACAGCTCGGCTCCGCCACCCACCCCGCCCACAATAACGATAAACTCTATGCAAATATATACAACACACCAGCAAAGTAACAGGGTAAAACATTTTATTAAACAACTATTTACATAACTATTTTAAACTTTTTGTTGCCCGATCCGGCTAGCTCAATCGATCGAGCATGAAACTCATGCACTCTGATGATTCAAAGTTTTGAAGAGTGCTTGTAACACTGTCTGAAGCCTATTTGCACTTGCTTCATCTTCACTATTCTAAAAGTAAGTGGGGGCTGTTTGAGTACGTTACTGCATTTGTAAACAATGTGATGCGGTGCCACTCTGAACCGCTTAACGGAGGCCCCCGAGGGACGGTGTGATGGCGCGGACTCGGAGGGGGCGCTTGGCTCCGGCCTCCTCCCCAAGTCGTGTTCTCCTGGTGTGGCCTGAGATCGCCCCCGACATAGGTGGCCGGCTCCCGGGATCAAGCGGAACTTTTTGCCTTTTGGTAACTCTTCCATTCTTGACCTTGTCCCACAATCCGTTTCACCTAAAGACACGCTGTAGTGGGGCGCCCCTTTACCAATTCAGTTGCCATTCCGCCCGCTTTTGCTACACTGTGCCTCTTCCGCTATTCAGCTGTTTACCGCCCGCTCTTTCGACTACAACGTCTCGCTCACCATGTAGTTGAGTTGCTCCCGCTCTTGCGGTGCAGCGATAGGCGGCTGCCACAGGACTCTCAAAATGGCGGCCGGCTCTTCAGATTTGGGCGTGGTCCACTAAAATGGCCCTGCGACACCTTGGAACTCGGACGCTTGTCTGCTAGAGCTTGGGCTCCATTCTCGAAAGCGTCCCCTCAGCCTTGAAGATTCTACAAAAGTCTTGGGGGCCCCCGACTCCCGCAGGCTTCTGGTGGGGAGCGGCTAGCATGATTGCTCGTGGAATGGCCACGACGGAGCTACGAAATGGTGGTGCTCTCATGCTAACGCCAGCTTCAGTCTGAAACATCCAGAAACTCTGTAGACTACCAATTCGATCAGTTCCGGTAGCGCCCCAACGTGACCCGGTAGAGAAGAACTTGCCCTCCCCTCTTTGACTGATGGTTCTTGTTGCCTGTCCCTTCTGTTGTCATTTAACAGAACTATTTAGCCTGCTGAAAGGGGTTGTGTTCCGACCGCTGGTTGGTGGAGACATTTTGACTATATTCTGGACCTGCGTTGTCGCGTAATGCGTCATATGACGCGCCGCGTTAGCGCATCCGGAAGTGATCCGGCGCGCAGCGCGTAACGTAAGCATAACAGATCATGTAACTTGTTAATAAAACTTTTCATTGGTTCATTTTACTTTTCTTATTCTAATGATGAAAGGCTTGGTCATATGACCTAAAAATTACGCTTTTTATTACTTTCGAACATTATTTTTTCTTAAACATATGTTATAATGTTCCAGGCTAATGTACTTTCCCGGAAAATTTACAACTGTCCTGCAAGTAAAATATATTCCTTTTTCGAGAAAAAGGGCGTTTCTTCGTCCCATGACGGAGCCGTTGAGCAAAAGAGGGTCGGCCTGCTGTCTTAGTCGCCGATACGCCAGAATATCAGATTCTTATCGATCACTTTATGTTGCAGGAGTAGAAAACACAACAACCCTTGACCATTTATCTTTACCGCGTTCCTGCGTATTATACCTTTTACCCTTCATGTAATTCGAATGCTTTATTTCACTTGCCTTTTACTGATTCTAAAACAGTGACTATTATTAAAAACTTTACCAATGTAAATACTACTACCATGTTTTCTTTTAAAAACCTTTATTGTGAAAATGTCAGTATACAAATACGGGCCTATAACCACGTGGGCCGGCCACGGAGCAAACTGTAATCGTATATGATGAGTAGACATTTACACTGTAGAGGAACGTAACGGGCGGGCC
This sequence comes from Lissotriton helveticus, assembly GCF_964261635.1. NCBI lineage: Eukaryota > Metazoa > Chordata > Amphibia > Caudata > Salamandridae > Lissotriton > Lissotriton helveticus. The sequence goes on from NC_136067.1 coordinate 829,266,536, forward strand.
ATTAGGTTGCAAGAACTAAGGTGTCTAACAGTTGCGGAATCGGTGGACGTACATTTTATAATTAAAATACGACAGGGCCAGTTACAATAAAATTATCTAGATATACATTTGCGGGCAAGTACCATGGGTGACGTTAATTCGAACTTTCAATAGTACAGTAATCAATAACACATCAGAACTTAATATCAATAGGGATGTCGAAATATTCAATCAATTCTCGTCCCCGCCCGCCATGTGCTTCAAAACTGCATACGTATCTCGTGATTTCAAGGTTCTGCAACCAGTACACAACAACGAGTTACGAGTCCCATTTATTCCGGCGCCATTTTGGGCGAGGACGGGCAGGTCCAGGATATAGTCAAAATGTCTCTACCAACCATCGACTATGATGATGTTCATATGCTGTATTTATTAGAGTAACACTCATCTGTCCACATGAAATTAATTTGCCACAATCTAAACATGTCATTTTAATCTTTCCAAAGTTCTTCTAAATATTTGGGACCGTTTCCCTTGCCTCTGATGCTGTCAGTGCCAGTTCTTTGATGAATGTACTGGCAGGTCGGGGGTTCTCCTCCAAATCTCTCTTTTATGCAGCACTATAATTAATCGGTGCCACCTCTCCATATGACGATGCATGGTATAGTTACCATAACTATATTTTTTTTCGGTTCCTCTGGAGAGTACATCGTGGCAGATGAAGCGTGCAACGTACCGGGAATTTACCTTTTTTGCATGTAGAGGAAAGGAAAAAAAATTAGAGCGTCCGAGTTCTTAGGTGTGCCAGGGCCATTTTAGTGGACCAGGCCCAAATCCAAAGGACAGGCCGCCATTTTGAGAGTCCTGTTGCAGCCGCCTGTCGCTGTAGCATCAAGAGCGGCCGAAACTCAGCTGAATGGCAACTGAAACGGTAAAGGGGCGCCCCACTACAGCAGACGAGCCTCCACCTGGCAAGGCCCGTTCACGCCGCCTCCCCCCCCCCTTCGGGCACCCCACGCCGTTATTCGGAGCAGGATTGTAGGATGGCCACACCAATGCGGCAACTTACTAGACACCACCTCGGTGCCAACCGAATCTCAGCGCCTTGTGGTGTCTTCTATTCAGAAAACATTGTTGTGCTGCCTTCGACCTATTCGCCGCAAGTGCGCACGCAACTCAGCTGCATAGCTTGCTAGACACCACCTCGGTGCCATCCGGATCTTGGCGCGTTGCGCTGCCTTTGGCCCCATTCGCACATCGTCCGCTACTGACGCCACCTCACAGGCCAACGGGGCGCCCCACGCCGACTTTCAGCATTGTAGGATGGCCACACCAGTGCGGCAACTTGCTAGACACCACCTCGGTGCCATCCGGATCTTGGCGCGTTGTGCTGCCTTCGGCCTATTCGCACATCAGTCCGCTACTGACGCGAACTCACAGGCCAACGAGGCACCCCACGCCGACTTTCAGCATTATAGGATGGCCACACCAGTGCGGCAACTTGCTAGACACCACCTCGGTGCCATCCGGATCTTGGCGCGTAGTGAAGCTGCAGCAGCTGCAAATAAGCTTCAGACAGTGTTACAACCGCTGCTCAGAACTCTCAACTATGACACCACCTCGGTGCCATCCGTATCTTGGCGCGTTGCGCTGCCTTTGGCCCCATTCGCACATCGGTCCGCTACTGACGCCACCTCACAGGCCAACGGGGCGCCCCACGCCCACTTTCAGCATTGTACGATGGCCACACCAGTGCGGCAACTTGCTAAACACAACCTCGGTGCCATCCGGATCTTGGCGCGTTGTGCTGCCTTCGGCCTATTCGCACATCGGTCCGCTACTGACGCTGCCTCACGTGCCAACGGATTTTCTACGCTTTTTATACCCTATGCCGCATAACAGGTCATGTGACTTGTTTCTAAAACTTTTCATTGGTTCATTTTACTTTTGGTTTCCTAATGATGGAAGGCTTGATCATATGACCTAAAAATAACACTTTTCATTGGATGAAAACTTTTTTTTTCCCAAACGATGAAAGCCCCACCTTGTTTCTGGATGTTTCAGACTGAAGCTGGCGTCAGCATGAAAGCACCACCATCTCGTGGGTCCGTCGTGGTCATTCCGCGAGCAATCATGGCAGCCGCTCCCCACCGGAAGCCTGCAGGAGTCGGGGGCCCCCAAAACTTTTGTACAATCCTCAAGGCTGAGGGAACGCTTTCGAGAATGGGGTCCAAGACCTAGCAGACTAGCGTCCGATTTCCAAGGTGTCCCAGGGCCATTTCAGTGGCCTGGCCCAAAAAGGAAAGAGCCTGCCGCCATTTTGAGAGTCCTGTGGCAGCCGCCTATCGCTGCACCGCAAGAGTGGGCGCAACTCAGCTGAATGGCAGATTTTGACACAGTGGACCAAAAGCGGACGGAATGGCAACTGAAACGGTAAAGGGGCGCCCCACTACAGCAGACGAGCCTCCACCTGGGGAGGCCCGTTCACGCCGCCTCACCCCCCCCCCGGGGCGCCCCACGCCGTTATTCGGAGGGCGGCAACTTACTGGATATCACCTTGGTGCCATCGTTCTGCTGCCTTGGAACTATTCGCACAACAGACCGCTACTGATGACCCACCCCCCGCGACGCCCCACGCCGGATACCGAAATCAGTGCGGCACCCAGGCAACATCACCTGGGTGCCGTCCAGAAATCTGGACGTTGTGCTGCGTTGGGACTATTCGCACAACCGACCGCTACTTCCTTCTTTTTCCCTAAAAATGTTTAAATGTTTTTACTGTTTTTGTTTTGTTGTATATATTTATAAGTTATTAAAGTTTTATAATCCTACTACTTTGTTGGAGTGCTATATATTTTTAACGTGACACATAATTGTAAAAACTTTGATGTACAAAGAGGCATCCCTGGAATCTTCCGCTTCAGGCTCGGTCCCCTCCCCAATCACAATACAGAATGGTTTTCAGATAGTAGGAACGCGTGTGGTGTGACGGATCTCATCGGGTGTGGGCCTTGATCTACTATAACTCCTTTGAAGAGGGGTGATTCTTTACAGCTGGGGCCATAAACTACATCTGCAGGGCTAGCTGATAGCCTGGGACCGGCCTGGACAATCGGACACAGAGGAAGAGGAGTGTCAGAGGGTGCGGTAGTGAATAGGGCGAAAGGGAGGTGTCGGACAGGCACAGATTGTGATTCTCAGGGAAGAGCAGCGCAGATGGGGGGAGGTTTATTGCCCATGCGTAAGACAGAGAGCGGGGGTGACCAGTGCCTGGGGGAGATGCTTGCGAGGGTGGGGAGCCATGCTAAGGATCGACAGCGTGCAGAGAGTGGGTCTGGTCAAGGCATCTAAAATGGCTGCCGTGCACGACAAAAGTGTGGCATTTGAAAAAAGGCAAGATGGCGCAGACAATGTTTATCAACACTTCCTGATTTCCTTCGAATCGAACGTTAACAGACATTATCTCTACCACACTACCGGTCCCCCTGGGCTTAAACGCCGAGATGGTAGGGACTGCATCCCGTGGAGATAGGCCGAGACGTCACTCAGCAGAAAAAAAAGAAAAAAAAAAGTCTATAAACATACAATAAGTTAAAAGTCAATCATTCTTGTTTCCTTGTAGTACGCTCCCCAGGCCCGCGGGGCCCTTTTAAAACCTCCACATCAAACCTAGGGGGTCAGGGAGGATCTACTATGCCCCCTTATGGTCATTTGCCCCTTCGCTTTGGCCTCCTCTTGTCTCTCGATCCTACCGAGAGACAAGATGGCGGCCGCTACGGACTGTTTGGAATGTTTACAGACGCCGGAGAACCAATCAGCTTCGCTTCACAAAGCACCGTAACGCGAAAAGTACGCGAAGCGGAGCGCTGCCCGGTCCGCTGTCACAGATATATATCTTTTTTTGAACGTTAATTTCTCAAAATCCACTGGAGCACATATATTGAGACATAGCAAAGGCACATCGGGCTACCAGTACCTACAATTTTGCCAAGTTTCGTGCAAATCCATTCAGCCGTTTGATTATTTATTTATTTATTTTTTACCCCGCGGGGCCCTTTTAAAACCTCCACATCAAACCTAGGGGGTCAGGGAGGATCTACTATGCCCCCTTATGGTCATTTGCCCCTTCGCTTTGGCCTCCTCTTGTCTCTCGATCCTACCGAGAGACAAGATGGCGGCCGCTACGGACTGTTTGGAATGTTTACAGACGCCGGAGAACCATCCGGTCCGCTGTTACAGATATATATCTTTTTTTGAACGTTAATTTCTCAAAATCCACTGGAGCACATATATTGAGACCTAGCAAAGGCACATCGGGCTACCAGTCCCTACAATTTTGCCAAGTTTCGTGCAAATCCATTCAGCCGTTCGGGCTAAAAGTGAGGCCAACCGCCCTATGGAAATTAACATTGGAAAAACGCGTTTTGGGACCCCCCTTTTTTCTCGGCCCACCCTTGACGAACCCCCCCCAAATTTCCAGGGGCTGCTCAGAAACAAAATGTTCCATTTTCCTGAAAATTTCTGCCAATTCCGTCCACAAACGCCAAAGTTATTAGACATAGAATTTTCAAAAATCCTTACAATCACTTCGCTACAACCTCATAAATTAAAAATAAAAATGAATAATGTCTCAAACAATTTTTGATTTCTAAATATAAATTTATTCTTCTGAATTTTCATAATTTGAAAGAACTAGTAACATGTCCTCATCAGGAATTTCCTCTTCAATCATCTCATCAGGAATCTCCTCATGAAAAGTCTGCAATGATGATTCTTGTAACTCTATAGTCTCCAAACATTCGATAAATTCGCCGTCAAGAGATTGATCAAAAAAATCATTCAAGTCATCTCCTCCTTGTGAGAATATTTCATTATTGGTGCTGTCAATTTCAATAAATGTAGTGGATAATTCAAAAGAAATTGCCACAGTCTCTTCATTGTGATCCATTTTATTTTGAAATTTCTTGCTGTAAATTGCAGAAAAAAATAATCACTTTCATTTATCGTTTTTAGTAATACATAATATAAAACTAACTTTATCAAGTATTTAGTATAACAGAAGGACTGTAAATAAATAACAGAAAACATTTTTCAAATTATCTTAAAGTGTACAACATAGTTCCCCTTACAAATTAACAACTCACCTTTTTGAAAGTAGGAGAAGCGTTAGTACTGTGTAAATCAAACACCAGAAATTGAGCACCAAAAATTCCTCACAAATGTACCTCAGACAGTAGTATCACAAAATGGCTGTGGTTTCCTCTCATTTTAGATATATACATAACCAATTAACTTTCATCACACACAAATACAAAACCAAATTAACATTTTAATTGGTTCTAAATTTCAACACTTTCAAATGTTTTTTCCCCATATATACATAACCAATTAACTTTCATCACACACAAATACAAAACCAAAGTAACATTTTAATTGGTTCTAAATTTCAACACTTTCAAATGTGTTTTCCCCATGCAATTTTCCATAGGACATTTAGATACGTCTACAGCCTGAATGGCTGAACGGAATTACACCAAACTTGGCAAAATGGTACATCAAACCTAGGGGGTCAGCGAGGATCTACTATGCCCCCTTATGGTCATTTGCCCCTTCGCTTTGGCCTCCTCTTGTCTCTCGATCCTACCGAGAGACAAGATGGCGGCCGCTACGGACTGTTTGGAATGTTTACAGACGCCGGAGAACCAATCAGCTTCGCTTCACAAAGCTCCGTAACGCGAAAAGTACGCGAAGCGGAGCGCTGCCCGGTCCGCTGTCACAGATATATATCTTTTTTTGAACGTTAATTTCTCAAAATCCACTGGAGCACATATATTTAGACATAGCAAAGGCACATCGGGCTACCAGTACCTACAATTTTGCCAAGTTTCGTGCAAATCCATTCAGCCGTTCGATTATTATTATTATTTTTTTTTTTTTGCCCCGCGGGGCCCTTTTAAAACCTCCACATCAAACCTAGGGGGTCAGGGAGGATCTACTATGCCCCCTTATGGTCATTTGCCCCTTCGCTTTGGCCTCCTCTTGTCTCTCGATCCTACCGAGAGACAAGATGGCGGCCGCTACGGACTGTTTGGAATGTTTACAGACGCCGGAGAACCAATCAGCTTCGCTTCACAAAGCTCCGTAACGCGAAAAGTACGCGAACCGGAGCGCTGCCCGGTCCGCTGTTACAGATATATATCTTTTTTTGAACGTTAATTTCTCAAAATCCACTGGAGCACATATATTGAGACCTAGCAAAGGCACATCGGGCTACCAGTCCCTACAATTTTGCCAAGTTTCGTGCAAATCCATTCAGCCGTTCGGGCTAAAAGTGAGGCCAACCGCCCTATGGAAATTAACATTGGAAAAACGCGTTTTGGGACCCCCCTTTTTTCTCTGCCCCCCCTTGACGAACCCCCCCCAAATTTCCAGGGGCTGCTCAGAAGCAAAATGTTCCATTTTCCTGAAAATTTCTGCCAATTCCGTCCACAAACGCCAAAGTTATTAGACATAGAATTTTCAAAAATCCCATAGAGAAAAAATCCTAACTATATATACCTACTGGCGACCGCCAGTAGGTAATATATATATATATATATATATATATATATATATATATATATATATATATATATATATATATACATGTATAAATATATATATATATATATATATATATATATATATATATATATATATATATATGTATATACACACGCACACCTGTGCATACTGCATATTTTGGTGCTTTTACTGCACAAAGAGCATTCATATAAAAACCCATAATTCATATGCTCCAAGGTTATTTAAATTATGCACCAAAAACGTAATTTATGTAGCACTTTGTCAACATTAGTATCAATTTAAGATAGAAACATTTTTGGCGAATTCGGCAAATTTTACAAATGATGTAATATGGTTTTGACTATTACAACCTACCTTAAGCAGGACTTATTAAGAAAACGTAATAAAACTAATAAGCCCAAATTGGGATGGTTTGATGTAAAATGCTCCAAGGCCCATGCCAAACTTAAAAAGATTCTTCACACAGAGCCTAGAGTTGCGGAAGAGGTCAGGAAAGCGCGTAGAGCGTATAATTTGCATTAAAATCAAGGAAAACAACTCTGAAAAATGAAGCCTGGCAGGATTTATACCTAGCATCAAAGTCACAGGATTCTTCTGCTTTCTGGAAGGCAGTCAATGCGCCCTTTCTGAAAGAGCGAGACAGGGCATCTATTGAGATAGCCATTAGTGAGGCAGAGTGGTTGGAGCATTTTGAAAAGCTATATCGCAACTCCAGCCTCACAACAGTGGTAGAGTCGGGGCCCGAAGAGCCCGTGGTAATTACACAATGTACTGAGGTCAATAACTTGAGATTTGAGCTGAGTGAGGTTAATATAGCCATTGAATTAAGCCAGGGAGGAAAGGCACCTGGACCGGATGGTATTCCAGTCGATCTTTTTAAACATAATATTCTATTATGGGGTTCTCTTTTAACTCAAGTCCTAAATGCCTGTAGCACAACTGGTCTTTTACCCTCTTGGTATAAATCAACTGTGGTCCCCATTTTTTAAAAAAGGGACAGGTCGGATCCAGTCTGTTATAGGACAATATCTTTACTTGACTCGACAATTAAAATCATTGGTAGAGTCTTATTATTAAGACGACAAGACTGGGCGGAAGATCATTCGATTCTTAGTGATTTACAGTTCGGCTACCGCAAGGGCATGGGCACAATCAACCAGGGTTTGATCAAATTTGATGGGCTGCTCTGTGCCCATTGTTCGTGAGGCCGCCCTTTAGGGTCGGGGGCTCCCGTTGCCCGGAGGATGTTTGGTGGTGTATAATCTGGAGCATGACCCACTTTCTCTCACGTGCCTATTCAAGGAGAAGCTATTTCAGCCAACATCCTGAGCGTGATCGTGCTGGAAGGCGAGCATTTTTTCAGGGCACCTGAATCATTTGAGCACTTTCCAATGTCCGCTATGCACATGACTGTTATATGTCCACACCAATATCGTGCAGGTGCAATTTAAAACGAAGATTTCCTTACCTGTATTTTACCAAGAACTTGACCTGCATTATGGGAAATGTATTCTTTATGAACTAGTCATGTGACTTTAAGTTTTTAAGCAAGCACGTTCGCACTATGAAAATGACATTGTTTCCACCTGTGATCAAGGCGGCATTGAACACTGAAACGCGTAAGGTGATGGAAGCTTTTGAGTGCTGCTGTGCCTCTAATAAATGCGACGTTTCCAGAGTTGGGCCTCACATTTTGTTTGTGTGAAATTTGATGGGCTGCTCCGTGCCCATTATTCGTGAGAAAGCCCTGTAGGGTCAGGGGCTCCAGTTGCTCGGAGGATGTTTGGTGATGTGATATATATATATATTTTGTTTTTGCAGGGAAATGTTGAGGGGCACCATAGGTGATCCCCAAGTGCAAAACTAACATGCCCCTGCTTAAGGGGGGCCCACTACGGGCCTCCAAAGTACATCCCCGCTAGCCTGTGAATGGCAGTTGACCCGCCATACACAGGCTGGCGGGGATACAGCATCCTAATCTGGCGGATAGTGCCTGCTAGGCACCACCATCATTTTGTGTATGTAGATGGGTCTGACAGGCAATCGTGATGTTTGCCTGTGTCGGATCCATGGTGGACGGACTTCCTGTCTGCCAGAAATCCGCCCGCCATCCTTATCTGGCGGGCGGAGAATACCTGCATGATAGCGGTGAATCAGCCACTGGCAGGCTGCCGGTGGCAGATTCAACACTATCGTGATGACCCCCTAAGAATGGTACATCGACAAAAAGAGGGGACAAATTCTCGAAGATTGTTCTTCAGACCTTTTCTGACATTTACATTCCCCCAGAATTATGTCCTTCAAAATTAATCTTTCCTTCTCTACAATGACAAAAAAACACTTTAATCTTTATTACACTATATAACACTGATAGCCCTGAAAATAGGGACATTTTAATGATGGATGGCATGTGTAAATCCACCCCCCATCCATTCACCCAAGTATTGCAAACAAACACGAAATATACTGAATAATTATCAGTATTAAAAACCAAAACAGTAAATAAAAGTACCAGGAAAATCACAATTTAATTTGAATTACAAATGATTAAAACATAATACTGTTACTAAAATTTACCCAACCACGCATATTCAAGGATGTGTTTTTTTCACTTTTGCTAGGATTATTGGAAAAATTCACAAGACATTGTTAGCTGAAGATTATATGTCAAACACTAAACTTCAATTTGAACTTAGAAAATTAACTGCTTTTATCTTGTGCCACCTGAATTTGTGGATGATGGATACACATTAATTGTACAATCAGAATATTTTGCTTAAAATAAAGAAAAAAAATTGCACCACTTCTAAATTATTTTGAAGACACATGGATTGGAAATTCTAAGCAGGTGAGGTCAGAGAGGAAAACAACATTTTCCTGTTGAATGGTGGAATTGCTGCTCAACCTACTTAGAGGTAGATGCATTAACAAACAATGCCATTGCGGGTTGACATAATTCTTTTAACTGTTCTATCAGTAAAAGTCTCTCCAACCTCTATCATTTCATAGAAATTTTGAAAAAGGAGCAAAGTTTTCAAGAAATCCAACACATAAAGAAAGTCTCTTTTTTCAAATAGTTTTGAAAATTTAAACTCTATTTGAAAACGATGTCCTGTGTATGCATACAAAAACAGCCTGATTCAGATTGTAAAAGTGGTTAAAAATAGTAATATATCCATTTTTTTAATAAAGCATCCAACTACGTCCCTCCATCTCTTCTTACAATAAATTACCTATCCTATTTGTTGTAGAAAGTAAAATAAAGTGTTCTTACCTGACAGCAGCTCCTCCATGCTTTTGATCTTGACCACAACCTTCCACTAACTGTAGAAAGAGTAGAAACTGTTAACGTCATGCTGAAAAGGGAAAACACTTAAAGGACAATTACTCCCATTGAAGCAAATGGGAAACCATGGGAAAATGTTAAAAATATGTAAATAAAATTATAATATGTTATTATAAAATGTGTATTTATTTTCTAAAAGTATAAAAGTAAAACATTTTCTTTTATATTTAACTATATTTAATATCTCTATATTTTTGTTACATTATCATATTTAAAGTAAATGTTTATCATTGATTACTTTTTAGATAAAATGTATTAATTGCCCATTCTTTTTTTTATTTTTTAGTACTATTTAAAATCGTTTAGTTTTATTAATTTTCTGTATTTTTCTATTAATGATAAAATACATTTTAATTGGATTACATGTTTAAAACTCATGAGTTTTATTTAATATCTGATTATTGATACATTTCCTCACTCATTACCCCTAATTCCCTTAGTTCCTGCTCCTATAACTTTTATTTGCGTAATTTATATATTACATTTAAATTAATTTACGTATTTAATACTCTGGTATTCTAATAATACTTTAGTATTAACACACACTCCTCCCCATTACCCCATGTCACTTACATACCAATCCTGTAACTTTTATTTGCATATTTCAAAATAATATACATTTATTGTTTAAAAATTATAAAATGCTTTTATATTAGATTATGTTTTTAATACTGAGTTCTTTGAATTAATACCTGGTAATTAATACACTTCCCCACCCTTTACTCTCATATCCCTTACATCCCTGTCTTAAAGCATTTGTTTACATATTTTAAATAATATGTATGAATTGATATAGTAAATGTAAAATACATTTAAATGAATGTAAATATTTAATACTTAGGTTTTTTAAATAATACATCAGTGTTAATACGCTTCACCATTCATTACCCCAATATTCCTTACATCCTGCTCCTCAAACTTTAATTTGTATATTTTAAATTAATATACATTAATTGCAATAAAATTGTAAAATACATTTATATTAGATTACATGTTTAATACTCAAGTATTCTAATTAATGCCTGAGTATTAATGCACCTCACCACCCATTACTTCTATATTCCTTACATCCTGATCCTAAAAGGTTTAGTTGCATATTTTAAAATAATATCCATGAATTATTTTTACTCAGTTATATTAATCAATACCAGAGTATGAATACACTTCCCCATCCATTAACCCAATATCCCTTACATCCCACTTCTATAATTTATATTTGCATATTTCAAAATATTTATTATCATGTAAATAAAAAAACACAATATAAAAAATATACATAGTAAAAGTATTTGAATACAAAACATGCACCTGTATTTACCTATACCTACCATTATTAGGGCTAAAGGCAGGCATGGTAAAGTCATTTGTGGTAAAGACATATTTGTGGCAAAAGCCATGCTTGGTCAAGACCTATGCTTGGTGGGGGGGCGTGGCCGGCCGGCAACCAAGATGGCTGTACTTGATTAGAGCTCTTCAACCAATAGATCAATCCCCCACACATCCGTCATAATTATCCGTACATAGCCCAGTATCGAGTCTACCCAGGTGACCCTATGCCCCCTGGGGGATGTATGACGTTACAACTCATACTTTTACAACGCATGCCATTACAACGAATTTTTTACAACGCAAAAACTTTTACAACGCATGTATTTACAACGCATGTTTTTACAACGCAGGTACCTTTACAACGCATACCATTACAACGTAAGTATTGGTAAGTATATATTATTTTTTTTAAATTTAAAATAATTGAAAATAATATAATTTAATTTAATTTAATTTAATTTAATTTTATTTAATTGATTTAATTTAAAATTAATTTTATTTTATTTTTACCTTATACCCCTGTACCCCAAAAACCCAAAACTGACCCTGAACCCTAAAAATACCCCTGTACCCCAAAAACCCAAAACTGACCCTGAACCCTAAAAATACCCCTGTACCCCAAAAACCCAAAACTGACCCTGAACCCTAAAAATACCCCTTTACCCAAAAACCCAAAACTGACCCTGAACCCTAAAAATACCCCTGTACCCCAAAAACCCAAAACTGACCCTGAACCCTAAAAATACCCCTTTACCCAAAAACCCCAAACTGACCCTGAACCCTAAAAATACCCCTTTACCCAAAAAACTGAAAACTGACCCTGAACCCTAAAAATACCCCTTTACCCAAAAACTGAAAACTGACCCTGAACCCTAAAAATACCCCTTTACCCAAAAACTGAAAACTGACCCTGAACCCTAAAAATACCCCTTTACCCAAAAACTAAAAACTGACCCTGAACCCTAAAAATGCACCTTTACCCAAAAACTGAAAACTGACCCTGAACCCTAAAAATACCCCTTTACCCAAAAACTAAAAACTGACCCTGAACCCTAAAAATACCCCTTTACCAAAAAACTGAAAACTGACTCTGAACCCTAAAAATACCCCTTTACCCAAAAACTAAAAACTGACCCTGAACCCTAAAAATGCCCCTTTACCCAAAAACTGAAAACTGACCCTGAACCCTAAAAATACCCCTTTACCCAAAAACTGAAAACTGACCCTGAACCCTAAAAATGCCCCTTTACCCAAAAACTGAAAACTGACCCTGAACCCTAAAAATGCCCCTTTCCCCAAAAACTGAAAACTGACCCTGAACCCTAAAAATGCCCCTTTACCCAAAAACTGAAAACTGACCCTGAACCCTAAAAATACCCCTTAAAAAAACCCAAACATATAAAATTTAAAATATAATTATATACTTACCAATACTTACGTTGTAATGGTATGCGTTGTAAAGGTACCTGCGTTGTAAAAACATGCGTTGTAAATACATGCGTTGTAATGGTTTTTGCGTTGTAAAAGTTTCGTTGTAATGGTAGTGCGTTGTAAAAGTTGCGTTGTAATGGTTGTTTCCCCCCCCTGGGTGGCACTGAGCCTGAAATTGCGATCTCTGTGCACTCCGGGATCGCCAAATACCGAGTTGATGGCGGCCGGTCGAGGGCATGGTGTGAGCCCCGAGGACTTCAAGAACTGCAGCAGGAGGCCCAGGAGCTGAAACGGGCCCGATTCTAGTGGCCGGGCGTCAGATTGCACCTCCTCCTCACCTCCCACACAATCGGGCCGCATAGCACGGGACTGTGGCAGAGTCCTGGTCGAGTGCTGCGGAGTGGCTGACTGAGTGCACTACGAGAGGGAACCCCTGCAGGTACAGACTGATGAAGTGCGGCTCCTGGCTCCGGATGAAGGCGTGAGAGTCACTGGGCACAGGAGAGAGGCTGTGGGACTTTCGAACAAGGCCTCCTACCCCCATGTTGATATCGCAGCACGGCTTCTCGCCATAACGCGGCATGGGGCCCCAGTGGGAGGAACTGTAGCTTGCTCCACGTGGCGTTCAAAATAAGTTATACTTCCTGAGTGCTGGAGGGCCTCCACACAGGAGGTCCAACAGGATTATAGTGTAAGGTCTATACAGGGACGCAAAATCTGTATTGTGAGAGCTTGGTCAAGACATTTGCCCCTGGGCTTCACAGCGGAGCAGCCATTTTGGAGTAAGGTGAAAACGAAGAGAGCAGGGTATGTTACTGCACTTGAATGAAGGGAGTCCTAAATTGACTAGTGCAGTAAGGAGTAACTCCTCTACCTGGGTAGCAACACTGTTTTAGGCTCCTCACGACTGGTCGCATCTGTGAAAATGGCGCCGCTAAAAGTACAAAAACAAACGCACCAGACTAAACTGGAGAAATCTGCGCAGTCTAAGACAGAACAAGTGGAGGAGAAACACTAAGGACAAGATGGGAAGCAACAGGTGGGAGAAGGCGCTCCGACTCTTCAGGATATCATGGAGGCTATAGAAGGGATATGCACAACCCTGGAACATAAAATAGATACAGTGACCACGGAGGTGACGCTGATACGGGCAGACCTGCGCAATATGGGGGACAGAGTGAGGCCCATGGAGGATTTGGTTTCTACCCTTCAATCCTCCACAAAGAAGCTGGAGCACACAGTGAAGAAACTTCAGGTGACAACGATGGACCTTGAAAACAAGCTGGAAGATTATGAAGGGCGCACCTGTAGAAATAACGTCCGCATTTTGGGGGTACAAGAACAGGCAAAGGGACAGGCCATGGAATTATTTGTGGAAGATTTGGTACAGAACCACCTTCAGCCCCGCTCACTCTCTCAATATTTGTCTGTCGAACGAGCCCAAGGGGTGCCCGGGGAACCTTCGAAACCAGGTGAGCCTCCATGTCCTATCTTAGCCAGGATATTCAATTATAGGGACAGAGACATAATTCTCCAGACGGCACGAGCGGCTCGCCCGCTGAAATTTGAAAACTCCACAGTCACCTTCTTTCCGGGCTTTACAGTCAAGGTCCAGAAAATGCAAAGATCCTTTTTATAGGTGAAATGATCTCTGCGTGAGAAAAACATAAAATATGCAAGCTGAGGGTGACGGCCGACGGGAGGTCCTGGTTTTTCCTGTCCCCAGAAGAGACTTGGGAATGGCTGGAAGGGTGGAGAACCTTTGGAGCCCCAAGATCGAACTCACAATGGTCAACGCAGATTCAGAACTCTAGACTCGATGCTCGAGGATCCAAAGAAGGTCTGAAGTAGGACTTGGGATTGGGTGGTACTGTTTAATAGAGGAAAGGTACATGAGATAACACCCGTAATGAGGAAGGTTGATGGGCTGGTTGGGAGGGAGGTGTGGGTATCCCAAAATGAGATTAACAACTGTGAAACATTCTATGTATAGTTGAGTTGCCGATAGTTGATATTCCTGGCCTATTCAACACCTTGTGTACTACGAAGTGTCTTAGGTCCAGACGAACCGCATCCCAACTGTCTGGCATGAGTTGTTCACTATATATTTAGCTCATGTGTTTACAGAATACTGAATATGGGGGATCTAGGATTGCTGGTGGGACCCGTAAGGCAACGTTCCACTCGTTAAGGTTTGTGGGACATGGATACACAGTCACAATGCAAGGTTGGGGAGTGGCAGTTTGGAGTCCACGTTGCAGGGAGACAGGGTGGTGGGTGGGTTGGGAGAGGTCCCTTTGGGATTGTTGTGGGTTAGTTTATTGTTCATTGTGTTTAATAATGCTATCAGGAAACAATACATGGAAAATGTGGGACCTAACCTTAGAAAGACCTATTTTGAGACTGGCTGGACAGCTGTTGCTATATGTATATGTAAATGTAAATGTAAATGTAAATGTAAATGTAAATGTACATGTATTTATATAGCGCAAATCACCGACACGGTATCTAAGCGCTTGTTTAGGGAACCCGTCCTGGTATTCCCCTGTGAGATACCCCGGCAGGGTATCCACAAGGTGAAAGCCAGGCATCCCGCCGTGAGGGGCCGTAAGGGAGATTAAGCAAGCTATTGCCCAGAGTCGCAGAGTGTGACCCCGTGAGTCGAGTAGGTACCGGAGCGAGAATTATCGAGTCCGTGGAATTTTTAGAGACCGAGACCCGCCGAGGCGGGGAATCGAACCCTGGTCCACGGCCGATCTCAGCTTCTGGGTCTGCCGCCTCTAACCACTGAGTCACACTTCTCCCTATGGAATGAACCAGGCAGGTTCGGGGCGACATCATTTTGAAGATTCCACGATTGCGGTCTATATCACCCATGTGACCAGAATAATTGGAAAGAGTCCGCAAACAGAGGGTATTAAAATACTTTCCTGGAATGTGAATGGATTGGGAGATAAAATAAAGAGGGGAATTGTACTGTAATATGTAAAGAGACAGACCTAAGTTGTAGTGCTCCAGCAGGAAACACATATACAGGGTACTTCGTACAATGCCTTGAACAGGTGGGGGTATAAACTGGTGGCCCACTCAGGATACAAAAGGTGTTCGAGAGGGGTGAGGATCTTCCTCCGCAATTCTTTCTCCTTTGCGGTGCAAATAGTAACACATGATATAATGGTGGGATTTGTAACCCTTACAGGCACTTTGGAGGGCAGGCTATTCAATATGACTTCCCTTTATGTACCGCCGCAATTACATTCCTCAGCCTTGGCAGATTTGGGATCACACTTGCTTCTCCTTCCTGAGGGAGAGGCGTTAATTGGGGGTAGGGGGACTGTAATGCAGCCCTGAATTGTGACTTAGACAGAAAACCACCGAAGCAGGGAGAGGTTGCTGGGAGGTCATTAGGAGAGTTCTTAAAGGCATTGGGCCTGGTTAACATCTGGAGAGCGTATAACCCTTTATTTCTCCAATACACCTTCCACTCTGGGAGTGCATGGGAGTCTGTCTTGAATTTACTATATCGTTGTCAGAGCCGAACAGCTTGCTATTTTCAGAGATGTGGAAAATCTACCTAGAGGCATTTCTGACCATTCACTGGTCACTGTCACTTATGGCGGTAACCCCTTGGCTAAGAAGCATGAGATGGCATTTAACCCATGGTATTTGTGGATACCTGCTATACGGGAAAGGCTCACTGAGGCGACAGACCTTTACTTTAATGAGAACAAAAGTTCAGTGGACTCAGCCTCCATGTTATGGAGGCGTATAAGGCAGTAATTAGAAGGCATGGAGTGGCAGTGATAGCGGGACATAAGAAAGAAAAGCATAAACAGTTCCAAGAAATAGAGTAAGAGATATCCCACTTGGAACGCGAGTTGGAGACCCGGCCAACTCCCAATACCAAACATAGATTGCTCCTAAAACAAAAAGACTAAAGCGATATCACCGAAGAGGCGGTTAGGGCCCACTACCGGGCGAAGCAGTGTTGAGTCTATGAAATTGGAGATAAAGCGAGTAAACTATTGGCATGATCAAACTTCCAGATGGGTAGTTGAATTGGTAACGAAGGGTGGGGACATACTTAAAGATAGGAATAGTATAGCAGAGTCACAAATCAACAGGGAGATATCATTGAGTCCAGTAGGGGAAGGTGAAGAATTGACAAAACAAAAGAAATCTCCACTTTTTTACAAATAATTGTCACTAGTCCTATTTTCGTGGTTTTTGGTGAACCAACAGTATTCAGCCAGGCAAAAAACACAATACACAACAGTATAGTTATCCAAACGTCAGTGGAGCACTGCACAAAGACAAAACGTAGTTTAAAAACAAAAAAATGTATTGTAAAAGAGGAGTTTTCCTCGACATTTTTTAAAAACAGTATACATTTCATATTAAAAAAGAAAACCCAATAGTCGACGCAGCGTTTTGGTGCTTTCCAGATGTTGCACCTTCTTCAGGACGGTGTAGTAAAGGCAAATTGTGCCAAAGGCTGGAAGGTAAAGGCTATTTCCCGATTCTAATGCCCAACATAACAAAAGATACACAGATGCATGGGATTTTTTAAGTGATTCTGTTACCAATGTTTTAAGGATTCAATGATGTGAAAGGTCTCACAAATTACCTGTTTCATTTGGTTAAACATCCTGTGGCAGTAAGGCATGGTCACTAACGTCTGAATTAATATATATATTCAGAATATCCAGATATAACGTATTTTCATCAGTGGTGAGACTGCCCGGTAGTACAAACATATTGGGGCAAAGTGACAGGGAAAATGTGGGAAGTCTGCGGGAAATCTATGGAGGTCCCACCCCGGTTGAGTCTTCTTAATATTTGGGAGGCAACTGATTTGACTGCAAAAGAAAGGACCTGGGTCACGTTTGGCAACGTGGTGGCAAAACGTAACATTGCAAGAACTTGGAAGGAAGCCACTGTGCCCAAGCTCCGGGACTGAGAGGCCGACATGAACTGGTGCATGCAGATAGAAAGGCTAATATATCAAGGGTGGGGGTGTCCGCAGAAGTGGTCCAAGATTTGGGGGAACTGGAACAAATACAGAGGGATGTTATGTGCTCCACTGAGCCCGTCCCTTGCCCCCCCCCCTGCAGGAGTGAAGGCTGCCTGGCCACAGTGTGGTCGCAAACTGAGATGTTACTCTGTACTGTATGATTGGGTTGATCAAACAAACAGAAAAGATTGTGAATGTTACATGCACTGTATTATTTTATTATCACCTGTGGCTAATTTGTTTTCTTCTTCAATAAAAAGATTTATAAAAAAAAAGACCTATGCATGGTAAGGACTGCGTAGTAAAGGCAAATCGTGCCAAAGGCTGGAAGGTAAAGGCTATTTCCCGATTCTACTGCCCAACATAACAAAAGATACACAGATGCAAGGGATTTTTTAAGTGATTCTGTTACCAACATTTTAAGGATTCAATGATGTGAAAGGTCGCACTAATTACCTGTTTCATTTGGTTAAACATCCTGTGGCAGTAAGGCATGGTCCCTAACGTCTGAATTAATATATATATTCGGAATATCCAGATATAACTGTATATTTCATTGGGAATATTGTTTGCCATGTTCAGAATACCAAATAATGACTGTAACTTGCTAATTTTTAATAATGGTCAAAATGTGCTAAAATTGTGTGTAAAATCACGGTTTGCTAGGTCTAGGTCTTCACATTTTATAGTTTTGATATTCATAATTGAAGTTTCTAGCATTTTTAATGTAACGCATGAACTGTGCTTTTTTCCTGGTGAAAATGTTTGCCTAGCTTATAGAACTTAGTGGCTTGTCTACTACAGTTAGTCAGACAACAAAAGTCATCCACATTTGGGCTGTTAATTCTTTCAGACAGGAAACTCAAGTCACAGGCTTCAGTAATAAGCAGCTTTTATTTGTTCATTCTCATAAAGCACTCAAATGTACTCGTGATACACCTGCTAAACACGTGAAGTTTTAAGATCTAATGTTTCTTCTTGTGATAGACCCGTTAAACATATGTGTGAGGTTTTAAGATCCTGTGAGGTCATAAGGTGTGATGCCACTTCCTGCAATGTCTCTTCTTGTGATACCATATATGATGTCAGGCATAGCGGTGCCACATGCATTTGGCAATCTTGGTTTGTTCCCTACTTCTTTTTTTTAGGACTGGTGCCCTGAAGTTTGCAGGGTTATTTGGTCCCCTAAAGGTTGGCATCTGCCAACCAGTCATAGCAGCGAAGTCACTGCCAAATCCGGGCATTCATATTAAAAATGCATCCACTGAAACGATGAGAGCACTTTCGATATAAATTCAATCAATGGTGGACCTCCATTTTATGGCGGCGTGCTTGCCGTTTATTTTTATTTCAAAGAAACAAACCTACATAGTGGGGGATTGCTTCAGTGAAAGGAGCACATAGTCACCGATGAGCAGGTGTGCAGCGTGTAAAAAAATGGAACTACAAGATGCTAGAGAAGTAGCCAGCAAAACCACCAGTGGTACTATGTCACCAAAGAGGACCAGACTGTTCACATGCAGGGTCCAGAACATCTATAAACAATGATGATGGAAGCACATCACCAGCTCATGTTCCCAGACAAGTGGTAGCATCTAAGGTTTCTGGGAGAGGTGTGTCTGGCCATTTGTCCCACAACATATCTCATCTGTGGTCAGGGGCCTAAGAATCTGTGTTCATGTGGAAGTTCTACAAGACAATTGGTAGTGAATTGCCAATATGCTACAGTGTTAAGATCTGATACTGGAGATTTTCTGTGATATTCTCCAAAGTGAGCTTGAGGCCTTGGTGAAGAAAATTGAATTAATGAGAGGAGGCGCATGTTGATGCAGGAGTAGAAATTTAATTTTCCTTGTAAACACTGGTGATAACCCCTTCCTGCCGAGCAAAGTGAATCACTGCCAATGTTTAATGCTACTCACCACCATTATTTAGCACCCCCAAGATGCCCTCCAGCAGGCCCTGATCAGGTACCATGGTGCAGAACCATCTTCTTTAAACGCTGTAAAATCATCTTCAGTTGTTTGTCCCCTTTCAGCCCTACAAAGGAGGTGCTCTACACACCATGAGATGAGTCGTAATATGACAGGAAAGCAAAGCAGGACCTATACATTAGGATACCGTGAGCCTTGTCTGTGTATCGGAATCTGTTCTTCTGTATTCTAAACACCTCCTTAATGGGATACATAAGACATGGGCCACCTACTATTTTTGTTCTCCACAAGTTGAAGGGTGCCTCACAGGAGTTATTAGCCAATATTGTGCTCTGTAGCCAAGCTCATCTACAAAATAGATAATACTCAATTATCAATCAAGATCTCCTATCACTTCTGCACAATGATGAACCATTATAAATTAACATAGTCTCTCCCAATGACATTGCCCAAACATCTCACAGTCAAGTGTGGATGACAGCCTAACACTTGGAACTCAATCCAGTGAAAACAGTATTTTCTTAATCTCCTCTACTGAATGGGGGTTTTGGAGTTACAATAGTATAATTGTGGTGGGACAAAAAGTCTCCTCTGCATGGTAAAAGATGTGTATTCCTGCCCAAGTGCCCAACTGTACTGTTGCCTGGATCCCTAATGCTGATTTTTGGTGTCATAGGCAAACAGACAGGTTCCAACCTGGAGGGCCAGGACAGGGTAATTCTCATGGGTCTCCAGGAGAGCCAAGGAAACATGGAAATGGTAATGGTGTATCCAGGAAGGAGTATCATGAGAGGGGAAGGCAAGGAAGCCCATTCCAAGTTCAAGGTGGTGAATTGGTTTAGGTACTACAAGGATGGACATTTTAAAAGAGATTTTCAAGAGAAGTAACTTATCCCAATTACTAGTGATAGCAAGCATGTTACACGTTGATGAAGGTACCTGAAAGGGACCGATTGCGCTCATCCTATTGGGAAAGGGACCCAGCGGCTCTAAAGATCATTCATTCTTAGACAATACAAATTGTGTAGGAAGTTAGCATCAGTGGGAGGAAAGTGCCTGCCCTGAGGTATACTGGAGCCTTCCAAACTATTTTCGAGAGGAAGTACCTTAAGCCTGAGGAGATACTCCCTGGAATCAAGGATACAGGAAAGGTAGCCAGCAGAGAGGGAATTGAATATTCGATTTCCAAGGCTGAGATTGAGAAGGCGGCCATGTCAGGTTAAGGGAAAAGCAAGGAGCTGGATGTCTCTTGAGCAATTATTTGATTGCCCTATGCTTGGTGCCAGGACCAGAAGCCTTTATGTACAATTAAATAAATTGGGTGAATAGGGTCAAAAAGGTGCTCATATAGATTTACACCAAACTATAGTAAGGTATTATTTCACAAGTCCTGTGGTGCATTCAAAAGAGGGGGAACATCCACCCTAACTCCCCCAAACAGTTTAATCAGAGATTGAGAAAACAGTTAACAACTTTTTGAAGCACACACAAATTATAACATCAGAACAGTACAATCATATAAAGGAACACAAAGATATTTTTTATATGTTGGGCTTTGTCCGTTCTTTTTATTTTACTGGGTCTTCCACTCCCTTATGCCAACACGTTTCGTTGCCTAGGGGTGTGAACCCTACAACTTCCTCAGGGCTGGAAGTAATACAAATACTGAAGTTGTAATGAACATTTAACTAAATCGTACTTGTCATTACATAGTGCAAGTCCAAAACACATGCCCTATGCAACAAGGGACTAATCTAAAACACATTTGTGCTCATGAAACGTGTGAGATAGTAATTATAAACAAACATTTTAAACATAATTATACAACATATATATTCAGTTAGAGGTCTTTGTTCACAGATCATTCCAACATATGATGATCTGGATGAAGACCTATTTAGTATTTGGGAAAAGGAATTAACATCCAGTTCTATGAAATTAATGCACATTTTGATTGAAAACCCGGAAAGGAAAGTGATGAAACGGCAAAGTGAAATCGCACAGTTAGAAAGTGAGATTGCCGCATTGAACATGTCAGAGCCCACAGCTAAAAAAAAATTATGATATTTTAAATACGGTTTTATCCAACCATCAAAATTATATAAAACAGAGGAAGGCCCGTAAATTGAAGCAGGATGAGGTGGATTATAATAGTGGGAGGGTTTTTATCTTCTCAAAGAAATATGACTATCTAATTCAGACAGATAAGAATAAACAATCCTCTGTACCTATATGTACCAGCTCAAGCAGCACTTCTCTGAATACAATTCCAGCTAGTGAGAGTGACACAGAAGGCAGATCGGCAACATCAGGGAGACAACTACACCCTTTAGGCAACTCTTCCTTCATGCTAGAGGTGAATCGCATAAAGCGGGGAATTGAGATCAGACCAAGAGAGCAGGCAATGCAAGAAAACCAGGCATGGAAAGAGGGACGGCATCAGAAGGAGATAGAGTAAGGATGAAAACACGATCTTGGGACAAGAAGGATTAGCTCCAGATGATGATAACGAAGTTGAGGTGGTGAATCTGTCAGGCCACATGCTTACGGAGGTATGACCTCTTTACTTAAGAAAGGTCTAGGTTTTTGCCCTGAGTTTACAGGTGACATGTGTAATGCAAAAATTGATTTGTTTAAGTTTATAAGAAGCCTGAAATTGAAAAAATATTTTGCAATGAATCCTAAGCAAAATAAAGAAGTAAAATCATCATTATATGACACGATGCCTAATGTTTTAACTATTGAGGATATTCAGGATACCATTAATCTACTTTCAATTACGGAGTTAGAAGAGGACCCTGTGACAATTGGGAAGGTATTGAAAGATTTAGATACTTGTCCAGATCTTACTACATCTAGTGGTCTTAAGTCAAAGTCTTGTTGGTCTCCCAACCTTACCAGCGGGAACAATGTTGAAATATTTCATAGATTGGTCATTAATGACTTGGACAACAGTGTAATGAAAAAAGGACCCTCGATGGGGAACTTTAAAGATAATCTTACTAAACAAGAGAGGCACGCCCTTAAACTACTAGCAGAAAATACAGACCTAACCATCAGAAAAGTGGACAAGGGGGGAACACAGTTGTAATGCATAGCATTGACTATGAAAATGAAATCTATTCACAGTTGAATGATACTATTGTTACGGGAAAGTTGTTCATAATCCTATATTTTAATTGGTGGCTACCATGAATGGGTATCTCACTAAATGGCATGATATTGGTTTACTAGATGATGACGAATTTTTGTATTTGAAGGTGAACCGTCCCAGATTCCCTTGTTTCTATACATTACCGAATATCCACAAGGACCTCCCATTTCCACCAGGGAGGCCCATTGTGTCAGGGTTTGGGGGACCCATAGAACATATATCACAATATGTAGATATATTTTTACAACCTATAGTGGTAAATGTACCCTCGTATATAAAAGACACAACACATATTCTGAATATACTGGGAGATATTACATGGGATTCTGATATGATTTTGGTGACGCTTGATGTTGTGTCATTGTACACTAGTATACGCAATGAACTAGGTATAAAGGCAATGAACCACTTTTTGTCCAAGAGACCAGCATGTCATTGGGAACATACACAAATGTTACTGGCCATGACTGAACTTATACTTTGCAACAACTTCTTTCTTTTTAAAGATGAATGGCTTAGGCAAACCCAAGGTGTCGCTATGGGTTCCAAATTCTCACCAGCCTATGCTAATATTTTCATGGGTTGGTTGGAAGAGGTAATGATTTGGAGCACTGCGGGTAGTCGTTGGAATGAACATATCCTCTATTGGGGTAGGTTCATCAACGACTACCTTATGATATGGACTGGTACGGAGCAATTATTGAAAGAGTTTATTGATTATTTGAACATTAATGATATGAACATCAAATTTACCACCCATTCAAGTACTACTAGTGTGGTATTTTTGGATGTGGAGTTATACATTAAGTATTGTCACATACAGAGTAACATGTATCGCAAGCCTACTTCTTTCAATGCATTATTGCATGCGAAAAGTGTGCACCCCTTGCATCAGATCAAGGCCATCCCCTTCGGGGAGATGGTTAGAGCTAAACACAATTGTAGTGAAGACATACATTTCTTCACTTGTATTAATGATATGGAGAAATGGTTTATTCAGAGAGGTTACCCTAAGCGTGATATTGGGTTAGTGAAGGAGAGGGCCCTGAAGATTAAACGTACTACTACTTTGAAATCCAGAAATACAGACAGAAAATCCACCGAGCCAATTATAATGGTCACTGACTACACTCACATTAGAACTACTCTACGTAAAAGTTTGAATAAACATTGGCACATCCTGAAAGCAGATAGAACATTGCAGGAGTTTCTAACAGAAAGACCACAGATTACATTTCGAAGAGGAAGAACATTGGGTACAATATTAAGCCCCAGTTATCCAATCAGGACACAGTCGGAACTTTGGTTGATGCAACTCTACAATGGTTTTTTTCAAATGTAGTCTTTGCGGGATGTGCAGATTTGCAAAACATAAGACTAAAGAATTTAAAGACAAGAATGGCAAGGTGCACACCATATTGACTAATATCAACTGATCAACTGTGGCACAAAGTATGTTGTTTATATCATTGCATGTAAATATGATAGAATATACGTGGGTAGTACCATAAGGTCATTAAAGGACCGTGTCAGTGAACATATGAGAGCGATAAAAAATAATGATTTGAGATATCCTATTGCTGAACATGTTCATAATTGTACCATACAGGGTTCTAGCAAGACATTTGTATTTTATGGAATAGAACATATTAAACAAGATCAACGCGGTGGTAATAGAGAGCTAATATTGTGCAGGCATGAGGCAAGGTGGATCATACGTCTGAGGGCGGTAGAAGTCGGCCTCAACTATGATCAGGAGCTGGAATATTTGTGGGGTGATTAAATCACTGCATTATTTAAGACTACATATATGTATATTGGTCTTATGGTATAGATGTAGTATACTAGTTGGAATTGGCTATTATGATAGTATATTGATATAGTGATATTTCAGGAGAAAGAGGCAGGAGCGGCAAGAGATTAGTAACAATTGATGCTTAACATAGTAAGTTATTGGACTAAATTGTTATAGGTAACCATTAGATTTTAGTTAATTTTCACTAAATTTTGACTCGTATGGTTAATGTGAGTCATTTGGCATATTGGGCATTTATTATTTGAAACTGCATATGTGGGGATGAATTAATATTATGACAGCTAATCATAAGGTTCAAGGAACTCACATTAAATAATGAGCATTTGTAGTGGAAACTCACCATTCCAAGATGCCGCTGACTCTTCTAACTGATTAGTCACCTCTTTACTTTCCACAACAGATATTTGAGTAACTGACGAGGCCGGTAGTGTGCCTTCGCCATATTGGGTCGCGGCACAGAACGCTAACATATACGTCGAGTACTATTATTATATTTAGTTGGTCTACGGGTTGAGACTTGTGATCGGTACTAGATTTGGACATTTATTGCATTTTAATCTGCAGGTTGCCCCGTACTACAGGGACCTGTTTAGTTTAACGGAGTTATCCTCTCCATTTTCGTTACGAGGCTGTGTATTCTCTTCGTTTTCGTTACGAGGCAGTTTACTTACGGACAAGGATTCTCAGCGGCATTACTTTAGCGGTATGAGCTAATAGTGTTTGGAGGATACACCTCAGGTTAATTATATTATTTAGTATTAACTTTGGTTAAAAAATGTATTTACGTCATTTTATTTATTATTCTTGCAGAGTTTCCTGTACTTCAGGAACCTGTTGCATTAATTGATAATAGTCCCGCAATATATATCATTTTTGGATTACTAAGATTGGATACACACACACAAGGATTTTACTATCTCAAATAAGATTTGATACTGCAAATCAAGTTTTGGTAAGACCAATCGATTGGTATTGCATAATTAAGGATTTGAGAATTACATGTGATCCTTATATGAATACTTTGCGTTTCCTTGCAGGGTTGTTATTTGACATAGTTTTACATGGAGTAAAATTTGTGAGGTTTTATGTCTGGGAGATGACATAATTTGAGGAAGAAGTCTTAAATAGTGAGGTAAGCTTTGTCCTATCGGAAATACTGAAGTTTAGGATTTTGGAAAAGCAAAATGAATAACCTGTGCCTCATGTCTCTTGCACCTATTCTGATAGCAATTTGTGATTATTTAATTTTTACAGACACTGACCTGGATCAACCAATCAAGGTACTATGGGGCACATTAGAATGGCGGGCGGACTTTGTCTGCCCGCCCTCCTATCGTAACCAGGTACCACGCGCCATAAGGGCGGGGCTCCCGTATGTGCCATTAGGATGCGCATGCATCCTGCATCACTGACATTGTGGCGGGCGGTGCACTCAGCACCGCCCGCCACAATGTTAGGGAGGCATGTTGTGCACTTCCATGCACAACATGGCAGGCACTGTGTGGTGCCTGCCATGTTGTGCATGGAACTGCAGGGGGGTACCAAAGGTACCCCCATGTGCACCTCCCAACCCCCCGGAGTCCCTGGGGGCCTGCAACGGGCCCCCTCGGCAGACTCCGCATGCCTTTCCATGGCGGCAATGCCACCACGGAAAGGCATCTGTTAAGGCACATGCTAATATGGCTGGCGGTGTCTATTAGACACCACAACCATATAGAACCCTTTTCCGCCCGGTCGACATGTCGACCGGGTGGAAAAGCGGTAGACGGTCTTTCCGTCCGCCGCGGACCCCCCCAGCCATTCTAATATGGCGGGGAGTCATTTGTGCATGGATGGCGGGTGGCTACCGCCGGTCCGGCGGGAGCGATCCGCTCGCCATCCTAATGGGGCCCTATGTGTTTTCAAAGTACTAGTGTTTATGGGTAGCATGTTATTCACATGGGTACATCGATTTAAAATTGCACATTGATCATTTTATATAGATTTTGAAGATTCACATTTCACATAAGAGTTAGTATGGAACTGGATGTTGAATTAGCCTTCGACCATTGATTGTGACATTTAGAAGGAAGAATCGTCTAATTCTAACTGAATATATACATTGTATAATTATGTGTAAAATGTTTGTTCATGATTACTAACTCACACGTTTCATGGGCACAAATGTTTTTTAGATTAGTCCCTTGTTGCACAGGGCTTGTGTTTTGGGCTTGCACTATGTAATGACCAGTATGATTTAGTTCAACGCTCATTACAACTTCGGTATTTGTATTACTTCCAGCCCTGAGGAAGTCGTAGGGTTCACACCCATAGACAATGAAACGCGTTGGCATAAGGGAGTGGAAGACCCAGTAAAATAAAAAGAACGGACAAAGCCCAACATATAAAAAATATCTTTGTGTTTCTTTATACGATTGTACTGTTCTGATGTTAAAATTTGCGTGTGCTTCAAAAAATTGTTAACAGAAGCCTTTATGGCTTGTCAATATCAACTGTGTTAACCAGAGCACAGGATGCACATCAGTCTAAGAGTGAGACTAAGATCATCTCTGATTTGCAGGGACCAGGACAAGTTAGTTTGCAGGAAAGTGCAGACACTTAGGAATGCAGTGACTGTGGAGATAATCGCTTCTGCTCCAGACAGAGGGGTGGAAGAGGCTCTTGAAGCAAACCAGGAGCTGGAGTCTGGGTTGCTTCCAGAGCTCCAGGGTTTGCTAGCTGGGACATTTATCGCATGGCACATACACCGTACCCCAGGCCTGTGGGACTTCAGAAGGAAGCCCAAGAACATGTCTGCATAGGAGTGGTCGGGAAACTCTATACTGGCTGGGAAGATGGTCTACTTTATAGTGATCCAGTAAATACTGAGCAAGGAACAAGCAGGAGGCTAGTAGTACTATTAGTGCACAGGAACCTGTTGTCACTGTCACATGAAGTGCCCTTAGTGGGAAACATCGTTTACAACGTGGTGTTTACACCCGACTACCTTTACCACGCTGCCATTACAACGCAAGTCGTTACTACGACTTGCGCTGGATGGCGCTGTTGGTTAAGGAATATTGTAATTTTATATTCCAACACCTTCCCTACTGTTACGTGGGCTGGTGTTGGAGTATAAAATTATAATAATCCTCAATCCGCGCCCTCCAACGCAAGTCGTTGTAACGACTAAACCACGTTGTAAAATACCGCGATCTAAAAGATCGCGTCGTACTGACATACATCCCCCTTAGCAGGACACTTGGGGATTAGAAAAACACAAAATAGGTTGGACCCTCTGCTCTATGGACCAGGGATTGACTACCCCATTCACAGTCAGGCAACAATTACATCTTGTTTAATGTAGATGGCGCCACCAGGTACCCAGAAGCTGTACTTCTGAGGAGCACAATTGGAATGGTGGTAGCAAGAGGTCTCCTAGGGATGTTTTCTAGGGTCGGATTTCCAAGGATGGTAATTTCTGAACAGGGAACCAACTTCGTCTCTTCTTACATAGGAGAGATGTGGGAGGAAGCTAGTGTAACTTTGTGGTCTTGTTGGAATGGGAGGGGTGCACAAAGCACTACCCTCAGAGTGGTGGAAGGCTACTGCCTTCACTAAGAGTTAAGCAGCACAAGCACGGTGGTGGCAGCTACCGTGTACAGATCAGTAAGAGTGTACAGGTCCTTTTTACCCTGTGTCATTGGAGTGAGGTCTTTCTACAGTTCTGCTGCTTTGTGCTTAACTCAGCCTTGGCCTACATCAGATAGGTGGGTAGTGCTGCACAGCATTGGAGTAGTGACTGTGCTGATGTTTGTGTGCCTGCGAAGAGTACAGTTCTGGGATAGAGCAGTTCTGTACAGCACATGTATAGTTACTGCATGTACTGAGTGTATGTTTGTCTGCAAGGAATGTATTACATGAGAGATGCAGTGCTGTGAAGTTTGTGTGCAGTGAAAACGTGCTGTGTCTATGTGAGAAATACAATAAATGAAGGGTGAAGTGTTGTGCAGTGTGCGCATGGGGAGTGTGTGTATTAACAGTGTATGTGCTTGAAAATAGCACACTAGGGCACATTACAGGGTACAGATCGGGCTCATACATCAAGCTCTCCTCCTGACCCACCCTGAGGACTTTGGGAGGACACCACGGGGGATGTCACACCATCATCAGACTCTTGAAGTAAGGACTACTAGTGAGCATTCCGGATCCAGCCACCAGTGAATGGGGAATAACCTTGACCACATTGCAAGGAGGAGGGTGGAACAAGGATTTGTCAGAAATACACTAGAGCTCCAAACACACGGGGATTGTGTTGCTGTTTACGACTGACGTTATTTCTTTGAATGCCTAGAGTCAGAAAGAAAATACTTCTTTCTCATACAAAAATGAGAATTTGACTGGGCTTTGATTTATTGACATTGCTGAGTGCACTTTCAGTTATGAGTCGTGTTCACTAACCTGTATCCACACTTCTCCCCCAAGGAAGACTTTGACAGCTCGTCTTCAGCTACCACTGAAAGTCAAATGAGGAAGAGGTACTTGGCCCAGTTGCTCAGGATCCATCGTAGGTTGGGACCCGGGACATCAGGAGTAAAAGGCCTCAACCATCACGGTTGAACTCAGTAGCCCCTGCAAGCCTGATGGCCCTCTGAAAGGGATTCTGACAAATTCTCCCTGCCACAGCTTTAAACACTTCCCCAATATTTGGTGGATTGTAATTATAATAGTAAATCTTACCCTTACAGATTGAAGGCTAACCTCAATGTTTGATGGTTTGTAATTTAAAAAAGTATTTATCCACACCCCAACTTCATACACCTTCCCAATGTGTTTGTTGGACTGCAGTTAGCATAGTAAATCTTACATCTCAATTGTATGCACTTTCCCCATTGTCGAGGTCCAGACTTGCAATAGTTGATAGCACCTGCTCTCACCCCCAAAACCTTTTTCATTTTCCCCAATATTTATTTGACCAGAATTAGAATAGTAAATCGTTTGGGGATTAGGATTCAGAACGTTATATTTGTCCCTCTCCACTAATATTAATCAATGTACCCCATGTTTGTTGGACTGGAGTTATAATAGTAAATTAAAGACATTACAATGTATCCTCTTTTAATGCTATATGCATTTATACATTGCGAGCTCATGTATTGACCATTGACTCCATTTTGAATGTACAACATCATTTTGTACTCTTGCATGGTTTCATTTTGTGCCTTCTTGCGAGGTTTTTATTTTTCCACAGCACAAGTAAAACAGCCTTGCTGGAACAGTACATATGGGATGTGCTTTTAAATGCATGAGAGAGGAATGTACTTCTCTGTCTCAAGCTAAGCACTGGAGCCTGGCCAGCTCTGGTGAATGGACTAGACAAAGACAGGTACGGTCAACCTTGGTTTTGCCATAGATGAAGGGAGAGGGAATTTCTAGAAGTCTCTCTCCGACAGGAGCTCGCCTGTGAAGTGGACGCACTGTCACAGGGAATCTACATGTTCCTGTTTGAGATTTCTGTCTGACCGTCAAGGGCTTCTCCAGTTGTGCTGACCAAAATGTTGAAAGACACTGTTTCGGCGATGTATTTCTATTACTTACTTTGTGTATATATGCTATACGTTTCATTCCTTAAAGATACTTTATACAGGGCAGTAGAACCATCAACCATAAAAGAAACTGGAATGAAAGGATTTTTTCCATGCAGGAATTGTAAAGCCTGCAAGAACAGCAAAAATATAAAAGAAGTGAGACTTTCGCCAGATTGTAAACCATTCCAGAAAGTGAAACACACTTCATACAATACCGAGTTTGCTGTCTATACCCTTTTTTGTCCCTGCAAGAAGTACAATACACAGGGCAAAGAAAATGATACTCGAACACCTTTGTGGTATTAAAAACGGAGATAAGCAATACCCGATAGCACGACATTTTCAGAGTCATCATAGGCAAAATACGCAATCTGCTTAGCTTTTGTGTATTAGACATGGTGAAACTAAATGAAAGGGGAGGCAATAGAGTGCAGAATCTGCGGCGTCTTGAGTCAAAGCTTATTGACCAGTATAGAACGTTAGCCCCGATGGGACACAACTGTGATGAAGAGCTTGCTGTCATCTTGGTTAAATTATTGAGTTGTTGTTTTTTAGAGTAATTTAATGACAATGATGAGACTGTAAGAAGGTTTGTTGCAATATGTAAATAATGTTTAAAGAATTAGTTCAGTCTCTTGCCTCATGAATCTGCTTGTAATTTTATTATCATCGTTGGCGTTAGTTTGGATATTGTTTATTTTTCACTCAACTAATTTGTTTCATTTTTGTTTTAGTTTACAGATGATACCGCCTGTGTTCTGTCAGAAGAAAAACTAGAGAGTAAAAGTAACTGTGTCAATTTGTTAGCCCACTTGGGCCGACATCTCATACAGACTGTATGGGTTTGATTTATGTTGAGACCGAGTGTAAGTAGTACAATGTAAGGGATAGCTATGAGCATTAGGAAATATGATGCGGAGCACGTACATAGAATGCCCACAGGGGCAATGATTTATGCACGGATGTGCAGGTTCTTCTGCCCGCAGTAACAGAATTAATTTGAAAAATACTCTTAAGCCTTTCATTCTAGAATGCTTCCCGGGATACAATTATTTAACAACAACAAATGGTATATTTAGGTCTTAAAAGTGTATATACCCAGTCTTTTTTCGCAATTCAATACCGTTAGGTAGAAATGTGGTTTGTTAATTGCGGCATTCGGTTTTGTTAATTGACATCAACTGATAGGTCACGACCACTGAGTTACGATATCGATTTATAACTGACAGAAGAAGCAGTAGTATTTGTAGAAATGTATTCTTTTGATGTAACGTCTGTTTTCACTATTTATGTTTTGTTGAGTCACGTGTTAACTTAAGGAAATGTGAATTCACTGATGGCACTCGTGATCAAGGGACGGGGTCCTGAAACACGCCGAGTTGCCAGAATCTTGCTAAATACATTCACTACTTAAGAAGCCAACTGGAGTCCGTGGTTGCTGTTTTTCTCTGTGGGAATATAACAGCAATTGTTGCGATATATATATATATATATATATGTGTGTGTGTGTGTGTGTGTGTGTGTGCATATACATTTGCATGCTGTTTTGCCTGTTTCATTTGACATCTGGGAAAGTCTTCCTTCTAGAGAGCGTTGTATTAATAAAACCCCACGCTTCATTTTGAAACTGCCTTTTGAAGGTTCATTTGCCTCATTCTGTGAGTTCTGAGTTTCTTTTCTAAGTGTTTCTTCATGCTTCACCAGTGCCTCATTGTTATACTGCTGCTCAGCCTGGGTGACTGTGTGTGAGAATGGTGGTGAGTAGAATGTTCGCGAGTATGAGTGTCAGTTGGTGGATGGGCTGAGCAGCAGTAAGGCTGCTCCTGGTGGGGTTTTCCCTTGTAACATCTACATAAATAAATCAACTTAAAGATACTACATGGAATGGACCCTACTTTATTACAACATATACAACACTCATCTTGAACGTGCTGAATTTCTTTTATTTTGGAGCGTAAAACAATACATTTTGGTACCAAAACTATTGTGGGGTACACTTTTTAAGGGAAAGGGGACAATGTTTTCAAAAAAGTCAAAGGCAGTTGCAGATTCCCAGATGGGCTATTGGGATGGGAAGATGCTCCTTATGTATGTATAGCAGATATGGGGCAAGCACAGGTATTTAAATGTTTGCAGAATATTTCCTCTGAAGAGGAAAAAGAGTTTAGCAATCCAGGGAGAAAAGGTTGGATTCTTTTGAGTGCTTTTCATAGAATGTATGAAAAATGGGCTCAGTTGTAACGTGAATGTGATCAAATACAACAGCAGTTGGTAGAAGCTAAAAATAATTCTAATATGTTAACGTGTCAAAATAAATTGCTACAAGAAAAACTGGAGATATTTTTTTATTTTATTATTTATTTGAAAAGTTTTATATAGCGCTGGCTAGACCGGGAGGTATCAGAGCGCTTTACATGAGATAGGACGTTGTTACATAGTTACATCACTTACAGTTACAGTTGCAGTTACTAGTAAATGCTTAGGAGAAAAACGTGAGCTTACACAATAATATAAGATATTAGCGCGTAGCATATCCAGGACACACGTAATAATGGGAATGGAAGGTAGTGGGGGAAAGGTAAACCGGGGAGAGGAAAGCAGACAGAGTTACGTAGACCTGAAGGGAGAAAGTACTCCAGGGGGAACAAAGAAGCCAAAGCAGTTGAGGAGAGAGACAGATAAAACTGTGAAGACCCGTGAGAACCAATTTCCGATGTCCGGCTGGGTAGGTGACGGACGAGGGGGGGACCCAGAGCCAGACTCCATAATAGCTGCATAGGACCGCTCCACCGGGCAGCGGCCAAGGGTACTCGGGCTCCGCATTAAGTACAAACTGATATACCAGACAGCGCAAAAGCGAGATGCTGTTGGTGTGACACAGTATAAATGTCCAGACTTTTCAGATGGCCAGAGTGACTCGGAAGAAAGGAATGATGTCCACACACAGCCAGCGCTCCAACGAAAGCTGCAGGTAAAGTAAAGTAAAGTCCACATTTGTAAAGCGCACAATCACCCGTAAGGGTCTCTAGGCGCTGGGGGCCGTCGGGAAGATTAAGTGAGCTATTGCCCAGAGTCACATGGTGCTGGGCTAATCTGCCGCCGGAGCCGGGGATCGAACCCACATTCCAGCGTCAGTCGCCCTGGCCGCGGCGCCACACCTCTCCCCTCAGGTAAATTCACAACACCCACCGGAGATTTTTATGAATTCTCTGGAGGACTTTACTGAGCAAGAGATTAATGACATTTTAGACAGATTGCAACTGAAACCAGGGGGGGTGGGTTGTTAACGTGGATGGCGCACCCTGACCCCACAGTACACAAGTAGTTGAGGAGTTATGCAGGTGATGAGCAGATCAAATAGAAAAGTAAGGAAGAAATGATGAAAAATGCTATTTTTAAACTGTCAGACCACACAATTTCAAATACCCATTCAAGGTTGTTTCCGTTCAAAGGAGGACAATGTCCAACCTCGTGGAATACCACATTCACCTTGGAGGTGTGTTCTGGTTAGTATGTGATCTCATGGGCCCACCTGACAGAATGTCTCTACTTTCTCTGTCAATAGTTTTACTTTGCTAATGCTTGCACTAGGCCTTGCCCTCTCCCAGATCAGTGCTTCAGATAGATCTATTACCTTCCCAGAGAGACAGTATGGTGAGGAATTGGATTCTAACCTCCAAAGAGGGCAGATGTAATTGTAAAAGTTACTTTCCACATGCATGGGATGAACTAGGAGCTTCCCTTGACCCTTGGCCATGATATGGATGAGTGGGTAGCGATCGCAGACATGGGTCCTCCAAATTTCCCAGGACTAAGATGCAAAATGCACAATCTTGAACTGTGACCTGTGGGGATGTGACGGATGATGCAACAGACAAGAGAGACAGTGGTCCTCTGCTTGACAGACCTTCAGGGGCTACTTGTGAGAGGAACGTTCCTACATTTACCAAAGAACAAAAGCTGTAAAACATCAACACTCATCAATGATGATAACCCCACTGTAGCTATTGATAGAAGACTTAGCAACAGAAATGTTTCTCCAACTGAAGGACAGAATGTACTGGTTCTGTATCATATTGATGTTAGGCTATCTTGATTCTAACTGACTTGATTTCATATTTGGTGAGAGACAAGTGATTAGAAGGGATTGTGGGCCTATACTACTTAAGCAGCATCAACATATCCAATAATGTTCAGCCTGGCCTGGCAGTTCCTGTTTCCATTGGAGCAGGATTAAGACTGATTTGCATATGGTTGGTCTCTGTCTAGAGTAGCACAGTGGGTGAAAAACAATGGACTGGAATGTGGCCCTGGGTGATTGCCAGCGGCTGAGATTAATTCAAACAGTTCTTCCATCACCTTGTTTGTTGCAGTAGATGCTCTAAATACAATGGAAATGCCCAGCTGCTGCGGGTGTGCCGGCTGTGCCTGACTGGCCCTGAAGGGCCCCTGGGTGTTTGCCCGGGGCCCTGGCTTCGCCAGCCAGGGGCTCGCCTGGAAGCCGAAGGCTCACTTACCTGCTATCTACAAACCCGACAATGCTGGAGCACGTTTAGGTTTTGATCCAATAGGCTATCAGTGACATGTTCCACGATCAGCCATGCTTCTCTACCTTACGACTTTTCCTGTGTATTCGTATTTATATCCCATGCTTGTTCTTTCCCTCATATTACTGCATGTATAATGTGTCATGCTATTTATTATGTATAATCAGCTTTGATCACTGTAAAGCGCTCTGATATCCGCAAGGATCTTGTTCGCGCTCTATAAAACCTTCAAAATAAAAAGAATAAAAATAAATGTATGCATACTAATGTTGAAGATTTAGTAAATATGTATTTCTCATTCATAGCTATACGTAATTTTAAGATGTAATACACAGTTATATGTAGTCATGATTTTATTCCGCATCATATTCCTTATATGTACTAATTGTGAATGTGCTTGCACCTATATTCAATTGTCATGTGCACTTTAACTCACTCTTGAGCTAACTTTGCATAATTACAGGCCTCAAGTTCCTGCAATTCACTGCTTAACTTTCAAGTAAGAATTTTTTTTTTTGCTTGTATATTTTCTCCTCTGCAGGCACAGATACCAGCCTTCATTAGTTAGTGAAGGGCATTGTCAAATCAAATCAAAAGGTTTATTGCATAATTAATTAAAATTATTACAAATTTCACATGGTAAAATAACATTACTAAATAAAATGTCCAGGTCTTCTTACTGCTCCGCGTCTAAATAATCATGTAAAATACAATTTTTTTAAAACTTTCGCCCCGGGTGTCTCAAGCCGTCTCAGAGTGTTAAAGAGTTTTTACAATTTGTAACTTCCGATGGGATAGCTCCTCAGTGTTCCCCTGCTCGACTTGACTTAGGCATTTTCTCATCTCTGCCAGGAATTTGACTCCCCGGCATGCCAGGATTATGGAGGAACATTGTATATTTGTAGCAATAATAAGGTCCGGGAAAACGTTTGGCAAGAAGAAGACGCATGACTAAGTGGCATTCGATATCTCATGACGGAGAAGGGATCTTAAAGTTTGGGTGACTGTACCCAACTGAAGGTCTGGGAGAGGAGCTGAGTGGTTCCAAACATCCTACAGGGGAAATGGAAATGTACTGGAGAAGATGACGCTGGCTACCTTGAAAACGTTATGTGTTAATAGGTGTTGCATTGTTAGCTAAAGAGCAGAGACACTTAGGAATTCACGAGGTGCAGTCCTCTTTTACTATTCCTCTCACTGTGTGGCTTAATGCCATACTTCCTATAGACTCGGAGTACTTCATGCAAGACTCCATAAAGTTTTGTTTAGTAGTCTTTGTTTTATTGCATGACTACCTTTGTTTACGTGTTATAGTAATCAAAAGAGATGCTAACTCCCTCTTACCTCTCAGCAACTAATAAAAGGTCCATCAACAGAAGAAAAGGGATCAACAAGTTTGGAGCTTCAGCAGTCCACAGGTCTCAAACTATACCTCTCGGATGAGACCTAAGTAGATTGAGACTAGTCTGGGGTTGCTTGAGGTCCCTCTGAAGGGGACCTGATCTGGCAGTTCAGGCTGGACTGTTCCTGGGCCATTCCTATTGAGTCAGGACCAAATCTGATTTGTTTATGGCAGGTCTCTCTCTAGATTTGCATAGTGGGTGACAGTTATGTTATGATATACATTTTTAAAATGCAATGTTTACTCCAAAAGGAGCGTCCCCACACTAAGATTGCCCTGCATGAACATTAACAGGGAATCAGAGAAAAACTACCTACACGAGAAGGAAGCCAAGACCGAGCCTGCAGCAAGAAAAGGGCCAAGCAGCAGTCTCTAGCAGTACCGAATTAGGTCATCCTGAACAACCATATTTTAAGATTCTTCCTGAAAGTTGTCTCTAAAGTTCCTTGTCTCAGGTGAAGGAGCTGAGAGTTCCATAGCTTTAAGGCTTGGAAACAAAAGGAGCATCCAAACATACAAGTTATTTTCGTAACAGGGACCGCAGACAATGCGGTCCCCCTCA
Source organism: Lissotriton helveticus (assembly GCF_964261635.1). NCBI lineage: Eukaryota > Metazoa > Chordata > Amphibia > Caudata > Salamandridae > Lissotriton > Lissotriton helveticus. The sequence continues at coordinate 829,303,202 of NC_136067.1, forward strand.
ACCTAAGCCTTCAACTGGGTTGGTAGGGTTTCACTAAAGGGAAGAGATACCAGGGACCTTTGCCATGAAAGATTTTATGGCAGAGACACATGGCTTTAAAGGATATTCTTTTGTTCAGGGGCAGTCAGTGTCGTTTTTCAAGGGCTGGGCTAGAGGGTGCAAGTCTTAAGAGATTCAGCAATAGACGTGCTAGTGCATTTTGCACTCTCTTTAGTTTTTGTAGTCTGCCCTGTGTGGCTCTGATATGAATTATGTTATAATAGTCCAGTCTGGACATAATAAGAGTCTGGACTATTGTTTTTCTGGCAGCTATGGGGAGGAGGCCAATCATGTTTGCCAGAGTTTTGAGAGTGCTAAAACATTTCCCTGCCAAGCAGGATATTTGGCTATCAAATGTTAGATTGGTGTCAAACCAAATTCCTATTGTTTTCACTTTTGGCTTGCGGGCGGGGGTAGGACCAGGTAAACCAGGCTAATGACCAAACAAAAGGTTTCAAATGCTGCGCTAAGGTCCAGCATTATTAGTGCCACTCTTTGACCCGGGTCAGCAAAGAGACTCACAGGCTAGCAATTAGGCTGACTCTGTACTGTGCTGGGCCCGAAAGGCTGATTGAGTATCATGGAGCAAGTTATTTGTCTCTTTGAAACTTATCAATTGGGCATTGACGTGCTTCCCCGCAACTTTTGATAAGAAAGGGAGCAACAAAATTGCCCTGAAATTTTCTGGTATAGCCAGATCCAATGATGTTTATTAAGAAGTTGTTTGTCAGTGGCATGCTTCCATTTCAAAGGTACTACGCCCATGGAAAAAGTAGATGTTAAACAAATTGCCCAGACTGAGCAAAATAGTCTCTATTACATGAACCAAAATCCTGCGTGGGGCCGGGTTGTATTGGGACCCTAATTTTACCTTGGTGAAAAGTGTCCAGACCTTCTGGCACTAAAATTCCCTGCCTGTCTCGGGGAAGGAGTCACAGATTTTAGGGAGCTTATCATAAAAGAAACGGTCAATCGAATTACAGCTCTCAAAAGAGGGAATAATATGTGCAGACATACGCTCCAAACTTGAAGACAAGGATTTGACAAATGGGAAGAGTTCCCTCGAGGAGTTATGCGAAGGCTCAATCTTCTGTGCACAGAACTGACTGCACGTCATGCGAATTTGCTTAAGGTATTCCCTCAATGCCAAATAGTAATTGACTTTACTATTGGCACTAAAATCTTTACACTATAAGCGCTCAAGGAGCTTACAGGATTTCTTCCGTAGCAATAATTCCTCATTGAACAATTCCGCAAATGGTTTGGAGCGGGTCACTAGATGATCTGTCAGCGGTGCAATCCCATAGAGGGTCCTAGGATCCAATCTTCAAGATGCTGGTTGCCCGAATCAATACCCTTACTTGGCGCAGATCCACCAATCATCAGGGACAGCCTTTGGGATGACCTTCGACCATTTCCTAGCTTTGCATTTCACACCTTCCTTACAGGTCAGTTTTGGTCTAGTCAGCGGAAACTGAAATGGGATGATATAATGGTCAGACCAGATAACCAGTATGGGATCCTCCACTATAAGCACTGTAGAGTTTGAAAAGACTGGGTCTAACGTATGGCCTGAGATGTAGGTGAGGGCAAAAACATGTTGCAAAATCTGAATGATATCTAAGTCCTCATTAAGAGTAGAAACCAGGCGACATGTCTCGATATCAAAATGTAGATTAAGATCACCTGTGCCTAACAACTTGGTATAGTGCAACAAAAAAGAGGGCAGGATATCTGCTTATGAAGAGAAGAAATGAGAGGCCGGTTCAGACGGGCGATAAATTAAGAATCCTGGCAGTGTTTAATTAATAGACATAGTCAGGGTGAAAAAGGCTCCTTACCAATTTAAAATACCAGCATCTGAAAAGATACAGCAGACAGACTGTAACATAATCCCGATCTCGCCTCCCCTTTGGAAGATGCAATACCATTTGACTATCGCGTAACCCGGAAGGATGGCCCTAAGAATATCTGGAACAGAGTTTTCCGTAAGTCAAGTTTCAGATAACAATAGTGCAACTGGTTGTTGGTCTGTGAGGACATCGAATATCTCTTTTGTGCTTGGGTAGGGATCAACAAGTTAGTGAGTAACAGTGAGCTATCTGAGGTGAATGCACAGCTGTTCGTCCGTAGAAGTTACTGAACGCAAACCCTTAGATTGTAAACACACTTACCACACCCTGAAACTTTCTGGGATATATCAATAACATGGCAGCACTTTTCAGCCAAGGTGGGTGCAACCTGAAGAAGTTCACTGGTCGAATACCACCTGCCTAGGGGACTTTGACAGGCAGAGGTCCTGGCCCCGTCCAGGCATGGACAGGCGCAGACCGGTTTGTTTTTTAGCACACCTTTCGCTCACCTGTGGCGCATCCATGAAAAGTCCATGAATAAGTAGCCTGCCTTCTAAGAGGCGTGGCTATGACTGGGGTGTTGCTCATTTTGAAGCGCACGTTGCGAGTGGGCAGCTGTTTTCTGCCTTAGATTAGGAGCTCAAACTGTTAATATGGTGTAGGATCTGCGATTGTCAGATCAGCGATCCATCATGGCCTCAAGGAAACCATACAATTTTCCGTCCAGTGCAGCAAAAAAGGAAGTCAAGAAAGCTACAGAGGCTGCAGCAGAAAACCAAAGAGGAGCAATTGAAAGATATGTGAAAAAACCTCTACATATAGAAAATAGGAAATCGGACTCTGGCAGTGTAATGGAAACTGCGGGCCATATTTATGAGGCCCTACCGGCACTATTGCGCTGCCGGAACATTCCTTTTTTTATGTTTATGTGGCACAGTGTGCCACGAGCATATTTATACGGTCATGTTAAGCCACGTTATGTGGCTTTCATGGCCTTATAAATAGATGCCCCTTTCACGCAGAAAACTGGGTGAAAGGGGCGTTCCATTGGTGTTCTAGGGGCTTTCCCAGCAACAGCCATGGTTTTTTGACACTGCCCCAGACTTACAAAAAATCGTAAATCTGAGGCAGCGCCAAAAAACGTACACCTCCCCAGGGGAGGTGTAAGGGGAGGCGTAAGGGAGGCACAACGAGAAGAAATATCTTTATTTCTCCTCGTTTTACCTCTTTACTTTATGTGCTGCATTCTGCAGCACTCATAGAAAGAGGAAAAGCCTCTTGTGATTGTTTTTGTGGAACAAGGTTTCCCTTCCTGCCCAAAAATAATCATCCCCACAACACAGGCACCTTTGCACCATGGTGCAAAAGTGCCTGCGGCGCACGGCAGCCCATTGTGCACCAACACAGAGGAAAAGGACAGGAATGTGCTGTACCTAATGAATATGGCGGATTCCTGCCCTTTTCTTTTGCTGTAGGGCAGCGCAGCAGCAAGGCCTTCTGCGTTGCCCTAAGGCAAAAGCCCCATTAATGAGCCCCTGAAAGTCAGGAGGAAACTGGCAATTGCTCTATGGAAGAAGATGTTCAGCAGCAGATTAGTTTCAACTCTTAGGCAGGAGATGAAACTGAGAACACAACAACTATTTTGACTTTTGATGACCCTATACAGCTGGATTCACATACATGGCCAAAATCATTGAGTCAGCATAATATGGACAAGCTGATTTTAGCCAAGCCCTTCAGAGACACAGATAGAGACAAGAGAACCTATCCCAAAACTTCTGACCGATGCTTCACACCTGTCCATTTCTATAAAACCCTTAGAAACAATTAAACGATTGAGAGGCAGTGGCTAGTATACACCAACACAGCTGATGCAGTATATTATTTCAGCGGCAAATTGTTTGCTAAAGGGTCAGGCAAACTCCCTACTACAGAATTCAGTGACTGAACATTGGCAAATGCCTGCATTCACATGACAAGTCTGCTACTCTGGACTACAGTGAATTAATCAAAGAATTTGCAGGACAGAAAGCAAGGAATTTCCATTTTTGTGAACAAGTAGCATTATATATTATTTTATTACAGGTGCACTTGCATAGTTACATTTTAATTGCTGTACCTGTTAACAATAACGTAAAATAAAATGATTAGCAATGAAAAACTATTTAACTTGGGCCAAGGGGGCCTGTACAGTATATTCTGCACAGGGCCCGATATATCCTAAGACCAGCACTGGTTGGATACCGGCACAAGGACAGCCCCTGCACCAGTTTCCACAGCCGCACTGACATCATGCACAGTGTCTGCAAATAGCAAACAAGCAAAGCTTTTGCACTAAACTTCAACAACGAGCATTGCCACTGCACCAATTTCATAGGCCAAGAACAACTTCGGCACTGCCCTATGTACACCCACATTTCTTATCGGAATAGCCAGTCGCAGCTGCTCCCGCAAATCAGTAGTGGGGCGGGGAGGGGGGAAGGAGGAGAAAATTAAAAAAATCCCTTACCTGTCGGCCAACGCCTCTCTTACGTCCTCTTCCTGTCTTCTGTTGGAGCAGGAAGCAGGATAGGTTCCCCTAAACCAATCACAACGCTGCATTGGTCTGAGCGCCGTGGTTCTGAGCTCAGATGAGAATGGAAAACTGGGCATGTTCTCGCAGCCTGGGTGGAGAGCATGCAAAGTGCACATACATGTTTGACCGGCCCCAGATGGCCAGTCAAACATTGATGCGCACTTAGGAGGGTCTCAACACTCCTCCCCCCTGTGCAGACTAGCCCCACCCCACAAAACTGCCCCAGCACAGAAAAATAACATGATAATAACAGCTCGTTATCATCATTTTATTTTTTATTTTCTGCCGTGCTGAAAGTAAGGCTGTGGGGCGACGCTTCTCCGCCTCAGCACTGCAGAGGAGCCACCCCTGGCTTATAGCCTTGAAGGACTGGACTTGCTTGTAAACAAAAAGTGCCTTTATCATCAGAACAAACTGATTGCTGGTCTTACCGTCCTGTCTATCCCAAAATAAGAAAACCTATGCTAGTCAGAGAAAGCGTTCTTGTCAAAACTACATTCAACACGATGCGTTCGCCCTGTTATTATCCTAAGGATTTGGCAGTTGTTTTATAAAATGTTTTTTGGAATGGCTATGCAACAGACTAGAGAATTTCAACATCTATCTGCACAAAATACTTCATATACATGTACTTAATTCATTTTGAACTTGACTGAAAATGTTTTACGCCCCCTGACTTGAGGCTCGTGCCAAGACCGTTACAATGACGCACTGTTCTTCAGCTCGTATCAAATGGCAAGAAACATATCCAGTGCCGCGAGGTACGATTTCACAGGTTGGGTTATAAAATAAATAAAACATTGAAAAGGAGCCCAAAATTGTGTTTTGATGTAGCTGAGTGAAAAGGCACTCAAACCATGAAATGTGGCTATTTCCTGTAGCTGTGTAGGCCTTCGATCAAGTTACCAAATGCCTTGTCATGTAAAACAAAATGTTCTGATTGGAACTATAAATGCGATCGCTCTGCGTTGTTTGTTTGATTTCTGGAAATCAGTTTTGATTGACTTGATTTACACTAGTGTAGTGGGCATAATCCTGCTCAGATGTTCAGCCTTAATGAACCAAAAACAGCTCATGCCCCAACCCACGTTCCATAACTTTCTTTATTCAAATGCAAGAGATTGCTATAATATATTAATGTATCATGTACCACTGCCAAGTTACCTTCGGCAGCGAGACCAGTAAAAAGCAGGTCCTCTAAAAAAACCATCCAAGATGGCGGCACGTTTGACCACTCACACTGTACCTACAGGCAAGGGCGTAGCTGCAGGGGGTGTTTAGGATGAGGCTCCTGACAAATAAATGCTTTTTCGGGCTTAGAAGTTGGAGTTAGGGGCCCTTAGTCGGGTTTGCTATGTCTGTTTCGTTTATTCCCCATTGTCCTGATTTCACTCAAAGGCTTTAACTTGTTCATTTTTGGATCAGGAGCTTAAATATACATTGTGACTGGTTTACCAAGCAAGTAGCAAGCCTGTACCCATAGAAGTACTCCTTGCAAATATGCAAATGTACTACTTTTTGGAATTCATAAACATTGGCTGTAGTAGTCATGGAAAGTTGTGCCTGTCTCAGGTTTTCAGGCTTACTACTGGCAATCAAACACCCAAAAGGTGACAGGACAAATATGGAAAACAGAATAACCACTGGCAGTTGCTCAGGGTGGTATTCCGAACTATCATTTTTTTCCAACTGTGCCACACTAGGCAGAGGGCCTGATTTAGCGTTTGCAGAGGGGGTAAAGGCCGACAGGGTGGTAGAGGACTTTACATCTGCCACCATGCCTTCACTCTGCCAAATTTAGATATAGCTACTTACCCTGAACACATCTGCATACACGACAGTATTAGACCTGTCAGACTTGGGGTGGTATTACCCCAAATGTTTTGCTGTTGCTTAATACCCTCCTCTTGCTGAAATTCGTTTTTATTGACTATAGGACTCTGTGCACTTTACCATTGTTAACCAGTGCTAAAGGAATGTATAACGTTACAACGCATACATTTACAATGCATGACTTTACAACGCAGTTTTTAAATCACCACATCACTTACAACGCATTCCATTACATCGCATGACATTACATCGCATTTTTAGAAACTACCTTTACAACGCATTCCATTACATCGCATTATACCTTTACTACGCATCCCATTACAATGCATACCATTACATTGCATTTCAGTTAAGTATTGGATAGTATAGGGGTAAAAATTAGTATTCTAACTCCAGGGGGTGCAACAGTAGGGTAAGTGTTGGATAGTGTAGGGGTACAAATGACTATTCTAACTCCAGGGGGTGCAACAGTAGGGTAAGTGTTGGATAGTGTAGAAGTTAAAAATTACTATTCTAACTCAAGGGGGTGCAACAGTAGGGTAAGTGTTGAATAGTGTAGGGGTACTATGCGTTGTAATGGTTTGCATTGTGATGCCTGCACTGTAGTGACATGCAATGTAGTGTCATGCGTTGTAATGGTATGCGTTGTAATGCCAGCGTTGTAGTGACGTGCATTGTAAAGGATGTTGCAATGTAATGACTGTGTTGTAAGTATAGTGCGATGTAATGGTTGCGTTGTAAAGGTTGTTTACCGTCCTAAAGTGCTTGTACTCACTCCTTAAAACATGGTACAATTAGCCTAAACACTGCCTGGCAAATTTCATTTACTTATAAGTCCCTAAAATATTGGCACAATATGTACCTTTAGCCTGTAAATTAAATGCTATTTATAGGCATGCTGCACTTATTGTGCCACCCCCTTAAGTAGCCTTTTAAAACATGTCTCAGGCCTGCCTTTGCAGCCTGTGTGCAGTTATGAACTGCTAATTTAAGCTGACAAAAAAACTAATTTTTCAGGCCTAAAACTTCCTTTTTAATACATGTAAGTCATCCCTAAAACAGGCCCTAAACAGCCTATAGGACAGGGTACATTATATTTAAAAAGTGAGACATGTACTTATAAGTTTTACATGTCCTGGTAGTAAAAAACTGCTAAATTCCTTTTAACTATTGTGAGGCCTTCCTCTCCCATAGGATAGCATTGGGTTGTAATTTAAAATCCTCTTTAATGGTAAAGTTGGATTTTAAGTAACAATTCTGAAAATGCCACTTTTAGTTAGTTGGCCTTTTCTTGTCCTAACCATTCATTTAGTGCCTGCAGCCTGTGCCCTGAGTCAAATGAGTGTGATTAGCATGGCAGTTGGCCTTTGTGTATTCCTCCCAGACAGTGACACCAAAGGGTAGTAGGTGTTGGCAGGATGGGACATCCTGACAGGGTGTGCGGGGCAGGGCTATTCCCTGCCCCACTTATATTTTAAAGGAGCTGCATCAGCACCCTCACAGAGGACTTCACACTAGCCGTTTGTTACCCAGACAGCATGGAGTCTGTGCAGAGAGTAAGAAAACTCCAGCATCATCTGTGAGGGGGGAAACCAAAAATGTTTCTCCCACTTCAAAGCTGGCTGCGGGTATAAAAATTAGACTCTCAGATCCACTCTTCAGTTCAATCCTAGGCCCGCAGAGGACACTCAGAAGGGTTACCCTGAACTTCAGAAGCTGCTCTGCTGCCTGAGGCCTGCTTTGTTAGGTCGAGCGTAGCGAACGGACCTGGTGCATACTTTAGTATACTGTGTAAATGGGGGAGGTGCACGCGCTGGGACTGGGAGGTGCACGCGCTTTCTGTCTTGGATCTCGGATTTGACCTCGTGAGCGCGCATGTGTGCGAGCGCGACTCTGCCATGCGCTTTTGAAAACGAAACCTCTCTTTGGAAAACGAAACTTAAGAGCCGCGCGACGTGAGCTGTCTACGGTAGAAGCTCACGCGCGCGGCTCCGAGCTTTACACAGCAGCTACTCTGCCCGGACCAGGCCCACCGTCAAGCCCCCACTGCGCCTCCTTTGAGGCCCTTCTTCTAAGCGCTGTGTGTTTCCTTTGCAGGCATCCGCACGGAGCAGGACTTCTACGTGCGCCTCATCGACTCCATGTCAAGCAGGAAGGACGCGGGGCTCTGCCGGGACTGCGGGGCTGCGGGGATGGAGGGCGGAGAGGCGGCTGGTGGGGTAAGGCCAAGGAGGCAGCGCTGCTCGGATTGACGGCTTTCATCAGTACATGCAGTACGGGCTTCACCAGGGAAGGTGTGTGTGGGTGGAGGGGTGGGGATTCAGAAGCCCTACTCCATTCCATAGGCCCCAGAGTAAAATGATGGTACCACATCCTTGTCTCAAGATAGACCGCAGTGAGCTAGTGGCGAGGGGGTCCCAGAGAACTGGACCGCTATTTCACAACGCAGCCGGGTAAGGCCCAATCCAGCGCAGGGGTCTGGTGCAATCGCTGGAGGTGTCCGAGGGTGGATCTCGGACTCCAAGCACCGGGTTGCAGGCAGTTCCAAGTGGTTGGACAGTGTCAATGGAGACCCCGCGCCGTCCAGCAATGACGGCCGAGATCATGTTTGCAGCTGCGAGGTATCCCCCAACCACTGAGGTCCCGACCCCTCAGGTCGCTACCCGACAGCGGCAGCCGAGCTCAGCTAGCTCCCCTCTCCCCGAAACAAGGACGCAACTCCGTCGTGGACCCCAAAGAACAAGCAGGTCCAGATTGGGCCGGATCAGGAGGCTGCACAGCAATTGAAGCTCGGCCCGGACACACCTGGGGTAGGGGGCCCCCGGCGATATATCTCAGGGAATAAGTAGAGGAGCAGCACCAGGAGTCTGATGGGCCAGCTGCAGCGAATTACAGCAGGTAAGGAGAGGCAGCGGGTCAGTGTCCAATTTGCAGTGCCCAGGTCACCTCCAGAGCAGGCAGTCCGCACGTGGGGGGGCCTTTCACAAGACAGTCCCAGCCGCCGCCACTCACCAGGTCACTGGCTTGTCAAGCACCGCAACCCCAATCACGCAGCCTCGAGGGTATGTGCCAGGCCTCATGCCACTGTCGCCCCAGGCCTCCCGCTGCCCAAAAACGGCAGCCGGCACCACAGCAGCACCGCAGGAGAGTCGGGGTGAAGCCTCAAATTGCTCCCGCCATCTCCAGCAATGGTTCCAGCACCCAATCAGGCAGGGCAGCTTAGCGTCAGCATGTAGGAATGACTGGCAACGGCTGCAGATGCAGAGGTCCAGCTGGGCGGGGTGAGGACGGCACGGCGGGCGTCTCTCCAGGGGGTCCACAATCCGACGCCAGTCGCCGCAGCTTTGGGGGTCACCTCCACCAGGACAAAAGGCCAGAAGCGACCACAGCAGGCTCGGGACGCGGAATGCAGGGGTCCTAGTTCTGCACACGGAGGCCGACATGTTGCAAGAAGGCACCCGGCAGGCAGGCCGGGCGTGGTGAAAAACACCAGATCGCCGGGCTCCCCACGGCCAGGATAAAAGCCAGGGGTGCAGCAAAGCAGCGGCAGCAGGAGTCAGGGCAGGATGGGTCCTGAAACGAGTGGATTGCTAAAGTTATCGTACCCCCTTAATTGAAGTTATACCACCCATAGAATAAGATATAGCCTATAAACTTCAGGAAAGAAACTGTAGGTATCCCAGATGTTTACTTCCATCACACCTATTAATTCTATATGGGTTACCACACTCCTCTGCCAGAGGCTCGAATTAGCTAACTCGTAAACACTGTTGGACAGGCTCCCACCCAGAATATAGTCACTTAATCCTATCCAGCTGCACCGGACACACCATCTTCACATCATTCACCCTCCTAACTGTGCATTACATAAGTGGTGAGCAGCAACATCAGACACTATCACACTCTCAGTGTCGGACTGTTCTGTAGGTCAACATGGCAAAGCTTAATGGGCTGGTCTGACTGGTTGGTGTGTAGGCCAGACAAAAAAATACACTGAACATAATTTCACAAAAGTTCTTTAGAAAAGTATAAGCTATTGCCATTATAAATTACAATAACTTCTATTTAAGTATTAGTTATTTAAAAAAAATTAAACGCCATTGTTATTTGTAATATCAATACATCTAAGTCATGTAAATACAAAACATATTGCATTACAAATGCTATATGTATCACATTTGCGAAAGTTATAACTATTGACATTGTAAATGACAAAGCTATTAATTTAGCTATTTAAAAAAAAAAAACATATATAAAAACTTTGCCATTTACAATACCAATAGCTCAAACTTTCCTAATGCGAGACCTATTGCATTGCAAATGCTTGTTTTTTTAAAGGACTGCCCTGATGCTGGAAGCCTGCCTTGAAACCTTAGAAGCCGGCCTTGCTGCTAGAACCCAGGACTACCAGAGTAACTCCAAGGGCTAGTTGGCTGGCCTCCTATTCTAACCTAAGGGCCACCAAAAGCTCCAACAGCATGAACCTTGCACCTGGACCCTGCCTGAAGTTAGTCCTACCCTCCAACTACCGACTCAGTCCTGGACCCTTGGAAGTGGTGCCGAAAATGCCCATATAGCCTAAAACCAACACTTGGGACTTTAAACATTTTCAGACAAAAAGTGCTGTGAGTACAGAGAGGAGACCAGGACCTACCCAGTCTCCGATCCGCCCAAGGTGCATCTTTGTTCAGCCTGACTTTGCGGTACCTCTTGTTATGTTCTCTGCAGCAGCAAATCCTGTTAAGAGGCTCCTTGCCGTAAGGGTATTCAGCCTCGTGGAGCCCTCATCATCTACAGACTGCAGTTTTATCCTGCTGGAGATTTTCGAATTCCAAAAAAGAAACAAAGGCCGAACCAATCTTTTCCACAACTTAATCCAGCGGCTCCCCGACAACAACACCATCTCCTCGGATATAGCCAGCTGCCTTATCTCTCTGAACTTTACCCACTCAAACATTTTTCTTCCTAAAGTCTTCTAAGTCTGAAGGTAACCGGAGACAAGGCAAATCCACCTCATGTATATGAACCATGCTCCATAGTGTTTGGTGATAACTTTTAACTTTGACCAGTCTTGCGCGACTAGATGTCTATGGTTGCAGCTCGTTTTGACAAAAAATAAAATTACATTCAAAACTCTGTTTCTACTGATTGGATTTCTTTCATTTGGCATCAAATAATTTATTACATTTTACTCTGTGTTCCTAAATTGGTGTAGGATTTTTCTTGTGTTGTGTTTTCACCTTCTTATTGTTCAAGTGATGCATACATTCTTTACACATTGCCTCTACGTTAGGCATGACTTCTTTTGTGCCAACCTGCCAGTGGGTTAAGCACAGGTTAATTTATTGACTTTTTGTGAGCTGTGGCTGTTGCTTGTGAAGGGTTCTCACCCCCTCAACCAAAAAAAACTATTTCCAACAGGTTGGGGGCCACGTTTATGGCAGTTCCTATCACTGTAGGAAAAGTTTGATGGATGGCTCTATTAAATGTAACAGACAGACATCAAATTTTTCTGACGTTTTTTTTTTTTAACTCTTAAATTGTACGTTTTGAGGGAAAAACTAATGACCCCCACACCATGGCAGCATTTGCGCACAGTTTCTGTTTTTACTGTTCCTCATAGCTAGGATATACCTGGCGGTGACAGGCAGAATAACAAAACCATCCAACTGCCCACTCTAAATAGGTCAGATGGCTTGCCATCGATAGCCCCTACTCCATTGGGCAGTTGGAGGAAGTTTTACACTGTCAAAGTAAATTTTACTTCATCAGCGGAAAACTTGCAGTCCACCCTACTCAAAATCGGATGGAGAGACCTTGAGTTTGGTGGAGATTGGTGGGCAAGGTACACCATTGCATGGGAGTACCTGTTCGCCAAACTCTAACTCAGCCCCAAAAGCCCATTTAAAGCAAATCGGTACTGACTATGCTCCTGATGGGAACAGTCCCTCCCGAATCTCTGACATTTCACCCATCCACCCTGTGCCCCACTTCTTTTTTAGTTAAACAATTTGAGGTTCACATCACATGAATCTGATTACCTGAACTACCCCCCTGCTGCCTAGGCTCCTTGACAACACAAATGCCAGTACCCTGTCAAAACACTCCAGCTTCATAGCCAAAGGGCATTCATAATTTTGACTACAATCCTTTTGCAGATCCAATTTGTTCATAGGTGCTGGAAGTTGGGGTGACGGGGTGATGCAGCACCCTCAAATAGCCATGATGGAGTTCAGAAACAGAATGTTGCAATAAAACAGAAAATACGACAGGAATTTATCTTGCAGCATTTGTAATGTCGGTACTAATACAAAGCTCACTCAGTTGAGAGAGCACCTCTGCGCACAACAATAAAGACCAATAGGTCTAATTCAATTGAGCATGAACGTAAAGACGTTGGTTCAGTATGAAGTGATCATCAGCTTTCACATTTTATTCATGTTTCAAAAGTGAGAATCAAGAAAGTTGTTCACAAGTGAATATCCATCCACGGTTAATCTATTCCAAACAAATAATCACGCACCCCGATGCATTTCGGGCCAAGCCCTTCTTCAGGGGAATACTCTACGAAAACAATCCAAAATTAAACAATTCAGTCTTGTATCCAAAATAAAACATACTGAGTTACATACGTCATAGAGTGTGTGAAAAAATGCAATCGTGCAAAAACCTGAGTAACCAACAAAGTTATGTCCCCAGTGAATGAAGATAAAAGAAAAAAGCTCCAAGTGCCCCTTCGAACCATGATCGCTGTAATATCACAAGGTGAGGTGAAACAGATTATTAAAGCCCTCTGTGGTAAAAGATATGGAGTAAACCAAAAGCGTGTTTAAAACGAGTAATCTGACGCCGTTATAAAAATCGTGCTCCAGAACCAAAATAACCCAAGATAACGTGCAGCTTAGTGAGTCCCAACCAAGGTACTTACATCGTGCAAGCGTGAAGCGAGCTCCGTGAAGAGCCGCCGAGTCGGTGATCAATCAGCGGAGCCGTCGTGAGGAAATACAATAAACCAAAAGTAACCCGGGAAATAAACAAAGGACTACCGGTCAAGTGTAGCTCAAGGGGAAGTGGTGGACAAGGTGGGGGCCATATTGGAAAGACAAATAAAACGATAGAAAGCCAAAATAACATGCAAGATAAGTGACACTGTAAGAGTAAGATAACAAAAGGCATGTGATGAAAACACAGGATAATGAGTCCAGCAAACATGTAAGAGCAGATTACAGATAGCACAAAAATTCCATACGGTCATTAAGACCATGCGGTGCCATGGTGGACATCAGGCAGATCCAAAAGTTCTCTCTTTTCAGAAGAGTATTCTTATTGTTCCAGGTAGTCTTAACTTGTTCAAGTACTTGAAATTTCAATTGTGCCACACTATGTCTATGTTCCATAAAGTGGGTAGCCACACTGGACTTCAAATTCTGTGTACGTATATTGCTTTTATGTTCAAGAATACGTGCACGGATCTTTCTCTCCGTGTGCCCAATATAACATTTGCCACATGGGCACTTCAGCATGTAGATGACGTTACTACTATTGCATGTAGCGTTCACTCTCAATTTTATGACGTGTCCTTTCATGGGGTGAGTGGTTCTGTTTCCAGGGATGCAGTTCCCACAATTGCTGCAGTTGTAGCAAGGTCTCAAACCATTGTAAACCAGTGGAGTGGTGATCGAGGTAGGTTTTTTCAGTAACTCTTTGACATTACGACCCCTGGTAAAAGCGAACATGGGAGGTTGGTTAAATAGGCCATTAAAGTCAGGTTCCATTGCAAGTATGGGCCAGTGTTTCCGAATGATATGCTGAAACTGATTTGACATCTTTGAGTGTTTGGAAACTACAACCATGCGGTCAGTGGTTTTCTTTGGTTTGGATTTGAGTAATTCAGATCTCGCACATTTGTCAGTCCTCTCCATGGCTAGATCCAAAATGGGTGTGGGATACCCACGTGCTTTGAGTCTCCCCAAAGTGTTTCTGAGAGCTTGTTTACATTCGTGGTCATTGGAAACTATATGTTTCACTCTTAGTAGCTGGGCAAACGGTAAGTTGTTTTTGAGGCTAAGTCGATGAAAACTACTATAATGTAATATAGAGTTTCTGTCTGTTGGTTTTCGATATATGGTTGTGAACCAGTCATTTGGGTCTCGATGTAATTCCACATCTAAGTAGTGGATGCATTTATCACTGTAATCCCAAGTGAATTGGATACGTTCATTCACATTGTTCCATGATTCTAGAAAGTTCACAAGGGTTTCAGAAGAACCTTCCCATAGTAAAAAGACGTCATCAATGTACCGTAGGTACAGTTTCCCATGTTGAAGCCAGTTGTTTTGGCAAAGAATGTGTGACTCCTCAAAAACTCTCATATAGATATTAGCGTAGCAAGGAGCTGCCGAATTGCCCATGGTAGTACCATTCAACTGAAGAATCCATTTATCTAGTACATTGAAGTAGCTGTGATACAAAGTGTACATAGTTAATTGCATCAAGAAAACTTTCAAGTCAGAGTCCAAATCTGATGAAATTAGTGTTTGTTCAATGGCTTCCATACCGCCATCATGGGGGATGGAGGTATAAAGTGAACATACGTCCACCGACCTCCTGTCATGTACATGCTCCCCAAGTTGCATAAGCATCCGACCCAACCTCCGTTTCGGCCGATTGTATCTACGAGAGGAAGTATACATGAGAATACTGGCAAATTCCTGGACAGGTATTTGCAACCGTTTGTAATCAAATCTCAGTCTCACGTTCGAGATACGACAAACTTTCTGGCTAAGCTTGAACCCGTCATGAATGACCTCAAAAACACTGATTTAATTATGTGCACGGTGGACGTATGTTCACTTTATACCTCCATCCCCCATGATGGCGGTATGGAAGCCATTGAACAAACACTAATTTCATCAGATTTGGACTCTGACTTGAACGTTTTCTTGATGCAATTAACTATGTACACTTTGTATCACAGCTACTTCAATGTACTAGATAAATGGATTCTTCAGTTGAATGGTACTGCCATGGGCAATTCGGCAGCTCCTTGCTACGCTAATATCTATATGAAAGTTTTTGAGGAGTCACACATTCTTTGCCAAAACAACTGGCTTCAACATGGGAAACTGTACCTACGGTACATTGATGACGTCTTTTTACTATGGGAAGGTTCTTCTGAAACCCTTGTGAACTTTCTAGAATCATGGAACAATGTGAATGAACGTATCCAATTCACTTGGGATTACAGTGATAAATGCATCCACTACTTAGATGTGGAATTACATCGAGACCCAAATGACTGGTTCACAACCATATATCGAAAACCAACAGACAGAAACTCTATATTACATTATAGTAGTTTTCATCGACTTAGCCTCAAAAACAACTTACCGTTTGCCCAGCTACTAAGAGTGAAACGTATAGTTTCCAATGACCACGAATGTAAACAAGCTCTCAGAAACACTTTGGGGAGACTCAAAGCACGTGGGTATCCCACACCCATTTTGGATCTAGCCATGGAGAGGACTGACAAATGTGCGAGATCTGAATTACTCAAATCCAAACCAAAGAAAACCACTGACCGCATGGTTGTAGTTTCCAAACACTCAAAGATGTCAAATCAGTTTCAGCATATCATTCGGAAACACTGGCCCATACTTGCAATGGAACCTGACTTTAATGGCCTATTTAACCAACCTCCCATGTTCGCTTTTACCAGGGGTCGTAATGTCAAAGAGTTACTGAAAAAACCTACCTCGATCACCACTCCACTGGTTTACAATGGTTTGAGACCTTGCTACAACTGCAGCAATTGTGGGAACTGCATCCCTGGAAACAGAACCACTCACCCCATGAAAGGACACGTCATAAAATTGAGAGTGAACGCTACATGCAATAGTAGTAACGTCATCTACATGCTGAAGTGCCCATGTGGCAAATGTTATATTGGGCACACGGAGAGAAAGATCCGTGCACGTATTCTTGAACATAAAAGCAATATACGTACACAGAATTTGAAGTCCAGTGTAGCTACCCACTTTATGGAACATAGACATAGTGTGGCCCAATTGAAATTTCAAGTACTTGAACAAGTTAAGACTACCTGGAACAATAAGAATACTCTTCTGAAAAGAGAGAACTTTTGGATCCGCCTGATGTCCACCATGGCACCGCATGGTCTTAATGACCGTATGGAATTTTTGTGCTATCTGTAATCTGCTCTTACATGTTTGCTGGACTCATTATCCTGTGTTTTCATCACATGCCTTTTGTTATCTTACTCTTACAGTGTCACTTATCTTGCATGTTATTTTGGCTTTCTATCGTTTTATTTGTCTTTCCAATATGGCCCCCACCTTGTCCACCACTTCCCCTTGAGCTACACTTGACCGGTAGTCCTTTGTTTATTTCCCGGGTTACTTTTGGTTTATTGTATTTCCTCACGACGGCTCCGCTGATTGATCACCGACTCGGCGGCTCTTCACGGAGCTCGCTTCACGCTTGCACGATGTAAGTACCTTGGTTGGGACTCACTAAGCTGCACGTTATCTTGGGTTATTTTGGTTCTGGAGCACGATTTTTATAACGGCGTCAGATTACTCGTTTTAAACACGCTTTTGGTTTACTCCATATCTTTTACCACAGAGGGCTTTAATAATCTGTTTCACCTCACCTTGTGATATTACAGCGATCAGGGTTCGAACGGGCACTTGGAGCTTTTTTCTTTTATCTTCATTCACTGGGGACATAACTTTGTTGGTTACTCAGGTTTTTGCACAATTGCATTTTTTCACACACTCTATGACGTATGTAACTCAGTATGTTTTATTTTGGATACAAGACTGAATTGTTTAATTTTGGATTGTTTTCGTAGAGTATTCCCCTGAAGAAGGGCTTGGCCCGAAATGCATCGGGATGCGTGATTATTTGTTTGGAATAGATTAACCGTGGATGGATATTCACTTGTGGACAACTTTCTTGATTCTCACTTTTGAAACATGAATAAAATGTGAAAGCTGATGATCACTTCATACTGAACCAACGTCTTTACGTTCATGCTCAATTGAATTAGACCTATTGGTCTTTATTGTTGTGCGCAGAGGTGCTCTCTCAACTGAGTGAGCTTTGTATTAGTACCTGGGTTTCTACACTGCCAGCGCAGACAGTGTTTCCTCTTGCTGCACACTTACTGCCTAAAAGACATTACCTCGATTACCCTCAGCTGTGCGAGCTCCCATTCTAATTTAGTTTCTACGCATTTGTAATGTCTTCAAAGTCAGGGTTCAAATGTCAGGCTCTGTCTTCCAAACAATAGCTCCTTATTCTTTTAAAAGAGAGATTAGTGCTTTCTTTTCTTTCTCTGACTGCAAAGTGAGAGGATTTTGTAATGTGAACTATGTGACAAATTTTACTGGGAGTGTGAAAGGAAAGACAGTAGAATATCATACACACAGCAATTAAATACCCTTACAAGAACTGCAGAACTATTTCAGATTTTTAAAAACATTTTGAAGTATGATGGAAGCAACGAATTTGACAGGATCAAAATGAATCAAGACACCTTACCTGGGGATGCACAAATGATAAAATATTCACTCAAACCTGATTTCCATTATTATTTGTGGTTATATAGTTTTTCAGAAGAAACTTACGTTATGTTGCCTGTAAATGACAGTGCACTACCACATGATGTTTTATTAATATTTTTGCAACATTGGGCTCCAGAATGAACCACCAGGCAAATATCACAACTTTCCCATTCCATAGTTAAATGGGCATGGCTCATTTGCTACACTTGTTCTTTGCAGGAGGTTTGGATTTTTCACAATTCCTATGATTTCTATGGTATAACATTGATGGCAGCATCCCACTCTGAAAATTGTTCCAGGACCACTGTGTTCACATTCTGGGTGAAATCTTGAATTTTGAAGCCATGGCTCACGTAAGGTCCAATGCAGTCTGCTTTGCAACACACAAATAATTAACCCTGGTGCTGCCAGTGGGTTCAACGGGTTTGAACACAGATTGGGCGAAGCGCATAGACTAGTGAGTAGGTCCTTCCTAAATGAGCAGCAACTGCCGCCCTTTCGAATCCCAATCTCCCTGCACCATTCCGAGTTCCAAGTAGGGAACTCACATTCAACATTCTAGCGACCCTTGACCCTGTTGAAGGGAGGTCGCTCCCCACACCCCGTAGCTCCACCTGACTGCGCCGTGCCCTTGACACAGCTGCTGCTGAGTTCGAGGCCCTCCTCCACCCGCAGGCTGCCACCTGCGCCTCATTCCTGGTGGCCAGTGGTAGGCCCGTAGGTTTGTTTCTGCCCACGCTACTGTTTTTTGTGCCTTTCACTTTGTACTGTTTCCCTGACTGTGCCTTGTTGCTTTGTTGCCTTGTTGCTTTGTTGCCTTGCTTTGTTGCCTTGCTGCTTGATTGTCTTTGCCTGTGCCTGTTTGCCCCCTCGCCGGTCCCGCTTCCCGCTGCTGCATCCCCTGTGGCCCCACCCCCCGCTCCCATTCGTCAGTTCCCCCCACCCAGCTGCTCCTCCCTCCCACCTCCCCTTCTTATGGCGCCCGCTCCGTGGCAGTGAGAGCGACCCTTGACCCTGTTGAAGGGAGGTCACTCCCCACGCCGTGTAGCTCCACCTGACTGCGCCGTGCCCTTGACCCAGCTGCTGCTGAGTTGGAGGCCCTCCTCCACCGCAGGCTGCCACCTGCGCCTCATCCCTGGTGGCCAGTGGTAGACCCGTAGGTTTGTTTCTGCCCGCGCTACCCTCCCACCCCCTTCTTATGGCGGCCGCTACACAGCAGTGAGAACGACCCTTGACCCATTCGTCCGTTCCCCCACCCAGCTGCACCTCCCTGCCACCCCCCTTCTTATTGGCGGCTGCTGCGCAGCTGCGAAGGCGCGCCTAAGGCAAGCCCATCTCCGCCCGTCCTCGCCTGGACCGCGCCTCGTGCCAGAACCCCTGGACCTCAGAGATGCCACAACACCCGACTACACTACGACACCAGCACCCTCCACGCACTCAACCCCGGACGAAAACACACCTGCTACCGGGCCACCCCGAAGTGTACCCAAGGGCCCTTCACCTGCCGGAACTGCAGCTTCACCAGCATCCGGCCCGCCAAACCACCAACCAAAGAACCCAACTACCTCAGATGCGTTCTCCTCAACACTCGCTCCACCCGCAAACATGCCGTCGAACTCTGGGACCTCCTCGACTCAACCGCCCCAGACGTCGCCTTCCTGACGGAGACCTGGTGAACCCTGCCTCGTAAAAACAACCACAAATGCCAGTACTGATAACTATTCAAAATCAATTTGCAACTGACAAAAAAGCCTCTGATCAATCTGTGTCCGGTGTAGTCAATATTTATTTCATTGGAAAAGGCAATTTATTTAATGTTGACCTCTTTCTCAAAGGAAACACCGCAAGTTTTTACAAATGTTGTAGATTAATTGTTGTTGAAGAAATTCGAATAAACCACCACACTTTGTGTTTGAACATAAGAAAACACTATATACAAGAAATTTCAATACATGATCTACACTCAATTCATTCATTCAAACTGTTTGCCATTCACACCAACTTTCTTCAAACATCCTCTCTAACATCCATACACATACTCATGCACCCCTAGCGAAGATGAAGTAATTGCAGATTTAAACAACCAAGGGGGTCAACGACCAAACAATGCAATCGTTTTCGTAAATAAAGGCTTGGCTGTGCTGAATAATGTAAATGAATTTGATGTGCAATTTCAACTCGCACATAGCCAGCCACAGCTGTCACAACAGTGCATTTGTTAGGTAAACAAAAAACAGGTCTACGGGTTTCGAACCCCTTTTGGATTTGGGGGGGTTCTCCTCAGGACCGAAAACTAGAAAAGAAGAAAGAAAGAGAAAACGTGTTTATCCTTTCTGACTTAAAATCTCAAGAGTGTGCCACCTATACATGCCTGCCTCTTACCTATTTTGTAATCCAGAAAATGGACAATAAAGTTGTGGTTGAATCTGCAGGACTTTTACAGGTTCTAAAAACAGAGTAAAGCAAAACAGAAAAACTGGATGTCAATGAGTGTCCTGTCAGAGGAGTCATGTCAGTCATCTTTTCTCATTCCAGGGAAAATGTCACAAATCTTGCCATAAGAAGAGAACGTGGTGGCTACACTTCTTACGTTTTCTTCTTAGTCAAGAATTCAGTGGAGAGCTGCTGAAGTTGGACGAGGTGCCGGGTTCTCCATTCAATGCCCCTCTGTAATGGGAAAGTGCATTGGAGTTAAAGTGGGCTTAACAAGTACTCCGTTCTTTGACGTCCCAATATTGGTGCTTGTCGCGTGAATGGTTCTATCACTCGATTCTCCAAAACAAGGTGTGTTTAAAGGTGTGAGGGAACTCCTAGGATGCCACAATGCTGGTGAACCCTCTGTGCTGGTCTAGATTATAAAAAGTGCTGCATACCTTGTTTTTATAGTTGTAATAATGGCCGTCTTAGTGGCGAAGCGTCTCTGTCATGGGTCCTCACAGGCGCCCTGTGACAGAAAGGGGGGGTCAACATCAATGATGGATTAAGCTGCAAGTCATATGCTTAGAAACAGCGTGTTTGCGGTATAGCGCCAGCTGGGCGGGTGTCCGGGATTACTGAAACATCCTGGATGCTTAATTAAAGTACAGCATCTCTGTTTATGATTTCTCTCGATTCATGCCTGTAAACTAAGTCAGGCTGTTCGCGGGGCAAAGGCTGCATAATTGCGTTTCATTAGCGAATTGGAAGATGCATGGAACCGCAGTATTTGCAAGGAATGATGTAGGGTTTCTTTCTCAGCCCGCCGGCGCATATGTGCTTGATTAAGTAAGCTGTCATGCAGTTTGTTATAAATTAAACTGATTCCCGATGGGTGGCTCGGTAGGCGCGTTACCTTATGATGCATTGAAAATCACGCATCTTACCTTCCGTAGCGTCGTGTGGCGTCCAATCCTTGCGGTGTCTGGAGCAGGCTGCCACCTGCGTCTCATCCCTGGTGGTCAGTGGTAGGCCCGTAGGTTTGTTTCTGCCTGCGCTACCCTCCCACCCCCCTTCTTATGGCGGCCGCTACACAGCAGTGAGAACGACCCTTCACCCTGTTGAAGGGAGGTCGCTCCCCACACCGCATAGCTCCACCTGACTGCGCAATGCCTTTGACCCACCTGCTGCTGAGTTTGAGGCCCTCCTCCACCCACAGGCTGCCACCTGCGCCTCATCCCTGGTGGCCATTGGTAGGCCCGTAGGTTTGTTTCTGCTCGCGCTACTGCTTTTTGTGCCTTTCACTTTGTACTATTTCCCTGATTGTGTCTTGTTGCTTTGTTGCCTTGTTGCCTTGTTGCTTTGTTGTCTTGCTTTGTTGCCTAGCTGCTTCATTGCCTTTGCCTGTGCCTGTTTGCCCCCTCGCCGGTCCCGCTTCCTGCCGCTGCGTCCCCTGCGGCTCTGCCCCCCTGCTCCCATTCGTCCGTTCCCCCCACACAGTTGGACCTCCCTCCCAACTCCCTTTCCTATGGCGGCTGCTGCGCAGCTGCGAAGGCGCGCCTAAGGCAAGCCCATCTCCGCCCGTCCTCGCCTGGACCGCGCCTAGTGCCAGAACCCCTGGACCTCAGAGATGCCACAACACCCGACTACACTACGATGCCAGCACCATCCACGCACTCAACCCCGGATGAGTACACACCTGCTGCTACCGGGCCACCCCGAAGTGCACCCAAGGGCCCTTCACCTGCCGGAACTGCAGCTTCACCAGCATCCGGCCCGCCAAACCACCAACCAAAGAACCCAACTACCTCAGATGCATTCTCCTCAACACTCGCTCCACCCGCAAACATGCAGTCGAACTCTGGGACCTCCTCGACTCAACCGCCCCAGACGTCGCCTTCCTGACGGAGACCTGGCTGAACCCTGCCTCAGCTCCCGACATCTCCATAGCCTTCCCAGAAAGCTACAAGATTACCCGCAGAGACCGCTCCAACGAAGTAGGAGGTGGAATCGCCATTGTCCACAAGAACACCCTCAGAGTCTCGACCAACACCCACGAACACCTGCACTTCCAGATCCACACCGACCCAACACCACCCTCAGAGAAACCCTCATCTACAGACCCCCTGGATTCAAACCACAGTTCATCAACTCCATTGCCGACTTCATCAGCACCCACGCCCTCGCCTCCACGGACTACATCCTCCTCGGGGACCTGAACTTCCACCTTGAGAACAACAATGACATCAACCCCACCACCCTGATCATCAACCTCGCCAACCTTGGACTCAGACAGCTCGTGACAACACCCATCCATGCCGCCGGTTACACGCTTGACCCCATCTTCTCCGCAAGCCTCCAAGTCTCCTTCAACCACACCTCGAACCCCACTGGACCGACCATCGCTGCATCCATTTCACCTTCAGGAAGCCCACCACGCACTACCGCACCCAACAGATGCCTCGTCGCTGCTGGGGCAAAGTCACCAAAGACCAGTTAACCACCACCTTTGCCCAGAGCCCACCCACCAACCCCCCCGACACCGCCGCCCACAACCTCAGACATTGGATTGACGACTGCGCCAACACTCTCGCTCCGCTCAAGACACCCTCCAACAGCCACACCAGCAAGAAAGCCACCTGGTTCACTGAAGACCTCCAGGCCTCCAAGTGTACATGCCGGAAACTGGAGAAGAACTGGCTCCACGAACGATCACCAGACAGCTACACAACCCTCAAGAACGCCACCCGCAGACACCATCAACTCATCAGAACCGCAAAGAGGACCGCATTCAAGGACCACCTAGATAACAACGCACACAACAGCAAAGAGCTCTTCAGCATTGTGAAGGAACTCTCCAACCCCATCTCCAACACCAACGACATCCCCCCTTCGCAGGACTTGTGTGACTCGCCGGCCACCTTCTTCCACCGCAAGATCGCCGACATCCACGACAGCTTCAACGCCACAACCGCCCCACTAGCCACTGAGACCTCCACCCCGCAACCACCATCCGCACCAGCCGCCTGATCTCCTGGTCCAACATCAACGACAATGACACCATCAAGATCATGAACTTCGTCCACTCCGGATCCCTGTCTGACCCATGCCCACACCCCATCTTCAACAAAGCCAGCACAGTCATCGCACCCCATCTCCGGAAAGCTATCAACATCTCCTTCGAGACAGCAACCTTCCCGGAGAGCTGGAAGCACACCGAGATCAACGCCTTACTCAAGAAACCCAAGGCTGACCCCAAGGACCTCAAGAACTTCCGTCCCATCTCCCTGCTCCCGTTCCCGGCGAAGGTCACTGAAAAAATTGTCAACAAACAACTGACCCGCTACCTTGAGGACAACAACATCCTGGACCTGTCCTAGTCCGGTTTCCGCAGCAACCACAGCACCGAAACCGCCCTCACCGCCGCCACCAACGACATTCGGAACCCGCTAGACAAATAGAGAAACAGCAGCCCTCATCCTCCTGGACCCGTCAGCCACCTTCGACACGGTGTGCAATCGCACACTACGAACACGCCTACACGACGCCGGGATCCAAGAGAAGGCCCTGGACTGGACCACATCCTTCCTCTCCGGCAGAACTCAGAGCGTCCGCCTCCCACCCTTCCGCTCCATTGCCACCAAGATCATCTGCGGCGTACGCCAGGTCTCCTCCCTCAGCCCGATGCTGTTCAACATCTACATGGCACCCCTCGCCCATTTCGCCCGACAGCACAACCTCAACATCATCTCCTTCGCCAACAACACCCAGCTGATCATTTCCCTCACCAAAGACCCTCACACCGCCAAAACCAACCTCCACGAAGGAATGAAGGCCGTCTCCGAATGGATGAAGAACAGCCGACTGAAGCTGAACTCGGACAAAACGGAGGTCTTCACCCTCGGCTCCACCCCTTCAGCCTGGGACGACTCCTGGTGGCCGACATCACTGGGAACAGCCCCGACACCCACCGACTACAAACGCAACCTAGGGGTCATCCTCGACTCCACCCTCTCCATGACTAAGCAGGTCAACGCCGTCTCCTCATCCTGCTTCAAAACTCTCCGTATGCTCCACAGGATCTTCAAGTGGATCCCTACCGAAACGAGAAGAACAGTCACCCAGGCTCTCGTCACCAGCAGGCTGGACTACGGAAACGCCCTCTACGCAGAAACGTTGACCAAGCTCCTGAGACGGCTGCAATGCATCCAGAACGCCTCGGCACGGCTGATCCTTGACATCCCCGCCGCAGCCACTTCACACCCCACCTGAGAGACCTACACTGGCTCCCCGTCAACAAGAGGATAACCTTCAAGCTCCTCATCCATGCACACAAAGCCCTCCACAACGCCGGCCCAGCATACATCAACAGACGACTCAGCTTCCACACCCCCACCCGCAAGCTCCGCTCCGCCGGCCTCTCCATCGCCACAGTCCCCAGCATCCGAAGAACAACCGCTGGTGGCAGATCCTTCTCCCACCTCGCCGCCAAGACCTGGAACACCCTCCCCACCAACCTACGGCAGACCCAAGACCCACTGGCCTTCAGAAGACTCCTCAAGACCTGGCTCTTCGATCATTAGCAGCACCCCCCTCTCCCCAGTGCCTTGAGACCCTCACGGGTATGTAGCGAGCTTAACAAGTGTCCTGATTGATTGATTGATTGATACTAGGATGTCTTGTTGTATATTCTTCCAGGATCTGTAACTATAGTTATAGTTAATCGCGGTGGTGTTAGAATCATTTTGGAAAGTTGGCAATTTAAATGTTGGACTAATTTACTTAATGTAAAATATGTCCCTATGGGGTGTTATTTTAATACAATGTCTTGGGTGTTTTCTATTAGGGTGTTTGCAGTACCAATGGTTGACCATGTATGTTGCTTGATTTACTAAAAGGCTAGCTGGAGCACATGTGCAACTGTTACTTTTAGAGCAGTAGTAACTTAAAGAGTGTATTTTGTGAATTACAACAATATTACCCTTTTGTGGGTATGTGGTTTGAATGAGCACATCCTTCTGAAATCCCTCTTTAAATTTCCCTTAACCCCACCCATTTTTGAGTAATTATTCCTCTTTTTCCCACCGGTGTCATCTTAAGGATTTTGGGGGTCCGGGCAAAAATAATATGGGTGGATCCTGTTTGGAATAACTTTGAATTTTATTACCCATTTTTTAAAATATATTTCAAGCCCTATGCTGCCTAACTATAATGAGTTATATATTGAAAGTTAAGATACAAAAATAAACAGAAGTGAGCTAGAGAGAAAGTTCACTTTCCCAGGGGCCCCTTGGAAGGTTGGGCCCCTGGGCAATTATCCACTTTGATGATGTCTTAAAACGTTTCTGTTTCCCACAGCTCCCCCCCACCCCCTGACATATACTAGAAAAAATAGTATACTTGGGTGTGCGGAGAGTGCCGCCACTGTAGCTACGATCTATGCACAGAAAAGATAGGAGAGGCAAAGGTAAAGGCCTCCTGCCGTAGGTTTGTGAACGGCATTTTGTAGTGCTGACTAGTATTACTGTAGTACTACCTAAAGTACCAGAAAATGCAGTTTCTGGGGCAAAGACTACCCTTAGCTGCTGATCTTCAAATCAGGTGCTTCCAGGAGGAGGAGATGGAGTAGCAGGTGGTGCAAATGGAGGCCCAGTTGTTGTACTGGTCCCTATGATAGATGCAGTCAATGGCCCCAGATGTTGATGACAGAGTGGCCTGCTTCTGGGACACCCCTTATGTTTCATCTCCTGGGTCAACCGAAGCCCCCTCATCTGACTCCTCTTGGTATTTGCTGTCCACCTCTAGCAACCCATTGGTTGTTTCCACAGCCTCTGCTTAGGAGCAAGTGTCTCTCTTCCTGATTGTGCCTCCTCCTCAGTGATGGTCTGGAGTCTTACAGCTCTTGCTTAGCACAAAGGTCCTTCTTTGTCTTTGCCTCAATCCTGCTTGTCCCTGATTTCGTCTTCATTGACTGCTGAAAAGGAAAGTTGACAAAAGAAACAAATAATGAGTGTATATGTCCACAAGTTCATGTACATTGAAATAAATGTTTACCCCAAGATAAGTAAATGTAGCAATGCATGTCAAGCATACCAGACCCCTTTCCCATGTAAGATTATTATTTCTGTTGCCCACTTTTAACAGTGATTGTCCATGGTTGACCAATTTTCCGCTTCAGTCATTTGCCTATGTTCTATAAATTGAAGCATCACCTTAGTGCCTTGGACCTGCTGGAAAATCTGCAGAGGTGAATGGAAGTTCATATCTCCACCCAGTCTGTTCATCTCCCTATACAGAATCCTGAACTGGATACTAGAAGCAAAAGACCACACGACAATAGCAGGAGCAACAATAACTGGCAAGTTTTTGCTTCCTGCTTCTGCTCCCTTAATGAATACAAACTCACTAGAAAACTAAGTAGGGCCTGCACTCAAATTCCTTTCTTCCTCCAACATGTCCACATCTCAAAAATGCACAGGTTATTTCTCTCAATACAAACCTTCTCTCCATCATTCAATATCATCACAGATAAATCCTGGAATCAGTTTTCTTTTGCCTCCTAGGTAAAGGTGACTAGTATATCTGAAATGTGTGAAATGATCAGTCACTTATGAACTTTAACCTGGTTTTGCTTTATTTGGATAGCTGACATTTTGACCTTGGGATACCTGGATTTACTCAAGCACTATCACCCTTACATTCGTTCTTGAGGGCAAATAAAAACACTGATATGAAATGATGGTCAAAATATAATCACTGATGGGTAGAGTATTTTCTGAACATGTAACAGCAGCTACTTCTAAGTGTACACAGAATGTACTTTACTTTACATTAACCACTTTGTATAAGTATGTTGGCAAATGGCCAATTCTCTCCCACTAAACAAGGTTTAATTGATGTATCCACAATTTGCACACTTAATTTACTTATAAGTTCCTAATACAGTGCACTACACGTGCCCAGGGCCTGTAAATTAAATGCTACTAGTGGGACTGCAGCACTGCTTATGCCACCCCCTCCAGTAGCTATAAAACCTGTCTCAGGACTTCCACTGCAGAGCCTGTGTGTGCAGGTTACACTGCCATGTCGTCGCTTGCCATTTAAACCCCTTTGCCAAGTCTTAAACTCTCCTTTTATTACATATAAGGCATCCCTAAGGTAGGCCCTAGGTAGCCCTTAGGGCATGGAGCTGTGTAATCAAAAGGTAGGATATGTACTTTTAAGCTTTACATGCCCTGGTAGTGAAAAACTAAAAAAACTCTTTCACTACTGTGAGGACTAATCTTCTCATAGGTTAACATTGGGGATTCCATATTACATTTAAAAAGTTGTAATTCCTAATAGAGAGAAGGTAGTACTATCATGTTTTGTACCTATGCAATGGTAATTATAACACCTCTTTCGTGGTAAAGTTGGATTTATTGTTGCTATTATGAAAATGCCCCTTTTAGAAAGATAGCCATTTCCCTGCTCTGAGCCATTTGGTGTCTGCTGCCAGTCTCTGATCACTGCCTGGACTAGGTGACAGCTGGACTTTGTTTATTCCCTCTAGACAACCACACACAAAGGGAACTTGGGTGTGACTTGATGGATCTTCCTGGGAGAAGAGGAGGGAGGAGCTGGGCACAGCCTCACACTTACACCTGAATATGTTGTGTCCCATCCACACAAAGGGCTGCATATCCCTCTCCCCCGATAGTCAGTCTGGAGCCAGGAAAGGAAGGGAGGACCTCTGTGCACATCAAGTACCCTTCTTTGAAGTATCCCCCATTCCAAAGGCACAACTGGGTATAAGTACTGGACCTGACACCACCACTTCAGCACACTTCTGGGCCTGAACCCACTCTGCCAGGAAGAAGAACTGCTGTGCTTAAGGACTGCCACTATGCTGGACTGCTGCTCTGGGAGACTGCTGCCTTGCTGTGTTGCCCTGCTGCCTGCTGCTCTCTCTAACTGTGTAAAGACTAGACATCCATCACTAAACCCAGAGTGACTCAATGGGCTAGCAGACTATCTTGCTCCTGTGCCTGGCCCACTGCAAGTGGACCCAGGTGCTTGCTCCAGTGGAACGGACGCATCCTCTGACTGAATACCTTTATCGTTTGATTAATACAAATCTTCACAATAATCTAAATAGTAAAAACACTTTATACATGAAATCAGTAGGACCAAAAGCGCATAAGAGATAAAAGTGATTACAATAATTACTGTCTCATTAAAACAGATATTAAGATTTAAAGTTTAAAACCTTTTGAGCTAAAGGAAATGAGAAATACGTCAGTGGTAAACAAAAACAAACAGTACCTTAAGGTGCTTGGTCAAGATTGAAGTGCTTATAGTAATCTTCCCATCATTAGTCTCTCACCTCCGAGTTAAGAAGATGGCTACTGTAATGCCTACGCGAAGGCAAAAAAGAAGTGTGTGTAGCAGCTCAAAGTCATTTCCAAGAAAGCTTATAGAGTGCTTGAAGATGCATATTCCCGTGGTAGAAAATGTGTCAGCCGAGCAGGTCGGATTCAGTTGGTTGTCGATTGGCAGTCAGATCAATTGTTTTCTGTCTCTGGGTGAGATTGCTGCCGATGTTTGCATCTTCTAGGCATTGCTGCATAATTTTCCGATTGTTGCCCGTTCCATTAGCTCCATAATAGTAAACACCAAAGTCATAGCCTCATTATATGTCCGAATGCCGTGGTCGAGATTTTTTTTTTAACTGTCTATAGCGTGATTGCAAAAGTGCTGGACAGCAGCATAATAGGTGATTAGATGGCTTGTTCAGACATCGTCCAATCCGGGCCCTCCTCTATGTGAATGATACCGTTCTTATGACTCGAACTCCCCTGAGCCTTCAGAGCCTCCTGGCTAATTTTGTTAACTACATGCAGGATTTAGGACTCTGAGTCACCCAAACTAAAACTTTTATCATGAAATG
Organism: Lissotriton helveticus; assembly: GCF_964261635.1. NCBI lineage: Eukaryota > Metazoa > Chordata > Amphibia > Caudata > Salamandridae > Lissotriton > Lissotriton helveticus. The sequence continues at coordinate 829,332,434 of NC_136067.1, forward strand.
AGGTAGAAGATCAGCAAAGTGTTGCAACATAAAAATCAATGGCACACACATTGGCACCACAGCAATGCTTTCATATTCGGGTATTTTATTTGATAAAGAGGGCTCATTGACTCGCTCTGACAATGTTAATAAGGTAAAGTTTATGAAATCAACCATGGCCCTGCTGAATTTTGCCAGGAGACTAGGCACAACTCCCCCGAATGAAATGGTAAAGATCTATAAACCTAGATGTATGTCTGTTGCTTTATATGGGGGCGGGAGTGTGAGGACACATTAACTGCAGGACATTGCAAATGGTGGAAAACGAGTTCCTAAAGTATCTCCTTGCTGCTCCAAAGAGCTCCTCGTTCTCCATTTGCCACGCAAAATTGGGAATGTTGTTCCTCAAAGATCTAATAATGTTGCAGCCCACCAACTATGGCATAACATTTGGACATCAGAGTTCACTGGTCTAAAACCATGCCATTATCTATCCTTACATCTTCCTTGGCTATCCCACATCCAACACTTCCTTTGTGATTTGAAGTTCCCAAACTATTATGTGAAGCCCGAATCATTGGAAGCTATTAGCAGAAAAGACCTGAAAGGAGAATGTATTGAGGAACTTAGGCTGTCCACCAAACTATTGAAACCTAGGGGTCCATTAGGATGTAGGGCGGATCGCCACCGCCCACATGGCGGTGGCAATCTACCCAACATCCTTCCCCACCTGCCACCCATTTCCCCGCGGGGATTACCATGGCGGACAGGAAGACCGTCCGCCACTTTTTCGCCCGATCAACAAGTCGACCTGGCGGAAAAGGGTTTAATATCGTGGCGGTGTCTGCTAGACACCACCATCCATATTAGTATGCAGGCGGAGAGCTGCCTTTCCGTGGTAAAGGAATGCAGACTTCACAAATGGGGGTCCGTTGCAGGCTTCCAGGAAATTGGGTGGGTGGGGTTGCACATGGGGGGTCCCTATGGTACCCCCCTGCATTTGCATACACAATGAGGCAGGCACTACACGGTGCATGCCACTTTGTGCATGCAAATGCACAACATGCATTTTTGGCATTGAGGCGGTTGGTGCTAAAGCACTGCCCGCTGCAAAGTTGAAAATGCAGGAGGCATCCTAAACACCCCCACGGGACCGCCACACTAATGGCGGGCAGTCCCTTTTCACGTCAGGATGGCGGGCGGTCCGCCCACCATCAAAATGATGCCCCTAGTGTGCTAAATAACCAAACTATGCTGATTACCCATGAAATGCAGTCCTATCTCAAGTTCGTATTGAATCCCATGCACCTGTTTGTTCTTACCCGCTTAAGAATGGACATGTATGTTCCATTGTCTAATCAAATTCCCTGTAATGACTGACTGGTCTGTAAGGTTAGTAAATTGTTCCTGTGTTTATTTTGTCAACACAGAGTACCATTCACATAGTGCTCTTTTGTTAAATGTTATACTAAGTTGAGAAAACGCAACATTTTTCCTATGTTAATGTCCCTATATTTTCTCTGTCACCCTGATTATCTCGTCTTAAACTCCTCGGCAACTATGGAGATATGTTGTAATATGTCAAGTTTTTTGTGGGCTGTGTTTTATGCCAAGAAGAAATTTTAAATAATTCAAATTATGCCTATAAGGACCGGGTGGTGTTTTAATACGGAAACTGCATTGTTTTTACTATGTGTAATAATTGTCTTTGTGTCTCATTTTTTGAGCTGTAGGGCTTTGTTTTACTCCCTGCTTTTATGAAGCTTATCGGTACTATATATTTATTGGAATTAAGATTTGAAGGTATTACAATGTACTGTATTGCACTTTTGTGATTTTTTTAATGAAATCGAATAACGTATTGAATAAATGAATGACTCATTCTTATAGTTACAAAGTCTACAACTTACAATTATGGTGAGGGGAAGACATTGCGGATTTACTTCCTTAGTTTGAAGACTCATTAGTCTTGCAAACATAATTTGTTTAAGGCAGCCCCTTCGAAACGCACTGGAAAGTTATGGTTGTGGTGTAAGGTAATCCAGTTGTGCACTAACATATTACAACCCCTCCATTACAGTTCTTGATTTGGTAAGCTTGGCCATATCGCTGGCCTTCAATAGGATTTTGGATTGTTTTTTCAATAAGGTTTTTAGAGCGGCATACATGAGTTGTAGTTAATTTAATACAGTCTGATCAATTTGAAGTGTGTCAATTGAGTACTGTAAATATTGCGAGCAGGGGTTCCCTTCTTAGGTAAAGATTGGTTGAAGGGTAGTTTTTATGGTGTTAGGGGGTTCTTTAATTAACCTATAATAATAATTTACAAAGGATGCCATGCTCGCCCAGTTTTGGGTCACCAGCCAAAAATACAGCCTAATCAGGCAGTTACGCAGGTACGATGGACGTCTGAAGTCTCTTTCATACGTCTTGACCTGGTATTTATCCAAGATGCAAACTAGACCCCCCGGATACGCTTCCTGCCCGTAATTAATAGTTGGTGACAGAGTTGCTGCCAGTACACATCTTATAGGGCCAGTAGATGGGTTTTCCAATAAGTAATTCAATGATTATTATTGACTCGGACTGTGTGAGGGCGTGCCAGTTGTGTTATGAGCCCTCCTTTAGATGTTATCCAAAAGACACAAATAGTTATAAGCGTAGGCTGTTTCAATTTGTAAGGGTCCCAGGCTCCATCTGAAGTTTTGCTTTTTGACAGGATTATCAAAGACTTTGGGGCCCATTAGGATGGCAGGCGGATTGCCCCCGCCAGGCTGGCGGTAGCCACCGCCAGCTTGGCGGGGGCAATCCGCCCGCCATCCGCACCTAAATACATGCATTTTAGCATTGTGGTGGGCGGTGCTGAGAGCACCGCCCGCCACAATGTTAAAAATGCATGATGCACCCACCACTGTGTCGGGCGCATCCTACTATGCAGTGCGGGACCACCGCTCAGCTCGCAGGCTGTCCCGTTTTCCGCAAGGGTGGCGGGCGGGCAAAGTCCGCTCGCCATCCTAATGGGGGCCTAGGAATTTTGTGGCCCATTAGGATGGCGGGCGGATTGCCCCCACCAAGCTGGCGGTAGCCACCGCCAGCCTGGCGGGGCAATCCACCCGCCATCCGCACCTAAATTCCCCCCGCCATATTAGGATGGCGGGAGGGACCGCGGCGGATGGAAAGTCCGTCTGCCGCTTTTCCGCCCCGGTCTCATTGCATATGTAGTGCGGAACCGCCGCTCTACTCGCGGGCGGTCCCGTTTTCCGCAAGGGTGGCGGGCGGGCAAAGTCCACCCGCCATCCTAATGGGGGCCTAGGAATTTTGGGGCCTATTAGGATGGCGGGCGGAATGCCCCCGCCAGGCTGGCAGTAGCCACCGCCAGCCTGGTGGGGGCAATCCGCCCGCCATCTGCACCTAAATTCCCCCCGCCATGTCTATAGACCCGCAAAGGTCAGTAGAGTCGGGGGGATCTTAGCAAACGCTATGTTGAAACTAGTGTCTATAGACCCCGCAAAGGTCAGTAGAGTCGGGGGGATCTTAGCAAACGCTATGTTGAAACTTGCCTGAGACGCTTAAAATGGGACAAAGTGTCTATAGACCCCGCAAAGGTCAGTAGAGTCGGGGGGGATCTTAGCAAACGCTATGTTGAAACTAGAGCACGACGCTTTGCTTCCAGGGGATATTTCCTCCTTGTTTAGCGAGACCTCCAGGTCCATAGGGGAGTTGTTTATCATCACAAGCAGCAAGACCAGAGAGCGTAGGCTAGCTTGCCCAAATAAGAAATCGGGCTGGTACACTCCCGCTTGTCGGACAGCCAAGAGAGCACTTATTACAGCAATTAAACGCGGGGACGGGGCCGCGGTCTCAATCGAGCGTAAACTTTACGCGGCCGCCCTAATTGCTGCCAGAAAAGATTGGGAGGACACCTTCTGGTGTGAGCTAAAAATAGCTAGCGGGGATAGGAATCCTAAAGGTTTTTGGAACCTTATTAGAGAGAAACACAGGCCCTTAGACACACTATTTACCTGTAATATTCCAGAGGTTGCTTGGTATAACCATTTTTCCGGATTGTATAATGTAGCCGCCGAGGAGGAGGGGGCCTTTGTACTCCCGTCACCCTCTCCTGGCCATCCCCTAGGTGTAGGTACTCTATTCACTCCTAAAGAAGTCGAAAATGTAGTAAACAGCCTTGTCCCACGGAAAGCTGCTGGCCCTGATGGTTTACCGGGGGACTTGCTCCGCATGAACCCCATGGAGTGGGGTACACTGATTGCCTCTTTGCTCAATGCATCTGCTGAGGGGGCTGCCCTACCGGACTCGTGGATGGGCGCCGAGGTTGTCCCGATCTTTAAAAAGGGTAATCGTGACGACCCGGCCAATTACCGGCCAATCAGTCTAATTGACTCCTTACAAAAAGTGGCTGGTAAAGTAGTCCTGGGTCGGGTTCTTGATTGGGTCGAAGAGAATAAAATCCTATCTGACTTCCAGGCCGGGTTTAGGGCAGGAACCGGAACAATTGAACAGTCATTTCGACTTCTTATGATTTACTGGAAGGTAGTAGTGATAGGGAAAGGCAGTTTGTATCTAGCATTTATTGACCTACGCACCGCTTTTGACCTTGTGCCCCGGACCAACTATGGAAGGTTTTATTCGATATGGGAATGCCTAACTATTTGCTGTCCCTGATCATGAGGCTCCATGAGTCTAACTTTGCTCAGGTGCGCTGGGGTACTCAGGGACAAAAGACAGGTCGTATTGAGGTCAACAGAGGTGTCCGCCAGGGGTGCGTTCTCGCTCCCCACCCTTTTTTCACTTTTTGTAAATGGGGTAGTCGACCATCTTCTGTCATCTTTGGCAGATGCACCTCGTTTGGCTGGGCGGTTGGTACCTACACTCCTGTTTGCTGACGACACCCTGTTGCTCTCAAAATCCCCTGTTGGCCTCCAGCGCCTGCTGACAAGCTTTGAGCAATTCTGTACTTCTAGGGGTCTCAGGATCAACACGGACAAAACTAAATACCTCATTTTGAACCCCCCAAAAAAACTAGGTCCGCCACCATTGTTGGATGCAGTCCCTCTGGAGAGAACGAGAGAGTTTGACTATCTGGGCATTCGCCTTGTGGACACAATGAGGTGGGACAGTCACTTAAACAAAATGCTCCTGAGCCACAAAAGGGTAGTGGGGGCCCTGCTAAAGGAGCAGAGAGCATCCTCAATGAAACCAATAGCCCCAGTGCTTGAGATCTACACTGCCAGAGGCGTTAGTGCGGCGCTTTATGGTGCGGAGCTCTGGGGCGCTTCGAACATCACTCAGTTGGTTTCCTCTGAGAACACTTTCCTTAGAAACCTTATGGCCCTTCCAGCTACCACTCCCATTATCCCCCTCCAATTGGACATGGGCTGTCGCCCAATTGAGGATCAAGCGAGGCTCCGTCCCCTCCTCTTATAGGCACGCATATGGAGGGTGAGAGAACTTAACAGCTACGCGGAGGGTTTGCGTGAAATTCTGGAATCCCCTAGTTGGGCGAAAGTGAAGTGGCTCAGAGACATAAAAGCTCTTTTGATGGACTTAGGGTTGGGAGAGACCTGGCATTCCCGGACTGCCCCTCCCAAAGCAGTACTAAAAAAACTCTATTGGTCCTGGATCATGAGCAAAAGGAACTCCAATCCCAACTTGTGCAGGTCTTCCAGGACTTTTTTGATGACCAAAGATGCCCCCCTGCGCGAGATTTATCTGGACATTATTACAATCTCTTGGGACAGAGCTTTGTTTTTCAAATTTAGATGTGGCATTCTTCCGGTAAGGGAGTACTCCTCCCGGTGGAAACCTCTTTACCAAACTGTTTCCTTTTGTCCCTTCTGTCCCTCCAGGCCTGAATCCATCTCCCACCTACTATTCGAGTGTCCCGCCTATAAAACACCACGTGGGAGGTGGCTAAGACCCGTGTGTAAGACAATAGGCACGAGGCAGTGCTGTGTAGCCCTAAGAATCTTCCTGACAGACACTCGCCCTTTATTTGTTTGTTCTATAGCCAAGTTTTTAGGTTGGGCTTGGCGCATCCGGTCAAAGTGGCTTCTTCAAATTGTTTAATTAAGGCCCGTAGACACAGACCATTTTACTTAATTTATTACCCCACATACCGTAGTTGTGATCATGTTTTCTATGTACAGTGTGGGTTTTTATCTTTTTTAATTAGCTGGGTATTTTGATCAATGTATTTATGCTGTGTGCTTTTTAAGATATAAGTATATCGAAATAAAGCCTTCTTTGACTGACTGACTGACTGACTGGAAAGTCCGTCCGCCGCTTTTCCGCCCCGGTCTCATTGCATATGCAGTGCGGGACCGCCGCTCTACTCGCGGGCGGTCCCGTTTTCCGCAAGGGTAGCGGGCGGGCAAAGTCCACCCGCCATCCTAATGGGGGCCTAGGAATTTTGGGGCCCATTAGGATGGCGGGCGGAATGCCCCCGCCAGGCTGGCAGTAGCCACCGCCCGCCTGGTGGGGGCAATCCGCCCGCCATCTGCACCTAAATTCCCCCCGCCATATTAAGATGGCGGGGGGGACCGCGGCGGACGGAAAGTCTGTCCGCCGCTTTTCCGCCCCAGTCGCAGAAAACGTTTAATATGGTGGCGGTGTCTATTAGACACCGCCAGTCATATTATGATGGGCTTAAACAGATACTTTTCCGTGGTGGCAATGCCGCCACGGAAAGGCATGCAGTCTTCATTTCGGAGCCCCCCTGCGGGCCCCCATGGTGAAGGGGGGGTGGGGGGTGCACGCATTTGCATACACAATGCGGCAGGCACCGCGCGGTGCCTGCCGCTTTGTGTATGCAAATGCATACATGCATTTTTAGCATTGTGCCGGGCGGTGCTGAGAGCACCGATGCGCCCGCCACTGTGGCGGGCGCATCCTAATATGCAGTGCGGGACCGCAGCTCAGCTCGTGGCCGGTCCCGTTTTCCGCAAGGGTGGTGGGCAGGCAAAGTCTGCCTGCCATCCTAATGGGGGCCTTGGTCTTAAAGGCATTTGCCACTACGTTGTTGGCCAAGTTATAGCAAGGCAATGAGAGCTCTCTATAGGCCCATTCTGGAGTGGTCTAAGAGGACAATATCGTCAGTGTATTGGAATATTGGGAGCGATTACGATGGAGGTCAGACCACATACCGACAGGCCATCGGTGGTTGTCCGACCGCTGAAAGCCCTACAGTCCGCCCGCCTGATCACAATTCTGGCAGTCGGACCCACTGTGGACGGGGGGAAGACCACCACCTTCGACAAGATCTGTGATTCTCGGGCAGCGGTTGGAATCATATTCCTGAATGGCAGTGGTGCCAAGGCAGGCACCACCGTCGGGATTATGATATATCTTTCTGACAGCCTTTCCAAGTCGGGAATACCGCCATGAAATGACAGTTAGTAACTGAATTTCATGGGCCACTTTAAAGTGGCCCTGTCGGTGCATATAGTGCCCCCACTCACCTCCATGCACTGAGTGCCATGCATGACATGATGCATGTCACACGGTCCATGTATGTGCAGGAAGTGCTCCTTATCATGGGGGTTTGTGATGTGGCCCTTTCCCTTGGCTACAGTACAAGTCGCCATGATAAGGAACACTTTCCAACTGCCAGCACAGCGGTCACATTGTAATGCGGTGGTCAGACCGCCACCTGCTTGTCAGGCGATCTCCTGACCGCCGCAATCACGGGCAGCAGTCCCACCTTCCACCATTGTAATTGGCCCCATTGTAACCTTGGTCTTTCCAATTTTTTGGTGGTATGAGGTGTGCTTGTTTTCAAGCGCTGCGCCCATATCAGCAGTGAATAAGTTGCATAGCAAGGAAAAAAGCACATAGCCTTTCTTATGACCATTGTCTGTCTCAATCTTCATGGACACCGTCATTGGAGTTAGCTTTACTCTAACCCAGGTAGAAGCATATAGAGATGTGATCTAGGAGCAGGGCCTTCGGGATGCCCCAGCCTCTGATCTTTCTCCATAGGTTGGTCCTGTCTACCTGGTCTAACGCTGATGAGTAGTCCACAAAACAGGCAAAGAGCGGGAGTTGCTTCTTACTCTTTGTCTGGTGGGTTAGGTAGGAGAGGACCACAATGTTAACCTGTGTTAAAGAGTTAGCTCTGAAGCTGGTTTGAGTAAGTGGAATTATGTTATTTGTTTCTGCCCAACACTCCTTTCAGGAGGGCAGAAGCATAGGCATTTGCTACTATATCCAGGAGGGCAATAAGACAGTAGTTGGACGGGTATGCTCCGTCACCCTTCTTATATATGAGGTTTAGAATGGGACCCCTCCAGCTCTCTCAAATCTGCGCAGTCAATAGACAGGTTTGATAGAGGGGGAACAGTATTGCAGACCACTGGCCAGGATATCCTTTAAAGACCTGGGCTGGTAGACCATTTGGGCTAGGGGCCCCAGTTGGCCCAAATGTCAGGATTTTGGAAATATATTTTTCCGAGAACAGCTGGCCAGGATGCTGGCTTTCCAGACAGTCATTCTCGGGTTTCACATCCTCATCAGGTAAGTTTTTGGCTGCATATAGATTTTTTTGCATATTGGGTCCACTGTGGTTCAGGAACGCCATTGACTCTTGCTGCTGTTGGGCTAATTGTGTTCTTGAGATAGCTCCACAGGTCCGCATGACCCGGTTTGCCCATCAACGAGTGTAGATATGTCTATTCTCTTTCTATCTGTTCATGTTTAGCAACCCAGATCATCTGTTTGCTGTTCATTTAAGATCTGCAAACTTGCTTTTAGTTCGGCTTTAGTTGTAACTTTAAGTCTCCTTTGGTAGGCTTTATGAAGCCTATGTATCTTCATTTTACTGGCATTGATTTGAGGGTTTATTATTTTTTTGCGGCACAATGGCCGACATGGTTTGCGAGGGTAAGTTGTTACCAAGAGTACTCAGGCAAAATATCAAGTTAGAAATGTCGACTTACACAAATATCGAGCTGTAAATATCGTGACTCAGAAATATCGACAGCAAAAATATTGTTTTTTAAAATATAGAAGTTATTATTACCGTTTGCAAAAAGATAGTTCTTAGTTGTTTAAAATATCAGTTTTTAGATTAGTGTTATGTTTTTTAGTATATATTTAGTATATATTTTCAATGTATGTGATGTATTTTTTTTTGCCTAAGTATTGTTTATATTTTTAATATATGTGTTACATTTTTATTAGCTATCAATTTATTATAATAACATTTTGAGTTTTTTAGTTCTGTAGTGGGTGGTGGGTTAATAGGGGAATAGGTTGGGAAGTAATTTAATTATACTAAATTAATTATTATTTTTTATTTATTCATATTTATTTAATTTAGAGTGTATATAGCGTTGTGGGAAGTAATGCATTATTAATTAATTATTAGTATTTTGTTAATTGATATTAATAATGAATTGGTAATTAGTTATGGTAATTGTATAAAAAATAGGTGCAGGTTGTGCGGCTTATAGGTGTGAAGGGTGCAAAGTAATTTATTTTCAATTAATTAATAATTTGTTGTTAATTAATATTAATTAATTAATTGAAAATTAAGTATTGAAATTCTGTTATTCATTTTAGGTGTGGGTTAAGGGGTTTATGGGGTAAAGGGTGGGTAGTAATTTATTTTTGATTAATTCATAATTAGTTGTTAATTAATATTAATTAATTAATAAAAAATTCCATATGGAAATTGTGTAATTAATTTTAGCTGCGGGTTGTGGGGTTTATAGGGATAAAGGGTAGGAAGTAATTTATGTTTCATTCATGAATAATTAGTTGTTAATCATTATTGATGAATTCATTGATAATAAATATGGAATTGTGTAATTCATTTTAGGTGTGGGTTGTGGGGTTTATAGGGGTAAAGGGTGGTAATTCATTTATGTTCAATTAATTAATAATTAGTTGATCATTAATATTAATTAATTAATTGATAATTAATTAGCGTAATTGTTTATTTTTTGTGTGTGGGTTTCGGTTTTATAGTGGTAAGGGGTAGGGAGTAAATTAATTTTACTTATTTTATAATTAGTTGTTAAATACTATTAATTTTTTATTTGAAAATACATTTTAATTGTGTAATTAACTTTTTTAAAGTTTAAGTTTAGCGGTGGGTTGTGGAGATTATAGCGGTAGAGGGTGGGAAGTTAGTACATTTTTATGGGCTTTAATTTGTTTATTAATTAATAATATTTCTTTAATTGATAATTAATTATGTTAATTGTAGAAGTACTTTTTTAATTTAGATGTGGGTTGTGAATTGTGTGGTGTTATAAGGTAGGAAATAAAAAAACTTAAAATTTATGTATAAGTTAATGTTTTTTGTTTCTAAATAATTAGCAATTAAAAATATTTATTTGCTTGAAAATAATTTTTACATTTTATTTAATATAATATTTGTTGATAGTTGTCTTATCTGTTTAACATTATATGTTCTTTAAAATCTTAAATATATTTGTTTTTTATTTTTTAACATAATATATATATATATATATATATATATATATATATATATATATATATATATATTACCTACTGGCAGTCGCCAGTAGGTATATATAGTTAGGATTTTTTTTAATAGGGATTTCTGAAAATTCTATGTTGAATAACTTTGGCGTTGATGGACGGAATTGGCTGAAATTTTCAGGAAAATGGCACATTTTGTTTCTGAGCGTCCCCTGAAAGTTTGGGGGGGTTTCGTCAAGCGGGGGCCGAGAAAAAAGGGGGGTCCCAAAACGTGTTTTTAACATTGAGTTTTCCATAGGGCGGTTGGACTCACTTTTAGCTCGAACGGCTGAATGGATTTCCACAAAACTTGGCAAAATTGTAGGGACTGGTAGCCCGATGTGCCTTTGCTATGTCTCAAGATATATGCTCCAGTGGTTTTTACGAAAATTAACTTTGAAAAATATATATTGGGCTACATTGGGCTATATATATGTTAGAGCCCAAATGTAGCCCAATGTAGCCCAATGTAGCCCAATGTAGCCCAAAGATGGCCACCAGAGACAAAAAAAACAAATGTAGCCCAAATATCAGCCAGATGTAGCCCAACTATAGCCCAGTGACAGAATGTCCCAGAGTGTTCTAAAGAACAACTAGAGCGCTAACAGTCTTACTTATGACAAAAGTATGGCACACCTGAAGTCATCTTGATTGGAATAAAGTGTTAACACTTAAAACATTTAATTTGCAAAGGAACAAAATGAGGGAGTTCATTTTGCCATAGAAATTATGATTAGTGCTGAAGAAAGAAAAATTAGGGCACATTTTGAGTGACTTCTCAAATCCTCTTATATTTCATTAAAAAAATTCTGATATGCAGTCTCCCAAGATGGCCACCAGAGACAAAAGAGCCCAAATGTAGCCCAAATATCAGCCAGATGTAGCCCAACTATAGCCCAATGACAGAATGTCCCAGAGTGTTCTAAAGAACAACTAGAACGCTAACAGTCTTACTTATGACAAAAGTATGGCACACCTGAAGTCATCTTGATTGGAATAAAGTGGTAACACTTAATACATTTAATTTGAAAAGGAACAAAATGAGGGGTTTCATTTTGCCATAGAAATGTTATATATATATATATATATATATATATATATTACCTACTGGCGGTCACCAGTAGGTATATATAGTTAGGATTTTTTTAAATAGGGATTTCTGAAAATTCTATGTTGAATAACTTTGGCGTTGATGGGCGGAATTGGCTGAAATTTTCAGGAAAATGGCACATTTTGTTTCCGAGCGTCCCCTGAAAGTTTGGGGGGGTTTCGTCAAGCAGGGGCCGAGAAAAAAGGGGGGTCCCAAAACGTGTTTTTAACATTGAGTTTTCCATAGGGCGGTTGGACTCACTTTTAGCTCGAACGGCTGAATGGATTTCTATGAAACTTGGCAATATTGTAGAGACTGTTTGCCCGATGTGCCTTTGCTAGGTCTCAAGATATGTGCTCCAGTGGATTTTGAGAAATTAACGTTCAAAAAAATATATATATCTGTGACAGCGTCCCGGTTAGCGTCCCGGTTCACGTACCAGACGCGTAACGGAACTTCGCGAGGAGAAGCGGATTGGCTCTCCGGTGACTGTCAACATTCTAAACAGTCCGGAGCGGCCGCCATCTTGTCTCTCGGTAGGATCGAGAGACAAGAGGTGGAAATAAACGAAGGGGGAAATGAATGAAAGGGGGCAAGGTAGACCCCTCCTGACCCCCTAGGATTGATGTGGGGGCTATTAAAGGGCCCACGGGGCAAAAAAATAAGATACATTTTTTTTCGATTTTTCGCGGTGGAAGCACTACCCGGTACGCGAACCGGGTAGCTCACCGGTAGCGTAACGGGAGTCCGCCATCTTGTGTTTCGGAGGAATTTAGTCACAAGATGGAGGATAAACAATGTTGGGAATGGGTATAAGGGGGCACGGGAGACATATCCTGACCCCCTAGGTTTTCTGAGGGTGGCTGAGGAGGCCCATATATGTAAAAAAAACCACCTTTTTTTTAAAAATTTTCGCACGGTTAGCGCCCGGTCCGCGCACCGGGTAGCGTTCCGGAAAGCGTAACAAGGGGAAAACCAAGGGAAATATTAAAATAATATTTTAGAGTGCTTTGAGGTAGGGTAGCTCTGAATAGAGCTGTTGTGTTGTGTGGGTAATGTAAGTACCAACATGTAGGTACCAATGAAGAGTCTAAAATTCAATGTACACCGTCTCCTCTGTAGATATTTTGTATGTTCTAATATGGGTTATTTAAATGTAAATGTGTGGAAAAGCACTTCATGCTTTAAAGCAATTGTATTTTTGAACTGATTGTTCTTTCCTCTTAGTCCTCCTCTTTGTTTTTTTTCCCCACACTCTTCTTCAGCATGATAGTTGATAAATTCGTTCCCTCAAAAAATGTATATACATAAAAAAATTATATTAAATACATATAAAATATATTTTTCCTTTAAAAGAAGAATACATTTTACAGCTTTTGATATTTGCTATTAAGAAACCATTGAAATTCACTGAAAAAACCATAGGTTATAGACCATATATAGTTAGGAATTAGCATTTATAAAACCTTGAAAATTCACTGAAGAAACCATAGGTTATAGACCATATATAGTTAGGAATTAGCATTTACAAAACCTTATTTTACTCACACAAAACATTGAAATTCGCATATATAGTTAGTTGCACTAACTATATATCGCGCACCCGCAATCCACTGCTGATCATGTCACATATTACATCATTCATGACATGGTCAGTGACATCACTGATAACATCACTGATGACATCTCAAATAACATCACTGATGACATCACTGATGACAACATCCAGTGACTGTATGTTTCTGTAAAGTTAAAATATGTCTTACATATTGAAGAATGAGTGGATGTATAAGTGTCTGGATGAAGGATTTAGTAGGGGCATGACTGACTGTATGAGTGAGTGATTAAATGTGTCTCACTGAGTGCATGGGTTAGTGACTAAACTGTCTTAATTTGTGCATAATTATGTCTGTTGTTCTGTAAACTGCTGCATGTGTTGATCAGTAGCTATATGAGTAACTATATGGGTTATTGATTGGTTGCCCAAGTATTTGTATGGGAGACTGAGTGTGTGTGTGGGTGGCTGGGAGGTGTATGACTCTGTGCATAGATGTGTGAGCAGTTGATTCATTAGATGTATGGGTTCAAAAGTGCATGTGGAAAAAGCTGTATGGGCGGTTGACTGTGTGCATGAGTGTATTGGTGAGTGAATGAATATCTCAGTGCTACATGTCAAAGTAAGTACATATGTAAAACACAGTACATGTGAGAGTTGACATATATAAATAACTGTGCATAAGAGCCAGTGAATGTGTGAGTGGCTGTATGGATCATTGTGAACTTGTATCAGGGATTGTATAAGAGAGTAAATATGGGTTAGTATATGTTTGAATAAGTAAGGTGTGTATAACTGTATAGTTGAGGAAATGGAGGTGTGATTGATTCTTTGCATGACTGACTAGGTGTGTGAGTAACTCCATGGATGAGTGACAGTCTGTGAGTGTCTGTTTACACTGAGTGTATCTAAGGTTATATTAGAGTCTGAAGAGGTTCATCGTATTATCACATGAATGATGTCATCAGTGATGTGATCAGTAATGTCAAATGAGATGTCATCAGTGATGTCATTTGAGATGTCATCAGTGATGTCATCAGTGATGTCATCAGTGAAGTCATTTGAGATGTCATCAGTGGTGTCATCAGTGATGTCATCAGATGATTTCAGGAGATGATTTCTCCGCCAATCGTTCAGAGACAGAGGCACGATAATGAAGTAAGTTCTCCATTGTGCACTATGCCTCTACCAGGAATCCTGCCCGATTTCCACTTGGAAAATATGCCGTCACCCCATCAGTAATGCACAAGGGTGCTGAACAGTTTACTTTACTGACAGCTGCAAAGAGACATTTTCCAGGACTCACCCTTTCAACAAGGTGCATTTTGGGAATTGTATGCCACAATCGGTCAGGTGACCAGGAACTTTATATATATGTAGTCACAGACACACTCGTCGACACTCCCACCCGTGAGCAAGGCCGGATGTGCCGAAACTAGTTGGGGACTATGGATCTAATGTGCTACAAGCTTCATTAAAATGCTTTCTGGACACTGAAAAGGGCCTCTTTTGTGTTTCTTCGTTGTACGGAACTTAAGCCGGGTTTCTCCGTGCCCGGTGCAAGAGGCCGCCCTGTAGGGTCGGGGGCTCCCCATTCGGAGGTGCTTTTGTGAATGTTTAAGGATGGAGCATGACCCACACGCTGCCGCCGGACCCACCAAGGGAACCACAGGGTATCACGACGGCAACGCTGGAAGGGATTTGGTCGGAGATGATTTCTCCGCCAATCGTTCAGAGACAGAGGCACGATAATGAAGTAAGTTCTCCATTGTGCACTATGCCTCTACCAGGAATCCTGCCCGATTTCCACTTGGAAAATATGCCGTCACCCCATCAGTAATGCACAAGGGTGCTGAACAGTTTACTTTACTGACAGCTGCAAAGAGACATTTTCCAGGACTCACCCTTTCAACAAGGTGCATTTTGGGAATTGTATGCCACAATCGGTCAGGTGACCAGGAACTTTATATATATGTAGTCACAGACACACTCGTCGACACTCCCACCCGTGAGCAAGGCCGGATGTGCCGAAACTAGTTGGGGACTATGGATCTAATGTGCTACAAGCTTCATTAAAATGCTTTCTGGACACTGAAAAGGGCCTCTTTTGTGTTTCTTCGTTGTACGGAACTTAAGCCGGGTTTCTCCGTGCCCGGTGCAAGAGGCCGCCCTGTAGGGTCGGGGGCTCCCCATTCGGAGGTGCTTTTGTGAATGTTTAAGGATGGAGCATGACCCACACGCTGCCGCCGGACCCACCAAGGGAACCACAGGGTATCACGACGGCAACGCTGGAAGGGATTTGGTCGGAGATGATTTCTCCGCCAATCGTTCAGAGACAGAGGCACGATAATGAAGTAAGTTCTCCATTGTGCACTATGCCTCTACCAGGAATCCTGCCCGATTTCCACTTGGAAAATATGCCGTCACCCCATCAGTAATGCACAAGGGTGCTGAACAGTTTACTTTACTGACAGCTGCAAAGAGACATTTTCCAGGACTCACCCTTTCAACAAGGTGCATTTTGGGAATTGTATGCCACAATCGGTCAGGTGACCAGGAACTTTATATATATGTAGTCACAGACACACTCGTCGACACTCCCACCCGTGAGCAAGGCCGGATGTGCCGAAACTAGTTGGGGACTATGGATCTAATGTGCTACAAGCTTCATTAAAATGCTTTCTGGACACTGAAAAGGGCCTCTTTTGTGTTTCTTCGTTGTACGGAACTTAAGCCGGGTTTCTCCGTGCCCGGTGCAAGAGGCCGCCCTGTAGGGTCGGGGGCTCCCCATTCGGAGGTGCTTTTGTGAATGTTTAAGGATGGAGCATGACCCACACGCTGCCGCCGGACCCACCAAGGGAACCACAGGGTATCACGACGGCAACGCTGGAAGGGATTTGGTCGGAGATGATTTCTCCGCCAATCGTTCAGAGACAGAGGCACGATAATGAAGTAAGTTCTCCATTGTGCACTATGCCTCTACCAGGAATCCTGCCCGATTTCCACTTGGAAAATATGCCGTCACCCCATCAGTAATGCACAAGGGTGCTGAACAGTTTACTTTACTGACAGCTGCAAAGAGACATTTTCCAGGACTCACCCTTTCAACAAGGTGCATTTTGGGAATTGTATGCCACAATCGGTCAGGTGACCAGGAACTTTATATATATGTAGTCACAGACACACTCGTCGACACTCCCACCCGTGAGCAAGGCCGGATGTGCCGAAACTAGTTGGGGACTATGGATCTAATGTGCTACAAGCTTCATTAAAATGCTTTCTGGACACTGAAAAGGGCCTCTTTTGTGTTTCTTCGTTGTACGGAACTTAAGCCGGGTTTCTCCGTGCCCGGTGCAAGAGGCCGCCCTGTAGGGTCGGGGGCTCCCCATTCGGAGGTGCTTTTGTGAATGTTTAAGGATGGAGCATGACCCACACGCTGCCGCCGGACCCACCAAGGGAACCACAGGGTATCACGACGGCAACGCTGGAAGGGATTTGGTCGGAGATGATTTCTCCGCCAATCGTTCAGAGACAGAGGCACGATAATGAAGTAAGTTCTCCATTGTGCACTATGCCTCTACCAGGAATCCTGCCCGATTTCCACTTGGAAAATATGCCGTCACCCCATCAGTAATGCACAAGGGTGCTGAACAGTTTACTTTACTGACAGCTGCAAAGAGACATTTTCCAGGACTCACCCTTTCAACAAGGTGCATTTTGGGAATTGTATGCCACAATCGGTCAGGTGACCAGGAACTTTATATATATGTAGTCACAGACACACTCGTCGACACTCCCACCCGTGAGCAAGGCCGGATGTGCCGAAACTAGTTGGGGACTATGGATCTAATGTGCTACAAGCTTCATTAAAATGCTTTCTGGACACTGAAAAGGGCCTCTTTTGTGTTTCTTCGTTGTACGGAACTTAAGCCGGGTTTCTCCGTGCCCGGTGCAAGAGGCCGCCCTGTAGGGTCGGGGGCTCCCCATTCGGAGGTGCTTTTGTGAATGTTTAAGGATGGAGCATGACCCACACGCTGCCGCCGGACCCACCAAGGGAACCACAGGGTATCACGACGGCAACGCTGGAAGGGATTTGGTCGGAGATGATTTCTCCGCCAATCGTTCAGAGACAGAGGCACGATAATGAAGTAAGTTCTCCATTGTGCACTATGCCTCTACCAGGAATCCTGCCCGATTTCCACTTGGAAAATATGCCGTCACCCCATCAGTAATGCACAAGGGTGCTGAACAGTTTACTTTACTGACAGCTGCAAAGAGACATTTTCCAGGACTCACCCTTTCAACAAGGTGCATTTTGGGAATTGTATGCCACAATCGGTCAGGTGACCAGGAACTTTATATATATGTAGTCACAGACACACTCGTCGACACTCCCACCCGTGAGCAAGGCCGGATGTGCCGAAACTAGTTGGGGACTATGGATCTAATGTGCTACAAGCTTCATTAAAATGCTTTCTGGACACTGAAAAGGGCCTCTTTTGTGTTTCTTCGTTGTACGGAACTTAAGCCGGGTTTCTCCGTGCCCGGTGCAAGAGGCCGCCCTGTAGGGTCGGGGGCTCCCCATTCGGAGGTGCTTTTGTGAATATATATATATATATATATATATATATATATATATATATATATATATATATATATATTCACTGAAAAAACCATAGGTTTCAGGCATGATATAGTTAGGAATTAGCATTTAAAAAACCTTAGAAATTCATTGAAAAACCATAGGTTTAGGGGTGATATAGTTAGCTGGACATTTCACTTGTACAAAACCATTGAAATTCCTCCGGTATAGTTAGTTGTACTAACTACATCTCGCGCGCCCGCATTCCACTGCTGATGATGTCACATATTACGTCATTCATGACATGGTCAGTGACATCACTGATGACATCTCAAATGACATCACTGATGACAATGGATTCCTATGGAAGAAAATACAAGTTACTGGTAAGTACGGTTAGAATTACTCTTCACGGTCAGTGCTGGGCTAAAAGATGCGGCACTGGGTTCTCTCCTGATAACAGGTGAGTAAATCGGAATTCGTTATTCAGATGATTTTCGGTGAATATTTTAAAGTTCCAAAACTCCACAAGTAGAAGAATTTCCAAGTGAAAGCAGTCAATGTTAGCCTATGGAAGGAAATTAAATTAACTGGTAAGTACGGTTAAAATTACTTTTCAGGATCAGTACTGGGCTCAAAGTTGCAGCACTCAGGTCACTCCTGATAACAGGTGAATAAATCGGAATTCGTAGTTCTGCTGATTTTATAGGAATATTTTGAAGTTCCAAACCTCCACACTTAGAAGAATTTCCAAGTGAAAGCAGTCAATGTTAGCCTATGGAAGGAAATTCAAGTTAATGGTAAGTACGGTTATAATTACTTTTCATGATCAGTACTGGGCTCAAAGATGCAGCACTGAGGTCTCTCCTGATAACAGGAATTCGTAGTTCGGCTGATTTTAGAGGAATATTTGTACGTTTCAAAAATAGACACTAAGAAACTTTTCTGGTGAAAACCACACAATGGATTCCGGGGGAGCTCAGGATTGAAGAGGAATTATTTCCCGAACTTAAAACGCGTCACAGGGCGTGTTTGCACAGATATCACCTCAGGCCCTGCCCCCTACCTTCACCACTGTGCAAACGTGCCCATGGTGAGTTTTAAGTTGAGGGATTAAGTCCCTTTCAATCCTGAGGGTCCCTTGGGTCCAACTAGCCCACCAGGTACCTCCAGTAAGTGCCACAAGGCTGCATTGCAGAGAGGTGTAAAAAGGGGCGTGGCCTGTAGCACCTCTCTGCAACGCAGCCCTGTGGCGCTTACTGGAGGTACCTGGTGGGCTAGTTGGCCCCCAGGGACCCCCAGTATTGAAGGGGTATTAATTCCCCAATTTAAAACGCTCCTGAGGGTTAAGGGAGGAGCCCTGTAATGGATGCAGTCTTTCTTAGAAGACAGAGTTTTCTCGGTTTTTGAGGAAGACTGTGTTCCCGACCCAGTGCCTCTTACCTGCGGAGTCCCTCAGGGATCGGCATTAGGCCCCACCCTATTTGATGTCTATCTGAGTTCTCTGGCACATATTGTCACCCCATTTGGGGTGCAGATCGTCACCTATGCAGATGACACTCAGCTAGTTGTTTCTTTGAATAAAAATGACAACACAAAAGGGGCCCTCACGTCCTGTCAGGAAAAAGTGGCAAGGTGGATGGATACCTCCTTTTTGAAGCTCAATGGAGCCAAAACTGAAATTATGCTTCTGGGCAAAACGGCTCCACTTAATATAGGCTCTTGGTGGCCCAATAATTTAGGACCCCCTCCCTCCCCCAAAAAGTCTATAAAAAGTTTAGGAGTCATACTGGATATTAATCTAGATTTCAAGGAACAGGTGCAGAAAGTAGCTGGTACCTGCTACGGACTTCTGCGGATGATTAGAAAGACCCTCTCCATTCTGCCTTTCTTGGCTAGAAGACTACTAATACAAGCATTGATCCTATCTAGGCTGGACTATGCAAATGCTATTTATCTTGGGGCTCCTGCATCCACCACTAAAATACTACAGATGGTTCAAAACTGTGCAATCCGGCTTCTTTTAAATGTTCCCAAACGCTCTTCAGCTAAATCCGCTCTGGCCTCACTTCATTGGCTTCCCATCCATAAAAGGATTCAATTTAAAGTTATGTGTATCACACATAAGTCTCTGGAGGGAAAGGGTGTAGTGTAGTTCCTATATTCCTAATAGGCTCTGCCCATTGGAATAATATAAACAGCAGTTTAGACGTAGGACTGAGGTCGACTAGGTCTCTACTGACTATATTAGACTTAATTAGTTTTGCCAGTTAGCTCAGAGGTCACTAGAAACTTTCTCGAATAAACAAGGAGGAGTTTAACTTCCCTGGATAGACAAGAAGGGATTAGCTTCTGTCAACCATAAACATGACAACTTTGCTCCCTCAGAATAAAGAGTGTATCTCTAGAGTCGTGTGAAAACAATAGACAACTATTTCACTCAGTCAATCGTGCATACTTAGTTTCACCAGAGTGCAGAGAAATAGAGAGACGGGCATTTTCAATAAAAGGTGTTATTTATTGAGCAGTCTTCTTTCTCATGCAAGAGAAATGAATTGCCACAATTGCAATACTTAGTATAAAGTAAAGTGCGTACAGTAAAAGGAGTATTATAAAATAATACTGTAAAAGCATTGATATGGTTTCTTAGCCATATGATACTTTAAAATGGATCAAATATATACATACATAAAAACATTGACTAACGTCCTCAACGTTGGTATATTTATACCTGAAAGGTGCCGGGTTTGACGTAGGGTTGGACATAAGACGTCACCAAGAACTAACAGTTCTTTCTGACTCTAGGAGTTCTTGTGCAAATCAAAACAAGAGCAGGGGGATTTTCCGGGCTGCTGGAGGCTTGGTTTGTTTAAAGAACGCGTCGTACTTTCTAGGAGTCTAGGGGAGTAGCCATGGCTGGATTTGGACTGCATGTGCTATTACTAAATATGGATATGATTCTTATGCCTTTATAAGGATATTATTTATTATAGCCATACAAGGGCATAAATCGGGAATATCGAATTAGGGTCCTAGATAGAAACACAACACCCACTCCACGAATTAATGTCCATCATTACTAAAAACTAAGCAATATTAAACATATCGATGCATGTGTGTTTTCCAACCCACCCCAAAATACATAAATTGCATTTGAAATGGTATATGGCAAATACACAAAAATGAGTATTGGTACTGTACGCTTTTCGAGCAGTGTTATCATTCAGTTAAATGCATATATATATCAGCTGAATGAATTGCGAAAATTACACATGAAATGGTCTGAATATAGAAAAGAAGGTCAAGACCATTCCATCACATATTTATACAAATGCTGTACATGTGCTAGAGGCTGAGGTAAAATATTGTCTCTAGAGTTCCTAAAATAGAAGCTCTGTTCTCTAAGAATAGTTCTACTTTAAGCAGAGTACTTTGTGCCAGAAAAAGGGTAAATATTTTGGAAGTGAAAAAAAAAAAATTTCGCTCTCAAGGGAAAAATAGTTCCAATTGTTTTCAGTAGCTGTGTTTATCAAAAACTGAAGGCCGAATTCAGAGTTCAGGGAACGCTGTGTGCTCGTTGTTTAAAAAGTTATTCTTTTTGTTCAGGGGAGAACATCATTTCAGACAGGCTTGCAAAAAATTGGTCTACAACATTAGGTGAATGTTCGACCAAGTTTGAAAATGCTGAGATTGTGCATATGTGAAAATGATTGCTCTCATCGATGGCAGGATCAGCAATGCTCACAGAAGGTTGTACCTGTTTGGTGCTGCTTTCCTCTCGTACTTCACCGCCACCTAATCGTAGTGGTGAAGTCTCAACGAATGCCGTCATCAGAATCGGTAGCCGCTGGGGACAACACGATGCATGAGTCGTTACCGGACCTAGCAAAGTATCTGTATCCATTGGTACTGCTGATGGTAGTGTAAGACAAATGTCCAACACGCATTCTTCTCCGCATAGCAGACATCGAAGCACAGGTAAGATGCAATCTTGCCAGATAGGTCTGAATGAAAGAAACCAGGTTGCGCTTAGATCTCTTAGCCGGGCTAATCCGAGGACTTTAGTGATGCGGTCCCGGTAGCGTATAGCTAGGATCGTTTCTCCCATCGTTGCTGGAGTCTTGTCTGTGGCTTGGCTTGCCATATCGGAGCAGAAGGATCAAAAATAAAATTCCTGCTACGAGTCCCAAAAGTAGAGGCAGACCGCCGAAGACAGAATGGACAAAATTCGGAAAGATGCCCAGAACTGTTTCAAAGGGTGTTAACAGTCCCGAAAAAATTGTCTTAAATACATGTGCGAAGCCACTGGTATCAGACATGTTTAAAATTTGGCTTAACATTTCTACGAAATGTCCGGGGCAATTTGTTGATAATAGGGAATGTATCTCTGCTGCTGTCCTTGCAACTTGCAGATCATATGTCTCTTTGGACGAGGTTAAAGGCACAGTTGTCTGTAAAAGAATAGACTTCATTCTGCTTAAAGTATCAATTCAAATAGAAGAGATATTCAAATGAGGCCATATTGCCGCCTCCATGTCTGGATTGCTGTTTGGATACAATACTTGCATACAGCAAGTGACCATGGAACTAACGCTCACGAGATAGGCTTTTCCTGGCACCATGCCACAACAGCTGTGGTCACTTATTAGAACGTAACTACCGTTGGAAAGCTGTCTGAAAAATGGCTCTATCTGTTTTGCAGGAGTGCCGTGCAGGTGACATGAAAGGTTATTTGAAGACCCTTCGCAGGCTCCATGCAAGTTAATACCTTGACACAGGAGTGTACCACTTAGTGATTTTTTACAATTGTTACCACTAAGGAATACCTCTTTTTTCCCTTCACTATAACATTTGTGTGTATAAGGTAAATTCCATGTTGACTTGATGGAAAGTTGTTATTGGGATTGTAATCGTCCCATGTATTATCCATTCAATGACAGGTCTCTCTGACATTGTCAATGGTAATCTCTCAAGTTTTTCAATGCTCAGAATCGTATAGTCTGCTCCTTTTTGTGCCAAACTGATTTGTTTATCAGTAAGGTTAAAGATAGAGAATATTGACGTTACGTTGATTAAACGCCATGGCACATAGCCTGAACGCAGATTTTGTAACGTCCAGCCTAGCTGTACAATAGAACGTAATTGGGACTGACCATGTTGTAACATTAGTAAGTCCTGCTCTATTATATCAATAGCAGATGATACAATGCTGTCCAGTGAATATATTCTGGAGGACAGAGTCGTTAACCCATTGTCCACTACAGAAAGTGATTTCTCCAAATTAATACGATCAATTTCTCGTATTTTTTCAGCTGTTTCAATTTGTGTTACTTTCCAAGCTTCGTTGTAAGCAGCGTATATACCGGCTATATGAAACGTTTGTGACGCTGTTTGCGTGGTCCCAATATGAAATCACGCAAGTCAGCACCGTCTTTAAGTAAAGTCAAGTGTTGCTTAATTTCAGCCAGTGTGGATTTCTGTAGCCATTCGAGGCAGAGTTTCCCTACACTGTATGTTGTAACTATCCCTGGATGTTGTCTCTGGGAGTATCTAGGGTCTGGCCTGGTCTGTGTAAACCCCTGTATTTTGTTCAGGAATCTATCTTGACAGTTATATGTGTCTGTGGGCCAGATCAACCCTTTTTTCCAATCAGGATGTGTTCTGTTTTGGTGTAAAATATGGGATACGTCTATCTCCACATCTGTAGTGCTATTACTATCAGGCATGGGCTTTGGAATAGCCGGTTTATTTAAGTCTTTTATCTTGGCTAGACCAAGACAGGTTGTTTGCTGAATGGTGTCATTCGGGAATATTAATTGTTCTGGGATCATGCAGGCTCTAAATAATGCTTCTGAACCTTGGACCTGCCATTCTTTTGTACCCCAGATGGTTTTTCTTTCAATGTTGTTTTTCCAGAATTCAAAACCAAATGTAGTCATTTTTTCATAAAATGTTTCAGAATAAATCAATTTAGTATTTGTCAACATTGTTTTCATTCCTGTCTTATTTAACATTCTAAAATAAAACGTTTCTGCATCACTTGTGTTAAAACCTGAGAAGTGTGGGAATTTCTCATAAAATGTTTTCGAGCTGCCTTTAGGTGGTGTTGCACAATGTTCCCATTGATTATAATTTAAAACATTTCTAGGTTGAGCAGATTTATGCAAATAGTGATGCGCAAAATGATTATAACAATATAACTCTTCATAATTTGATGAACCCTGCAAATAATCATGTTCTGTGTATTTAGCTGACATTACTAAATCTGACATCATATTATTAATATTATCAAAGTCCCAATCATCAGAAAAAGTACTTGGTTTTACAAAGTCACTTAATGAAACCTTGAACTGGTGTAGATATTTCAAAAGCTCAATCGGGCCATAAATTTCATAATCCGTTTTGTCCCATGCTACCCCACCGGGTATTCGATTGGCTGTGATGTTCACTGGTGACAGTTCTCTTTTTGTGATGTGAGAGGATGTGTGAGGCTTTAGGACCAAGTTGATATTCTGACTTGCTGTGTCCATTGTACTATATGTTCCATCAGTGAATTTTCCCAAACATAGAACCATGATGAGCCAAAGCAGGAGGAAACGTACACTTAACACAATCCAAAATTCAATCCATGGTGAAATCAGGTATGTTTCTTTGAGTTGATGAAAGAGTTCAGTTACTTTGTCTTTGAAAGTTTTTGTTGCTGGCGTTTCTTCATGCTCGCTTGGATCTTCCGAAAAGTCATCAAAATTGATGAAGTAGCCAGATGCAGTTCTGTCAATTGTTGGAATTGCTTCCGGATTTTCATTTGCTTTTGGATTTTTCTTTGTTTCACTAGCATAGTCTGAGGCTACATCGTTGTAGACTGGTGTTTCTTGATGAACTGTTGGAAATTGGGTTTCAAGAGGCACAAGTTCCATGGCGTTGTTGCATAGTCCTTTTTTATTTACTGCAGGTTTATCAAAAGTGATTAGTCTCTCAGTTTGAACCTCTTCGATTGTAGCAAATTTTGGTATTCTGCTATTTCTTGGGAGTCCACTGGGCCTACTACTTATTATTGGCCACATGATTGTGGTTTTACCAGGTCGATGGATACAACTCGGTTCTCCTTTTTACCAGCAAGGGGCAGTAGTACACCTGATCTTGTTCCGCTGACAGCTAAGACAGGTACTACTTTTCTGTAAGAAGGCCCAAATTCCTTCTTCACCATGATCTTCTCTCTGACCAGATCTCCAATCTTTGGAATCCAGACAGGTCTTGCTGGGACAGGTGGTTTTTCTTCAGTGGCTGTTGGCTGTGGTTTTAGATTACTCAGACTTCTTCTTGTTTCATTTAAGTCCTGTAAAACAGCCAAATGGTCTTTGATATCAAAGGCTTTTTCTTCTACCACTGAAGTTTGACTATCTAAATCCTGGATATGCATTCTAGTACCGAACAATAGTTCGTAGGGAGTGAAACCTTTCAGAGAATTTCTTGGCAGATTGTTAAGACTATGTTGGACACTTGTTAAATGTTTGACCCACCCATCACCCGAACCTAATACCCTCGCCGTTATAGATTGCTTTATGTCATGGTTTTTTCTTTCCACTACCGCATTTCCCTCAGGATGGAATGGAGAAGAGTACCGCAATGCAATACCCATGCTGGTCATGGCCTCTTTGTAAGCCCTAGAGCTAAACGCAGGACCTTGGTCAGAATGTAGCATGCCAATTGTGTATATGCCGATAAAGACTCGCAAATCTTTTATAACAGTTCTGGTGTCAGCCGAGCGCTGGTGTCTGCATTTTAAGTGAATCTAGTCTTAATATTTATGGGATCGCGTTTCTCCTGCTGGATTTCTGCGTATAGATAGCCTTATGCTTTCTAACAAAGGGGTCCTGGCAATACTCCGATCGGTTTATGACTGCGATCTCGGTTGCAGTCTGGACAATCCTTTGCAAATTTGTAATGTTGCAGGCTCATCCCCGGCCACCAGTATTCTGATTGTAATTCTTTTAGAGATTTCACTATCTCTTGGTGCCTTAGACCCTCACCCATGTGTGCGTCTGCTATTAATAAGTTTCTCCTGTTCATGTTTGGAATTACTCTGTCCCGCACTCCAGGGATTTGAGCAAAAGGAACGGAGTTTGCATCAATTATGTATGTATAACTGAGTGGATAGTTCAGAGGTAATGCTGCACAGCCGCTTATTAATGAGGCTTTTACCGCTAGCATGGTTTCTCCGTCTATGTAATTTTTAGAACGCTTTTTTGTGGCTACGGAAGCCGGTTGGACCGCTTCCGCTGTGGCTCTGTTAGCCAATGAATACCCTGCAACGTGAACGCCATCACGTTGATGACTCAGTGTATGTATCACGTGAGTCTTTTGTAGTTCTTTCTGCAAAATAACTACTTGTTCCCAGAGCTTTTTATGCTTTATTGTGGCACCTATGTCATCTTTGTAACCATTTTGAATCCAGGTCTGCATGTCATTATTGTAAGATTTAACGCAGAAATGTGAATCGCACACTATTAGTGTGGGGAATTCGCGATCGGCATTTTCAAGCGCCATCTTTAAAGATCTTATTTCAGCTCGCTCAGTTGAACAGTTTCTGAGTGATTCAGTTTTGGTGACTATTGGTATGAATTTACCAAAGCGCCAGCGACCTTCAATAATCGCGCACGCTGCGTTGTAGGATTTTTTCTCTACACGTAGTGTTGTGCAAATCTGTCCATGTAGATTAAACATGTATATTGTTCGAGAGTCAGAATTTCGATTGGCAGAGGATATTTTTCTTCATATTCTAGATTTTCTAGTTTTTTCATTTTCGGGTCAAAATAGCATTTCACGTCTTCTGCAGCAAGAGAATTTTCCCATTGTATCCATTTTGGATCTAATGCCACAGCACTCAAATTGCGTGGGCTTGTTAATGCCTCAAGGGCTGATTCTGCTGTTAAAACAGTTATTCTTCTGCCTTGGGCTTGGGCTCTTTCTTTTGCTACAGCAGTTTGAACCGCTATTAGAATTTTTTCAGTAGATCTGAATTTCATTTCAGCTTGTGTGTACAAATGTGATTTGTAAGCTATTGGTACCGTTTCTCCCTCATTAGAGGTTAGGTACGTGAATCCGCATCTTCCTGGGATGACTCGGATTACAAGGTTGCGTACGTTTTCGCGAGTTTGCAGTTTAGTTTTAGCTAACATGTCTGTTGCAATGATCTTAAAATTTCTGTGTGTTTCTGAGTCCAATTTATTGGTTTGAAATCAGGTTTTATTAATTCATAGAGAGGTTTAACCCTCTCTGCATAATTTAGAATGTACGTTCTTCCGAAATTCAGGAAACCTAGTATTGATTGTAAGTTCTTCAGCGTTTTAGGTGCTTTGAGTACAACACACTTCTCTAAGAAGTTGTCTGCTAGGCTTTTGCCTTCACTTGATAATTCGTATCCTAAAAATAGGACAGTTAGATGGGCAATTCGTGACTTTTTAAAGTTGAATTTGTAACCCTCAGCTGCAAACCCAAGTATTATGGTGTTCACTCTTTTCAAGTGAGTCTCCAGGTTATCATCTGTGAGATAGATGTCATCGACATACGATAATGCCTCATCATCATATATTTGTAATAACTCTGTTACTCTTGCTGAAAATAATCCTGGGCTATTCTTGAATGCCTGTGGGAGTCGACAGAAGTGTTTTTGCGACCCCATTATTGAGAAAGCGGTCAAATACCTGCTTTCAGTTACAATGTTTTGACAAAAGAAGCCATTTGATATGTCTAATGTCGTTTTATATATTTTGCGCACGATGTTATTCATTAGTGCTGCACTGTGTGAGTTTTGTACTGCAAATGTTTTGCAACATGAGCTAAGGTGTCTGTAGTCCAAAACTAGACGATATGAATCATCTGGCTTGGAGACAGGAAACAAAGGATTGTTCATTTGTGAGGTGCATGTTTCAATCACCCCCTGATATTCAAGTTGATCTAAGATCTCCCTGACTTGCTTTTTAGCTTCTTGCTTAACTGGGTACTGCCTTTGTGCAGTGGGTTGATTTTTTTACTGGATTTTGTGATGAGGAGAATCCTCATCCCATCCTACATGATTTTTATATAATGCAGGAGCTTGAGCTACTGCCCATTTTCTTGCATATATGGATTTTTTATGAGTTGAAATGTGATTTGAGAAGGCAGGCATAATCATTTCTTCGCCATGAGGGCACTCCCTGACAAACTCTGGTGACCAGTCTTTTTCAGCTAACAGGATGTCATAGCCTTTCGAAAGGTTATCCCAAAAGAGACCCCTTACTTTCCTAGTCTTGTCCCCCTCTATACGTAATGTTATTTCGTATAATTTATGGGGTTTGCTAACTCTGGTGTCTGCAGTTTCCACTTGAATGTATTCATTCGTGTCCACTGTCTCCAGAACATTCATCAGGATCTTGCGAGCTATGGTCACTTCTGCTGCGCTGTCTAGCATTGTCTGGGCCCACTCTCCGTTTTTCAGTTGTGTCCTCAGTATCCTCGGCATGTTTTATTATTTTAATACTAGCTACCTTCTTTCTTGGAAATTGTAATTTTTTACTTGATGAGCAGGTTCCTTGTCTTTGGACTTGACGTGCTCTTCCTTGTGTTCTGACCGTCCTCTTCTTTCCGATTTCTGTGAGGAAGTCTGAAAAGATCGAGAGGGACATGTATCAATATCTTGATATCTGTCAGGTTTTCTCAATTTATCCCTATCTCTAAGGTTGTATCTTTTCTCAGAGGGCTCCCTCTGGGGAGACTTGCCACCTCGTTCTGGAGATCTATTTCTCCGTTGAGGAGACCTTCCTCTGGACTGGAATCTATTTTCCCTGGGAGTGGATTGTTTATTTCCATCCCAACTCTTTTTTGGAGTATTTAGATTATTTTTAATAAATGTTTTTTCAGGATTTTCAAGTAGTTGGGGTTTTACTGGTTTCCCACCCAAACTATCTCTACCTAGTTCTTCATAGGATTTTTCTATGATTCTGGCAAGTTCAAATGGTTGGTCTGCTATATCTGTTTCTTTCAATCTCTGGCGGATCACCACAGATGCTGCTTCTCCTTTTATGTTGGCTAATAATATAGCCGAGACCTGTTTGAAGTCTTTCAGTATTTCCATACCCAGAGTTAAGGCAGGTTTTGGACCATATTCATTTTGAATCTGTCCTAGTACGTCTGGTATAACCGCCATGGACGGAACACCATGTGTTTTTGTGTAAATCGAAGCAAAGACTGTGCCCCAAGTGTCACAGTACTCCACATGTGGTGCGATCCCCATTGGAAGACAGATAGTCAGAATTCTGTGTTTCTCAGTAGGCGTAGTATCACTAAATACTGCCTCTATTTGAGTGATTTTCTGAGCTAACCAGAATGGAATTTGTTCCCATTTTGTAGGTACTTTGCCAATGGCTGATTGTATATTTTGTGGTGTGATTTTATTTGTGTTCCTCTGGTGAGGGGTGGTCACTGGAATTTTTATTGCCGGTTGGACTGTTGAAGTCCTCATGACATATTGGACCAATTGTCTGTGTATTTTAATTAACAGTTTTAGTTGAGCTAAGAGCTCTCGGTCTGACATTTTTTCAATGTCTGGATGTGGTGTGTAGCTGGCTAGAACCGGCCACGTGGCTCCTGGTCAATCTAGTGGACCGAGCCTGGTGATGTGATTTTGATGTTTTAGGGCGCCATTAAACCAGAGCAGGGGCTCTTGGTAATTTAGTGGGATTTCAACGTCCTCGAAAGGAGAGTATTCATCCGGAGGTTCCTCTATTTTGTAATAGTGGAATTCGTGTGTTACAGCGTTTGCTGCTGGAAAGTTTATCCATGAATAGAATACCTCTGTCTGCCGATATTCATGGGCCTCTACCACAAATATGACTGTACCACCTCTTGGTGTTAGTCCATTTTCTATAAGTTTAAGAGTTATAGTTTTCCTTACATTTACCCGAATGATTATAGCATTCGGGTCATTTTCTTGGAGACTTGTGTCATCCGCTAGGAGTTGAGCTGCTATTCTAGCTGCCTCCCTTTTGTCTTCACTTTCTACCATTTTTACTGACAGAAAGTTTTTTGTTGCAGATCAAGTTTCAAGGGAAACAAAGATTAGGTGCACAATATTTTGGAACACTGTATCCTTCAACGTTGACTAAACCAAAAACTATACATAGGATTCTCATCCTACTAAGTTCCGGCGGATATTAACCTTTTACCCACTCCAGACGTCTTTTGGAGTATTTACGGGAAAAAGGGGTCTGTGTGAAAAAGCACGACTGAGTTACTCTAATTTCTTGCGTTACATTATCGCCTTACCAAACGTTGGGCTAGTTCCTATATTCCCAATAGGCTCTGCGCATTGGAATAATATAAACAGCAGTTTAGACGTAGGACTGAGGTCGACTAGGTCTCTACTGACTATATTAGACTTAATTAGTTTTGCCAGCTAGCTCAGAGGTCACTAGAAACTTTCTCGAATAAACAAGGAGGAGTTTAACTTCCCTGGATAGACAAGAAGGGATTAGCTTCTGACAACCATAAACATGACAACTTTGCTCCCTCAGAATAAAGAGTGTATCTCTAGAGTCGTGTGAAAACAATAGAGAACTATTTCACTCAGTCAATCGTGCGTAGTTAGTTTCACCAGAGTGCAGAGAAATAGAGAGACGGGCATTTTCAATAAAAGGTATTATTTATTGAGCAGTCTTCTTTCTCATGCAAGAGAAATGAATTGCCACAATTGCAATACTTAGTATAAAGTAAAGTGCGTAGAGTAAAAGGAGTATTATAAAATAATACTGTAAAAGCATTGATATGGTTTCTTAGCCATATGATACTTTAAAATGGATAAAATATATACATACATAAAAACATTGACTAATGTCCTCAACTGGTGCTTCTAATCTACGCCTACCCCAGTGTACCTGACCTAAGTCTAATACGTGGGCAGGAGTAAGTAAGTAGCAGTTTAAGTTAAGTTGGTTTTGCCAAGGATCTGAATCAAGAATTCTCTTAAGGGTTTAGTCAGCTCCGTACCTTGGTTCTTAGAATGGGAGATCTTGTATCTCTCTCTCAGGACTCGATATCCCAGCAACCCGCAAGGGCGGCTGGAAACACCGGAGCTGGATTTTTTCGGCTGGAGAAAAAGACGTCTTCCTCAGTGTGTCAAAAGGGAGGGGTGGCTTCCGTGGGCTCTCGCATCAGCTGGGCTCTCGGGCAAGTAGAGAGCTGCTCTGCTCCAAACCACTGTGTGTTTGCTTAAGGCAGCGTTGGTATATTTATACCTGAAAGGTGCCGGGTTTGACGTAAGGTTGGACATAAGACGTCACCAAGAACTAACAGTTCTATCTGACTCTAGGAGTTCATGTGCAAATCAAAACAAGAGCAGGGGGATTTCCCGGGCTGCTGGAGGCTTGGTTTGTTTAAAGAACGCGTTGTACTTTCTAGGAGTCTAGGGGAGTAGCCATGGCTGGATTTGGACTGCCTGGGCTATTACTAAATATGGATATGATTCTTATGCCTTTATAAGGATATTATTTATTATAGCCATACAAGGGCATAAATCGGGAATATCGAATTAGGGTCCTAGATAGAAACACAACAAGGGATCTAGCTTAGTTCGGGCTATGATCCTCCCCTACCAGCCTAAAAGAGTCCTAAGATCAGAGGGTAAACACCTTCTAATAGTTCCAAGAGTTAAACCCCCAAGAAGTGGAGGCTGTATGTGAACACCTTCTAATAGTTCCAAGAGTTAAACGCACAAGAAGTGGAGGCTGTATGTTCTCATATTCTGTAGCCAAATTGTGGAATCGTCTTCCCCTCCATATTCGTTCCCAATCTAAACACCACTGCTTTCGGAAACAGCTGAAAAACTTTCTTTTCCCCTGATATTGACACGTTATGATTATGATTTAGCGTTCTTAGCGCTGGGATGCCTCGGGTTACCAGGCGCTTTACAAGTGTTTCCTCATTCATTCATTCACAGGGCACGTTTGCAGAGTGTGTTTGTGAGGGGGCGGGCCTAGGGACGATCGCTTCTTTTTTTTTTTTAAAGGGGGGCTGTGTGGCCCCTCTTCCTTTTACTTTTTTGCGGTCCTGGGGACCCCATCCCCCAGGGCCTCACCCCCCCAATTAAAATGTAAAAAATTATTTAACGGGAAGGGGGCCGCGTGGCCCCCCACCCGTGCCCAATTCCTTGCCCCAGGGACACCATCCCCCAGGGCAAGGCCACATTTTTAAATATTTTTATCGAGGGGGGCTGCGTAGTGTTGCTGTTTTTCCCAGGGTCATTGTATGCAGTGTACCAATGCATAAAAGAGGAGGTGACAGGGTAAAAGCACTGAGATGATTGGAAACACAATATATTTTAGAATTCGATTCCAAATCCCCCAGGGGTCTCAACATTACTGAAGACCTTTACACTTGCCTTTAGTTTAATTAACCTTGCGAAATTCAGTAAAAATGTATATAACAATGAGATCATCAAGTAGTGAGCTCTTATGGTAGTAGGGATTTTTTAGACATATTAGCACTTGGCACTGTTTCTAGCAATATTTGCACATATTGCTGTATACAAAACCTCAAATCGTACTTTCAAATCATAGTACTGTATTTATTTTATATGCATTTTACAGAAGAGTGGCAATACCCACCCTCTGGTTTTTATACCTGGATTAAAAAAAATATCGTAGGCAAAAAATGCATTAGTTAGACAACCAAAGATAAATGCTTTTAAGGGTTTAAAGATATTTTATTAATGTATTACATTTATTAGTACATTTTTATGACTTATCCCTTTTCTTCGAAATCTTTTTTACCATGCAACATTTGCACATATATATTTCTTGTTCTGTAAATGTTTCATGTTTACGATTCCAGTACTGTATTTATGATCTGTTATGCAATATTTATATGGGTGGAAACCCAACCCCATGGTATTTATACTTGGATCCCGGCAAATTAGATTGACATATACTGCATTAATCAAATGAATATTTGGTAAATTATTTAAATGATTCTATAGACACTCGAATCATGATGAGATATGAGTAACATCCATTGAGTATGTGTTTATGAATTATCTTCTTTTGAAATAATTTGTATTGAAATGTATAAGTACAAAAGTAGCGATGACTAAACAGCTTTTGCTGACAGATTTGTATTACAAAAGCACTTGTCCACTTTTTTGATGCTTATCACTTTAAAAAATATTTTAAAATGGCCTATATAACCGTAACAACCACCATGTAGCGCGTCATGTGAACAAGATCCCATGGGATCGAAACGCTTCATGCTGATGGTGGACTAAGGCTGAAAATAAAACTGCTTTTGAACCTACCTGTGGTCCGGGCTCCTCTGTTTCCTGCGGCACCATAAAAATTGAAGGGACGAAAGGAGTATATATATATATATATATATATATATATATATATATATATATATATATATATATATATATATATATATATATATATATATATATATATATATATATATATATATATATATATATATATATATATATATATATATATATATATATATATATATATATATATATATATATATATATATATATATATATATATCTCCAACAGAAAGAGTTTCCCCACACGAAAGAGCAATCACACAAGTGAGTCTTGTTTCTTGGAGTGTGGAACATTTTTAAATACTGTGGCTGTCTGCCGCCACTGCTGGCACCGACACGTAAAGGCAGGCGTACTGCGTTTCTTGGCAGAAACTCTGAACTCTTTTATATATGAGCATTTGATTTCATGTTTTGCCAGTATTTCTGACACTGGCTACCGGCATGCCCTTCCGTACTGGTACGACGCGGCAGCCAGCATTCTTGGACTCTGTACTACAATACAGCGTGTTTCCCCCCCCCCGCGGGTCATCAGCATTGGCTTTTACACACCGTATGGGGAGAGAGGATGCAGTATTAACTGCAGGGGTCAGACCAGGTTCCAGTAATCAACATCTATTTCTACTGGGACCGGAGACTGTCGGTTTGCGGGGCTCGGTGAGCCAACATGTTTGGTATGCCACTTGGTGTTTGAGAGGCCCTTCACTGTATGGGTCCCCTCGTCGAACTTCGTTGACCAGCATGGACTTGGTCTCAGTGGAGCACGAGATAAATGCCAGCTGCAAGCAGAGGAGGGGTGGGACCATCATGCGAATGGGAGTGACCACAACAACGTCACAGGACTATTAATGACCCCCAGGTGAGGGACCCTGCTTGGAAACCGGCACTGAAGAAAGCATAGCTGCTGAAACGCGTCTGCCTGGCTTTTCCTGAATATCTGCATGACCCGTGCTGTAAAGTTTCGAACAAATCCTGTTATGCACCTCAGCATGTGTCGGGCTCATTCCTAGTGACGAGTGAGCATTAGATTATATATATATCGGGCTGAGTTACAAACTAAGATTGAAGCCCTGGAGAAAATGTTGAAGCAGCAGGACTGTGACTCCCGGCTGGGACAAACAAGCATTGGAAATGCAATAGGTCTCGCAGCATTAGAGTTAGTGCTTTTAGAATTGTTTATGGGTTTTTTTTGTAAATCTTTAGCATTTTTGTTTCCTGTAGCCAATGCTAAAGAATTACAATTAACTCAAATGCTCCGAGACCTATTGCACTGTGTGAGGGTGAGGGGTTGAGGGTGAGTGAGGGTGAGGGTGAGTGAGGGTGAGTGAGGGGTTGAGGGTGAGTGAGGGTGAGTGAGGGTGAGTGAGGGTGAGTGAGGGTGAGTGAGTTAGGGTGAGGGGTTGAGGGTGAGGGGTTGAGGGTGAGGGGTTGAGGGTGAGTGAGGATGAGTGAGGGTGAGTGAGGGGTTGAGGGTGAGTGAGGGTGAGTGAGGGTGAGTGAGGGTGAGTGAGGGTGAAGAGTGGTATACAATTACAATAGGGTGTGGCTACACCCAATGTTTAGCCCAGGTACCACCTTGCGGGCCTAGCAGCAGTGCGCATGGAGGACTGCATTGCCCCCAGCGCGATGGTTCATATGGCAGCAGGAGTGGAGCAATATGCGGGAGGGTAGGTTAATGATGTGTGAGGATAGGAGGGTTGAAAGTGTTTTGTCTGGGGCTGGCTCAATGGTTGTTAGAAAATTGCAATTCGTGAGTGGCAGGCTAAGCTCGGAGGGCGGACAGGATCACAGAAGACGCAAGTTAGTCAATGGGGCCCGCTAGGCAACCGTAGGCTATAGTGGGGACCATAGGGAAAGTGATGTGGCCTATGCACAGAGCTGCCGACTTGGGAGTGGCTCAACATCCTGTGATCCTGCGCAGATGATTTACTCTTCTCGGAGTAAAACAAACCAGGTATTTGGCATGGGGTGACGCACCGAGTATCAGGAAGAAGGTTTCAATGGGGAGTCGGGTTAAAGGGTAGACAAAGGCGCACGAGGGGCGAGCGCGAGTGGCGGGGGGCTGCTGCAGGAGCCTCAGCTTAGGAGTTGTCTCCCAGAGTACTGACGAAGAGGAATTTGGCCTGGAGAGACGCAACGGGGGGAGGGTGGGGGGCATAAAAACGCTTCAATTTCGGAGGCAGGTTAGAGGGAGAAAAAGCACAGGAGTGGGAGCGAAGAGAGTGGAGGGGTATGGGGGCCTCGTTTTGGTGGCTTAAGGAAGGGCAGCAAAGCGTCTAATTACAAGGTTAAGGCGGGGAACCAGGCTGCGCACGAGGAGGCTCGTGCAGATAAGAATGGAGTGGGTCGGTCGGGTTACAGTACATTGGGTGTTCCCCCACATGGGGGGTGGGGGGGCGTTGCGCCCCCACCCCCATGTCACATGACCGGGGTCTGCTGGAGCAGGTAGGAGCCCTTTAAACTCCAGCAGTTTCATTAGCTGGATGCCTGCTAGGTGAGTCACCGTTGAGGGGGCGGGCCCTTAAGGAGGATGAGATCTGGGGGGAGGGGAGAGAGATGTACGTGAGAGAGAGAGAAGGCACACGAGGCAGAGAGACACCAATCACACGCACTCGATGAATCCTGATGAGTGGCGCTAAGTTTCCAAGGCGTTTCTTGCGACAGAGCAGCTCTGCAGGGGCCCCTGGCAGGGGCCCGGGACAGAGACTCACTCCCTCCAGCCCGCAGTGAATAACAAGCGTTGCAGTGAAAATAACGCGCTTATGTTATGCGCGCCTTGCTGTTCAGAAGTAAATAAGTTGTAAGTAAATGGGATGCACTGACCCCATTCTGCAATTTAAAATCCTGTAAGAGATGGTCTCACACTGCCGCTGAAAATGGACCCTAAAAAGGGACTAATGTCTTAAAGAAATGTCTTAAACTCTTTTAACCTAATAAATAATGGTTCCGCTGTCACCTCTGGTAGAAACCTCTGAGCTAAGAAATCACAAATGTTAAATGCAACTACGGTGATGTGCTGCGACTTAAGGAGGGGTAATTTTATGCGCTTACCTATTCGCCAACTAGTGGTTCTGCACTCGTGGCTGCTGGCCTGCGACTCCGTGTCTGCTGTTGGGAGTCGAATCAGCGTGTGATGCAAGGGGGCGTGTTTAGATCCGGAAACGGCGTTGCGCGAGTGCTGTGTATAATAAAGTTATGTGCGTAA
The DNA here is from genome assembly GCF_964261635.1 of Lissotriton helveticus. Lineage (NCBI taxonomy): Eukaryota > Metazoa > Chordata > Amphibia > Caudata > Salamandridae > Lissotriton > Lissotriton helveticus. The sequence continues at coordinate 829,368,703 of NC_136067.1, forward strand.
GAGATAGTGTAAGCCACGATAAAAACAATAATGAATAAAAAAGAGAAGTGACATATGTTGTTAATCGGACGCTGTGTGCGCTGGGCAAAATAATAAAATAAAAACAAGACGGAGGGAAGAGAGGGGAGGGGGGAGGAGAAATGCGACACGGCGGGAAGGGGAGGGGGCGGAGCGGGTAAAATAAACAAGACGGAGGGAAGAGAGGGGAGGGGGGAGGAGAAATGCGACACGGCGGGAAGGGGAGGGGGCGGAGCGGGTAAACAAAGACGGACGTGCACGCGCTTTTAAGCTCAATGCGCATGCGCATTGAGCTTAAAAGTCACGGGCACTGCAAGGAATTGCCACGATTCCTTGCAGTGTGGATAAAGAGTGGATAAGTCCCAATACTCTCGCCTTGCTCGATGCGCATGCGCATCGACAGGCGAGACCTAAAAATGAGGGAAGAAATGACCACGAGACTGGCAAAAGAGGAGGAAAAAATAAAGGTGCACAAATCATAAAAATTTAAAAGAGACCGCGACAATCATGCTATCGGTCAAATTTTTACTTTTGCACGGCGCTATGATTCGTTAAGGGCAGCTACAGCAAACAAACGCATGCAGGGGGACAATGGAATAAAAACAAATATCGTGTTGAATTATCCTCACTTTCGGAGACGAGTTCAGTACCCGAGAGTGAATCTGACAATGAAAACAGCAGAAGAAATGTGGAGCGTGGAGGAATCAAGCTCACATTAGGGGAAGAATCCAACATTTTAAAGCAGGGCAGAAGGGACACCTTGCGACCACGCAATCAAGGAATGGTAACAAAACAAAATGCCAAAGGAGAAGGGGGAGAAGCCAGGTCCGTAGGAAATGGATAGCCCAAGTAGTGGGGCAGGGGCCGAGCCAAGCGGTATTAGGAAAATCAATTGGAGATCTGCTATGCTCAGACAGTGCAATAGAAAAACAGGAGTCAAATACCATAGTGAACCTAGCAAACATCTACCTGTCAGCAGCAGAAACGCAGTTACTTTCCCTGGGGTTATCCTTCTACCCAGAATCTTACTTCCAGTACACCAGAACAAGAGCTGATGTTTATCAATTCATTAGAAAATTAAAACTCAAAAAATTCCATCAACAAAGGTCGTCAATTGACTCAAAAGCTAACCAGTACAGCAGTAACCGGTAATTATTCTCCGGGGCTAGCAGAGTCAGATATAGGCTTATACCGAGACTTGTGCCAATTGGGAAGTGGAGATCAATTGAACAACCAGGATATCCCTTCTCTGGGGGGACAGGCTAGACCTGGAACACCATTTAAAATTAAATCAAAGTTTGTTCCCCTAATGGCCCGCGACAGACTTGATTCCTTAGCGACCATGTTGTAGCCCAGATCAAGAAATTAAACTATGCCACCAACAGATCGAAAAAAATACATACAGACAGAGAAAGGAAATACAATCAATTGATTTTAAAACTGCAAAAAGAAAATGTGGTGATGAGAACCTCTGACAAGGGCGGAAATATCGTCCTTTGGCCCATGGAAGACTACATGAAGGAGGCATACAGTCAGTTAAATGACCCTCAATGTTATAGAAAAAGTACCCCACTAAAGTACAAGCACATTCAAGATTCCTTGTTCAAGAACTTGCTGGCCTGGAAAAGTTTAGGGCTTCTCAGCTGGGATGAGTACAGATTCATCAAGAAAGAACATCCGTTGGTGCCATCCATCTATTTCATACCAAAAGTTCATAATACTATGGAGAACCCGCCAGGCAGGCCCATCATTGCAGTGTGTGATGGGCCACTCGAAAATCTCTCCAGGTACATAGACTATTTTTTACAGGTACATATGAAGCAACTCAGTTCATATGTCCAGGATACAAGTGACATAAAATAGCACAAACGGGTCTAGGCAAAAAGAACTGCACTTGTTAATATAAGTTGCTGCATGGTCTTGTGATGGTACCTTAGAAACCAGAGAGTACAACCCTTTTTACTCCCTATTGAGCACACGCCCAAAATACAGAAAATACATTTTCGGAATCAGCACCCATCAGGGAAATATATACGTCTTTTTATGGTGAGTCAGTCCAAAGAGGAATTTTATAATGAATTGGTCCGGACTCCACTGTTGATCGGAATGAGTTCTTTATTATTTGATCCAGACAATAAAAATCCCAAAATACATGTAATTCTCTTTTAGCCAATGCGTTTCGTCTCGTGACCGAGACTTCTTCAGGGCTATAAATGGAACATGAACCAATTAAAAAACACAAATATATACATATGTACAAGTTAAAATCAAGCATTTTATAGTACTGTAAAAAGGCATTTTGTGCCATTCCAAGTTAGCATTTGATTTTAAATTCATAACATACTCCATTCTAGTAAAAACTCCATAATTGCAAAAAGGATCTTGGAAGGATAGCGGTGGAAGGCAAATTTCTAAATCAAAAGCGTAAACACAATAAAGTCTATCTCAGAGATAAAAATCACAAGAAAATAGAGAGAACATGTCGCAATCATTGTATCGATTATTCATTAAACATATGAAAGAAAAACACATATATCTTGTGTCACAATGTCTATGATATACCTAATATAATTAGTTCTCAACACATACCTCAATGGGCGGTTAGCATTGATTCAAATGCATAACAGTTACTTGTATTAGGTAACATCAAATTACAATTCCTTGAATTTCTAGAAAAATAACAAGAAATAAATTTCATTATAAAATTGCAATTTTTCAAATATAAACACAGCCCCATATATTGTGGATCTTGCAAGATGAGGCTCTAAATGTGTGTGATTTTCCATTACGGTTGCCCTAAAAACAGTAGTTTCTCACAATATAGTGATTTCAGGCAATCTCATAAATTCATCGTTATTCTTAAATTAGATCAACAAACTGATGATCATTGACAAAGCTCATCAACATTCATTGAGTCTGTTTATTATATATCAGCACACAGGAGCCATTACCTACTGCATATTCCTAGAATTCAGAATTTATGGTCACATCAGACCTCATCATGTATATAGTTTACGAATTGATGATCATCAATACAGTTCAACCTCAAATATAAGGCCTGTTCTCTGATGAGTCTAGGTGTAAAAGCTATTTTGCCACATAAAGTCTTAAATTAAATTTTTTCTTACGTGCATAATGATATATAGCATTTAAACGCAATTAGTAATTTATGACAAAATATATCCAAGATTTGTTAAAGCATTCTTTTAGAACGTCCTATGCAATTTACCAAAATGTGATAACAACAAAACCTCAGTCATCTATAGGATATATATAGAGATATACAAAAAACGTCTCTAAATGTAAGAACATTGAATGTACCTTTCATTTTCAGACTATGACTTGTTTAAACTGTAGGAGAGACAAAAAAAGAAAAAGAAAAAGGAAGTCACTTAGATAATAACGTGATGCTCTTGATCTATATAGTGGTTAATTGTCATACAACCTAACTTCACTACACACTTTGTCAAAAAATATGATTAAGAAGGCCTTTTTGTTTTTCTTATGGTCACAAGTAGCTCCAACTAAAATTACACAGCGCAACGTGCAGCCCACATGGTCCAAAACTTCTGTCAAGACTCACCGTTATACGGCATGGTAGCCGAAGACGAGAAATAGCGTCCGCGGTCGAGTAGCAGCAAAATAACCATTGCTGACTGTAATGTTGTCGTAACCCCCAAATGACCACAGGACACAGTGGTGTGGTTTACACTATTTATTTACCAGAGAGCGCTGAGCCAGGTGTCTTCCCTGCTTCGGCACTCGCGCTATCTGCCGCGCGGGGCTGCGCGCGCATCCCAAGATGGCCGCCGCTGCACGTCGCGTCGTTACGCAATGTGCGTTCACTAGACCACTACACTACATATCTCCCCTTTTTCCAAACAATGAAACTTTAACTTACAGTCCCCCGCTCATGTCAAAGTCCTGAAACCTGGCGGGCTTGACCACTGCTCTGCCCCTGCGGGTAAGTCTTACCGGGGTGGCCATGTCCTCTCTCACCGGAGTCTCTGCACCAGCTCCCTCACTGTTCAATGCTGCCGGGCTCTCCCTTGGTCTCCTTACGCTCCTCTCCTTCTCCACTCTGGGACTATCTCTGTTACTTCGCTCCTCGCCAAATTCTTCTCCTCCCGTGTCTGCTTTCTCCATCGAACAGTCCTTCCTCTCCTCTGGGCTCCTGTGCACTTTCCGATTCTCTTTCTCCTTGACCCCACTGTAGCACCTTGTTGCATCTCGCCATGCGGCCCTGCGACCACATGTTCCCATCGCTCAACAGGGCTGCTCTATCGTACACCTCCTTCACCTGCAAGGGTTTGCTGTATTTGCTATCTCCTTTCCTTTGCATAGTCGCCAACTTTACTCGCACCCATTCGCCTTCTTCCAGCCTTGTGTCTCTTACGTTCCGCCGCTTGTCATAATGGTTTGCATAGATGGCCTGAGCCTGGACCACTGCTGGAGACCACTTGCTCACTATGGTCTTCTCCTTCCATACTCGATTGTCCTTCGTGAAAGGGTCATGGCCTCTTAAGATTTGGAATGGGCTATATCCTGTTCCCGTGGGGGTGATCCTGTAGGCCCATATCATTTTCCATATCTCTTTTTCCCAGTCCTTATTGTTCGCTATCGCTGCTTGCACCGATCCCATCACCACTTGATTAAATCGCTCCACTAGGCCATTGCCTGCCGGGTGATAGATCGATGTGTGCTTGGAGAGAATGCCATTTCTCTCCATGAAGTTATTCCATTTGTCCGAAGTGAACTGAGGACCGTTGTCACTTAGGATCGACTTGGGAATACCCTCTCTCACGAAAGTGTCATTCAGGAATTTTAAGATAGTTTCCGCGTCCATTATTTCTTCCACCTTCATCTCTGGCCACTTGGAGTATCTGTCAATGAGAACACACACGTATTTTTGTATGCCTTGTCCATCCAAGATTGGGCCCAAGACGTCGATGGACAGCTCCTCCCACGGGTTCTGAGGGGGGTCGAACCTGCCCAGGGCGGGGCGCAGTGGCTTGAGCGTCTTGTCTGCCCCCTGGCACTGTGGGCATTCTATGACGTCCCGTTCCGTCCTTAGGTCCATACCTGGCCACCAATATCCTTTGTTCGTTCTCAGTTTCATTTTGACTATCCCCAGATGACCTTCGTGGAGTAACGCCAATAGCTTCACCACTACACCGTCGGGGGGAATGACCTTATCTCCCCAGTATACGAACACTCCTTGATCATCCACCGACAATTCTTCCCAGACTTCGTAGTACATCCTGAGAGCTTCGCTGGTGTGTTTCTTTTCTGGCCAGCCCTGCATTATGCACCTCTTCACCTCCTGCATGGTAGGGTCTTCATTATATGCTTTATTCCACTCTTGGTTACTGATAACCTTCTCTTGGTCATCTGTCAGAGCCACCATCTCTTCTCCACTTGCTTGGTCCTCTTCCTCTGGTTCCATGGCCGCCGCTCGACTCAAGTAGTCTGCCACTCTGTTCCGACTGCCAGGGATGTACTCCACATCGTACCTAAATTCCAATAATTTTAATGTCATTTTCGAGATCCTGGGGGTGGCACTGGCGTGGTCGCTGGAAGTTAATACCTTCACTAAAGGTTTGTGGTCTGTTTTCAATAGGAAATGGGTGCCCCACAAAAACTGTCTGAATCTTGTCATCGCCCAAACCACGGCCAGCATTTCCTTCACTATGATGCTGTATTTTCTTTCAGTGTCACTCAACGTACGCGAGGCGAAGCTGAGTGTTTCCATCACTCCCTGTCCGCGATCCTGCATCAACACTGCCCCCAAGCCTTTATCACTGGCGTCCGTAGTGAGTACCGTTCTTCATTGTGGATCGTATCCTTGCAGCGGTATGGCTCCTACCACATCCTTCTTAATGCTCTCGAACTCCCTTTGCGCTTCCTCCGTCCAGTGGAACATCGAGCTTTCTCTTGTAAGCATTTTCATGTGGTGTGTTTTTGTTGCGAAATGCTGCACAAATTTACTATAGTACTCCGCCATGCCCAAGAAAGACCTGACGTCTTCCTTATTGGCAGGCGGTGGTGCATCACAGATCGCCTTCACATTCTCGGTCTTGGGTGTGATGCCCTGCACACCGATCTCATGTCCCAAATATGTTACTGATTCCATGCCCAATCAGCATTTCTCCCATTCGGCAGTCAGGCCCTTTCCTTCTAGTGTTCTCAGGACCTTCATCAGTTTGGCATCGTGGTCTAATTTGTCTCGTCCCATCACTAGGAAATATTGGATGCCAACCATATTCTTGAATAACTGGTGCATCAGTTTCTGAAACACCGCTGCCGCTGAAGCCAGTCCAAATGGCATGCGGCGGAACTGGTAGCATCCGAAGGGGGTTATGAATGATGTTAACCTTCTGCTCTCTGGATGCAGGGCGATCTGATGGTATGCGGATGTTAAGTCGATGGTTGAGTACCATTTGATGCCTCTTGTCTTGGCCAGCATCTCTTCGTTCCTTGGCAAAGGAAACTTCTCGACCACGATGTTTTTATTTAGTTCACGTAGGTCCACGCAGAGCCTGACCTTTCCACTGGGTTTCATGACCACTACAAGTGGCGCCAGCCACTCGGCACATGTAATTGGTTCAATTATCCCTTTCTTTTCTAGTTCCTGTAGCTCCACTTGCACCGCCTCTCTCACTGCCAGCGGTACGTTCCTCACCTTGTGAGCCACCGGTATGGCGCCTTCCTTAAGAATGATTTTGTGCGCGAACTTTTCTAGCTTGCCCACGGTGCCTCCGAAGACTTTGGGAAAGTTTGTCCACCACTTATCCAAATCCGGCCAAGTTTCCGGTTCAGTGAGTAGGATTTGTTCCTTGCCACCTGGGTCCAGTTTGATGCCCAGGTCGCCTTGGTCCAGCCATCCCAACACTGATGGACCTTTCTCCGATATGTACAGTTTGCAGTTGGCACTGCGTCCCCTAAATTCAAACCTCAGTGGTCTGAACCCCACCATGGGAATGCGGTCACCATTATATGTAACCGGCCGTATGTCCAATTTCTCCAGGTCTGGGCCTAGGTACGGCTTGAAGGTTTCGTTCCATACTGCACGCTGGACAATAGTGTATGGCGATCCCGTGTCCACCACCGATGGTCATGTCTAGTACTGGCTTGGTCGACCTTTTGTTGTTCACACTCAACACTTGGTCATAGATGCAGAGTATCGTGTCTTCATCCTCATGGTCCTCTTCTTCTCTGTCCTCTTGTCCTTGGTCAATGTATTTGACCATGCTCCTGGAGGATTTCCTGTGGCACACTTTCTCGTAGTGCCCTGTGATTCCAAAATACAAACATTTGGCGCGAAACGCCGGACACTTCCTGTCATGAGCTTTGTGCGCCCAACTCCCGCATCTATAGCGCGATTTCTTGTTGCCTCCCGTCTGTTTTCCTGGTGGGCCGGGGTTCCCTTGCCACCTGTTCGGTCCCTTCGACGAGGGCCCCTTGCTTCTGTTTTCCTTGTAGTGTTCGTCATCACCAATCTTGTTCACCATCGGGCTCACCGCGGCCTCTCTTTTTGCCGCTTCTGCGCACCTTCGCGCCAATTCCGCTCTCCTGACTATTATCATTACTTCTTGTAGTGTGGCGTCGCCGCTGGCCCATAGCTTGTCTTGCACAGCAGTGCTTGTAGTGTGCATCACGATTTGATCCTTGATGAATTCATCTTGGAACGTGTCATATTTACATGTGGACGCCAACTTTCTTAATGCTGCCACATATTCTTCCACCGACTCTCCTGGACGTTGCTTCCTCTGTTGGAAGTAGTACCTGTCTATCTATACACACACAGTGGGCTTGTAATGTTCGTTTAACTCCTCAATTGCGTGAGCATACACATCGTCATCTGTGCTTCCTCGTGGTTTGGGTACCAAGTTCTTGAAAATCCTTAACCCCTCCGGGCCTAGATTGTGTAATAATATCTGTCTCTTTCGTTTACTGGAGAACTTCGCTTCGTTCTCATCCTCCAATACTTTGATGAAATTGTCTATGTAGTCTCTCCAATCTTCCCACCTCATGAGAGGCTCCCCTGGTTTGGGTAGGAACTGCACAGGGGTCGTCGCCGACGCTGCCTGCGCGCTCATCTTTTCGCGCCTTTCTGTGACTGGGGTGTCTCCGTGGCTACTAGGGCTACCTGGTGCACTCTGTTCGTGCCTTTCTGTGGCTGAGGTGTCTCCGTGGCTACTAGGGCTACCTGGTGCACTGTTCCCTTCTTGATATTCCGTCCGGAAATGGGGGGTCTCTTGTTCTGCCCCTTCACTGTTCCGGGAGGTAGCCAGCGCTCCCGCTCTCAGCCGTGTGGTGTTGAGGGTTGCCCCAGCCAATGAGCTCACTTCGCTCTCCTCTCCTTTTCCCCTGTGGCAAGTGCGCCTACCTTCTTGAGGCTATGGGCTCTGCCGCGCTCTCTGGTGTCTGCCCTTCTGTGTGCAGTATTGCGCTCAGGCGACCTGTGGCGTAGCTGGTACCTAGCTGTGCTTTCCTGGTCCTGATGGTCTATTTTTTCCAGTGTTGGGGTGGGGGGTTCTTCCTTACTTCCTAACCCGACCTTGTCGCCATTGTAATGTTGTCGTAACCCCCAAATGACCACAGGACACAGTGGTGTGGTTTGGGCTATTTATTTGCCAGAGAGCGCCGAGCCAGGTGTCTTCCCTGCTTCGGCACTCACGCTATCTGCCGCGCGGGGCTGCGCGCGCATCCCAAGATGGCCGCCGCCGCACGTCGCATCGTTACGCAACGTGCGTGCACTAGACCGCTACACTACACTGACCGACCCATTTTATAGTGATTCTTGATTGTTAGATTCGAAACACCTTTGTTTTCGTAAATTGGCGAAAACTCCGGAAGTATATATGTTGGCATGGTTAGGACCCAAGTACCAAACATTTCGGTCATATTGAATTGGGAAAATATACAAATGCGGATATTAAATTAACGAAACCTCAGGAAGTATATATGTTGCTATAGTCACAACCTGAGTGAAGAGCACGTCGGCCATTTCATAGTGATTCTTGTTTGTTAGAGTAGAAACACCTATATATGCAAATTAGCGAGAACTCCGGAAGTGTATATATTGGCATGGTTACGACCCGAGTACCAAACATTTCGGCCATTTTGGTTTAGGAAAATATACAAATGCAGATGTCAAATTAGCAAAACCTCAGGAAGTATATATGTTACCATAGTCACGACCTGAGAAAAGAACACGTCGGCCATTTTGAATTGAGAAAGTACGCAAATGTAAATCAATCTAAACAATAACATTTATCTACCCATAAAACGAGACGAAATTCACCATAGAAGATACTCGATGTACATGTCCGATGTGATTGATCCACAGCCAACGTATTGTTAAAAATAGCACCGTATTCGCCAAGCTCAGAATTATGTATGTTGCTATGATTATAGCCTAGCAAAAAAGTTATGGGCATTATGGGGTAAAAAAAGCGCACAAAACGATCTAACTACACTTAAAAAAGCATCTGCCGAAAACATCAAAGATACCCAATGTAATCACCAGACACAGCTGAGCCAGGTCTATGGAGTGTCTGTACAAACAGCAACACCATGTTCACTAGCACCAAGAACAAGGACCATGCATTCTGATCTCGACAGTAAGTGAACTGCCATGATTTCTGATTGACAAAAAGTATATATATCGGCAACGACAAACATGCACAGTGCTGATTTGCGGGTCCTGGAAAAAACCACAGCAATCTCTCGATCAACAACGTCAATCAAGAAGTCAAAGTGTAAAATGAAATTACCAAAAAACTAGATTGGCCAAAACTATATCTTATCTATTTTCGTAACACAAATTCTTTGAATGATAATAACAAACCAATGTCATATTAGAAGACGTAAAATCAAAGATAGGCTACATCTTCTCATTCAAAGAAAATTGTAGACACTACATACTTTCGTCTCTTCCTTTGTAGTGTTATTGTGTATACATGCTGCTTAAAATAGTCACAAAAAGCCTTTTTTTTGGGTATATTTCACAAAGAATAACCTAAACGGTACATCTAAGATTTGAGGTCATAACATTACATTCTATTCATGTAGGTCCGTACTTCCATATCTGAACATCACATACCTAAACACAAAATTATCAGCCTTTAAAATGGAGTACATTAATGTAGCCATCATCACATTATTCTATACATGATATACAATGAGTTTTTTTCTGAAGATCTTTCCATTACTTTTTTACAGGTAATAATGGAACTCATTGCTTTGATTTATCCCATATTGGACACTTCTTAGGCGACAAATCCATTTCGATTCCAATTGTCGGAGAACCAACTCTCTATTCCCACCTCTTTCATTAGCTTTCACATCATGAAATTGAATGGTCCTCTCATTTGGATGTTCAGTACAAATATGTGTAGCCATGGGGTATTTTGTATCGCCATTCCTAATTGCCCTTACATGTTCCTGCACACGTATATTAAGCCACCGAATACTGCTACCAACATATGTTTTTCCACAAACACATATGAGAACATAGACTGTGAAAGTGGTATTGCAGTTGATAAATTCTTTAATCTCAAACCGTTTGGAACGATTATATGCAAAGCTGGTGATTTTGTTTTTTCCAAATTTACAAATACAGCACCCACCACAGACATAGAATCCCTTCGGTTTCTCTGGGAGCCATGTTTTATTGCAATTCCTTGTTGTAACGTAGCTAGGACATAAAGTGTCTTTTAAGGTGGGTCCTCTTTTATAAACAACTTTAGGTTTGGCAGAAACAATATCTTTAGGGATACTGTCTGAAGTAAGAAGATGCCAGTTCTTACGGAGCACATTATACACATGGCTGCTATACGAGTTGTACTTGGTAATGAAGGTGACCTGTCTAGATTTGGGCTGAATGTCCTTCCTTATTCTGTTTATTGATAGATCTCATAACCTGTGCTCTATTCAGAGCACGTGCTCTAATTTCAGCCTTATTCAAACAATCAGAGTCATACCCTCTGCGTGTGAAGTTCTGTTTAATTTGATTTACGTTTTTTAAATAGTCGCATTCACGACTACAGTTCCTTCTGGCATGTACCATTTCACCATATGGGATGGCTTTTATGGTGGAATGGGGATGCGAGCTAGCCGCATTCAGCACACTATTACATGCAGTAGCTTTTTTAAAGACATCGCTATGGATCCTTTCATCATGGACATATAATTTCAGATCTAAAAAATCAATCTCATTGGCAGAATGTTTGATGGTTAGTTTGACATTAAAATCATTTTCATTCAGATAGGCAAAGTAGGTCATAAGGACCTCAAGGGGACCATTCCATATCAGAATGATGTCATCAATATAGCGTGCGTAAAAGATTATATGATCACACCATGTTTTTGCATTTGGGCCCCAGGCATGCTCCACCTCAAACAAACCCATAAATAGGTTTGCGTAAGATGGGGCAAACCTGGAGCCCATTGCAGTTCCACGCTTCTGTATGTACCATTCGCCATCATGTAGGAAAGCATTATTGGTGAGGATAAGTTCAGCCATGTCTAGTAACATGAGAGTATGCTCAAGTTTGCTAGCATCGCAATTAAACAGAAAATGTTTCAAAGCACGTACAACTTGGTTTTGTTGGATGCACGTATAAAGACTTTCAATGTCCATCGTGACAAGTAATAACTCAGCATCTTTCCAAATAAAATCTTCTAATTTGCAAAGCAAATCTCCATTGTCTCAGAGATAAGAGGGGAGATTTTGTACAAAGGGCTTGATATATGAGTCAACAAACTCAGAAAGATGTTCCATCGGCGCACCATTCCCTGAAATGATGGGCCTACCAGGGGGGAAAGTCCCACCCTTATGAATCTTGGGTAAGATGTACAAGTATGGGAACCTAGAATGGTGAGCTTGGAGATAGCGATGTTCCGAATCAGACAGCAGGCATGACTCATGCCATTCGTAGAGTCTCCCATTAATCAGAGTCTTTATTTTTGATGTGGGATTTTGGCTACGTTTTTCATAACAACATACATCAGACAATTGCCTTCTGATTTCTCCATGGTAATCTTTTTTATCCATGAGGACAATGCTCCCGCCCTTATCGGCCTCCCTTATGACTAGATCATCATCAATTTTTCAGGGCATTGAGCAAGGTCCAATCAGCTTTTGACATATTTGTTTGATGTTTACATTTGTTTGGGTCAGAATGTTGGTCTTCTAATTTGTACAGATCAAGTGTCACCCTCTTGGAAAATTCATCAATAACAGAATCATTTGATTGAGGTGGCATGAATTTCGAAGCAGGGCATAACGCACTATCCGTACTGCAATCTTCATAAATACCCAACATGTTAGTATACTCAACAACATTACCAATTTGGTCCTCATCATAAAGAGTGGCTAACAGGTGTGAATTATGGACATCACTGATGGTGGGTATGTCAGCAATGGGATTATATTCAGAGACATGAGGTAAAGATGGTTGTTCCGCAAAATATTTCTTTATTTTCAATTTTCTAGTGAATTTAAATAGATCCACATGAACTTCATCAAAATTACATGTATTGGTAGGACAAAAATTGAGACATTTTGACAGAACATTTTCTTCATTCTGTGAAAGCTCCCAGGATGATAAGTTAACCACACTTATATCATTCATAATGGAACTGTCCCCTGTGTCTATTGCTGAGTTGTAACTTGCTCTGTCTATTTTTTCAGATTGGTACCCTGTTCCCTTGCCTTTATGCCTGCTCTTGTATTTTGCGCCACCCCGCCGTGTTCTTGGTTTGTGTTTCTGTTCCGATTGCCCAAACGGTACCTTTGCACATCCTGAAAAAAAAGCCGACGGTGTACTGTCGGCCATCATAGTGCTTGTTCCCTCACCTGGGTCACTCTCAACTGAAGACAGTGAGGTGCTGCTAGATGAGACACTAGTATTGTCTCTGTTGTCATTGGTCTGCTGTGCCTTGTTGACAATGTCATCGTATTTGCGTGCAAATGTGAAGATGCAACCTTTTTTATAGTCGCCTTCATCCCTTAAGATTTTTCTTTGTTTCTTTTCCTTCAAATACAGTTGGTAACAGTTAAGTTCTTTTTTTTAAATCTCATTATTTTTTTGTATTATCTCCTTCAGATTAGATTCATTGATTTCTTTTTCTAATAGCATTTCTTCTCTAATTTTCACTACCTTCCTTTCAGAATTAGTAATCAGTGTTGTCATCATTCTATAGGATGCAGTGTGTAAATCCTCCTCCCAATCCATTAAGAGATCCTTATCTAGGTCCTCAAAACTTGGAAAAATCATTATTCTAAGTCGACGGGGAATGCGTTTATTTTCAAAATATTTTTTCAGGGTTGCCCCATCCCACCATTTAGCTAACTCTGACTTTTTGAGTTTCTCCAGACGTATAAACTTAGATTTTAGGACTTCATTACTGGTTATTGTCTTGTCCTGTGCTGCCGGCCTGTCATTAGTCTTACTGCTAAATAACTCATCAAACATCTGTTCCCGATTATCCTTGAAATCCATTTCCAATTACACAAATAACTCTCTATTGTCACGTAAAATGCCAAAAAACAGTGCAGAAATGCCCACAATTCACATAAAATAGCACAAACGGGTCGAGGCAAAAAGAACTGCACTTATTAATATAAGTGGCTGGCTGGTCTTGTGATGGTGCCTTAGAAACCAGAGAGTACAACCCTTTTTACTCCCTATTGAGCACACGCCCAAAATACAGAAAATAAATTTTCGGAATCAGCACCCATCAGGCAAATATTAGTCTTTTTATGTTGAGTCAGTCCAAAGAGGAATTTTATAATGAACAGGTCCGGACTCCACTGTTGATCGGAATGAGTTCTTTATTATTTGATCCAGACAATAAAAATCCAAAAATACATGTAATTCTCTTTTAGCCTACGCGTTTCGTCTCGTGACAAAGACTTCTTCAGGGCTAAAAATGAAACATGAACCAATACCAGGATACAAGTGACTTTTTAACGAAAATCAAAGATTTGTCTTGGAATTCTGATTTATTACTTGTAACGCTGGATGTATATTCCTTATATACCTGTATTAGAAACCAGGATGGATTGAGAGCAGTGGAAAATAACATGTATATTGTTAGATATGTTGCTTTTTAGCTTAGAAAACAATCTATTCTTATTTAACGGCCAGTTTTATCAACAGATTCAGGGAGTCGCCATGGGGGCCAGTTTCTCCCCCAGCTATGCCTTTTTGTTTATGGGCTGGTGGGAGGATCTGGTCCTCATGCGTAAGTATGAACAAGTATATACCACCAACATTGTTTCTTGGATGCGTTTTATTGACGATCTTTTTATTGTGTGGCAGGGAAGTGAAGAGAGTGCCATAACATTTATAGATTAAATAAATCAAAACAATTTCATTCTTAAATTTACTTTTAACATCAGCAGGAACCCTGTGTCCTTTTTAGATGTTCAAATTTTAGCAGAAAATAATGTCTTAACCACTGCCCTTTTTAGAAAGCCTATGGCCGGTAACACACTTTTACACGCGTCGAGCGCACATCCTCCACATCTAATCAGGAGCATTCCCTATGGGGAGATGCTCCGCATCCGACGCATCCGCAGTAATCCAGAGGATGCAAGGATTAAGCAGAATGAAAGCCGTACCAGATTTCTTGCAAGGGGTTACAGCACAGGAATAGTGGATGCCGCTATGAGGAAATCTCAAGCAAGGGCCAGGGAGGATCTCCTTGTCTATAATTCTAATCATTCCAGGTAGCTGCCAAACAAAGCACACAACCTGTAAGGTTTATTTTAACATACTCTAAACAGGAGACACAACTGAGGAGCATCACAAGATACAATTGGCACTATACCCAAGATGATCCTGTGATAGGTGACCAGATGCACTCCAATCCCTCTATCACATTTAGAAGATCAATGAGTATGGGGAACAGTCAGGAGAGTTGTCGCTAAGACATGTGGTTGACGATAACAAAAGTTTTTTTTTAAATGTCTATTGTGCAAGGCCTGCCAGTTTGCGACAAATGTGAAAACTTTTACAACTGCCTTTTCCAAAACAGTCAGGGAAATCAAGCAACATCTAACATGCAATACAGAATATTGCGTTTATGTTCTGGAATGTGACTGTCATTTGAAATATATAGGGAGTACCAAACTGGCAGTCCAAAAACGTATTTTGCAACATATTAGGCCGATAATTAACAAAGATCAAAATTACCCTGTTGCAAGACACTTTCAGTCTGTGCATGATAATAACCCACAACATCTACGGTACTATGCTACTGAAGTCATCCCCTTCACAAAAAGAGGGGGTGAGAGAGAAGCGAAATTGAGATGCCAGGAGACTAGCTATATATTGGAGTTCGACTCTAGGTACCCGCGCGGGCTCAATACTACCGAAGATCTTCACACTTTTCTATGATGAATAATGTATTCTTCTCAGGGCAGTGACCGTATAGTCGTCATCCTTTATCATGATAAAGTCAATGTAATGAAATAGTTTTTAGTATTGTAACCAAACACTGCAGTTTGTTGTTGACAATTGTGGAACATCTTTCTGAATTGGCTGTGTTTTAATGATTGGTCTTAGACATAGGGTAGTTTTATCATTATGTCTTATTTCCGATTATTTTAAACAGGGTTTTTACAGTATTAATCATTAATTATTCTATAAATACATACAATTGTCTCTTTGGCCCTCGAACAATTTGATCAATTTGAATAATTCTGAGATGCTGTCTTAGCAATATTGCATAGCGATGTCACTTTATTCATTGAAATAAGTCATTTCAGACAAAATTGGTCAATTAAAGTGTACAATAGACATTAAGCTATAAATGAAAATACATATTTGATCGATCTGACTTAGCAAGGGCATCATGGGAGCCTATCTGTAAAGTTCATAGGTCAGAATCATGTGACACACTGAGTTAGGTATCTCCAGAAAAATTGTTTTTAATTTTATAATGTTTGCACTAGTTTGTGGAATATATGTTGAAACATTTTCATTTCCACGCTTAGGGAGCACTAAAAACTTTGACGTCGATTAGGATGGCGGACGGACTTGCGTCCGTCCGCCAACCCCGAGGTTGAGGGACCCTCCGCAGGGACAGCGGCGTTCCCTCCATCGGAATTAGGATGTGACCACCACCCTGGCGGTCACATTCCGTATAGTTAACAATGCGGCGGGTGCTGCTTTAAGCAGCACCCGCCGCAATGTTAAATATGCATGCTTTGCATTTGCATGCACAAAGCGGCAGGCACCGCGCGGTGCCTGCTGCTTTGTGCATGCAAATGCAGGGGGGTACCATAGATACCCCCCATGTGCACCCCCCACCCCCTGGGGACCTGCAAGGGCCCCCAGAAGCAAATCTCCACATGCTTTTCTACAGCGGAAAATCCACCGCGGAAAAGCAAGTTTGCACACACATCGTAATTTGGCTGGCAGTGTCTTGCAGACACCGCCACCAAATTGCGGTCATCACCCCGCGGATCAGCGGAGGACGGACGTGCCATCCGCCGCTGATCCCACCGCCATCATGATCTGGCGGGGGTGTTTTCAGGGTCCGCGGCGGTGAATCCGCATCCTCCGGGCCAGCGGTGGCTTCCACCGGCCCGGAGGATGCGGATTCATTGCACTCATAATCAACCCCTTTGTTTGGTATTTTTTATGCAAGTATTGTTCATGAAATTGACAACACTGTTCAATACGGCATTTAAACCAATATTTTGTATTTCAAATTTGTTTTATTAGTTTCATGAGCGTCAGTATACAAAATTGCAAGAGAGACATAGTAGGCATATAAGGCAATCAGGCAGAGAAATACGCGGTGTCCAATAATCACATGTTTGGTTATTTGCATTTGGTGAAACAATAACGTAGTATTGGGAGTATGAACGCTCCTTCCGGTGCGGCAATGAAATCGTAAGAAGGAAAAACCTCAAATTTAACCCCCTCCCGCTCCCCCAACCTCCCTCCCCACTCCCGCCCCACCCAGTGTGCCGAACATGTGGGACAAGCAGAGTCATAGTCGTGTAGTAGTCGATACCATCATTCAGATGAATTAGCGGAGTCATTCGTAGTCGCTGTGAGTCGTAAAATGCGCAGGTACTTGGGACATGTGATCTCATTGAATTCCTTGGACAGAAGGGAGAGCAGCGGAAGCCACACTTTCTGATAAGCAGCCGGGGAATGCGTGAGCGTGGCGTGAATGCACTCCATGCCTAGGGTAAACCATATTTTATGTAGCCAACCCGTGTGAGTGGGCCTGGTGGTGGAGCCCACAGGGATAGGACGTGTTGTGTTGCGGCCTGCATGGCAACCCCCATCTGGCGACCCTTCTAAGATTTCAGGGGGAAGGTGAGTGCGTTGGGTAAGCCCAGGAGGGTGTATGCCGGGAATCTGGGGATTTCCGTGTCGAATGTAGAGTCAATCTCGTCCAAGATAGCCTTCCAGTAGTCCTGGATTTCACGGCAGTCCCAGAGGAGGTGAGTCAGGGTGCCCAGTTCCCCGCAGCCCCTCCAACATAGCGCGCTTCATGTAGGATTACCCTTATTGAGCCAGACCGGTGTGAGATGCCAGTATATGGCCAGCTTTGTCGCCGCTTCCCTGGAGGCAGTGTTGCGGTAGTGTGGGTGGCTCTGTAGTAGACAGAACGCCATTCTTGGGGTGATAAGGCCCTCCCAAGCTCCGTCTCCCATCTCTTTTGGCCTGCTGACTTGCCCGATGGGGAAGTGGGAGTAAGTATTTTGTAAAGGTCCGTTATAAGGTGCTTGTCTGAGTCTTTCGTCACCAGCCACTTCTCGAAGGCTGTCATGGGCCTGCCAACCAGGGGTATGACTTCGGGATGGGTAAGCCAGTGTCGGAGCTGGAAGTATTGAAATAGATGAGGTGAAACAACGTCATAACTTTGAGTTATGTCTTTAAGGGGGAGGAAACCCTGCAAGTCGAAGAGATGACTAGTGGAGAAGCTACTGATGCCTCGCCATTGTGGGAAAACCCTGGGGGCGTTGCCCGGCGGGAACTCTGGATTGTCCAAAACCGGCGTTAGGGGAGAGGGGAAGGTGGTAAGTCCCCTTTTGACCGCGACCGTGTTCCAGACCTGCATGACAGTGCGAGTGATAGGAGACTTTAGAAGATAGCGTGGTCGGTGCTGTCTGAGAAGGAAAGGGACCCTCCAAAGGGAGGTGCCTGCCATTGCCCTATCTTGAAATAACCAGCGCTTCTCGGACTCCGGTCTGAACCACTCCACCAGAAATCAGAGTTGCGCGGCCTGGAAATATTGCAAAAGATTGGGGACACCCAGACCTCCCTCGTCGAGGCTCCGGTAGGCTAAGTGTTTATGTAGGCGCGCCCGTTTGCCCTCCCAAATGAAATGATGGATGGCGGCCTGGAGGGCCTGGATGGTACCCGCAGGGGGGAACACCGGGAGAGTCTGGAAAAAATATAGAATTTTAGGCAGGGCTGACATCTTGATCGCTGCGACACGACCTAGTAGGGAGAGTGGCTGTTTGGCCCAACGTGCAAGGTCGGATCGAATCCGGGAGGATAGGGCCGTATAGTTGAGAGTCAGCGTGGAGGCCGTGGAAGCAGTAAGCGTGACGCCCAGGTAGGGGGAGATGTGCTGCCGATGGGATTCCTCCTTCGTAGGCAGGTGGAGGGGTATGCGTTTGGGCATTCTTGCCCAAGGTTAATATAAGGGATTTCCCTTTGTTGATTTTGAAGCCGGAGACGGCCCCAAAGGATTCCAGTTCTGCTAGACAGGCGGGGACGGAGCAGTCCGGGCGATCCAGGGCGGCGATGATGTCATCGGCATAGAGACCTATCACGTGGGGCTCCCGACCAAAGGTCATCCCTCGGATGGTGGGGTTGTCACGGATCTTTTGCGCTAGGGGTTCTACGTAGAGGGTGAATTGAAGGGGCGAAAGGGGGCACCCCTGCCTCGTGCCCCTCTGAATCTCAAAAGGGTCAGAGCGCAGACCGCCTATGTGGACACGGGCCTGGGGACGGTGGTAGCAGCTCGCAATCCAGGCCTGAAAACGTTCTCCCACCCGAAAGCGCCGCAGGACCTGTTG
Organism: Lissotriton helveticus; assembly: GCF_964261635.1. NCBI lineage: Eukaryota > Metazoa > Chordata > Amphibia > Caudata > Salamandridae > Lissotriton > Lissotriton helveticus. The sequence goes on from NC_136067.1 coordinate 829,387,787, forward strand.
GAGGTAGAGCCAGTCCACTCGGTCGAATGCTTTCTCCGCGTCAATAGCCAATAACGCGGAGTCCGAGTTCTGGAAGTGGGCTTTATCAATCAGGTGTAGTATACGTTTAGTATTGTAGCTGCATTGGCGATTTGGGACGAAGCCGAACTGATCAGGCTCCAGGATCCCGGGCAGGCACGGACCTAGGCGCGCAGTTAAGATCCCTGTAAAGATCTTCAGGTACAGGTTAAGTAGGGATATTGGGCGGAACGCGGGGCAACAGGTAGGTTTTTTGCCTGGTTTAGGTAGCACAATAATTTGGCCGCCAGCATGTCTGGAGGAATAGAGCTCGGGCCCCAAAGGAGTTGAAGAGCCGGGTAAGGACCGGAGCCAACAACTGGCTGAAAGTTTTATAAATCCCGGATGAGAATCCATCTGGTCCCGGGGATTTAAGAGGGCGGAGACGGGAGATAGCAGCTAGGACTTTGTCCAGGCAGATAGGGGCGTCCAAGGAGTCCACATTGTCCTGAGACAGCTCCGTTACCTTTGCAGTTTCTAGATAGTTACGAACATCCTCTGGCGAGACAGTCCGCCTTGTATAATGTAGCATAAAACGTCCTGAATGCCTCCGCAATCTGGATCTCACCTGAAATGTTCTGACCGGAGTCATCTGTCAGGTTAGTGATCTGGGAGCGTTGGGCCTTCGCCCTCAGGGCGCTAGCAAGCAGGCGGCCTGTTTTATTCCCACCGACATAGTAAGAATGACGGAGGCGCAGAGCTGCGAATTCCGCGCGATCGGTGTCTAAGCTGGCCAGTTGGGCCCTGGCGGTCTTCAATTGTTTCCAAACCCGCGGGGCGCCGGTGTGGCTATGGACCCTCTCGAGTTCAGAGACCCGAGCTGTGAGGTCGTCCCTTTTCGCTTTGCGGTCCTTGGCCTCTGCTGCCGCGATGGCGATGAGCTCGCCTCGGGCTACCGCCTTCAAGGCCCCCCATAGGGCAGTCACAGGAGTCCCGGGAGTGTCGTTAGAGGCCATGTAGTCGGTGAGGCGTGCGTGTAGTTGTTTGGTAACTTCCGGTCGTTGTAATAGGGTCTCGCGCAGCCGCCAAGTACCAGGAGGGCGGGTGAACCTGGGGACCTGTAGTGTTAGTTCCACAGCGTCGTGGTCAGATAACGCCGCAGGGGTAATGGTTATTTCTTTAAGGATGGGGAGCAATTCAGAGGAGCCCAAGAAGTGGTCTAGCCTGGCATAAGTGTGGTGGACGTGAGAGTAGAACGTGAAGTGTGATGTGGTGGGGTGAGAGGATCTCCATAGGTCCACTAGACCTTTGTCGCGCAACCAATCCCTACCAGCAGCTGTTATGGATCCCGTGTCCCCATACCGATGGCCCGACCTGTCCATGTTTGAGTCCATTACTAAGATGAGGTCCCCCCCGATAAGCAGAGGCGAGTTAAGGGATTGAAAGGATTCGGAAGCAGCCTGTTTCAGAAAGGTTTCCTGACCGGAATTCGGGGCATATAGTGAGGCAATCGTAAAGCGCTGTCCCCCCACAATGAAAGTATGTGCTAGCAATCTGCCTTTAATCTCCCCCACCTTGTCCCCCACGCAGCCGCGGAAGCCCCTGGAGACCAAAATGGCAACACCTGCCTTCTTTGTCGGGAGCGAGGAGAAGAGCTGCTGAGGGAAAGCGCGCAAGCGCATTCTATGCCAATCTTTGAGTAAGAGATGGGTTTCTTGCAGTAAGCATATGTCGGCACCAGAATTCTCCAAGTATGAGATCACGGCCCTCCGCTTAATCAGATTGTTCAGGCCCTTTACATTAAGAGTTAGTACCTTCAAACTGGACTCCATCATGGGAGAGCACGGAGACCTCGAGCTGTGAGAGTGCAATTTCCCTGAGGGAGCCGATGATGAATCGAAGGGCGAATCAGCCCCATACAGTTCCCCGACACACTGGGTCCCAACCTCCGCCCCATCCCCGGCCTTTGTCCCAACCACCCCCCCACAAACATCCCAAAAACAACCAGTGCCCCCCTCCACCCAGAACCTGCCCCTCCCCTCCCTTCCCCAGCATCCCAACTCTCAACCCAGCATCCTCTGCCCAAAGCCCCAATTCGCAAAGCAGGATGGTCATCCCTCCCCACCCAACTCCCCCCCCCCCCTGACCCCCAGATCAGAAAAATGTACAGTCTCAGTCCTCCCAGTCCATACAGGGCCGTGGTGAACTTACTTATAGGGGTCATCTCCAGTGGCGGCCAACCCGGCCCCCCGCCCGTCACCCCCCCATCACTTGAGCAAAGTGTGTGCTATGAACAATCTCTCCAATGAGTGCACAAATTATTCAGGAGGTGAAGTCTCTCGGGCCACCTCAGCTACCGCCGTTGCCCTTTCTTGTGTGATGACGGAGGCGGCAGGCTTCAAGCGATGTGTTGGGGATCATCTACGGCCCACCGTTTGCCACCTGCCTCTGGAAGGTCCTTGTGACGCTTTCATCGCTGGTTCATCGTTTTCCATTTCTAGGCCCAAAAGAGCGCAGGTGTCCTTGAGCGAGCGCAGTTGGTGCAGGGAGCCGTTCCATTTAAAAATCAGTCTGAACGGGTGGCCCCAGGAGTATGGGACTTCTTGTTGCCGTAAGAAATCCGTTGCTACTTTGAATTCCTGCCGTTTTTGCAAAGTGATGGCCGAGAGGTCCTGGTACAAGGCGATAGGGTGACCTTTAAAGTGAAGGGGCTGTGCACGTCGGGCCTCCCTGAGAATCCTCTCCTTGAGCGGGAAGTCAGGGAGAAAGGCCAAGATGTCTGGTGGCGGGGCAGAAGCTCTCCTAGGAAGCCCAACTCTATGTGCTCGGTCTATGTGGAGGATTGAAGTCGGCAGGTTCCCTTAAGATGTCCCGAAAAAGATCTTGCAGGTAGCTGGTGATGTCCGACCCTTCCGTTTTCTGAGGGACTCCCCGGACCCGTATGTTGTTGCGACGGGAACGGTTTTCGAGGTCCTCTGCATTGGCCTGAAGGTCCACCTGTTGGTCAGTGAGTCGCAAGACCTCCTGCTGGAGCTGTTCGATCTCATCACTTCTGGACTGGTCAGCCTCTTCAATAGCGACCACTCTCTGTCCGAGACCTTCCACATCTCGCCGGAGTTCCCGGACTTCCCCCGCCACTTAAAGTCCTCCCTGAGGGAATTAAACAGCGATTCCAGAAAAGATCTAGTGATGGGCACTTGATCGCTGGTCAAGTCTGGCGGTGTCCCCGCGGTCTTCGGGGAGGGTGGATCCTTGCTGGATCGAGGCTGAGATTTGGCCAACATCTCCGGGAGCGTGTGGGTCCCTTTCTTCCCCCTTAGGCCCACCATGCCCCGCACTGCCGATGGGACCGACCTGGTCTGCGGCCCTGGGAAGGGGGGCCAGGGGAAAGCGCGATGGCCCAGCAAGTCCTGGGGGAAAAGCAGACCGCGCTGCGGGTGAGTCGGTGCTCTATTCTGTCCGCTAGGATGTCAGCGGGCGGTAGCTTCCCGCTCTCCCGCCCCGATCGGGATGCTTCAGAGCCGGCGGGCTCCCAGATGCAATGGCGTCAGTCAAGGCCCGGAGGCTTCAGGGGACACCCAAACAGCAGACTGGTCCTCAGAGGGCACACTCGTATGCCACTGCCGTGCTGTGCGAATGATATGGGCGGGGTCCTCTGCCTCCAGGTGGGGTGTGGGGCAAAGTACCATCAACTACAAGTTGGTGGTACTTTGCAAATTCTTAACCAAAATTCGCTACCCAAAAATGCTACATACATAGCATTTAAGGAATCGCAAAATTGCGATTCCTTAAATGCTATCGGCAAAATAAGGAATCGTAAAACTTTGCGATTCCTTATTTTGTGAATATTTCATACATCCCAAAACATGCAAAAAGGCCGTTTGCGATTCGCAAAAGGCTTGATACATATGGCCCTAAAAGAATAAATAATCATTGCACTATTGGACGTCTGCACTCGTCTTCTTTCCAGAAACTATTGGATGCATCACGAGGTAAACTGATATATAAGCCGCCATCTTGGGGATGGAAGTTTCCGGGTTGCGGTCCAGTTGCTTGGCCCCACCCTCCCTCATCTGTACGAAATGTCCATCATTACCCGGACGCGCAGCGGATGCGCCCAGTGGGCGTGCCAACAGCGCGCCATAGGCAAGCCCGTCTGCGCCAGGCCGCGCCAGGCCGGGTCCAGGGGTCACGTCCCCTGTCCAAAAACCCACGACGTAATTCACCTACTCCTCATCTCAACTTCATGCTCTGAGACCTCAGGGGAACCATGACTGCAGCGTTCTTCATTTTGATTTTCAGGGCCCCAGTCTCTGTATCAACTGCACATTTTTCCTGGATACTCCCCAGTTATGTCGTCGCCATGCACCTAGCAGTAAGTCTTCCCCCAATTTCAAGTTCCTCAGTTTAAACTGTCATTCCCTACCGAAGCATAAAAGAGATATTTATGATCTCCTAAATGACGAGCTACCCGATGCCTTGTTTATTACTGAGACGTGGCTTCATGATAGCTCAGGTCCGGACATCGCCGAAGCCCTGCCTTCCAACTATGCCATTGTCAGGGTCGATAGACCTAATAAAATTGGGGGGCATTGCTATAATCTTCAATAACACCTTTCAATGTATGCTTGAATCCATCACCTTGAGCAACTGTGAGGCCGCTCTTTTCAAACTAGCCCTTCACCCGAAGTTCACCCTCACAGGCTTATTAGTCTACCGAACTCCCGGCCCTGCAAACGCATGGGCGACCCAATTTTCAGACATTATAGCCTCGATACTTGTGAATTCCAGCAACTTTCTGATCTTGGGAGATATTAATATACATCTTGAAGATTCTAAAAACATTGCAAGCAAAAACCTTATTGCCGATCTTGCGGCTATGAACATTACACTACATAACTGTGGTCCCACGCATAGAGGTGGCCACCTTCTCGACCCTATATTTTTCAACCTTCCCCATATACACATTTTTCCCGCATTGCCTCTTCACTGGTCGGATCATTTGTTATCCAAATTTAATTTCATTTCCCCTGTTGACCTGTTCCCTTCAAACGCGTCATCAAATACCTATAAAAGAGACTGGAAAAAGCTAGACAATAACTCCCTCAAGCATGTCCTAGATACCCATCTCCCCTTAGATTTGAGTGACATAGATGATGTGGAAGTTGCATCTACTAAGATAAACATTTGGCTCACCGAGGCCATTGACACCTGTCTTCCCCTGTCTTACATAAAAATTGAAAGCCCATAAATCTCCAGCACTCTGGTTTAATGAATCGCTAAAAGCTGATAAGTCCAAATGCAAACGATTGGAACGTACCTGGAGAAAGGACTATTCCCTCAAATCAGGTGCTGCCTACAAAAAATAATTGAAGCTTTACCATAAGGCTTGCGCCTTGACTAGGGCCAACTATGTCGCTAGGACTATTGCAGAAGCAACCAACAAATCCAAAACACTCTTTGGTCTAGTCAAAGATCTAGCGGGCTTCCAGACCATAGCCAAACCACCCCCCCTGAATAGTAACCAATGTGAAGAACTTGCACAGTTTTTCACAAGGAAATAGAAAATATCTATCAGGTTATATTGAAACAGAACTGTAATAGTCCCCTGCTGCCACAGGCTACCAGCCTGAATGGCATAAATCACCGTATTGTCCACCATCCACTCCTTACTTATGATTCCTTAATTTCCTGGCCAGACATCAATCCAGAAGTACTTACTGAGATTCTAAGTAAAGTGAAATCGGGCTCATCAGCAGACCCACTTCCCATCATAATACTCAAATTACTGGATACTCCACAGCTCTCTATGATCTGTAAAACCCTTAATCTCTCACTAAAAAATGCTACAGTCCCGGCTTGCTGGAAACATGCCATGGTGACTCCCCTTTTGAAAAAGCCCACTGCTGATCCTAAAGTTATTTCTAATTTTCATCCCTTCTCTCTGCTGCCGGCCTTCTCCAAAATTCTGGAAAGGCATATCCACTTCCACCTTGCCCAATTCATCGCGGGCAATGATATACTTCACCCTTCCCAATCTGGTTTCCGCCCTGGGTTCTCCACCGAAACAACTTTGCTCGGCGTCACAGAAAACCTTCGGCATCTTTTAGATAGAGGAGATACAGCTGCGCTGATTCTGCTTGATCTCAGAGCAGCTTTCGATACCATTCCTCACACTATACTCATAAAATCCCTTGCCTCTATGGGCATCGGCGGCCAGGCTCTGGGCTGGCTGACATCCTTTCTTGCTCACTGGACTTTCCAAATTTTCTCAAACACTGCCACCTCTAATATCCATGCGTCCCCTTATGGAGTTCCCCAGGGCTCTATTCTCAGCCCCCTTCTATTCAATCTATATGTCACACTTCTGGCCCACATTGCGGAAGAAGAAGGTTTGTTTACAATAGCAAGATTAATGGGACCCCCTCAATTAAATAAGGCCAGGGAAAGGGAGGGGAATGAAGAAACACAATAAAGAGAACACATTTCCCTCAATGGCCCCAATATTTTAGTGCAAATATATACTTTTCTTCTTTGCCTTAACAGTCAGTTCAGTATGGGTGACAAATACACAACAATCTTATTCACTTTCTTTAAAAAAAGTATAAAGTTTTATTCATTATTTCCATATTATTATTTCTTTTAGTAATAATCCTTTTTCATATTAATTCAAGAAGAAAAAAAAAATTTTTTAAAAGAGTTTTTCATTTTCTGATTTATAACCACTTTCATCATAGATTTATCAATCTCACATATCCGAATACATTGATATTTCACTCAAGAAAAGGAAAGAAAAACACATCAATATATACATAATATCAAATCCAGGTCTATATACAAAAGACACAATACACCAAAATAATTATCCCCCTGGTAACCAACAATCCATCACAAACATCCTCACACAGTCATACCCTCACCACACTCATGCCAACAGCATCTGAAAAAAAAGGGACGGGATCCAATTGGCAGAGGCACCCTGCCAATCGGTAAATCTCAAAACACAGTGTGAGACTTCGCACTTGGTCGACATGCGTTTCGGCGGCACAAGGCCACCTTCCTCAGGACCTCTTCCAGATAGACACACACATATGCCCAGGGGACCTGAAAATATATAATAAATACAATCACCACATATAGTCCCAAAAAAGGACAGAAAAAATTCACCAAACCTTATAATTGCTAAAACTAACATAGATTACTACATGTGACCAACCAACATACAAGTTTATCTCATAAGGTAAACATTTGAGAATGAACAGAAAAGCAAGAAATAAGAGAACATTACAGTATCATTTAAAAGTGACCCAAAGCTCATTTTGTTAACACATCTTTTTACCAATAAAAATCTCGATAGGTGACCTCCCCAATTTTATTAAGATGTATCCGGTTACTCACAAAGAAACCAAAAGAGACTAATCCTGCCCACGGAAGAACGGCTAAGACAGATGGGTCCTGTCGGATGATGTGTGCCAAATCAATGAGATGAAGTTCTGGCTCCCTATAAGTTTAAGAGATCTACGGTGAAGGCTGTACTCTACATATTGCATAATTGGTCAGGGGTACAATAAAAACATTTAAATATATCTTACCCCCAATTTCATAGTATCATTTATTTGTAAGGGGTCACTATGGATACCATCACAGGACGAGATCATGAATTTCGCAGAGACTGCAGAGAGACACTAATAAAGAGGATGAGCACTATTCCTGTTTCTATAAAGATGTGATACAACTATTGGTCAACTAAATTGATTGAACCTACCTTCTTGTGTAAATTATTGCCATAAAGAAATCGATCTCCCCTTTCCCAAAGTTTTTTCCCCGTCTTTTTGAAGAGTTCGGAATTGTATCTTCTTTTTTTTAATAATCACCTACATAAAAAAACGATGTTTGTAACTTAAAACCTCGAAGCCTACTAATGCATTCATAGATATCTGCTCTATAATCAAAATAAGAAGTAAAATATAGCCGGATGAGAGCCATGTGTTACTCGTATGTATAGTAATCTCGAGATAGTTATAACGTAAACGCCCGAGGAAGAAAAAGGAAAGACATTACACCATTTGATGGGAGTCATATGCCTTTATACGAGCAAAGTAGGAACCTACTTAATCTCAGTGTACATGTCCCTTTTTGTTAACGTATCCATCTATATGTGCGTTTGTTACTTAAACATTAAGGGGAATCTCGTTGTTCCCGTAATAATTTCATTGAGTCTGCATCAATCTCTAAGTTTGTAAACTTCACATGATCATACAATATCATGATGTACTAGCAGTTACCAATCTGACTAGTCGTCGTATTTAGAAAAAACTATTTTTACAACGAAATGCAAACCCACTTTCACTGATACACCAAGTGTATGAAGATGCATATTTCACTCGATATAATATTACTCAGACACGGTAAAGGAGTGAAAAATAAATCCCCAATTACTAATACAGCAAGCGTCTCAGGTCGCGTGTCCATGCTTACCTGATTCCAAAATAGCTGTGAGCCGGCGTGTCTTCCGACTTCGTGACACGATTAGAAGTGGCGAGCCCCAACCGCCACAGTATTTTTAAACCGTCTAAATGTTGAAGAAGATCTCGTGATAGTATTACACTACAGGAAGAGTGCGTGGGTTAGAAAAGAAAAGATAGAAAGCGGACTAAAGTGCCGCCATCGAAAGTGAGGAAATTTAATAACATTACATATATCGATCGTCGACTCATGTCAATACGACAGGGAAAGAAAGAATACCCTGAAACAATACGTATATTCTAAAATGCCAGGGGCTAAGAAATATTTTCAATCAGTTTCTGTGCTGTGTGTATACATGCGATAATCGGATATACAATACCGAGAAATACACACGATATTATGTTTTACAGTTAAGTCATGGGTCAGGATGAACTCTCTCATAGGAGAATATATGACAAATGTGCGGCCAGGGGTGATCATTTAGCTGAATATATGTTGACTGAGTACACTTAAGAACCAAAAGATTCTTAACACCCTATCCACTTGTCGTTTCTCATACAGTGAGCAAGAGACTGAGATGAAGCGTGCATGTACGCTATCCAAGTATACCAAGAAAAACCAAGTAAACAAAGTTATAAAAAAAATGTGTTGGATCAGATAATAAGACTGGATATTGCAAAAATATGGCCTATTCACTGAGAAAATAAGAAAGACCTTACCAGAGATATACATATCATGTATGTTGGTATACCAATAAATATAAAACATGCATATGTAGATGTACAGCAATTATTTGGTAACGTACCAAGCAATCTCTTCGTTCAGGCCACGTTTGATGCAGTCTAAATGATATATCCAAAAAGTCTCCCGCTTCTTGCGTGTCGTTTCTACCGGTGAGCCCAATTTGGGTTGCACTTTCTCCAGAATCAACCACTTTAAATCCAGTTCGCTGTGGTTCATGTCCAAACATTGTTGGACCAAAGGTGCCATCAGTCTTTTAGATCTAATTGCGGACTTATGCTTGCTAAATCGAGTGTGAAATTCACGGCCAGTTTCCCCCACATATGCTAATCCACATGAGCAGAAAAGGATGTATATGATGTTACTACTACGACAGTTAGTTAAACAGCGTAACTTGATTTCCTTGTCGTTATAGTTCACCACATCTGTTATTGCTGAGTCACAGGCGTGGCAAGAACCACATCTGTGGTTGCCGTGTATAGCCAGTAGGCCTGTGATTGATAGCTGGCCATCCAGGGGTAGTCTTTTGACTTGGCGTGTATGGACCAACATATCCTTAAGATTTTTATTTCTTCTATAGGCTAACATGGGTAATGACATAGAGGGGACGTTTTCATCAGAATTCAAAATGTTCCAATTTTTGTTTATCACGTTCCTGACTTTGAAATTCAGGGTCGAATGATTAATAACACACGTGATACGATTCTGGCTCAAGCGCTTCGACCCCTGTAGAAGTGCCTCTCTATCGTAGTACTTAGCTCGTTTGTATGGGTGTCGTACAAGACGATGAGGGTAACCTCTCTCTAGAAGTCTATCTTTCAAGGCATCACCATGTTCATGGAAGGATGTCATGTCTGTACAATTACGGCGGATACGTAAAAACTCAACAAAGGGAATCGATTCCCTTTGGCAGTTCGGATGGTAGCTGTCAAATTGCAAAATGGTGTTTTTTACAGTTGCTTTCCTGAAGAGGCTCACCTTTAATTGCCCGCTGGTACCATCAATCTTGATATCCAGGAAGTCAACCTGAGAGTGGCTGTAGTTCATTGTGAACTTAAGATTTGGGTCACTGGCGTTAAGCCACAAAATAAATGCCTGTGACGTGTCCGCAGATCCCCTCCAAATAAAAAAAATATCATCTATGAAGCGTTTCCACATGGACACGTTTTCAAAAAAGGGGGCTACCTCATTGTAGATGTTACATAGTTCCCATTCCCCCATAAAGGTATTTGCCACACTGGGGGCACTAGATGCCCCCATTGATGTGCCCTTAATTTGTTTGTACAAGGAACCGTGGTATTCAAAAAAGTTATTTAATAAGACCACCTCAAGACATTGTAAAATAAACATATCTGGTCGGTTATCTGGAAATCTTTGTAAAAGGGCTGACACCGCAAGCAACGCCCGACACTGAGGAATATTGGTGTATAAAGCCTCAATGTCGAGCGTTACCAGGATGTCAGTCACCGGGTTGAATGGGATCCCCTCTATCTTATTAATAATGTCGCCAGTAAAACGACCTCTTCCCCGCCAGACGCTAAAGCGCAGGCGAGCAAGACAACTGATCCGGCGGGAGGTAAGAAGGCGACCCTGGAGGACATAATGTGAGCCCTGACGCAAGTACAGGCGACGGTGGGATCGATCTCGACAGAAATAACACTAATAAGAGCCGACTTCCACAAGATGTCGGAAAAAGTTTCCTCGATGGAGGTCGTGACCAAATCTTTAGTGGAGGATGTCTCGGAGCTCCAGATTAGTGTGGAACGGATCTCGAAACAAAATAGAGACTTGCGTGAAAAGCTGGACGAGCAAGAAGGGCGCTCAAGACGGAACAACATCCGCATTATAGGGGTTCCGGAGTCGGAGGACACGAGGGCGATGGACCTTTATGTGGAAAAACTGATCGAACAAGAACTCAAACCCAAGGGTCTTTCCGCCTTTTTCTCAGTAGAAAGAGCGCATCGGGTCCCGGGGGGACGTCCGAAGCAAGGCGTAGCCCCACGGCCGATCATTGCACGACTCTTCAATTTTAGAGACAGGGATGCGATCTTGCAAGCGGCAAGAAATTCACCCCCAGTTAAAATTCAAAATTCTACCTTGGCGTTCTTTCCAGACTATACGGCAGAGGTCGCACGCAGGAGGAGGACATTCTTTGAAGTCAAGAAGGAACTTAGGGCGAGAGAAATTCCCTATGCCATGCTATTCCCAGCCAAGTTGAGAGTCGTGGCGGACAGCAAAACTTGGTTCTTCGACACTCCGGAGGCTGCACACGACTGGCTAGAAGGATGGAGACAGACGGGCCTGCCTCGCCGCTCCACTAGACCCAACAAGCATCGCACTAATGGATTCCGTTCGGGCTCCCAAGCATCCGGTGGGGACGCAGATCCACACTCCCCCCTGAGCGAGGCTCACGAAACTGAGAATAACGACGAACAATGACTTCCTGGGCTTACTGGAATAGACTGAATGCAACGTTGGCCGGGCGGGCCGTCAAGGGTCCTGGGCGGAGGTCCTCCGTGGACATGGAAGGAGGCCGCCGACTCCAGAGAGTCCTTCACCCCAACGAGCAAGTACTGTGTTTGGCGTTTGGGTCAGGCACTCTGCTAAGTTGGGGGGGCGGGCAGTTCTGGGTCCGTCTAGCAGGGGGGCAGGGAGGGGGGGAGTTGGGAGTGGGGGGGGTTTGGTTTTTTCGAATTGTTCCACAGGTATAGATTAGAATCGCGAGGCACACACACAAAGTATGGCGAGCTCCTGTCAAGGTACTAGATCGCATTTACTATGGTACATAGATACTTTCAACCACAGAAGCTATGGCACACAACACACGGGATGACGTAGGGAGGGGGGTACTTGGGACGGGGCCAGTGGCACCTCTGCACCTTTTGTCCTGGAATGTGAGAGGTCTGGGGGATAAGGTCAAACGAGGTTTAGTATTACACAGTATAAAGAGATTCAACCCTGCCCTGGCCCTGCTGCAGGAAACGCACCTCACAGGCACAGCCACACATGCTCTAGACAGGAAAGGTTACCGTATGATCGCTCATTCGGAATTCACTAGAGGGTCCCGTGGGACAGGAATACTAATGCATCGATCCTCCAGATTCATACTCCAATCCACGAAGGTAGACACGCAGGGACGCTTCGCAGCGGCAATTGGACAGTGGGAAGGGAGACAGCTGAATGTAGTCTCGGTGTACATTCCACCGGCGCTGCACACGGTAGCTCTCCCAGAATTAGGGAAATTTCTGTTAGAGCTCCCTGAAGGAGATCTCATAATAGGGGGAGATTTAATGCAGTGGCGCACAATGCAATAGATAGGTTCCCGACACGGACACAGGCTCCAGGGTTCTCCCGACTGAATGACTTCCTAGAAGCGCAAGGCCTGATAGACCTTTGGAGACGCCTACACCCAACTGACCAACAGTACACTTACCACTCAGCGGTCCATGACAGTCTGTCACGGATCGACTATTTCCTGACACCGGGCCACGGGCTGCTCACTGTCGATGACGTACAGATCAAGCCGAGGGGTGTCTCGGTCGGACCATTCCCCATTGACGCTGATTCTTTCCAACCCGGAACGGTCCCAAAAACGCGTATACCCGATATTACCGGGTTACCTTAGGATCCCACAGGTGACCAAAGCGCTTAAAACAGCGACGAGGTGTTACCTCGCAGAGAACACAGGCTCGGTCTCGTCCCCATCGATCCTGTGGGAAGCCTACAAAACGGTTCTCCGAGGACAAGCCATTTCCACTATAACAAGATATAGGCGCACCCAGAAACAGGAACTGCTAGATTTAGAGGACAGACTCGCTAAGGCAAATGAGGATCATATGGCGGACCCGACCGGGGACACGCTGCACACACTTCAGCTGTGTCAGCAGCGTCATACTGATCTTCTGCGCCGTAGAGTGGTTGAAAATATAGCGGACACAGCGAATAGGGTATACGATGTAGGGGACAAGGCGAGCAAGCTCCTAGCCTGGCTAGAGAAGAAACGAGAGGGGCAGAGGACTATTTTGCAATTGAAAGACTCTACGGGGGCGATGCACACCCGCCCAGCCATGATAGTCGAGCTCCTGGCTGATCACTTCCAGGAGGTATATACCTCTGAAATAGAGGTTACACAGGTAATGGCGGAGACAGCGCTCGTGGGAGTGCCCACCCGCACCCTGTCGCAGGACAATGTAGAAGACCTAGAATCAGACCTGACGGCTGAGGAATTACAATCAGCTATCGCAGCGCTGCATTCAGGAAAAGCTTTGGGCCCCAATGGAATTCCGATTGAGTGGTACAAAACCATGTCGGAGACGCTTACTACACCACTACTCAACATGTACGTAGACAGTTTAGAACAGGGACGTCTTCCGCCTGATCAGTGCATGGCTACCATTGTGGCAATCCCGAAACCTGGCAAGCCCCCTGAGGAGTGCGGCTCCTACCGGCCGATATCCCTCCTCAATGCCGAAAGCAAAATCTTGGCGAAATTATTGGCCAACAGGCTGCTGCCTCACCTCAGACACCTCATTCATCCAGATCAATCGGGATTTATGCCGCACAGGAGTACGGCAATGAATCTCAGGCGCCTGCATGGTGTTATGGCGAGGGCTCCGTTGTTGACAGGCGATTCAGCAATCCTCTCATTGGACGCCAAAATGGCGTTTGACTTGGTGGAGTGGCGGTACCTCTTTGCAGTCCTACAACATATGGGCTTCGGCCCAAAATTCATAGCATGGATTAGGCTACTGTATAAGAATCCTGTGGCGCGAGTTACGGCAAATGGCCACACCTCGGGAATCATTTCGTTAGCAAGGGGCATGAGACAAGGTTGCCCGCTCTCACCGCTTCTGTTCGCCCTGGTATTGGAACCCTTGGCAACTATCACTAGGACCACTCAGCTACTGCGGGGCATACAATGGGGAGATGGCTGGGAGGACAGAGTGTCATTATATGCTGATGACATGTTAATATACCTAGCAGACCCGGCGGAGGGGATTCCGGTATTATTGGCATTGTGTGAGAGGCAGGGGACTGCCTCAGGTTACAAGATCAATTGTATGAAATCAGTGCTGTACATGCTGCATGGGACCCCGCCAAGCCTGGAGGTGGACTGCCCTTTGCTGGTGGAGGCCGTCTCCTTTAGATACTTAGGGATTCAGATCACACGAGACCACATGACCTTTCAGGATATGAATCTAAGACCGCTACTCGACAGATTGAAAGCGGATGTGCGCCACTGGAAGACACTCCCGCTAACGTTGTTGGGCAGAGCGGCGCTTTTCAAGATGATGGCACTGCCCCGGTTCCTTTATGTTTTGGAAAATACGCCGGCATTAGTCCCGCCTTCCTTTTTTAGACAAATAGCAGGGCAGCTGTCGGGCCTGTTGTGGGGGGATCGACCGGCGAGGGTCGCGCAGGTGAAAATGGTTAGAGACTGGTACAGTGGGGGGATTGCGCTCCCCAACCTGGAATTGTATTATTGGGCTGCGCACCTCAAGGTGTTCAACCAATGGGTGCATGCACCGCAGGAGGACCCGGCGTGTTTAGCAGACAGACGGCAGCTTGGCACTAATACACTTTTGGCCCCGCTTTATCACAAAGGCCTGACGGCGAAATTGGTCGGCCCGACTAAGCACACTGTAACATTATGGCATAAAGCCCAATCTCGTCTGAAGTGGGGGGGGGGGGTGATCACACAACTTACACCCCTGTGGGATTCTAGGTCACTGGGACACCTATGACGCTATAAAGGTTTCGACCAATGGGATAATATCGGGATCTCCACGGTGGGTGATATGTGGACCAGGGATGGGGTGATTCCGTTCGATACTCTGAGGGAGCAGTATGAGTTGAGTACTACTGAAACATATCGATACCTACAGATTAGACATGCATTGCTGGCTGTACTGACACCGGGCACTAAGGTCCCGGAATCGGCTCCTTTAGAGGACCGATTACTCACCGACTGCATGGAGGCTAGCGCTACCTCCCTTACATATCGCAAATTAGTCAACAACCTGCCTGACCCATTGCAAAAATTGAAAGAAAAATGGGAAGATGATATTGGTGAACTAGATGAGGCAAGCTGGAATGCCGCACTGGCGTCGCCTAGAGAAGCGGGAATTTCGGCGAAATTCCGATTGGTACAGTTCAAGATACTACACCGAGTATACTACACACGCACCACCCTACACAAACTCCAAAGGGCAGATCACCCGTATTGTTTAAGAAACTGTGGGAAAGAGGGAACACTGTTTCATACCCTGTGGTCTTGTCCAAGCATAGTAGACTACTGGAGGCGAGTGACGCGCACGGTCGCCCAGACTCTGCAGCTCCCGGTCACTCCTGACCCTAGAATTTGCCTGTTAAATGTATGGGACACGACCAACCTGACATCACATGGGCGACAGTGGGTAATTATTGGGATGATGCTAGCAAAGCGGGATATAGCACAAAAATCGGGAGCGTCAGCGGCACCGACTTTGGCACAATGGTGCAGAAATATGGACATGCTCATGATGATGGAGCGGGCGGTGTACCAGCAGAGGACTAATCCACGTAAATGGAATAAAATATGGTTGCCATGGAACGTATACAGGGGGGAACCTTGTGACCCGCTGCCGGAGGAAGAAGATATAGATAGTTCAGAGGAGGACGATGATATGGAGTAAGGGTGGGAAGGCAAGAGTAGTGGGGGTACATGGGTAAAGGCTGATTTAGGACCTCCCGTGCCCTCCTGGCATGGCCGATGGATGAACTACCTGTGGGTTGTGTAATTTTGTCCGCTGTACTGACACAAATGCGAAAAATGATGCTTCTTTTACATGCTTCCGATATACCAATCTATAAACCTGAATGTTGACTGTTATGTAATTAAAGAAAATGTTGCGATTCTGATGGGATGTGGCTGAATGTTGACGCCGCACCTATTAATGCTTGACACTGCCGCATGTGATAACCTGATGCAACAATAAAAACAAATTGAAAAAAAATAAAAAATAATGTCGCCAGTGTTGTGAATGAAAGAGGCATATCTGTGTGTAAGAGGACACAGAAATGTGTCGACATACTTAGATAGAGGTTCAGTACATGACCCGATAGTTGATATTATGGGTCGCATAGGGGGATTGGTTTCCGATTTATGAGTCTTTGGCAGAGCATAGAGGGCAGACGTCACTGGACAGGATTTATTCAAAAAAACATATTCATCATCACAAATGTATCCGTCTGCAAGTGCAGTTCGAGTCATTTCTTGAATATGGATGTTCAGTCTATCAAGTTCTCTCCACTGTGCTGGCCTATAATGGTCCGTCACTGCCAGCATCTCAAGCATTTTTTGATCATACTTGCTTTTATCGAAAATGGCGATCCCGCCACCTTTATCACAAGGTTTAATGACTAAAGTAGAATCCTTTTTTATTCTCTCCAATGCTGCATTCTCTAATTTAGACAGATTGAATTGGGGTTTATAGGGGTTTTTGACGATCCGGACAATGTCCTGAAGGACACTTTGTTCAAAAATCCGGACATCAGGTCCCACCATATCCAAAGTGGGTGTAAATGTCGATGGTGGTTTACATTTGGACCGGTTGTTGTCTTCCTCAGTGGATGGTCGATATGAAAACATCTACTCAACCCAACTTTCCTAAAGACAGCAAACAAATCCTCATGTAGTTTAAACTTATTAAGACAAACACTAGGCACAAATGAAAGGCCCTTATTCAGCATCTGAATATCTTCAGATTTAAGTGTGGTTGTTGATAGATTATAAATAGGTAAACTTGCTTCCGCAATTTTATTCGACTTCATTGGTGTATAACTTACCACCAATGCTGTTGATTGGGGGTCCTGACATCCTGATGAAGTTGAGGGCTCAGGTAAACTTATTTCCACAGTTTTGTTTGACCTCATTGGTGTATTACTTACCACCAATACTGCTGATTGCGGGTCTTGACATACTGCTGAGGTTGGGGGCTCATTTGTGGTTGGGCTCCTTGGTCCTGCCACCGGACATTCCTGCCCCGGTATTGGCCCCGGGGTAAAAAACCACGCCCATTGAATGGTCGTTGGGTAGATCTACCTCTAAAAGGCCTAGAATTATATTGGCCATTTCCTGAATCCTGGTAGTTATCACCCTCAGAGCCTGATGACCCTGAGTCTGAGAAGTTGGTAAATCTCCTACGGGGATAACTATTGTAGTTAGGATTGTAAATGCTTTGAGCCCCATCTTGATAATAATTGGGGTTAAGGTAGGGGTAAATCTTCTCTTTAGTAAACCATTTCACATCTTTACGTAATTTCTCTGTCTTTTTGTTAGTGAGGTAGGTATCAAAATCCTTCATTTCTGCCTGAGAGTTCTCGAGTCTGTTTCTAGCGTCCTCCACAGCTGTGGAGGCACTCAGTTTCGTTTCTAAATCAGTAATCTCCTGCATAAGGGTAGATGCTATTTCTTTAGCCGTTTCGATGATAAGCATCATCCAGTCCCTGGAGCAGCGGTTAGAAATGAGTGACCACCGCTCCAGGAACTTTCTGATTTCGACAAATAATGCAGGGGCATTACGGACTCATAGGCCAGATGGAATTACGCCTGCTTTGAGATACTCAAACATGTAAAACGCATGAGATTCAATGCGTTTAAGTTTTTTCCGCATATTTAAAAGGTTCTGCCATTCACTATTATCGGTCTGATGTGCAGGAGAAGGGCCTACATCACCTGTGACTCTACCCATCAGTGAATTAAAGTCTTCATCAGAAAACCCGAAGGTTTGTAAGACGTCCATAGTAGAGATACACCTAGATTGATTATAAACTCACTTCTCAGCAAATACTCACAAGTCCGAAGAATCACCTGTCAGGAAGCTGAGAAGTGAAAAAAGGAGAGAAAACACAACACTTTGTTTACATACGCCGATGACTCTCAGATTGCCTTTTCCCTATCTCATTCGGACCAAGCCTCCACCTCCCTCCTCCAGTCAGGCCTTAAGAAAATATCAAACTGGATAAACCAAAACCTGCTTAAACTGAATGGAGGGAAAACCGAAGTCTTAGTCCTCGGTCAAAAGCAAGACCTTTGGAGCTCTAAGCATTGGCCATCAGAGATGGGTGCCCTCCTTCTTCCATTTGAACATGTGCGTAACCTGGGGATTACCATGGACAATGGTCTAACTATGCAGTGTCAAGTAAACAAGGTGGAAGCCATCTGCTTTACCATTCTGCGTTGGCTGAAGAAAATTATCTGGGTGCTGCCACCTGATACCCAGAAGTCCGTGGTCAATGCCCAGATAACCTCTCGGTTGGACTACGGCAATGTCCTTTATCTAGGGGCAACTAAGGCAGTAACAAGACGTCTCCAGCTTGTTCAAAATGCTGCTGCGAGACTGCTATGCAAAAAGTCACAGAACTGATCCCATTACGGGGTGCCTCCGTGACTTACACTGACTGAGAGTTGCGAGTCGGGTCAAATTTAAAACCATGAGTTACATGCATAAAATAAAGAGGGGTATTGCCCCCAGTTACCTGCAATCCCTTGTCCACACCTACACTCCCGTACGCTGCCTCGGATCTTCATCTCAAGGCTTTTTTAGCGTGCCTAAATACAGACTCGCTAGAATGGGTGGTAGGTCCTTTTCTTTTCTAGGTCCAAAACTTTGGAATTCTCTCCCCCTTAACATCCGTACAGAGACCAGCTATGTCCGATTTCGCAGAGCTATCAAGACCTGGCTGTTCAATCAATAACTCTCCAGTAGGAATCCTTTCTGGTCAATTTGCTCAATGTCTTCTTTTAGCGCCGGGAAACCCATTGGGTAGCTGTCGCGCTCTATAAGCTCAATAAATAAATTAATAAATAAATAAATATATATATCCATACTAATATAATAAAGAGAGAGCCCAAACTTTGAGGCGGGTAATCTCAGGAACCACAGCACCAATCACAACACCCAATACAGCGTTGGAAAGGGCAGTTGCAGCAGAAGGACAAAGGCTATGCAGACGCCCACCATATACATTTAAAAGGTAAAAGAACCGTGCCAGCAAAGTAGTCTGTGGTGGGCGTGTCTGCGTTGTGCTGTGGGCGTGTGCTGGGGGCGTGACAAATGCTGGGGGCGTGTGGTACGTTCCGCTCTTCATGCCATGTCTCATATCGTGTGCTAATCCCACCCTGCTCCCTTTAAATACCCCTGCAGCCCATAATCATAACCCACCCTTACTCTTCAAAATACCCCAACACCCTTAAATACTAACCCATCTTATAAATATACCCTGCACCCCAAAACCCAAACCTATCCCTAAACCCTAACAATACCCCCTGTACCCCAAAACCCAAACCTAGCCCTGAACCCTATAAATACCCCTGTACCTTAAAACCCAAACCTACCCCATAACCCTAAAAATACCCCTGTACCCCAAAAGCCAAACCTAGCCCTGAACCCTAAAAATACCACTGTACCCCAAAACCCAAACCTACCCCTGAACCCTAAAATACCCCTGTACCCCAAAACCCATACCTATCCCTGAACCCTAAAAATAACCCTGTACCCCAAAACCCACACCTTCCCCTGAACCCTAAGATACCCCTGTACCCCAAAACCCAAACCTAGCCCTGAACCCTAAAAATACCCCTGTACCCCAAAACCCAAACCTACCCCTGAACCCTAAAAATACCCCTGTACCCCAAAACCCAAACCTAGCCCTGAACCCTAAAAATACCCCTGTACCACAAAACCCATACCTATCCCTAAACCCTAAACTACCCCTGTACCCCATAACCCAAAACTATATCTGAACCCTTAAAATACCCAAACACCCCCAAACATATACCTCAGTACCCCAAAACATATACCCCTATACCCATACTTACCTTATCCAAACATTTTAAAAAAAACATGCTTTTACCATTCATGCATTTACAACTAATTTTGTTGTAAATATATGCGTGGTAAAAGCATATAAAATGTAATGCCATACGTTATAATGGCATTGCGGAGTCATAGTACTTTCATAATCAAAGTATGCGGAGTGATGGTATGCGGAAAGAAAGTTGCGGAATAATGGGTGTTTACCCTCCCCTGGTAAGTACATTGGTGGCACGGCTGCCCACATCTCCACTAACATACTCATATTTTTTCACCACCCATTTAAAAAATGCACAGGTCTCTCTCATTGATGGCCAGCACCGACATACACTTTTAGACACACCTCACACCACAAGTTCTAGAATTGCGAACTTTAGAGTTAGGGAGTTACGTTCGAATCTCGGCATCAGTGATTCCAGGCAAATCGCTTTGTCTACCCGTGCCTACCACAAATGAATGTGTTCTTCTGTAATGTAAATTGTGCTCATGCCATGTTGTCGAGTTTGCGCTATATAATATTGCAAGGAAAAATAAAGTAGGGAAACTCGAGTTCACACACTACTGAACGCGCACTCTTAAGTGCATCAGCAGTGCACTGTGAATCGGAGCGTTTCACAGGCCTGTCACAGATAAGAAATGCTATCAAAACGAAATCCTACAAAACAATATACTACTGGCCGGCAGCAATTCATACCCGGACAACGTCGGGAGGGGCTGCTGATATATATATATAATTGCAAAGAGAGACCGGAGAAGCACTGTATATATATATATATATATATATATATATATATATATATATATATATATATATATATATCTATCTCTTAGAATCTCCTCACTTCGTCCTTCACGATGGAAGTCGCGGCAAAGCAAACATGTAGAATTTAACAAAAGTTCTTTATTTACACAACACACCATGTGCAAAATAACGTGCATTGATTAGGACGGCCTACGCGTTTCGGCTTCTGCTAGCCTTCCACTGGACCATAGAGTCCCTGGAGTCTAGACCGTTTTTAAAGTGCTAGGTGCAGTACAAAAACCCCTTTTCCATTTCCATTATGTATCTAGACGGTCAACCTTGCTTGCAGGTAATGGCATAACGATGCTCGCCATTTTTTAGGTGTTTTGTAATTCATTATGTTTGTAAAAAATACCTATTAAATTCACAGTAAAGTACTCATTGTAAATAATTTACAGTGTATATAATCTACACCTATATATTTACAAACTCTATACATATTCCGACAGATGGGAGAGGGTGTTTTCCCAACTAGATGTTATTCTATTATAGTAAAGTACTCATAATTCATGACCCTCTGGGATGTTAATCCCACTTTTTCTTATCCATTCAGTTTGATGCCATTTACAAACACAATTACACTTGTCCTATACATGTTTTTTATATATGTTTTTTTTATTTTTTACAGTGACTCAAATGTCCACAGGGCGTTCCTTCTTGTATTATCATTGCATTTGGCCATGGTAAGGTTGTACACTTCAAAATAAGTATTTACAATTCGATATTCTCATGGACTCTGTATGTTCAGTCTGTAAAGTACATCTATATACAATATAGGTTCCTGGGTCAAAGTGGACTCTGTGTTGTAGTTCATCATCATGGCATCATCATTCGTGTGATATGTTGCTCAGTTCATTCTCGGAGTTGTATATAGTTTAAAAAGGATTATCCTCTCTCATGGCGATTTTCCTTCTCAAGATTCTCATACTATTTACATCTATTTACATTGATCGATTTCAGAAGGATTTGTAGATAAACAGTTGATTTTGTGGTCAATTGGAAGCTTTACAAATGTACAAACAGTTCGGCATCAAGATTGTGTCCAAAGGGATACTCTGTGCCCATTGCCAGGATCATTCTCGATTCAAGTTTGCGTAGGTATTTTACCAATTCAAAGCTGTAATATTGTGCCTGGAGTGATAAATGGCTTTTGTTATTTTACAGCTCGGCAAGGACTGCACTGTACTAGTCCTATGCTTAAAGACTTTGCTGTTTAAATGGCAAAAGACTTTGTCATTTTCTATCTCGGCGTGGATAGCACTGTGCTAATCCTATGCTTAAAATCTTTGATAGAAAAACAGACATTTGAGGTGAGTAGATCTAGAGTGTCGCTGGTGTTGAGAGTGCTCTAACAGGAGCTGCTTTCCACCTAAACTGAGACCTACCCAGAGTTCTCTCCTTCTTTTTTGCATATATATATATATATATATATATATATATGTGTGTGTGTGTGTGTATATATTAAATATATATATATATTTGTTAAATATGTATATAATTTAAAATTATAAAAAACAAAAAAATTAATTATATATTAATTATTATATCGGTATTTAACTTTTTTGAATTAAGTTTACTTGTTATATTTGTTAAAATGTATATTAAATTCAATTTTTTTAAATAATTATATTATTTAATATATTTAATATTCATTATTTTAATTTATATATAATGTATACCTAGGGGTGACGTGATTATATAAGCATTAAGCTGAGATCATTTTAAAGTCCCCTAGTTTTCACTGTGTAAATTACCTATTAGGGGTACGCATTTATTTGCACATATTGGAAGCCTTAAGCTTGGTGTTCCATCTGTACAGATTATTATATCCATCCACTATGACACATGTACATTGAAATTTTGTATATATTTAGCTTGTATTCACATGATTTGAACAGGTTAGAGGTTTGCCCATCTGTGGGCTTGATGGAAGCATATTAGATATATTAGCCCATTCAGGGCTATATGAAATGCTGTACATATTGTACATATGATATTGGATAGTGGGAGAATTGTATTGTCATTATTAACCCACAAACAACCTCACTAATATGAGACTTGTAAATGTGAAAACTATCTCGTCTTATGCAAAGCAGACATTCTAAGATGGCGATATTTTTGCTGCTTAGTGTTTGTCCTTTTTTTACTTCCATGTCAAATTCATGATGACGTTTTACAAATTGATTTAAAAGTAATGGCGGCACGTCTGTTCCACGCAATTGACAAAGGCGAAGTGCCGAAACGCGTCTTGTCCGTGCTGGGGTAACCAAATAAAGTTTTTCTTTGGTACGATTACCCCCCCTGAGAGTGCTTTGTCCGGTTCTTTACGAACTTTGTGGATATCTGGGAGCAGTGATATTGCAGCGGGTCCACCCCCACGTTTGAAAGCACCCGCTCGAGAGTGCAGCAGGCTGGTGATGTTTGGAGCAAGTATATATATATATATATATATATATATATATATATATATATATATATATATATATATATATATTACCTACTGGCGGTCGCCAGTAGGTATATATAGTTAGGATTTTTTCTCTATGGGATTTTTGAAAATTCTATGTCTAATAACTTTGGCGTTTGTGGACGGAATTGGCTGAAATTTTCAGGAAAATGGAACATTTTGTTTCTGAGCAGCCCCTGAAAATTTGGGGGGGGTTCGTCAAGGGGGGGCCGAGAAAAAAGGGGGGTCCCAAAACGTGTTTTTAACATTGAGTTTTCCATAGGGCGGTTGGCCTCACTTTTAGCCCGAACGGCTGAATGGATTTGCACGAAACTTCGCAAAATTGTAGGGACTGGTAGCCCGATGTGCCTTTGCTAGGTCTCAATATATGTGCTCCAGTGGATTTTGAGAAATTAACGTTCAAAAAAAGATATATATCTGTAACAGCGGACCAGGCAGCGCTCCGGTTCGCGGACTTTACGCGTTACGGAGCTTTGTGAAGCGAAGCTGATTGGTTCTCCGGCGTCTGTAAACATTCCAAACAGTCCGTAGCGGCCGCCATCTTGTCTCTCGGTAGGATCGAGAGACAAGAGGAGGCCAAAGCGAAGGGGCAAATGACCATAAGGGGGCATAGTAGATCCTCCCTGACCCTCTAGGTTTGATGTGGAGGTTTTAAAAGGGCCCCGCGGGGCAAAAAAAATAAAAATAATAATAATCGAACGGCTGAATGGATTTGCACGAAACTTGGCAAAATTGTAGGGACTGGTAGCCCGATGTGCCTTTGCTAGGTCTCAATATAAGTGCTCCAGTGGTTTTTGAGAAATTAACGTTCAAAAAAAGATATATATCTGTAACAGCGCTCCGCTTCGCGTACTTTTCGCGTAACGGAGCTTTGCGAAGCTGATTGGTTCTCCGGCGTCTGTAAACATTCCAAACAGTCCGTAGCGGCCGCCATCTTGTCTCTCGGTAGGATCGAGAGACAAGAGGAGGCCAAAGCGAAGGGGCAAATGACCATAAGGGGGCATAGTAGATCCTCCCTGACCCCCTAGGTTTGATGTGGAGGTTTTAAAAGGGCCTCGCAGGGCAAAAAAAAAATATAATAATAATCGAACGGCTGAATGGATTTGCACGAAACTTGGCAAAATTGTAGGGACTGGTAGCTCGATATGCCTTTGCTAGGTCTCAATATATGTGCTTCAGTGGATTTTGAGAAATTAACGTTCAAAAAAAGATATATATCTGTAACAGCGCTCCGCTTCGCGGAGATAAAATTATCTCTGTATTACCTAGCTGTTGCTAACACCAGTTAGCGACCGCTAGTAGGAGATAGCGACCATCTTGGGCCCCACTTTGCATGTCAGTGATATTTATCACTAATGACATGCAAAGTGGGCATGCCAAGATGTTAGCGACTTGAAACAGTCGCTAACATCGCTATCTCCTTTTACCAACTTTTGGAGATATTCGCGCTAAGCGTGAATATCTCCAAAAGCTACCACCTGCCCTGAGCAGTTCTTAGCCATGTTATCCAATGGGAGGTGGATAACATGGCTAAGAGCATTAGCTCGGTAATGCATGAATATCGCTGAGTTTTCAGCGATATTAATGCATTGCGGTCGTTGTTTATGGCATTTGCGATAAACCTTGATAATAGCAAGGTTTATCTGCGATAATTTCTGACGATGCTTAGCGGTAAAAAATTCGTTGCTAAGCATCGTTAGGGATAAATATCGCTTAACTTTGGTAATATGCCCCAACGTCTGTTAACGTTCGATTCGAAGGAAATCAGGAAGTGTTGAAAAACATTGTCTGCGCCATCTTGCCTTTTTTCAAATGCCACACTTTTGTCGTGCACGGCAGCCATTTTAGATGACTTGACCAGACCCACTCTCTGCACGCTGTCGATCCTTAGCATGGCTCCCCACCCTCGCAAGCATCTCCCCCAGGCACTGGTCACCCCCGCTCTCTGTCTTATGCATGGGTAATAAACCTCCCCCCATCTGCGCTGCTCTTCCCTGAGAATCACACCCTGTGCCCGCCCGACACCTCCCTTTCGCCCTATTCACTACCGCACCCTCTGACACTCCTTTTCCTCTGTGTCCGATTGTCCAGGCCGGTCCTAGGCTATCAGCTAGCCCTGCAGATGTAGTTTATGGCCCCAGCTGTAAAGAATCACCCCTCTTCAAAGGAGTTATAGTAGATCAAGGCCCACACTCGATGAGATCCGTCACAGCACACGCGTTCCTACTATCTGAAAACCATCCTGTATTGTGATTGGGGAGGGGACCGAGCCTGAAGCGGAAGATTCCAGGGATGACTCTTTGTACATCAAAGTTTTTACAATTATGTGTCACATTAAAAATATATAGCACTCCAACAAAGTAGTAAGATTATAAAACTTTAATAACTTATAAATATATACAACAAAACAAAAACAGTAAAAACATATAAACATTTTTAGGGAAAAACAACGAAGTAGCGGTCGGCTGTGCGAATAGTCCCAACGCAGCACAACGTCCAGATTTCTGGACGGCACCCAGGTGATGTTGCCTGGGTGCCGCACTGATTTCGGCATCCGGCGTGGGGCGTCGCGGGGGTGGGTCATCAGTAGCAAACTGTTGTGCGAATAGTTCCAAGGCAGCAGAACGATGGCACCAAGGTGATGTCCAGTAAGTTGCCCCACTGGTTTTGGTATCCTACAATGCTGCTCCGAATAACGGCGTGGGGCGCCCCAGGGGGGGGGGGGGAGGCGGCGTGAACGGGCCTCTCCAGGTGGAGTCTCGTCTGTTGTAGTGGGGCGCCCCTTTACCGTTTCAGTTGCCATTCCGTCCGCTTTTGGTCCACTGTGTCAAAAGCCGCAATTCAGCTGAGTTGCGCCCACTCTTGCGGTGCAGCGATAGGCGGCTGCCACAGGACTCTCAAAATGGCGGCAGGCTCTTTTCTTTGTGGGCCTGGTCCACTGAAATGGCCCTGGGACACCTTGGAAATCGGACGACTGTCTGCTAGGTCTTGGACCCCATTCTCGAAAGCGTCCCCTCCGCCTTGAGGATTCAACAAAAGTTTTGGGGGCCCCCGACTCCTGCAGGCTTCTGGTGGGGAGCGGCTGCCATGATTGCTCGCGGAATGACCACGACGGAGCCACGAGATGGTGGTGCTTTCATGCTGACGCCAGCTTCAGTCTGAAACATCCAGAAACAAGGTGGGGCTTTCATCGTTTGGCAAAAAAAAAAGTTTTCATCCAATGAAAAGTGTTATTTTTAGGTCATATAATCAAGCCTTCCATCATTAGGAAACCAAAAGTAAAATGAACCAATGAAAAGTTTTATAAACAAGTCACATGACCTGTTATGCGGCATAGGGTATAAAATGCGGAGAAAATACGTTGGCACGTGAGGCGGCGTCAGTAGCGGACCGATGTGCGAATAGGCCGAAGGCAACACAACGCGCCAAGATCCGGATGGCACCGAGGTGGTGTCCAGCAAGTTGCAGCACTGGTGTGGCCATCCTACAATGCTGAAAGTCGGCGTGGGGCGCCCCGTTGGGCTGTGAGTTCGCGTCAGTAGCGGACCGATGTGCGAATAGGCCGAAGGCAGCACAACGCGCCAAGATCCGGATGGCACCGAGGTGGTGTCTAGTAAGTTGCCGCACTGGTGTGGCCATCCTACAATGTTGAAAGTCGGCGTGGGGCGCCCCGTTGGCCTGTGAGATGGCGTCAGTAGCGGACCGATGTGCGAATGGGGCCAAAGGCAGCGCAACAATATTTTCGGAATAGAAGACACCACAAGGCGCTGAGATGCCAACATCCGGATAGCACCGAGGTGGTGTCTAGCAAGTTGTGGCACTGGTATGGCCATCCTACAACGGTAAAAGTCGGCGTGGGGCGCCCTGTTGGCCTGTGAGATGGTGTCAGTAGCGGACCGATGTGCGAATGGGGCCAAAGGCAGCGCAACAATATTTTCTGACTAGAAGACACCACAAGGCGCTGAGATGCCAAGATCCGGATGGCACCGAGGTGATGTCTAGCAAGTTGCTGTACTGGTGTGGCCATCCTACAATGCTGAAACTCGGCGTGGGGCGCCCCATTAGCCTGTGAGATGGCGTCAGTAGCGGACCGATGTGCGAATGGGGCCAAAGGCAGCGCAACAATATTTTCTGAATAGAAGACACCACAAGGCGCTGAGATGCCAAGATCCGGATGGCACCGAGGTGGTGTCTAGTAAGGTGCACTGGTGTGGCCATCCTACAATGCTGAAAGTCGGCGTGGGGCGCCCCGTTGGCCTGTGAGATGGCGGCAGTAGCGGACCGATGTGCGAATGGGGCCAAAGGCAGCGCAACAATATTTTTGGAATAGAAGACACCACAAGGCGCTGAGATTCGGTTAGCACCGAGGTGGTGTCTAGCAAGCTATGCAGCTGAGTTGCGTGCGCACTTGCGGCGAATAGGTCGAAGGCAGCACAACAATGTTTTCTGAATAGAAGACACCACAAGGCGCTGAGATTCGGTTACCACCGAGGTGGTGTCTAGCAAGTTGCTGCACTGGTGTGGCCATCCTACAATACTGCTCCGAATAACGGCGTGGGGTGCCCGAAGGGGGGGGGGGAGGTGGCGTGAACGGGCCTTCCTAGGTGGAGGCTCGTCTGCTGTAGTGGGGCGCCCCTTTACCGTTTCAGTTGCCATTCAGCTGAGTTTTGGCCGCTCTTGATGCTACAGCGACAGGCGGCTGCAACAGGACTCTCAAAATGGCGGCCTGTTCTTTGGATTTGGGCCTGGTCCACTAAAATGGCCCTGGGACACCTTAGAACTCGGACGCTCGATTTTTTTTTCCTTTCCTCTACATGCAAAAAAAGGTAAATGCCCGGTACGTTATACGCTTCATCTGCCACGATGTACTCTCCAGAGGAACCGAAAAAAAATATAGTTATGGTAACTATACCATGCATCGTCATATGGAGAGGTGGCACCAATTAATTATAGTGCTGCATAAAAGAGAGATTTGGAGGAGAACCCCCGACCTGCCAGTACATTCATCAAAGAAGTGGCACTGACAGCATCAGAGGCAAGGGAAACGGTCCCAAATATTTAGAAGAACTTTGCAAAGATTAAAATGACATGTTTAGATTGTGGCAAATTAATTTCATGTGGACAGATGAGTGTTACTCTATAAATACAGCATATGAACATCATCAAAGTCGATGGTTGGTAGAGACATTTTGACTATATCCTGGACCTGCCCGTCCTCGCCCAAAATGGCGCCGGAATAAATGGGACTCGTAACTCCTTGTTGTGTACTGGTTGCAGAACCTTGAAATCACGAGATACGTATGCAGTTTTGAAGCACATGGCGGGCGGGGATGAGAATTGTTTGAGTATTTCGACATCCCTATTGATATTAAGTTCTGATGTGTTATTGATTACTGTACTATTGAAAGTTCGAATTAACGTCACGCATGGTACTTGCCCGCAAATGTATATCTAGATAATTTTATTGTAACTGGCCCTGTCGTATTTTAATTATAAAATGTACGTCCACCGATTCCGCAACTGTTAGACACCTTAGTTCTTGCAACCTAATGGCCCGCCCGTTACGTTCCTCTACAGTGTAAATGTCTACTCATCATATACGATTACAGTTTGCTCCGTGGCCGGCCCACGTGGTTATAGGCTCGTATTTGTATAATGAAATTTTCACAATAAAGGTTTTTAAAAGAAAACATGGTAGTAGTATATACATTGGTAAAGTTTTTAATAATAGTCACTGTTTTAGAATCATTAAAAGGCAAGTGAAATAAAGCAGACCAATCACATGAAGGGTAAAAGGTATAATACGCAGGAACGCAGTAAAGATAAATGGTCAAGGGCTGTTGTGTTTTCTACTCCTGCAACATAAAGTGATCGATAAGAATCTCATATTCAGGCGTATCGGCGACTAAGACAGCAGGTCGACCCTCTTTTGCTCAACGGCTCCGTCATGGGACGAAGAAACGCCCTTTTTCTCGAAAAAAGAATATATTTTACTTGCAGGACAGTTGTAAATTTTCCGGGAAAGTACATTAGCCTGAAACATTATAACATATATTTAAGAAAAAATAATGTTCGGAAGTAATAAAAAGCGTAATTTTTAGGTCATATGACCAAGCCTTTCATCATTAGAATAAGAAAAGTAAAATGAACCAATGAAAAGTTTTATTAACAAGTCACATGACCTGTTATGCTTACGTTACGCGCTGCGCGTCGCGCCCCGGATGACTTCCGGATGCGCTAACGCGGCGCGTCATATGACGCATTACGCGACAACGCAGGTCCAGAATATAGTCAAAATGTCTCCACCAACCAGCGGTCGGAACACAACCCCTTTCAGCAGGCTAAATAGTTCTGTTAAATGACAACAGAAGGGACAGGCAACAAGAACCATCAGTCAAAGAGGGGAGGGCTAGTTCTTCTCTACCGGGTTACATTGGGGCGCTACCGGAACTGATAGAATTGGTAGTCTACAGTGTTTCTGGATGTTTCAGACTGAAGCTGGCGTTAGCATGAGAGCACCACCATTTCGTAGCTCCGTCGTGGCCATTCCGCGAGCAATCATGGCAGCCGCTCTTTATCGTTATTTCGGGCGGGGTGGGTGGCGGAGCCGAGCTGTATTGCAGCCATCATGGTGTGGAGTTCAGTTCATCTCACTAGTTTCGTATTTGTCATGAGGGGTTGTTCTTAATGTTTCTATTTTAGCGAGGTCAAAAAGAGATCCCATTAGTGGCCTACTGATTTTGCTCGATTCCTTTTGTTTTTTTACACGATTTTTCGTTATCTGCAAAGACTAAACAGAGTATTGCGACTCTGTGTTTGTTTGTAAATAGAGAATGAACCAAAGAGAACCAATTCTAAAACAGTAAATGCTTGGATAACAATCAATCAAATGGAGAGAGAAGCAGGCACGACGTATTACAACGGGGGCAAAGGCCTGCGTTAACTACCTTTCACTATCTGCAAAGAGAGAGTACTCCTAATAGAAATGAGGGGGGGGGGGCAGCATTCAAAGCAGATCAGTGTGCATAAACACGAAAATGTTTTTACTTACCACGTACTTGACATTCGACAGCTTATGATATTTGCTATTAAAAAACCATTGAAATTCACTGAAAAAACCATAGGTTATAGACCATATATAGTTAGGAATTAGCATTTACAAAACCTTGAAAATTCACTGAAAAAACCATAGGTTATAGACCATATATAGTTAGGAATTAGCATTTACAAAACCTTGAAAATTCACTGAAAAAACCATAGGTTATAGACCATATATCGTTAGGAATTAGCATTTAAAAAACCTTATTTTACCCACACAAAACCATTGAAATTCCATATATAGTTAGTTGCACTAACTATATATCGCGCACCCGCAATCCACTGCTGATGATGTCACATATTACATCATTCATGACATGGTCAGTGACATCACTGATGACATCACTGATGACATCTCAAATGACATCACTGATGACATCTCATTTGACATCAATGACCACATCACTGATGATATCATTCATGTGACAATACAATGCATCTCCTCACATTTTAATATAACCTCTGTTTCACCCAGTGTTAAATACAGAGTATAATTTTTGAAACCATTGACACACCAATACTAGTTACTACATACGCACTCACTGATTCCTATGTCTACACACACCTTCACTCATTCACCCATACAATCATTCATACATACAATCACTCATCTTTACAACACTATCATATGCACTCATACACCTATACAGACACTCACAGTCTGCCACTCATCCATGGAGTTACTCACACACCTAGTCAGTCCTGTAAAGAATCAATGACACTTCCATTTTCTTGTCTATACAGTTAAACATAGAGCACCTTACATTTTCAAACATATACTAACACATACTTACCTTCTTATACAATCATTGATACAAGTACACATTGATCTGCACAGAGTCACACACCTCCCAGCCAGCCACACACACACTCAGTCTCCCATACAAATACTTGGGAAATCAATCAATAACCCATATAGTTACTCATATAGCTACTGATCAACACATGCAGCAGTTTACAGAACAACAGACATAATGATGCACAAATTAAGACAGTTTAATCACTAACCCATGCACTCAGTGAGACACATTTAATCACTCACTCATACAGTCAGTCATGCACCTACTAAATCCTTCGTCCAGACACTTACACATCCACTCATTCTTCAATATGTAAGACATATTTAAACTGTACAGAAACAAAAAATCACTGGATGTTGTTATCAGTCATGTCATCAGTGATGTCATTTGAGATGTCATCAGTGATGTCATCAGTGATGTCACTGACCATGTCATGAATGATGTAATATGTGACATCATCAGCAGTGGATTGCGGGTGCGCGATATATAGTTAGTGCAACTAACTATATAT
Source organism: Lissotriton helveticus (assembly GCF_964261635.1). Lineage (NCBI taxonomy): Eukaryota > Metazoa > Chordata > Amphibia > Caudata > Salamandridae > Lissotriton > Lissotriton helveticus. The sequence continues at coordinate 829,419,525 of NC_136067.1, forward strand.
GGAATTTCAATGGTTTTGTGTGGGTAAAATAAGGTTTTTTAAATGCTAATTCCTAACGATATATGGTCTATAACCTATGGTTTTTTCAGTGAATTTTCAAGGTTTTGTAAATGCTAATTCCTAACTATATATGGTCTATAACCTATGGTTTTTTCAGTGAATTTTCAAGGTTTTGTAAATGCTAATTCCTAACTATATATGGTCTATAACCTCTGGTTTTTTCAGTGAATATATATATATATGTAGAAAAGACGCCATCCTTCGTATTCCCATTCAGCAGTGGAAACCAAAATAACGCCAGAGCGAAACCACAGTTAAGTGCATATTTCTTCAGTGCTTTATTTCGTGTCAAATTTCTGCCAGCAACCTGTCATGACGCGTTTCACCTCTCGAAGAGGCTTGATCACATGATGTGTCAACAACATAGATGAGGGTATATATAGTGAAATCCACTCAAACAACAGCTGTATATAATATACAAACAGTAAACATGGGAAAGATACTGCCAGAATGTAGTAGCAGCAAGCAGCATATTCAGGGCATAGTGCCCAAAGTAATGTAAATATATCCTTTTCAAATGTTAAGAAAAAAATATATAAAAATACATAAATACAAAAATGCTAAAAACCATTTTTACACAATAAAACCAATTATATAAGTTATATTTACAAGGATAAATCAAAAATTTCATACAACTATATATTTACATTGATTTTTCTAGAATAGTGCAAAACAAGGTGGGAATATTAGGAAGAGTGGATAATCCAAAGAGATGTAATATCCTGCCTCGCAATCCTAATTTCCCCGCCACCAACCTCAAAAATTTCCTGTAGCTGTTTATCATGTCTCTAAAGAATTACTAGAGAATACACATTATTGTCAAAGTGGAAATTCGTTCAACATTAGACATGTCTTAGTAACCCTCATATGAATACTGGGCTAACCAACCATACGTGGATAAAGTGCACGTGCAGTTTAAAATCTGTTTTCTGATGTGGAACAACCACCCCAAATTTCCATCTTGGCAACACCTGGTCCCAGGTGTTTAAATTATTGTCCAAGAGTAGATAATATTACAAGTGAGATGTCATATTACTGATATTCGAGATATAACCCTTACAGACAAGTATACATATCCTCACTGGCATTTAAGCCTCCCGGGTTCTTGCTGTTAAACTCCAGGATGTATCTTGTCTCCAGTAACCGTAGCTTTGCATCTCTGTTGCCTCCCCTCTTAAGGGGCGGGATTGTATCGACCAAATAGTATTCTAACCCATCCGGGTTGCTATTGTGGGTCGACTCGAAATGCCACGCTACTGGATATGTCGGATCTTTCCCTGAGATAGCTCTTAAATGCTGCAAGATTCGTTTGTGGGCGGGCAGCCGAGTGCTGCCCACATAGTTTAACCCACGTGGACATTGCAGCACGTAGACTACATACTCTGTTTTGCATGTAAGTCTATGCTTGATGGCAATTGGTTTATCGTGAAAAGGAATGGAGTAGTGAGTCCTGCTAACGCCATGTCGACAGGCCTTACAGAATGGACACTTTTTAAAACCCTTATTCAGGTCCATCCAGGTCCCTGATAATGGTTTGTCCAAGTTGTTACTGACCAATGCATTTGCCATTGTCAAGGACCTTCGAAAAGTAAGTTCAGGCTTATTGGAAACCAAATTGCCTATTACTGGGTCTCTTTTTACTAGATTCCAGTTCCTGCTGAAGATTTTTCTAATCTCAGCATGTTGAGTGCTGTAGGTCACAATAGCCCTTGATTGTACTGATTCAGGTTTGGCCTCGGCAATTTGGCTCTTGCCCCTCAGAGTTTGTTCCCTGGGAATACTGTGTGTGCGTTCAATAGCTGTATCTATTAGGTCTGTACTGTATCCTCTCTCCAGGAAACGGATCTTACTGTCTCTCTGGGCTTTGTCACATTCTTGATCAGTACTACAGATCCTTCTCATGCGCAGCATCTCCCCATATGGGATGCTGCGGATGAGATGTCGAGGATGCTGACTAGTGGCATGTAACAGCGTATTCCCAGAAGTCTCCTTCCTATGCAATTTAGTCTCCAGATTTTTGCCCTTAATATACACTTCTACATCCAAAAAGTTAACTCTCTCTTTGTGAATCTCAGACGTGAACTGCAAATTGTAGATGTTAACATTCAGTTTTCTAACAAAGTCAGTTGCCTCCTCCCTGGACCCCTTCCAAATCATGAATAAATCATCTATATATCTTAGATATGTAATCACATTATTGGTCATTATGGCCTCATGGTCCACCATGAGGACCCGCTCCTCCCACAGTCCCATGTGCAAGCATGCGAAACTGGGGGAAAAACAGGCCCCCATGGCTACCCCTCGTAGTTGTTGGTATACCTGGCCATAGAAAATAAAAAAGTTCTGCTCAAGACATAACTTTAACATGCCAATAATCATTTTGTTGTGATGTATATAGTTCATAGGGCGTTTGTCCAAATAGTATTCAACCGCTTTGATACCGTCACTATGTCTGATGGAAGTGTATAATGACTTCACATCTAAAGTCATTAACAGATAATCATCACTCCAAACAACCTCTTTCAATTTAGTTAAAAAATCAGTGGTATCTCTCACGTAAGATTGTAACTTTGTAACCCATTCTTGCAGGAAATAATCGATATATCTCGAAATGTTTATATAAATATTTTTTTTTTACATTGATATTTTTTTCTCGATATTTTTGTACTTACCATTATAAATAGAGGATGTCAATATTTTTGACATCGATATTTAAAACTCAATATTGTGGTATGGAGGTATTTTAGGTGTCGATATTCTGTCAGGGAACCGTTGCCAAGCACATGGTGTATTCACCCATAGTTGCTTCCCAGTTGGCCAGAGGGTTTTGCCGCTTTAGGTGTTAAGATGCACGCCTCTGCACGACTCCCAGGCTTTAAATTTCTACAAATTTCTGTTGCCCCATTTGATCCTTCTAATTAAATTCTGGAATTCCTGGATTTCTGGATTCAGCAATTATCTGTAGGTTTTTGTGCCTGTTAGAGCTAGCTTTTAAAGAAGTGCTGAGTGGAAAATGATCACTCTCTGGATGAGTTGGGATATCAAAGCTTGCTACAGCATCTTGAATCCTTGCCATAGTGAACACATAATCCAAGGTGCTTAATCCCTTAATGAATTTTTTTAATTTAAACATCAAGGATTTCGTTTCAATTGTGGGTGGAACTGAATTCAGACTATGAGCTTGGAAGAAACTGGCTAGCGGGCTAGCGGTGTGGTATCCTGTTGTCAGCCTTGTAAAGTCAGTTGCCAAGAATGGCTGATTGAAGTCACCACAAATGTTTACTTTATGGGTTATATCTTCATATAAGACTGATTCAAGCAAGTCTCAGAGCTGGCCAACCTTTCCCTGCGCCCCACACCGCAGCGGTTAAAGTATACGTTAACAAATAAAACTTACCAGAGCTGGCCATTTATTTGTAGGTCTTCCAGTATCACTAATTGGAACATTTCATCCTGTCAATCAATCAGTGTTGACTTTGAAGTCCAGGTCAAGGCGTACGTAAATTGAGAGGCCACCTGAGCGTCTCCCAAATATGTTAATTCTTGAGGCTGGTTGATAGGCATCCTCTGTTGCGAGAGCAGAATCAACGCATCGCTGCTGTTCCTGGAACAAAACCGGCGCACCGCATTTAGAACCAGCACATTGCCATCAAAACCGCCACATCGGACCCACCTCATAACAACCAATGCAAAGAGACAATCAACACATTCCCTCGACTGCATGAATAAGCCAGCACATCAGCTTTGGACCCATTGCATCTTTGAACCTGTGCTTCGTCTATGGAACCAGTGCTTCACCATCATTGCATGGAGAAAATCGACACATCACCTCAGTTGGGGGATCGACACCAACTCATCACTCGACGACACCCCACATCATCATGTTGCAACAAGCATCAAGGCACTTTTGTTCAGCTGGTCTTGTTTGAACCCCATAACCAGGCCACTTTCCATCGCAGTCGGCCTGACCTTTTGACTTTAACCCGGTCAAGGACGGCCAGATATCCCACATAGTCGCTTATTGCTTACAAGTGCTATTTTTGCATTTATTCTTCAAAAATTCATATCACAACTTCTACTCATTGGTTGTTTGTTGTTTTAGTCTTTTTCTATTTAGTAAATTTAGAGCTATTTTTCCAACTTGTTTTGGAATCTTTTTGTGTGATGTTTTCACTGTTCTACTGTTTGATGTGTTGCACAAATGCTTTAAACATTACCTCTTAAGTCAAGCCTGACTGCTCAGTGCCAAGCTACCAGAGGGTATGCACAAGTTAATTTATGGTGTGTTTGTGACTTACCCTGACTAAGATTGTGGTGTTTGACCAGGGCTTCCACCCGAGTCAACTAGGAATCCAATTTGTAACAATGTACCTATGTCAATATAGCTGAAACATGTTGACAACTGTTTCAGGTCTGTATCTGGTATGATATCCAAATCCTACATCAAAATAGTAAGGCGAATATCTCTATATTAAGTCACTGATCTTTAAAATATGGGCAAATGGCAATTTTGACATCAACATTTCTTTTAAATGTAGATGCACTCCCTGGTTTCATGGGTGTGAATACCCTCGGCACTGCTACACGTGACAATGTCCTGCCATATTTGAATTTGTGCTAGGTGTCTGCCCCACCCTACTGCGAAGGATATTTTTGGAGGCCACTCACCCCGATGATCTACAATATTTATCACTGTTAGCGGAGAACGGCACCTCCTCTATGGAGTTATTTGCACACATACTCATTAGTATAATAGTAAATGAAAAAGTAAATATATCTGTAGAACTACAAATGTTACTATTATTGATGTGTGTGTATTGTGATAGGAAAAATTATGAGTGACTATATTTATTATGCCATTCCCTAGCTAACCATGCAGCCTTTAGTGTGAGCTAGTTAAAATAACCTATTAACCAAGGTCATTAACCAAGTCGCTGAAAATCTCTGCAACTAACTGATTTGTGTGGGCATGTGGGTTCCCCACAATTTGTGATGCCCCAAAACTTAACAACAGAACGGCCACAGTTCAATGAATTGGTGACAGTATGAAACCTCAATTTCTTGAGGCAATATGTCCCCGAGGTATGGCACCTCCCAACACAACATAAATATCAAAATACAGTTATTTGAGTAAAGGGCCTCACTCAATAACTGAGTCTAGATCGGCAGAATAAATGGAAGGGTTTTACTACAGAAATCAACAGATGTATTACAGAATAATTGCTTTGAAGGCTTTCAGAAAAAAAGGTAATACAGAGAAGTGGAACATCGGAAATATTCTAAGTACCAAGTGGGCAGCAAAATCAAAGGAGAAACTGGCATCATCTATGGCAGCATCTAAGTTTCAGGAAAGGCTTCTGGTTTATCCCCAAAATCAAGGTTTTACATAGACTGTTTGTGCCTATGAAATCACCAAAACTGCAGAATCATCATGGTATGATCGAAAGTATCAATTTCTCAGCAAATCGGGGCACAATTTTATTAAGTGTCATTTTGCCTTAGCATCAAAGCACTGTCCGACAAAATTAATATTGCTTCTGCCCAGTTTTCTGTTATTAGTGACTAGGGTACAGTGAGCTAGCACAAGGACCTTGACAGAAGATACAGTTTTATATAATACAAGTTAGGGTATAATGTTCGTATTGACTAACCAGACAACCAATTCTAAATCTGGTAGGAATTACTGGGAGCGTCTGCTCGTAGAAGCAAGTGCCCTCACCCGCCCAAACATGTTGACCGAGAACGAAGATCCATGTAAATCCACTTACTCTTACTACATTTATTATACCACAACATCTGACTTTTTTCTTGGGAAACTATGATCATTGTGCGCATGATTTTCTCACACTATTTTCAATTTGACATAGATCTGGATTCCTGTTAAAATCTATAGGTTCACCAGATCCACAGTCATTTTAACTCACCTTTTCAAATCTTCTCACTGACTAACTGGGACTCATCCTCCTCCCCAGTCTACCTTTGGCGGTCATTAAAAAGATGTCTGGTAAAGTGTCCCGTTGAGGGGACCGTTGGACATTCCAGCACCAGCCCAAGAAAGAGCAGGCCCGATGATGATGAGGCATGCCACCTTTGGGTGGGTGAGGTCATTTGCTTCACGAGCTGATGCTCAGAGGGACTCCTGCCAGATCTTAAATTGGTTATCTGGTTAGTCAATATGGAACAATGTACCCTAACTTGGATTATTTTAGTTTAGAGGAGTCTGTATATTGGACCAAAATACTCCTTGTATTGCCACATTTCTAGGATACAGTTTTGTAACTGAACTAGGAAGTTTTCTTTGAGAACAGCAAAAACAATACCTGTGTAAATAAACCTTTTGAGAAAGGCTACCTCTACTGTGCACACTGCATCGCCTTTTTTTGCGTATTGATCACACTTTAAACAACCTGGAACCATCTCCATCCATGCGGAGCCCTCCCACTACCATCAGGGACAGGGAAACCTCTGTCTCCGTAACGACGAGGATCGGAACAAATTCTTTCATCGCGCATGCGCAAGGGATCACTTTCTCATTTCGACACATGCACGTAAGGTCTCCAATAGCACGGTAGCGAGTGAGCATGCGCAGAACCACAACAGGGATCACTCAATACCAGCAAAGTACGAGACGATCAGCCCATGTTTGGGCGTATATCCGCATCCAATCTACTCACTAATTGGCAATAACGAGGGAACGTGTGAGTATAAAAAGGGCCACCCCTCACCACAACGGCATTACCAGCGGAGCCGAGTTGAGGGGAAGAGCGCACATCACATCCTGCAGAAATCGTGAGTTATCAGCACAACCTCACTAGAGGAAGGACTACAGGATGATTCTGTAAGTAGTAGAACCTAAAACCAGGTTTTCTCATGTTTTTAGATCGCTGAACTAAGCATGATGGAAACCCCCAATAACACGCAAAAGGCTCATGAGGCATTTTAATCAATTTCATGAAGTAAGACTATTTCCTTCCTGTTTTTTACCCCCATATTACAGGAACATAAGGAACCAACTTAAATCCTGTACATGTGTTATGTATGTTATACATGTATGTCTTTGTCCCCCCTTTTTTACAGGGTGCATGATCACTGAAGGCAATCAGCAACCCTTTATCATTATTTCTTGCCCTTAAGGTCACTGTTACCTGTATGATAGTCAAATATCACTGTGATAAAAGTATTTACCATGCTTTTTCTCCTCCAGGTCTTGAATATACGCCAATTGAGCGCAGAGAGACTACAATACTGAACTACAGACTAGGTACATAGCACCTATAGTTCACGTTTTATTTTGTATATTACACTTTAACATTTACATTCATGTGAGTAAGGTGGGGATCTCTGTGCAATTCCCGTCCTGAAGAAGGAGTTTTTCACTCCGAAACATGTCCATGTAGACGCACTAATGAGGTTGATGTACATAATTATACACTATCAACCTCTCACTGCACCCCTTTTAATAATACCAGCCGGGGGTTAATAAAAGTCTATTTTTCACCCCACGTGCCAGGTATTTTTTAACTATCACCTTTCACTACTCCACCACTCACATCCATTACCCCACACACATTCACACATAGTACACATACAGTGCGCCCACGTAGTCGTTGGTCGCAGCATGCCGCATCCCGTAGAGGGATGCGAAGACCCCGATGATGAAGCATGACACCAAGGGGCCTGTTGGTGTGTGAGGGGTATTTAAACAACACTGTGTGCTCCCCACCATAGTAGGGATCACCTCCACCATCCAAGTGGATTCCAATCTTGTTTATGTGTAAATAAACCAACATAACTCTGCTTACTGTGTGCTCCACAAATAATAACAGTATCATGTGCAGGGGGAGACAGAGGAGACATCCACTTTGAACAAGATGGCTGCCAGGTCTTAATTGAGGCCTAGCCAACAAGAGGCAGGACAACATGCTTCTACATGTCAGAGGAAACTTGTTTTAAAGACAACGGTGCTGTATTAGTGCGTACATTTGTAATCAAGTGTAAAAACACGTTCTGCATGTTGATAATAATGCACAAAAAGATCAATACACAAAAATCCTTAATATGCAAGAGATAACTGCCTGTAGATGTAGCTGTTGAGTGTTCACACTAGAAAGGCAACATACAGATTAATGAAGTAGCCCCTGGTAGCACAGACAGATTATATGTTGATGGAGGACCAGCAGTGTCTGCTGCAGATCTGGTGTTTCCTTTGTCAGGGTGGTTGAAATGCCTTGCCACCCATTTCCTTTCTCCCCTGACACAAACTGGTACTGATTTGTCTCCTAATAAAAACTCAAATGGAGTTTGTCCAGTCGTGGCATGTGGAGAAAACCTATAGGCGTCAATCTTTTCTCACAACTCTTCCCTCCTACCTCTACCACATGATGTAGAAAGTTGCAGACCCTCTTTCAATGTCCTATTGAATTTCTCCACCATCCCATGGATCTGTGGATACTAAAGGGAGCATTTCCGGTGCACAATAACTCTCTCCTCTAAGAATCTGAAGGTTGTAGTTGAATTGAGATTTTACTCCATTTCTGCAAACTGTTAAGCATCAAATTAATTGAGAAGTGACATCTAGTAATGACTGCTTTCCTGTACATGCCAAAGATGTTGATCCTATTTTTGCAAACCAATTATTTCCTCAGTGAAAGAATACTTGCTCCTCAAAATGAGGGGCAGGGCAACAAAGATAGATATTTGCTGATATGATGAAAAAATAACGGTCTGTGTTTGCTTTGGTATGTGGGCAGCCTGTGTGTGATTGGTTGGTTTTGCAGTGAGTTTCACCTGTTGATGGGTGTGGAAGAGTCCTGACTTTCCCCCGCCCTCTACACTGACAATTAAAGGTGTGCTGATGTTACTGAAGATCTGTAGCAAAATCTGTCGTCTATTAATTGTAGACAAACCTACAATTTTTTGTTATAAATGTTAATAATAGAAACATAATTTAAAACATATATATATGTTTCAATTAATATTTCCTAATATGAATATATGATATGTATATGTATGCATGTTTATATATATATATACATATATATATCAAAATGTTATTGTTTAGATAAATAGCCCGAAACATATTTTATATAACACATACACATAACTTAACACAACTTTTTACAACATTCTACGTACCCTTTTTTATAGCTAAAAAATATCAACCCAAACTAAATGCAATATCTGAATATCACCCTTGCATTAATAAAGTCACTACAGCTTGTCGAACATTGATTCATACTTTATAAACAAAGATTCAAAATCATATGATGCAACAGTAAACATTAAAAAATCCATTTAAAATATTTTTATTTTCGTTTTTTGATTTCCCATGTGTGGGTATGATATGTGACTTACTTCATGGCTAGACTGGTGTAGATTGTAGCCTATTTTGGTCAGTAGTAAGACTGTAGTAGATTTAGGTGTAACTTTGGTGAATAGCAATTATCTTATTCTTTAGTGATTTTCTTTTAGTGTTCCCATGTCCCTCCCTAAACCCAGTCTTAGTTTTCCCATCAGCCTCACCCATTTATTAGTAGATTTTCTCAATTTTCCTACCATTCCGACTGCCCCTCCTAAAATGTAGAACTCTGCATGCTGAGTTCCCCACACTTATAGCAGATAACTCCACGCATAAGAGCCATGACAGACATAGGTGAATATTTCTGGCCAGAGATTTGTGAATAGTACTTATGTGAACAATAAGTAGTAGCACTAAAGTACTAATTTACATACTCAAAAACGGTTTTCATGAATATTCCCTAGTGTTGGGAAGAACGTGTTTTTAATCATAGGTCTCTACTATCTTAGTAGCAATGGTTTATGCAAATGTTTCTATTGCTCTGATTTGGTTTTCAGTATAGTACAGCTGAAGGTCTATGCCTCCATTTTGATTTCTAATGTCTAAACATTAGAGTTGATTCAATCCATGTTTTTGTATATGCCTCCACAGATGACATATATACCTTCTCGCCCCTGGTCAATATAAGCACAGGTCCATTCATAGTGTTGTATTCTTTCTCATCAGTGCTCTAATAGTCTGTACAATGGACTGAAAAAGAGAGAATCAAATGTATTTTATTTTCCATCCCAGCACTTATCGAGATATCTCCTGTCAGCTCGTAAAGTTTGTGTCTCTTCAGCTATTTTGGGGGTTGCTTACAGTGCTATCCCTTATGTTGTACATGGAGTGTCTGCAGAGCATAATGATTCATGCGGTGCTCCTGATTTCAATTATGCTATAGTTTTTTTCTGTGTAGAAGCGCTGAGGGCATCATGTCTCTATATATGACATATATTTATAGAATCCACATCTCAATGAACATAATGAAACATCTTTCTTTCTGTGATGTAATTAAGTGACACTTTTACAAGTATCTCCGCTAGTTCGGCTTCATACCAATAAACTGAGAACAAACAAAAAAAATGCCAATACTGATAATCATTCACATATCACATTTGTATCTGAATCCAGAAGGTCAAAACAATCTGGTCTGAAAGATTCCTTTTTTATTTCTCTTTCAAATGTTTTTTTATCATTTCATACTTTTGTTTTGGTGAAAAAAATCTTTTTTAATTTACTAGATATACAATTACAATATTAAACACACACTGAAGACACCAAAACATTTAACAAACAAGCACAACCAAATGTGACAAATATACAGTGCAAATCACCATACAATTATAAACAAATACAGTACGTGTGTAGCTATGGTTCCAACAGGTTTTGTAGACCTCGCTTTTATACATAACTACTGCCTCTGATCATTGTTCTTACATATAATGATTTTGCTTATAATTCAGAGGCCAGACGCCAAATGGTGGACCTACTATGCTCACTTTTTACTTTAGTAATATTTACACCACAGATCGGGTATGCAATAAGTGGTCATCACATCCTAGTGGGCACCTATTTGATCACAAATGATATCAGTTGACGCGTTTTGAACCCACAGAAATTATTGGGTCATATCCACTTTTTCATACTGTCACTACAATCACTCCCAACTCACTCGCTCTCGTTACCATAATCTCTATAAATCTGACTTGAATCTCCTTCATGACCAGCCGGTGAATCAAGTGGCTGTATTCAACTTTCAGAAAAAAACAATATCCAAGATTCCACTATTACTGTACACAAACTGGACAAACACAAGCAATAAACTATATCTTAAAAAATAGTCAAAAATTCTTACGTGTATGAAATGCACAGTCTGCACATGCTCACATTTTCTTTGTTTGGAATTTATTCACCAAAGAGTCTCTGTTGGTGAAAGAGCTCCATGTTAATAGATTTCTCTCAACCAGTCAACCCACATTTCTCAGTTATAGTGACTGTTATTAAAAAAAACTTCCAATTGATTGCACAATTTCATGGATGAATTTGACATAAAAGAGTCAGCTAACCATCAACTTCTATGCATGCTCTGAAAATACTTGCATATGGCTCCACTGGTATAAGTGAATACTATTTTATCCTCGAGCACACTGTTCAACCGTTGTTTTAAATAAGATTTACAAGAGTAGGGTTGGCGCCACATCTGTCGAACGGAGTCTAACCGTGCCTTCCACTGGTATAAGTGTCGTTGCTAGACCAGTTCTTATATGTCTAGTGCTTTTGAGTCTAATTGGAGCCTTCAGCATTCCCGGATGGCATCCTTCATGACGGTCCTTCTAATAAACACAAATGCCGTGTTTTCCAGTTGAGCAGCTAGTGCGCTTGCGTTGCAAGCTGGCATTATCTGTCTTCACAGTGCGATTTTATATAAGAACCCCGCAGTTATTCTATTTCTCACTGTCAAGGGGCCAGCCTTATACATTCAAGAATAAAGCTCCCCCAGTCACAGTATTAAAAACCTAGTTGCAAATGGCTATATTAATACTAATATCATTGCTTGATACTTTTGTTTAGGGCTAGTGCTTTTGAGCCCCACCGCAGTCAAGGATGGATTCCTCTGTGGCCGCCCTTCTAATAATCAGCTGCCGTGCATTTTCAGCCGAGGTATATAAATGCACAAGGTTAAAGTTCCCATTGTTATCTCTCTTTGTGAGGCAACTCTAAGAGTCTCTCCGTGTAGTAAAGCAATTTAAACATACTTCCCCAAAGTTCTCAAACTTCCCGTACGGTGATCTGAATTCCACCAATTCTCCAACCGCAATATAATTTCTGGTTTGCGTATGATTCCTTCCGGCTCCCTTTTTCGTGTAGTTTATTTTTTTCTAAATTGAATGATTGAAACGTTATGGAGTCCTTCGATTTCATACAAACAAGAGCCTGCCATACCACCAGTTCTTTTTATCTTTAATTAAACTCATACCAAACATGGTAACATACGGCTCCCATTCTTATTGTTGATCTGTTAGCTTTATTAGAAGCTTGAAAATGAATGGAGTCACGCTGCTATTCCAATGGTTTTTGTGTATTAAAAAATCACTTAATAGCGAGGTTATTTGGGTGTGTTTAAACACCAAGACTTACTGCGGACATTGCTGTCCACAGTCAAAATGCGGCCAAAGTCACACATATTCATATTTGAAAATGATTGGTGTATATTTGCAAAAACAGCTTTTTTCACATAATAAGTATTTTATTTCACACGATCCCTGCAGAAATGTAATCAAGCAATATCTGTGACATATTGGGCCATAAGAGGCAAGCGTTGATGTATGAAAGGTTCCTTCATACGTATATGAATCATCATATGTAAGAACAATGATCAGAGGCAGTGTTTATGTATAAAGGCAAGGTCTACAAAACCTGTTGGAACCATATCTACACATGTACTGTATTTGTTTATAATTGTATAGGGATTTGCACTGTATATTTGTCACATTTGGTTGTCCTTGTTTGTTAAATGTTGTGGTGTCTTCAGTGCATATTTAATATTGTAATTGTATATATTGTAAATTAAAAAACATTTTTCATCAAAATAAAAGTATGAAATGATAAAAAACATTTGAAAGAGAAGTAAAAAAGGAATCTTTCAGACCAGATTGTTTCGATCTTCCGGATTCAGGTACAAATGTGAGGTGTAAACGATTATCAGTATTGGCCTTTTTTTTGTTCGTTCTAAGTTTATTGGTCCGGCCTCCCTGATTAAGGACAAAACCCTTTCTTGTTAATACAGTTAGGAGCGGGCGCTGACTCACAATGTTTTTGGTATACACACCAAAGTTGGAGGTGTGTTCTTGGAGAGTGAATCAGTTGGGATAATTGGCAGTCCGCTTGTATGTAAAGAATTGTTGGTATGATGGAACAAGACGCTTTTTCATACACTGAGGATCACATTCAAAGACTAATCAATACTCCACCTCTCTTCGGTTTCTTTAAGCACTAATGCAAAACAACTTAATGAATTGGAGAAACTTATTAGGCTTAAGAAAAAACTAATTCGAACAGAATTACATGGTAATTTCCTTTTAGAACATCTTAAGGCAGGGACAATTCCTGCTAGATTACAGATAAGCAATGTTCCGGTAATTGTTACAGAGGATGCTCCATACAAGAAGGGATACAGTTGTATGGGCACCAAATGCAGCAGGGATTTAATGGTGCTTACAATAGAAACTGCACAAAGACTTTCACAGGATCAATTAGGAGAAATGGCGGCTTTGGAACAAGGAATAAAAGACAATCAATATTTAACAGATGCAAAAACACTTCTGGTCAAGGTTGAAAAGGAAATTCTTGAGTTTAAAGATGTTACAATCAATCAAAAATCCGCCATATTCAAAAAGGATAAAAAAACTTTTCGCTAGAAAGTACATATCCATATTTACAACCAGACTTTTACTCTCGACCACAATCAAGAAGATTTCTACCGGATTTCTTTGCTCGATCTTGAAGGAACTTCATTTCTTTCTCAGATACGTCATCTTCCTCAACTGTAGAATCAGACTCCGGGGAAACGTGTGGAAATCAAAATAGGCAAGGACGGAACCAACAACAGCAACAGCAGCCTTTTTTAGGGAGAGGCTAACAACGAACCAGAGCACGTACAAGATTTGTCAACCAGCCATGGGAAATGAGGACACAATGCCAATTTAACAAAACCTAGAAAAGTCACCTATTTTTAATTTATCAAATAGACCACTTTCGCAGGTAGAGAACAGTGGCCTAGCGAAAGGACTTTCATTTGTTGCAACTAGAGCTACAAATTTTGTCAAATTGAAAACAAAATCTCTGGAGTTTTGCCACAAACTGAAACTTAGGGCATTCTTTCTTCAAAACGAATATCAAGGGAACCCAGAAACAACTGTATAGCAAACCAAATCTGAATTCTACCCTCCAATGAATAAAGTACCAAAAGAAATTCTTTGTTTTGAACAGTGATATCAGTAATCAGTACTATGGAGAAAAGGAACACGTTTGCTAAACACAATCAATCAAAGAAAGAACGAAATGCTATAAGAAACCTGCAAAATGATCGCTCAATAATAATAAAGCCCGCAGATAAAGGCGGAGCAATAGTGATTTGGTCTCCTTCAGAATATCAGAAAGAAGCTCAAAGACAGATCCAAAATACTGATCAATACAGAAAACTAACATGTGATCCAAAAAGAGAGATCCAAGGTGAAATTTTGACACTTGTTGAATTTGGAGTTGAATGTGGATTTGTTGGTAAGAAAGAATCAACATTTCTTACTAAGGAACATCCTTGTATTCAGGTGCTTTATTTACTCCCAAAAATTCACAAAGATGAGAAACACCCTCTGGGACGCCCAATTGTTTCGGGCTGTGATTGGGTCTTAGAACCGGTTGCTATATATGTTGACTTTTTCCTACAGCCTTTTCTTGAGCAAGTTCAATCACATCTAAGGGACAAAATGCATTTCTTAAAAGGAATAGAGAACACTGTTTTAACAGAGGCATCACTGTTACTGGTTACATTTGATGTTGTGTCTCTGTACACAGAAATACATCAGGAAGATGGATTGGAGGCAATGGAGTCTTTTCTCAAATTAAGACCCAAACCAGAGCAGGTGCCAACTAGCTTAATTCTTGATCTAGCGAAAATCTGTCTGATGAGAAATTATTTCAAGTTTGGCGAGGATTTTTATGGCCAACTAAAAGGCACGGCCATGGGCTGTCCTTTTTCTCCTGAATTTGCAGTGCTATCTATGGCTAAATACGAAGAAAGATATAATAACCCATTTTTCCAACAAATTTAAAAATGGGTAAGATATATCAATGATATATTTTTTAAAAGGACTGAAAAAAAGGAGATGTTATTAAGGTTTCACGACTTGCTGAATAATCGTACATCTAATATTACATTTAGTATCCATCAGAAAGACAAGTGTATCGCATTCCTGGACGTTGAGATTTATGATTCAGGAGTCAATTTGAAAACAACTTTATTCACAAAAACAACGGACAGGAATAAGGCTTTACATTTTAAGAGCCATCATCCACGGAGTTTAAGAGAGAACCTCCCAAACTGCCAATTTTTAAGGAATTGGACACATAAAAACGAATTCTAACTACATCCAAATAATCTTATTAGCAAATTGAAAGATCGCGTATACCCTAAAAGGCTCTCAAAAGATCAATAAAACGGGCATGGTGGACACCACAGAAGGAGTTATTAAAGAAAAAACTAAAGGACAATTAGACCAAGTGGTCTGGGTATCCACTTTCTGTACCAAACTGAACGAATTTAAGTAAATCATTAATCAGAATGGGCATTTGGAGAAGCGTGGCTCAGTGGTTAGAGGCGGCAGACCCGGAAGCTGAGATCGGCCGTGGACCAGGGTTCGATTCCCCGCCTCGGCGGGTCTCGGGCTCAAAAAATTCCACTGACTCGACAATTCTCGCTCCGGTGCCTACTCGACTCACGGGGTCACACTCTGCGACTCTGGGCAATAGCTTGCTTAATCTCCACTACGGCCCCTCGCGGCGGGATGCCTGGCTTTCACCTTGTGGATACCCTGCCGGGGTATCTCACAGGGGAATACCAGGACGGGTTCCCTAAGCAAGCGCCTTGAGACCCCTGGGTGATTCGTGCGCTATATAAATCGAAATACATTTACATTTACATTTACATTTACATTTAATCTTGAATTGGGATAATTCTTTCAAAAAACAGCTGTTCGCCTTTAAAAAAGAGAGCAGCCTTAGAAACCAACTTGCCCGAGCCTCTTTACCGAAAAAATCATCTACAGCGGATATCAGGGACTACTTGCGGTTACCCCCCGATTCAGGGTTATCAGAAATGTGGTACTTGCATTTGTTGTAGTCAAACGATCGAGGAAAATTTGTTTTCACATGGTTCCACACACTGGAAACATGACACTTTCACAAATTGCAAGACCAAAAATGTGATATATTGCATACTCTGCCCATGTGAAAAATTGTATATGGGTAAGACGAATCAAAAGGTATGCCAATGTATTTGTCAACACAAATCCAGAAATCGTAAACATATAGGGGCACATTATGATCGCGGACGTCTTGAGTCCGTCCGCGACCATAGAGGAGGAGGGAACCTCCGCATGTCCTGCGGAGTTCCCTCCTGTGCAATTAGGATGTGACCGCCACCCTGGCGGTCACATCCTCTATTTTTAACATTGCGGCGGGTGCGGCTTCAAGCTGCACCCGCAGCAATGTTAAAAATGCACGCATTGCATTCGCATGCACAAAGTGGCAGGCACCGCGCGGTGCCTGCCGCTCTGTGCACGCAAATGCAGGGGGGTACCATAGGTACCCCCCCATGTGCACCCCCCACCCCCTCTTCACCCCTGGGGGCCCGCAACGGGCCCCCAAACAAGAATCCGTATGCCTTTGCACGGCGGACATGCCGCCGTGTAAAGGCATTAAAATACAGACATCCTAATATGGTGGACGGTGTCTGAGAGACACCGCCACCATATCAGGCCTTTTCCGCCGCGGTTGTAAGCCAACCGCGGCGGAAAAGCAGCGGACCTAAACCAGGACCCACCAGCCATCCTAATGTGGCGGTGGGTCTCTGGTGGGTCCGCAGAGGATTTTCCGCATCCTCCGGGCCAGCGGTGGCTTCCGCTGGCCCGGAGGATGCGGAAAATCCTCCATGATAATGAGCCCCATAGTTACAGTACCTCTTGTAGCACATTGTCTGGATAAAAACATAATGAAATTGATTTAAGATGGACTGTAATTTCCTCCATAGAAGCAAGTGATCGTGGAGGTGATTTGGAACGTAAACTGAGCCAACGAGAAGCATTTCTCATTGTTAAATTCAATTCCGCCCAAAATGGGTGAATGAACTAACTGAAGTGCAGAATTTGTAGACATTGTTCTATCCCACTTTACACCGGTCATGTATGGGTTCTTTTCTGCCACAATCAATCTTTGAAGTCAAATTTGAGAATGGTTCCCATATGTGGATGCCAGACATAAAGCAGGCATGCATCACAAGTCAACCGTTATCACAAAGTATTTAAATTTAAGATTTACATCTTGCACAATTTCGTTTGAAGAAATGATGTATGTATGAAGGAACCTTTCATGCATCAACACTTGCCTCTTATGGCCCAATATGTCGCAGACATTGCTTGAATAAAATTATGCGGGGATCATGTGAAATAAAATACTTATTATGTGAAAAAGGCTGTTTTGGCAAATATACATCAATAATTTTTAAATATGAATATGTGTGACATTGGTCGCATTTTGATTTTGGAGGTTAATGTCTGCAGTAAGTTTTCGTGTTCAAACACACACAAATACCATCACTATTAAGTGATTTTTCAATACACAAAAAATGATTGAAATGGCAGCGTGACTCCATTCATTTACCAGCTTCTAATAAAGCTAACAGATCAACAATAAGAATGGGAGCCATATGTTACCATGTTTGATATGAGTTTAATTAAAGACAAAAATAACCGATGATATGGCAGGTTTGTGTTTGTGTAAAATTGAAGGACTTCATAAAGTTTCAATCATTCAATTTAGAAAAAGAGAAACTACACGGAAAAAGTGAGCTGGAAGGAATCATACGTGAACCGGAAATGATATCGCGGTTGGAACGTTGGTGGAATTCAGATCACCGTACGGGAAGTTTGAGGACTTTTGGAAGGTATGTTTAAATTGCTTTAATACACAAAGGGACTCTTAGAGTCACATCGCGCAGAGAGATAACGATGGTAACTTTAACCTTGCGTATTTATATACCTCGGCTGAAAATGCACAGCCGCTGATTATTAGAAGAGTGGCCACGGAGGAATCCATCCTTAACTGAGGTGAGGCTCAAAAGCACTAGCTCTAAACTAAAGTATCAAGCAATGATATTAGTATTAATATAGCCGTTCGGAACTAGGTTTTAAATACTGTGACTGGGGAAGCTTTATTCTTAAATGTATAAGGCTGGCCCCTCGACAGTGAGAAATAGAATACCTGCGGGGTTCTTATGTAAAATCGCACTCTGAAGACAGATAATGCCAACTTGCAATGCAAGGGCACTAGCTGCTCACCTGGAAAACATGGCATGTGTTTAATAGAAGGACGGTCATGGAGGATTCCATCTGGGACTGCGGAATGCTCCAATTAGACTCAAAAGCACTAGACATATAAGAACTGGTCTAGCAAAGACACTTATACCAGTGGTGCCATATGCAAGTATTTTCATAACATGCATAGGAGTGGATGGTTAGCTGACTCTTTTATGTCAAATTCATCCATGAAATTGTGCAATAAAATAGAAGTTCTTTAATAACAGTCACTATAACTGAGAAATGTGGTTTGACTGGTTGAGAAAAATATATTAACATGGAGCTTTTTCACCAACAGAGAATCTTTGGCGAATAAATTCCAAACAAAGAAAATGTGAGCACGAGCAGACTGTGCTACACATACACATAAGAATTTTTGAATATTTTTTAAGATATAGTTTATTGCTTGTATTTGGACAGTTTGTGTACTTACAGAATGGAACAGTAATAGTAGAATCATGGATATTGTTTTTTTTCTGAAGGTTGAATTCGGCCACTTGATTCACCGACTGCAGATTAAGGAGATTCAAGTTGGATTTATAGAGATTGAGGTAACGAGAGCGAGTGAGTTGGGAGTGATTGTAGTGACAGTATGAAAAGGTGGATATGACAACATACCCTTTATTTTAGTTTTTTAGCTTGGTGTTCGACGTCCTGAGGAGAACCCGATAATTTCAGTGGGTTCAAAACACGTCGACTGATCTCATTTGTGACCAAATAGGTGCCCACTAGGATGGGATGACCACTTATTGCTTACCATATCTGTGGTGTAGATATTACTAAAGTAAAAAGCGAGCATAACAGGTCCACCATTTGGCGTCATGCCTCTAAATTATAAACAAAATCATTATATGTAAGAACAATGATCAGAGGCAGTGTTTATGTATAAAAGCGAGGTCTAAAAAACCTGTTGGAACCATAGCTACACATGTACTGTATTTGTTTATAATTGTTTCGTGATTTGCACTGTATATTTGTCACATTTGGTTGTCCTTGTTTGTTAAATGTTGTGGTGTCTTCAGTGTATGTTTAATATTGTAAATGGATATATTGTACATTTAAAAAAAATAATCAAAACAAAAGTATGAAATGATAAAAAAAAATTGAAAGAGAAATAAAAAAGGAATCTTTCAGACCAGATTATTTTGATCTCTGGATTCAGGTACAAATGTGATGTGTGAATGATTATCAGTATTGGCATTTGTTTTGTTCATTATCAGTTTATTGGTCCGGCCTTACTGATTAAGGGCCAAACCCTTTCTTGGCATTACAATAAACAGCAGGTGTACCACATATCACCCCATGCTCCCCTATAAAGAGGCGGTCAACCACCAAGGAGGTGGAGGCAAGCAGAGGCCTGCCAACAGGGATTTGGAATTCAGCCAGGTGGCAGAAGAGTGCCATTTTGGGATAAGAGCTGCTGATGGTAAAGTGAAGCTCACTGATGTAGTAGTTGTTGGGTTCATGGTGGAATGGGCCTGCATTGGGCACGCATTGCTTGCTTATGGGAGGTGTTAAATGATCTGCAGGCACAAAACAAACCTATCCAAACTAACAGAATCAAGGTAGGTGCCTCCATGGTGCAAGAAGTGCCTAGCGGGGGGCAAAGACAGCCTACCAGGAGGAGGGCTCAACTGGTCTGCGGTGGCAAGCAGAAATCAAACAGGCAGCCTGTTTTGAGGTTAGAAAAGCTTATCCATAGAAAAACAGAAGATTCTTCTTGGCTAATCAGGAGGACACTGTGGTAACAAGGGAACGATGTAATATTTTCGAGGAGTTGCCAGGGTATAGAAAAGGTCTGCAGAATCATCTGTAAGCCTGGTGGTTGATGTCTGTTACCAGCCTGTAGGACTGAATGGAGTAGATAATTAGACATCTCCGATTCCGGAGACCTTGTGTCAAGGTATCTTAGTGAACTCTTAGCACGACTTGCACAGGAACAGGATGCTGCTTAGTCCCACCCCCACCTCAGGGATATCCAGAGCCCGTTACGAATAAACGGGACTCTAGAGGAACCCCAAGGGGGAGAGGGGAAGTGGATAAAATAATAAACAATAGAAGAGACCGCTCTGGAACTGTTCTTTCTGCTTCTCTTGCCTGACAGGTGGTATTCTAGAAGTCCTGATACACACACCAAGAGAAAATGAGATTAAACATTCATCCTATCTCTACCTTGGATTATAACCACTGTTCCTTTTACTTCTTACCTAATTTTTCCAGAGATCTAGCTCCTCTTCTTATCTCTATTCTCTTCTAGGTTTCTTCTCAATTCTGTCAACTGTAAATACACCTTAATTAACTTCTGTAGTTTCCTAGTTAATTCACTGCTATTCTTTACTTTCTCTCTACTCTTACCTTTGCAGAATTTAGTAGCTCTTAACCTTTACTCTTCTTTTCAACTACCTTTCTAGTTTTATATGCTTTGTCACTCACTTCCTTATTTAATAATCCTTCTCTTCTTTTTCAGAATTGACCTTCTGTTTGAAGATTTTCTACATTGGTAAGTAATATTTCTGTGATAGACCTTTACTCCAGAATTTTATTGTACTTCGACTTTAGGTAATTTGCTCTTAATCTCTTACTCGTTAAGCCTACTACCTTTTGGGTAAATGCTCTTTA
Organism: Lissotriton helveticus; assembly: GCF_964261635.1. Classification (NCBI taxonomy): domain Eukaryota; kingdom Metazoa; phylum Chordata; class Amphibia; order Caudata; family Salamandridae; genus Lissotriton; species Lissotriton helveticus. Next base: position 829,440,675 of record NC_136067.1, read on the forward strand.
CTTTAATCATAACACGATACTATGGTCACTTATCTGCGTCCTGTTCCTGTCTTGCAGGTTCCTCGAGTTGTATGCCAGCGGTCTTTCGCCTGACTGGAAACGCTGTGGTGACTTCAGGTGAGTGAAGTCCTCGATTGACTCTTCTTTCTTCTTCAGAACCCAGTATTTTCTTTAGGAAAGGGAAAGAGGGGGAAAAGGGGGAACGGTCCAACTAAACGGACGGAAATTATTGGAAACGCGACGCTAAAGAGAGGAAGGAAATAATGGGTAGGAACACAAACTCATAATCGTCAGTCTGTCTCCTCTTGAAACTCTGGTGAAGTGCGCATTCGAACTCCACCGCGTGCCTCACCTAGAGTCGGACACCTGTGAGAGGGTTCAACAACTAGACCGCCAACTCCTCTTCTTCAGTGGCGGCCATCTTGGAATTCCGCTCGTGGACAAATCGTCTCCAACAGCGGTTCCAAGTTGCGTCTTTGTTATTTGACCAGCAGAATCTTGATTTTAGGGCACAAACCAGTGAGTTTGTTCAGTCCGAACTTTGGGAGGCCTGACACCTTGTGAATAACACTGATGAAAGCTTTATGAATAATTTTGAGCGAGAAAAATTATAAAAGCTAAAACTTACTTGGAGGTTGGTTGGTTTTCCGCGATGAAGCCACAAACTTTGATGGGGATCTTAGTTATTACTTCGCAGGTCATCACGCCAGAAGTCATTACATCATGGTTATTACCTCAGAAATACCTGTACATTTCAGCTTATTAATTAAGTAGTGCCTTTACTTCAGAGGTATGATTGTATTACTTTAACATATATATATATATATATATATATATATATATATATATATATATATGTAGATTCACAGCGTGTAGCCACAACAGCTACGCAAATGCACTCTCCTTGACAGTAAAAAACGATCAATCCCAATCCTTTGTGTATATTTCCAAAGTTTTTATTTTCTCAATTGCAGCATCGTGACTGTAAACACGGAAAAACCCAACGCGTTTCGGTGACCAAGGCGAAGGTATCGCCGAAACGCGTTGGGTTTTTCCGTGTTTACAGTCACAATGCTGCAATTGAGAAAATAAAAACTTTGGAAATATACACAAAGGATTGGGATTGATCGTTTTTTACTGTCAAGGAGAGTGCATTTGCGTAGCTGTTGTGGCTACACGCTGTGAATCTACATTGAATACAGGGTTACCTTTGCCCCTGGATTTGCACCGTTGTCCTGGTGTCCCGGCACTTTTGTGAAGGAAGTGGAACTGCATATATATATATATATATATATATATATATATATATATATATATATATATACATTGTGTGTGTGTACGAAATAAATGTGTTGATGTTTTTCCACAGTATGGAAGGAATTAAACACCTTTGCAACTGATATACTGCCTCGGAGTGTAGTGCCCGTTGCTCCGTACCTTCCAAGGTATTTTATATATATATATATATATATATATATATATATATATATATATATATATATCAGGAAAAAACTGTGCCAGCTGCTTGGAATGCACTCAATAACAGGTCGGGCTCCTTTTGATTTTCGAAGAGTCCTTTATTACAGCAGGTCAGCATGCTTCAAAATCCATTGCAAATGCCTGACGCGTTTCGAAGCTAACTTGCTTCTTGTTCACAGGTTGTTGTGCAAAAGAGGCGGGGATTACGTGCAGGAGCAATCAGTCCTTATTAATGCTTTTTCCGCCCCCTGGTGGGCTTGCTCTGGTGCATTAAGGAAAAGCCTTCTGGGACTTCGAGTTCCTGATCATGTATTGCTTTCTTTGGTGAAGTCTGCCTTTTTGCATCCATTTAATTGGGAGACAAGCGGACCTCATTCAGCTCTTTCCCTGTTATTCTGCCAATTGTTAGATTCCGGTATCCCAAGGCAGCTCACAACTGTTTCTGTGATGGTGCATTCCACGACCCTTGGCAGGCCGTAATACTTCAGGAAAGAACTGTGCCAGCTGCTTGGAATGCACTCAATAACAGGTCGGGCTCCTTTTGATTTTCGAAGAGTCATTTATTACAGCAGGTCAGCATGCTTCAAAATCCATTGCAAATGCCTGACGCGTTTCAAAGCTAACTTGCTTCTTGTTCACAGGTTGTTGTGCAAAAGAGGTGGGGATTACGTCCAGGAGCAATCAGTCCTTATTAATGCTTTTTCTGCCCCCTGATTGGCTTGCTCTGGTGCATTAAGGAAAAGCCTTCTGGGACTTCGGCGGCGGAAAAAGCATTAATAAGGACTGATTGCTCCTACACGTAATCCCCGCCTCTTTTGCAAAACAGCCTGTGAACAAGAAGCAAGTTAGCTTCGAAACGCGTCAGGCATTTGCAATGGATTTTGAAATCAAAAGGAGCCCGACCTGTAATTGAGTGCATTCCAAGCAGCTGGCACAGTTTTTTCCTGATATATATATATATATATATATATATATATATATATACATATCTATATATATATATATATTCTTGGGGGATACCAGCATGACATGTACCACATGTGGTTTGAGACTTGATTTCTTGCGTTTTTTAATTAATGTGGAGAAAAAAACATATGTTTAAAAATGCAATTTTATGAATTATTCGGAAGAAACAAAAAATAAGTGATCAACATAAGTTAAAAGTATTTCTTCACTGTTTATGATCATGTGCTTAATGATATCACTATTGTGGGTGAGCACTACTATGCATATAAAAAAGCGACAAACTTTATTGACACTTGCAATGTGAACAAGGGCTCTTGTAGTCCGAAACGCGTAGCTGTTTCTGTTGTGGAAATACATTTTCGTACCTGAGCCTGTGGTCTGTCTCCTTCTTCGCCGGTGTTGCTGGACTGCTTGCCGGAGGTAGTGTGGAGTGCGTCTGTGAATATAATATATATATATATATATATATATATATATATATATATATATATATATACACGCACACAAATATATATATATGTATATATATACATATATATATATGAATATGTATATATACATATACATATGTATTCATATATATATATATATATATATGATTCTCCACACAACAAACCAGACACTGAGAGGTGGAGGTTTAAGGAAATAAAGTGTTTATTCCACAATTACGCTGCGACGCGTTTCGGCATTCACTGCCTTGATCTTACATATATAGGTATAGAAGGTATAGAAGGTTCTTTGCATATATATATATATATATATATATATATATATCCTTTAAAGATTCTCCCAGCAGGGAGAGAAATGGAGCGCACTCAATGGAGAGTTTTAGTAACAGTTCTTTTAATCCAAAGTAGATGAACGAATTTCATCATCACAGCATTAACAACAACGCGTTTTCAGCTCCCTGAGCTCTTGGTCACGGTTAGTTTCACAAGAAATTACCCAGCATACTTATTTTCAACAAAGTGTCACTTGATTTTTGCCTCTAAGACTCGGGCATTATGGTATATGTAGTTTCATCAAGATAATGAATCATATATTCAAATAGAATTTCAATATTCAATGTTCTAGTCACTATGTCGAGAGCATATACATTGTAGTTGTGCTACTATTTCTCACACAATAAATTCAGTTTGTTGGTTTGAGTGCTCCTGACATGCACTGGTTATTTTTTCAACATTGTCAATGTTGATAACTTTATGCGTCACCATCACAGTCACAATAAATCCCTCCAGTGGGATTTTGTGATTAATCACTCAATTTATGTCTGATGTTCCATAAAATCAACCTTTGGGTAACACATATAACATTTGGAAAATAAATCCCTCTGGTGGGAAGTAATGTCGCCTTGTGACATTACAAAAATTGTGATTACACCGTTCTGGAACAATCATTTTGACTATTTTACCCTGGTTAAAATTAAACGAAATTCAAAAATCAAAACAAAAAGGAAAGATAAAAAGGGGTTTAAAACCTAGTTTGTAGGAAAACCAAAGTTTCTAGATTATTCGTGTTCATAAGTGTACAAATAATTCCTCGCCTGGTTCAAACCGTGTGGGTTATAGATTCTGTGTGCCAATATTTGTCTGGATTATTGTAATTGTAATCTTTTTTCTCTGTTACCTCCTCGTACATGTGCATCCACTGTGTCTATGCCATAGAATTTTAGTTGTTTATTACAGTTGTGTTTCAACTCCATATGCTTTGCCACAGCATTGCTCCGATCTTTTGCAATTGTGGCTTTTACGTGTTCAAGAATTATTTTCTTCAATTAGCAAATTGTGCTCCCTACATACTTTAGAATGAAAGGACACTCTATGACGTGTACTACGAATTGTGTTTTACAGGTTATCAATTTTTCAATTTTCCATTTCTTTTTATTTGCCCATACAATTTCCTTCGTGATCTTGGCAATTTGACAAACCTTACAATTGTAGCATTTAACGAAGCCTGTTATCTTCAACCACTGTGTTATTTTGTTACCTTTGTTCTTCCAATGGTGACTTTGAACCAGTGCGTCTTTTAAGTTCCTTGACCTCATAAAGGTTATGTTAGGATGATTACCGATTAGATCGGCCACTGTGGGAGCCAAGCGTAAGATTCTCCAGTTCTTTTTCAAAATGGCTTTGATTTGTTTTGACTCCTGTGAGTGTGTTGTTATCAGGCGGATCACATTGGGGTTTTCCGTATGTATCTTAGCTTTAAGGATTTCTTCTCTCTCCTGCATTTGTCAACAATCTTTCTTGGATAACCTCTTTGTCTGAATCTGTTACTTGCCCAACCCGATGTTTTACCCACACTTCTTTTTTTTCTGAGCAGATTCTTTTGATACGCAGAAACTCCCCATATGGGATACTGTTGATCAATGTCATTTGATGGAAACCTTGGGCATGTAATATTGCATTGGCAGCTGTCTTTTTCCGATGTAAGGTGGTCTCAATTTTTTTGTCTTTCACATAGATTTCAGTACCAAGAAAGGTAACTCGATCCTGACTGATTTCATAGGTAAACTTAAATTGTGCTTCGGTGTTATTGAGAATCAAAAAATATCTCTCAAACTAAATTTCAGTACCATCCCAGATAATCAGCAGGTCATCGATAAACCTGAACCAACTTACTATTTTGGTTACATGCTCGTCATTGTCAGTGTGCCGGGCAAGGTGTTGCTCCCACCAACCCATTGCCAGGCATGCATAACTGGGGCTAAAGGAAAACCCCATAGCAGTCCCTTTTCTTTGAATGTATATCTCTTCTCCAAAGAGAAATACAGTTTTTGTTAGGCAAGATCTAATCATTTGCAGCAGCATCTGATTGTGTTGAGCGTATTGAATATTGCGCTTTTTGAGGAAGTACTTGCATGCTTTTAATCCAATGTGGTTTTCTATGTTGGTGTAGAGAGAAATAACATCCATCGTTATTAATTTAGAGGACTCCTGCTAAGGTGTATTCTGCAAGTGTTTTAAGAGGTCCCCTGTATCTTTTATATAAGAAGATAGGTTCTGTACAAAGGGCAACAGAAAGAAATCCACATAGTTGGCAGTGGATTTGAATAATGAGCCATTGGCTGCAATTATTGGACGCCCTGGTGGTTTTGTGGCATTTTTTTTATATTTTTTTTTTATTAATGCATAATGAAACAATAAGGTCAATAGATTCGCTGATCTTATACGTCATGTGCAGTGCATAATGAAGAAGACCAAACAATAATGAAGAAAAAATAAAAAATACAAAGGTGTTGCATTTATGCTTTTTCCCCCCTCAACTCCCCCACCCTCCCCACCATCAGGGGGTTGGTCACCCATCAGTAGCTTTCCTGAATCAAATACAAGTTCTAGCTAAAGCTTTTCAAATCTATCACTCGTTATCTACCAGCCATCTTGTCAAAGGTGCCCAAATTTCCAGACCTTTCTTTCGAGAGCGTAGTCCCCTCCTTGCATTCATAGCTTTTTCTAAATTAGTTTGTAATTAGTCACGACTGCCATTGCTAGAATCCAGGTGGAATAGGATCCAGCCATGCAGATGCTAAACAGAGGCGCAATATCGCCATCCCAATAAACGTAAATTTTTCCCCTGTGCTCTCCTGTAATTCTTGATCTACCCCAAGTCCAATTAAAGCTGGAGTAAGCGAGCAAGTAATCCCCAGGTATAAAATCTGACAATTTCTCGTTTTCATTTATCCAAAACTTCACATGTGGCAAAAATATGATTAAGGTCTACCTGATATAGAGCACACCGTGGGCAAACAGTTCCTCTCCCTGTTCCCCATTTTGTGGGGAATATAATAAAGCAAGAAGCACGATTTGTAATATTGAGCCTGCAGTCTGGCTGCTACTAAAATATTCTGTGCCAAATTTATTGAATGGTAAAATAGTTCAACTGTAATGCCTATCTAAGCCTTCCATTTTGCCGCTCGATCTTCCATATCATCTGGCATTAATGAATTAAAAAAATTATAAACATCCCCAATAGATAAATCTCTATTCTTCCTAAGTTTATCTATGATTTCAATTAACCCTGGGTGTGGCTCGCGAAGTAGCGCTACGCGTAGCTATGCGAATTGCACTTCGCGAGCTACGCGTAGCACTTCGTGAACTGCGTAGTACCCTATTTGCACTGCGCAAGATGCCGTTTTCAATGATTGCACAGTGCGGCCAAGCATCCGGCACTGTGCAATCATTGAAAACAGCATCTTGCCCAGTGTGAGCTGTAGTTTTCTGCCGCTCGAGTAGATTTTGACTCGAGCTGCAGCTTTCTCAACGCGGACTGGTAGTTTCTCATCGCGAGCGGTCGCGAGCATACGCAACCACTCGCAATGAGAAATCTGACCTCCCAGCGTTGAGAATCTTGCCGGGAGGTTTATTTTTCACGCTCACGATCAGCAACTTGATGATGCTGATCGCGAACGAGGAAAAAGTCTCGCCGGGATGTCATTTTGCTTGCTCGCGGTTGCCAAACTTGATGTTGAGGACCGCGAGCAAGCAAAAAATGACCGCTGCACTATGCTACGCGTGTTCGCACTGTGCTTCGTGCAGTTTGCGTAGTGTGAAGTTGCGCAAAATTCGCAAACTACTCGAGCGTAGCGTAGTGCTTTGCCCATGGTTAATTTCAATGTTGGAGAACCCATTCGGCCCCCCCTTTCCTAGACAGAAAATCCTGGATCTATAGAAATTTGAAGATGTCCCTGTAATCTAGCTCAAACCAATCTCTAAGATTCTCAAACAAGACCAGTCCTGTTGGGGAGAAAACGCCTCCAAGTTTAGTCAACCCTGCCCCCCTCCATCTTTCTATAAAAGAACCTTTAAAAATCTCTGGCAGATTCGGATTATCACAGAGTGGTGTATAGAAATTCAGCCGACCCAGCCCAATAAGTTTCATAATATATTTCACTGCCTTGGCCCCACCTTGTAGTGTCTTGACCCCGACTTTCTTGTAATGATTATCGTTCATATGCCGCCATGCCCACCCCCATAATAAGCTCAAGCGGTGAAGGTATCGCTTCAATCGTTCTTTCAATCGGTTTTTCCAGAATGAGAACTAAATTGTACAGTATAGTAATAGCCCAATAATAGAGTTTAATATTTGGTAGGGCCAGACCTCCTCTTTCTGTGGGTAAAGAAAGAAATTTAAAAGCTCTGCTAGGCTTGGCGTACCCCCAAATAAATCTCGAAAATAAATCCTCAAATGCTTTAAAACATTTGCTGTCAAATTCTAGAGGGATTGCTCGTACCAGATGCAAACATTTGGGGAAAAACAGCATTTTGATGCAATTGCATCTACCAATTATGGATAGGTGTAGATTATGTAGTCTGGCCAATTCCGGTTTAATTTTGGCAATTATTGCTTCGGTATTATCCTTCACAAAGTATTCAGTATTTGCAGTAATCTCTACCCATAAATATGTTTCTTTTCTGACCACACGATTGTCCTTAATCTTGGCATACTCATTACAGATAATCTGATTTTTATTGCGGTTGAGGGAGTACCCGGAGAGTGTCCCAAATCTCAGCGCCTCGGCTTCAATTTCACCAATAGCTATACCGATCGGGGGTCACCAGGGCAATATCATCGGCGTATGACAAAACTTTGGTTTCCCAGCCATTGGTTATAATAGGTCTAATAACATTATTATTTTCTAGCTGTCGTAGAAAGGGGTCAATATAAAATGCGAATAAGAGAGGTGAGCTCGGGCAGCCCTGCTGAGTACCTCTCATTATACTAAAACTATCAGTAAGTTCTCCATTCACTAAGAGCTTTGCAGTGGGTTGGACATACAGCATTTTAAAAGCCTGCAGAAAGCCTTTTCCAATGCCCACCCTCGAGAGGGCTTCCTAGAGGAAAGGCCAGGAAACCCTTTTGAGGCCTTCTCAGCATCCAATAAAATTAAAGCTATTGGTTCCTTAACAATATTTTTAGCTTCTAGCAGAGTGATAGCCCTTTGGATGTGATCTACCATCCCACGGCCAGGAACAAACCCATGTTGGCGTATAGATATAACCATATGTATTACTGAGGCCAGACGGGTAGCTAGCATTTTTGAATAAATCTTGAATTGTCAGCATTAATCAATGTTATGGGACATTATGAACCAGGATCTGTTGGTGTTTTATTTTTTTAAGAAATACAAAAATGTTGGCCTGCGACAAGGATTCTGGTGGTCTACCCCCCTTGAAAACATGTATAACTAGCTGAGTCATACACTCTTTTAGCTGAGTTGAAAATGTTTTGTAAAATTCAAGGGGTATGCTGTCAAGACCAGTTGCCTTACCATTTGGCAAGCTATTGATGCACATTAGTATCGCTAACCATTGGGGCGGCTGCTCCAGCTGTTTTTGTTCTTCCTGTGGAAGGTGTTCTATGGGAGTCTGGCTGAGGTATGCCGCCATCTCGGGCAAACCTCCTTGTGAGTCCTCATAATAAAGCTTCTGATAATACGAGTGAAAAGCCTTCCGAATACCATCTGGGTTTGAAATTATATGCTTCACAGGATCTTCAATCTCTGTAATTAAGTTCCTAGTTGCCTTTTGCCTAGCTCTAATGGCAAGATGAGGACCCACTCGCTCGCTACATTCATAAGCTTTTGCCCGCCAAGCGGCAAGTTTGTCTGCTCCATCTTTGGCAATAATCTCCATGACTGCTGATTTAGCAGCCATAACCCTTGCTTTTGCATCTCTGTACTCGCCTCTATTTTGAACTATAATGATCAATTCTTCTTTCACTGCTGCTAATTTTGCCAATCGCTCATTCCCTGCAGCTTGTTTTTCTTTATTCTTTGCAAAAGAAAATCTAAGTGTTTACCCCCAAATGCCTGTCTTAAAGGTGTCCCAAACAATGTCTATCCTAGAACTTCCTGTGTTCTCTTTAAGGAATTGGGGTATCCACACCTTCATGTGGTCGCAATATTTTTCATTAGCAAGAAGAGCCCGCTCAAAGCTCCATGTAAAAGAGATACAGTTTTTTACCTGCCCAGCTTGATTTCTATTATTAATGGGTTATGATCTGCAAATATTCGGGGAATCTTTTCTATTCTGCAATCCTTTAATAGAGAGTGAGATACTAAAACATAATCTATCCTTACATATTTACTGTGTGGATGCGATAAATAGGTAAAGCCCGGATTTGTAGGATTCTGACAGTTCCATAAATCCGTAAGGCATGTTCCTGGCAAGTCCTAAGTGCCCTAAACACCCTTGGTTTGCGTCCCTTATGTACCCATACTGGCTCGTGTCTCACATTTTTATCTGCAGACAGATTTATATTAAAATCCCCGCGATTATTATTGGGAGTGGTCAGTTAGCTAATTCATTGTTCATGTAGTGAAATACCGTTGGGTCATCTAAATTGCTGCCATATATGGAACAGATTGTAAGTGGATCCCCACTATTTCTCTGATATTGAGTGATAACCCATCTCCCTAACGGATCCATTGTCATGTGGCTAAATTTTAGCGTACGACTGGAGGCGAGAATCACAACCCCACACGTGCAAGAAGTCTGTGTTGTGGCCCCTATCAACACATACCCTAGTGTTCCTAAAAGGTGTTTCTGTGAGTTTCAATATGCGTTTCCTGCATAAAAATTATATCGGATTTTAATATCCTTATTCCTGCTGCTATATTCTGTCTTTTTTTTGGGTTGGTAAGAACGCAAATATTACTTGTGGCTATATGTATTTTACTCATTGATATATGTGAAATAATTCCATCCTAAAAATACAGGTCTGCTGACCACAATCCTTCTTTTCATGGACCAAACCCCCCAACACGCCCAACCCCCAGTGCTCCCCTTCCCCCCTCCCACCACCTACACTTGGGATTACCTGACCTTGCCAGGGCCAGGAGAATGGCATCTAAAGGACAGAAACCCCGAGCCTCCACCAGTCTACCCCACCCCTATTCTCCCTTCTGCATAAAAACCAAACAAACAAGCTTTTCAACCTTAAATACACTGTACACGTAGCATTAAAGAATTTCAGCGTGTTAATCATACTGATTAAAAGAAAAGAATAGAAGGAAGGGGTAGAACTAGGAGAGAGCCAAGAAAAGACATTTAAAAAAAAATTAGCAAGCATTTGGCAGCTGTCTATTGCTGCTTGCTTCCGGTTCAATCAGTAATTTCCTGTAAGTATGTTTTAGCCTGAATCTCGGAAACAAAAGTACGAGTAGTCCCCTTATATACAATCTTTAGCTGTGCCGGATTCTGCAGGTATACGTCAGCTCCTATCTGTTGGAAGGGAGTGAAGAGCTGCCTCAGCCGACAACTCCTTTCGACTGTTGCATGGGCAAAGTCAGGTCTTGTAAAAAAAGGAGATTCCATCAAATGCCTTTTTATTTGTAGGTCTAGTCATATCGTATAGAACCTGGCGTAAGAGAAAGTTTTCAAAATACAAGAGCATTGCACGGGATGCTATGGCGTTGAGGAGGAACGTTTAGAGGGAATTAGCGGGAATCTGTGCGCCCGCTGAATTTCTTTGACCCAGTCCCATGTCTTTAGTTCTGGGAAAGCCACTTTGAGGAGCCTGATCATGTAGCCACTAGGATCACTCCCTTCCACGCCCTCCGGTATACCCTAAAAAACGAGATTATTGCACCGCTGCCTGTTTTCTTGCTCCTCCATCTTCCAAATAAGATTCTTAACAATGCCATCCTGTTCGTCTCCTTGAGTTTTCAATACTGCTAAATCTTTCTCTAAGTTCTCTGTCCGTACTTCGACCAAAGCCATCCGATCAGCAATCTCCGCACACGTTTTTGGCAGCTACGCGTGATCTGCGGTTATCCAATTTGGCTTCTTCCTGGAAACTTTTGATGGTCTGCAAAACTGTTATCAGCGCTGGCTCGGATGTTGCTCCATGTTCCCCTTTGCTGTTTCCACCATTGTTGCCTGTAATAATGCTATTAGAACCTGAGGCAGCCGTTGTATCAGACCTAACGGTAAGTAGCGTGGCAGAGTAATCCCATTTCAGTTCTGCTGTGCTTTCTCTAACGGAGGAATCCCGTCTTCTTAAACTGACCCTTTTTTTTTTTGCAGCTTTCTCTGCCCATGCCTGTCCTCATGGCATTCTGCGTTTATATTACTGCTCCCATTCTGCCCATCTTCCTCACTCGAAGCTGAGAAGTTTATATCCGAGGTTTCTGTCTCTTCAGCTAACGAGTAGTACCTTTCGGGATTATTGTCAGGAGTTTTTGGTGCGGTATAAGGAATTTTACCACTTATACCTTGCGTTCCCTCTGTAGCAACCTTTAAACCTTTGTGTGATTTCTTGATTTTAATTTAATGTTTGTCATCAGAGCCATTCCCATCTACATAGTTCTGCATATCTCCAGTGGCCTCCAGTTCAGGAGGTGGATGGACGTTTGAAACATTTTCTAAGCTAGCTAGAGGGATGGAGTGCATTTCTGGGGCAGCCATAGCCCCCTGTGCTGTAGAAGAGGAAGCATATCCGCGCAACACTTCTTTAGCCGTATCAGCATCTGCCTCGCTTTGTACAGTCAGCGTTGCTTCCATCTCTTTTGCGCCATCTATAGCTGTATGCGTCTTGGAGTTTGTACCTCCCGCTGGTCCAAATCTGCTTGTAATTAGAGGTTGACAGTGTCCGGAATCAGCATGGGTTTTAACAAGCGCCTTCCTTATGCCATCTTTTTTGGTTTCCTGGTTTCCACTCTCCGCTTCCACATACGCCTCCCCTTTCTCTCCTTTCTCAGGGACCTTACTCTTTCTCCCACGATTATCTGATGTTTTCTGCTGATTCTCGGCTGCCACGGCGTCTGGTTGGTTTGCTTCTTGCGACTGGGAGCCACTCTGTGCATTTCTTGGTTTAACCACTTTCTCCCCTATGCCAGCCATCCTTACTTGTAATCATCTTTGAGGTGTTCTTCTGCTGCAACAAAGCATCCTAACAATACAGCGGGCTGCCAGGAAAGCCGCGAGTTGTCTGATCTGCTGAAATCCAAAGAGTGCCTCAGTCCCTAGGAGTTGGCTCAGTTTCGCGGAAGCGCCACTGCCGAGCCGCGCCGCAGGGCGTGAAGCATCCGTGAAGTCCGTTTGACGATGATTCTCTCATGGCGGGGGTGCAGCTTGTGGGGGCTTCGTGCTACACCAAATCATCGCGTTTCCAGGTCAGTCGATAGGGTACGGCAGTATGGGAATACCAGGGTGATCCCATTCATAATCTTTCTTCCCCTGTTGTAATAAAGTTCAGTTTTAAGTGTTTAAGAGGAGTTGAATTGCATTTTTTCTGGGGTCTGATCAGCGTTATGCCTCAGACGCCATCTTGCCGTGAAAAAGGTTTTGTGGCATTTTTTATGTATTTTGGGCAAAAAGTAAATTGTTGCCATTCTTGGATAAGGCGTCTTCAGGTATTTAACCTCATCATCATCATCAAGTAAATTTGTGTTGAACCATTCTTGCAATTGTTTATCCCATTGGTCTTTGAATTCCGTTGTTGGATTGTCTTTTAATTTTGCGTAATACTCCAAATTATTCAACTGTGAGTGGGCTTCTTTTCCATAGTCTTTCTTGTCCCAAATAATAATATTACCACCCTTAAAGGCAATTTTGATTACTATTCCTTGATCTTGAGATAGATTTTTCACTGCATCTCTCTCCTCGTTACGCATGTTGTCCTTGAATCTGGATGGTCTGATTATATAGCTGTCCTGTATTACAGCTTCGTGAAAAGCATCGATTTTGTTGCTGGGTGGGAGTTGTGGGTAAAATTTAGATTTGGGTTTCATTCCACTTAGCGCGGATCCCATTTGGTTACATTCAGTGGCAAGCTCCATTTCATCCTCTTGTCAAGATTAATTAAGGGGAGTAAGGGCTCTGCATCCTGTACCGTCAGGGTCTTGGTTGGTGTTTGCTTTATTTTTTTATGTTCTTTCATTTTTTCATTTTCTGTGAATGTTTGCCAGTTTACGTTTTTCTTATGTAATGATACTAAATCAATACGATTTTGCACCAAATCCATTCTTCCAACTGGACAAAAATTTAATCAGCGTTTCAATGCTGATATCTCTGCTAGGGACATTGTTCTTTGCGTTAAGTTTACAATTTGTTGCTCGTCTTCTACATTTGCTTCTGCTGCATACTCCGTGTCAATGTACCTACTTGTTCTTGCCCTTTTGCTCCTTTGTCCTCGCCTTGCTGGTTTCCTCTTTGCCCCGTTGTCCTCGCGGGCGTCCTTTGCCTCTTCCTCTGAAGCTTTGTGGTTGGTTTTCCATTGTCTGTTATCAATGTCTTTGCTGTAGCACCAACCGCATGTCTACTAAAAAAGATCTCTTTGGTCTTTGCCCACTTGTATGTTCTGTTCCAACTTCGCTGGCATCTGTTGATGTTAATAAAGATTAGCTTGTTGATGCTACAGCGGCATCTTCCGTTCTGCCTAGTTGACTTATCAAGTCAAATCTTTTAGCGTATGTGAATATCCTCCCATTTAGAACTTTGATTATTTCCTGCGCTGAACACTCTCTTCATATTTTTCTATTTGTTGCTCCAGATCTTCCTTAAATTAATAATATATTCTAAAATCATCTATGGGACTAATGACCATATTGACTAAACATTTGGAAATAGCACTGGAAAAAACTAGAGACCAATTGAAACGTTTGGAAATTGAAATCAATTAAATAAACTTGAACCTGGAAATGACAAACTTTAAGGAAGATCTGGAGTAACAAATAGAAAAACATAAAGAGAGTGTGTCGCTGTAGCATCAACACGCCAATCTTCAAATTACATTGATCAACAGTATCCCATATGGAGAGTTTCTGCGTATCAAAAGAATCTGCTCAGAAAAAGAAGAGTGGGTAAAACATCAGGATCGGACAAGTAACAGAGTCAGACAAAGAGGTTACCCAAAAAAGATAGATACCAAATGCGGAGAGAGAACAGAAACAAAGGAGAGAGAAGAAATCCTTAAAGCTAAGATACATACGGAAAACCCCAATGTGATCCGCCTGATAACAACACACTTACAGGAGTCGAAACAAATCAAAGTCATTTTGAAAAAGAACTGGAGAATCTTACTCTTGGATCCTACAGTGGCAGATATAATTGGGAATCATCCTAACATAACCTTTAGGAGGGCAAGGAACTTAAAAGACACACTGGTTCAAAGTTACCATTGGAAGAACAAAGGTAACAAAACAACACAGTGGTTGAAGACAACAGGCTTTTTTAAATGCTACAATTGAAGGTTTGTCAAATTGCCAAGAACACCAAGGAAATTGTATAGGCAAATAAAAATAAATGGAAAATTAAAAAATTGATAACCTGTAAAACACAATTCGTAGTATACGTCATGGAGTGTCCTTGCGCTCTAAAGTATGTGGGAAGCACAATATGCGAATTGAAAAAAATAATTCTCAAACACGTAAGAGCCACAATTGCCAAAGATCGGAGCAATGCTGTGGCAAAGCATATGGAGTTGAAACACAACAGTGATAAACAACTAAAATTCTATGGCATAGAATCAGTGGACGCACATGTACGAGGAGGTAACAGAGAAAAAAGATTACATCAACGAGAAACCAGACAAATAATGGCACTCAGAACCTATATCCCATACGGTTTGAACCAGGACGAGGATATTATTTGTGCACTTATAAACAAGAGTAATCTAGAAACTTTGCCTTTCTTACAAACTAGGTTTTAAACCCCTTTTTATCCCCTCTTTTTGTTTTGATTTTTGAAATTTGTTTAACGTTAACCAGGGTATAGTAGTCAAAATGATTTTTCGAGAAGGATGTAATCACAATTTTTGTAATGTCACAAGGCAACATTAATTCCCACCAGAGGGATTTATTTTCAAATGCTATATGTGTTACCCAAAGGCTGATTTTATAGAATATCAGACATAAAATGAGTGATTAATCACGAAATCCCACTGGAGGGATTCATTGTGACTGTAATGGTGACGCATAACGTTATCAATATTGACAATGTTGAAAAAATAACCGGTGCGTGTCAAAAGCGCTCAGACCAACAAACTGAATTTATTGTGTGAGAAATAGTAACACAACTACAATGTTTATGCTCTCCACATAGTGACTATAACTAACAACATTGAATGTTGAAATTCAATTTGAATATATGATTTATTATGTTATTGTTTTCTTGATGAAACTACATATACCTTAATGTTTGAGTCTTAGAGGCAAACATCATGTGACACTTTTTTGAAAATAAGTATGCTGGGTAATTACTTGTGAAACTAACCGTGAACAAGAGCTCAGGGAGCTGAAAACACGTTGTTGTTAATGCTGTAATGATGACATTCACTCGTCTACTTTTGGATTACAAGAACTGTTACTAAAACTCTCCATTGAGTGCGCTCCATTTCTCTCCCTGCTGGGAGAATCTTTAAAGGATTAAACATGGCTTGGCTCAGCCGAGGAGAACCGCACCCTATACAATTGTATGCACCACACTGCCAGCCAAAACGAGCCCTGCTTGAAAGTATATATTATATTATATTATATATATATATATATATATATATATATATATATATATATATATATATATATATATATATATATATATATATATATATATATATATATATATATATATATATTGAATAAATTGCTTGCTGCACCCGCCTGTACTAAAGATTAAAGGTTTTAGAGGTGAAACCGACCTGCTGTTCGAGTGCCTTCCTGTTTGTTTGGGAACCTCAGGAGTGTTGATATATATATTTATATTTATAGTAAACAACAATTCCGGTATGAGGATAATGCACATCTGAAGGAGCTAGTAACGTCATTGATAGTGTAAACTAGCATCAGCTAGTTTTGAAATTGGTCCCCTTTTGGTGACTTTGCTTCCTTTTTGACTTTGTCTTTCATATTTGGATATAGATTCACTCATTAGAATGCAAATGCATAAATATACATCTTTTGTTAGTACAAAGTATTGTATTTAGGATGTATGATGTCTAATTTTATTTAGTAATTATGTGGAATGTAAATAAGTGTTTGTAAATGTTGTTGTATATTAGTGTAAATGTATAGAATGTACAGTTTTTCCTTTTCATACACATATGTGAAAAAGAGATGATAAAAAAGAATTCCAAATTTGAAGGGTACAAATAAAAGTACCGGGTCAAACTAAAGGAACTTGTGTTTGATCTATAAGGTGATATTTTGAAATCGAGAATGGTTTAGGCAATTTTTGTGTTTTTTGATATATATATATAAGGCCCAGCCTATTCCATGCCCCAGGGCCTAACTCCTTAGCTTACCAAAACCATAATCTTATTACACAGCATCTGCCCTTCGTGTTAGTAAACTTGCTTAATAAAGTTTTGTTCACACTGAGTTTTTCAATGACGTATATCAGCAGTTACGGCAATTACGCCCAAGTGGGCTAAGATTAATCAGAAATAACATATGATCATGCCACAATCACGCCCAAGTGGGCAAATTCAGCAACTATATTTTTAACTGTATATTGAGCAGATATTAGATGCTTCTATACTGTATCATTTCATAAATGTGCTTTCTTTTCCCAATAGTGCCATGTACGATGGACCACCCTTAACATACCTAAAAATTAAAAACATATTGACAATTAAAATCTAGGACCGCAGTTTTTCAGTTACTTCACAGTTTCAAATTAACACATTTTACTATATTAAGTCATTGAAAAACTCTGTGTGAACAAAACTTTATTAAACAAGTTTACTAACATGAAGCGCAGATGCTGTGTAATAAGATTATGCACAAATTGGTATTATCCTGGGTTATTTAACATATGTTGGTCACTTTTGGCACTGAAAGGATTTTAATTATGTAAATGATAATTCCCTAACAAAATTACCACTTTGTATATATTTTGAATAATGAACGATAAATAAGTGTCAAACTCTATATATTTTTTTTAATAACTGTTTAAATTGTATTTATAAAAAACTGCAATGGACCGCACACCGCTAGCTCCTCCTACGGGTCGCCCCTAAGCACTCTGGTATGTGCAGTGCCTGAAGTTCGAAGAATTATTGAAAGTTCGTAAGTGGTTCACCTATGTAGGTGCAAGTAGATACTTGTTATTCCCCGATCTCTAGACCCGGGAAATGGCCCGGGTTTCGGGATATCTTCCCTAATCAGTAGAGGGAAGAATTTTGGCAGCCTACGCAGCAGCCCCATACACACGCCTATTCCCTGCTGATGAGAGGTAACGACCTCGAAACACGTGTCCAGGGATGGCCAGCACAACGGTGGATATACTCGACATTTTTTTAGAAGCGCACACGCTGGAACGAACTGCATTTACCATAATGCCCAGGGGCCAACTCGCTGGTAGGAGGAGCAGTGTGCGACCATATGGATTGTTGTTTATTAAGGCTCCCTTGAGCCGGTCGAGCTGACGAGCTCATGGTTATGCACCTGCGCGACGCGAGAGATATCAAGACCTGAGAACAATTTTGGCAGCCTACGTAGCAGCCCCATACACACGCCTATTCCCTGCTGATGAGAGGTAACGACCTCGAAACACGTGTCCAGGGATGGCCAGCACAACGGTGGATATACTCGACATTTTTTTAGAAGCGCACACGCTGGAACGAACTGCATTTACCATAATGCCCAGGGGCCAACTCGCTGGTAGGAGGAGCAGTGTGCGACCATATGGATTGTTGTAAATTGTGTTTATGACTGTAATATTACAATTTGATGGGTACAATGCGATAGAAATGTGTCATCCCTATTAAATGTATAGGATGCGTATATTTTACAAAATGGCTGCCATTTTTGAAGGTCCGTTTACAGCACTGAGGGGTGAGAGTTCACTGTGTATAAAATATGCTCGTAGCATCATGGCGTTTGAAATGTGAGCAAGCCGATAGGTGAAACGCGTTGTTTCCTGCAATTAAAATTCATTTTTTTGCACCAGCAATCCTGTTGTGTCCGAGTACGTTTTTCATATAACGAAGGCGGTGTGGAACAGATATTTATATTTATATATATACATACATACATATATATACATATATTCAAACACAGAATTCGGTACAGGTAGAGGCTGTCAAGTAGGGCGGTCCTCGCTCAGGGTTTCTGATGTTCCAGAAAGAAGCAAGGACAATTTGAAAGTTGCAGTGTATGACTTTTACTGACTGCACCAGCAACGCGTTTCAGCTTACGCCTTGGTCACGCCAAAGGCAAAGCAGTAACAAACATTTTTATCTGGTGCACCAAACATAGTGAAAGGACAAATGATTACACCAAAAGTGAACAGTAAATACAACCCATGGTGGCCATCTTAACACTGTCAATCAGTATATTAGAAAAGTGCGTAATTACAACAGAGGTTAATAATATAGACGAATAATAATTTATCCAATAATTATCTTGATATAATTTATACAATAAATGATTTATATAAGTTGATTGTACATTCCTCAGATAGATATTAAAACATCCGCACAAATATTTGATATTTGATATTTATGGGCATTTGTAAAGCGCAAGCGTTCGCTCCCAGGGGAGCATCATGGCGCTGGACGAGCTGCGGAGGAATCGCTGGAAAAGTGGAATGAATGGAAGAGAAAACTAAATGGCAGCCAGGACAGAGGAGTCTGGTAATTTGTAGACCCATGTCTTGAGGAGTTTTCTGAAATCGTTCTCATTGTCTGTGGCTCTAAGGTAGGCGGGTAGGGTGTTCCAGGCTTTGGCCGCCAGAACATTGAAGGATTTTCCGCCTCTGGTCTTATATTTAAATCTGGGAATTTGAACCAGGTTAGTCCCAGAGGATCTCAGGCAGCGCGAAGGGCTATTTTAGATTCCCAAATAGGGAATCTGGATCAGCATATTACGAGTAAACATAAGTCTGACTTTTATATATATATAAATGCCATAAATAAACAGTACATGATTACAAGCCGTATAACCAAAATGGTAAAAACCAGTCCGTAATCGCGGTACCAGATGCATCCAATAGACAATTCTGCCCAAGTGGGCGAAGGATTCTATACATGACATGTGTTAATGCCTGAGTTAAACAAGTGCACCACACCTAAAATGAGAAAAATGAAAATTATAATTACAAAATTATTTTAAATGATTTAAAAAAAATTGAAAACAGAATTGGCAGCATATCTATATTTACAGTCACATTACACATACGGAATTCATTAAACTTAATGTTGCAGGTGTACTGTTAACTCTTCACTCGAGTTTAACCCCAAGGGGGTCATAGTTTCTAGGTCGATAATATATCTCGACTCTAGTTGGTGTAATGCAATTTGTCTGTTCCCACCCGTACATTGTCAAGAATGCCATCAATCACCACCATACGTAAATGTTTTTTATCTTGCAGATGTTGTTCAAAGAAATGTCGGGCAACAGGGTACTGTCTTTTATTATGCCGTATAGCCCTGACATGTTCAAGTACACGTTTTTTAGCACAGTGAATGGTGCTGCCTATATAGGCCTTATTACAAGGGCAGATAAGTGCATATATGCAGTATGTCGTGATGCACGTTACAGCTTTCTTAATCACAAATTCCCTCTCTCTACTTGATATGACAAGTGTTGTACAATCGATGCTGTTGCTGCAAGCTTTACACTTCTTGCAGCAAACGGAACCCCGGGCGGCTACTAATCATTGATCCACTGTTTTGGGTCACATGATTAGGACTTAGTTAATCTCTGAGTGACCGATTTCTTTGAAAGGTAGTTTGGGGGCAGCTATTGAGATGTTTTCGAAGATTGGTATCAGCAGGACATGCCAGTGCTTCTTAAGTATCTGGCAGACTTCTTGTGCTTATCCTGAATAGGTGGTGATAAATCTCAGCTTCTCAGTACTAGTTTGACGGTTTACCGGATGTAACAACTGTGTACGGGTAACTGACTCAACCTTATTGCGCCTCAGATATAGTTCTAGGACTATACCCTCTCTCTCTGAAGGGTTGGACCATTACTTCCTTCTCTTTAAGGTAGCTACTTTCAGAGCTGCAGTTGCGCTTAGCGCGAAGCAACTCACCATAGGGAATGCTGTATACCAATTTACGAGGATGGGCACTCGAGGCACTCAGGATACTGTTCCCTGTAGTTGTTTTTCGGAACAGTTGTGTCTTTATGGTATTTTCAAAAATTTCAGCCAAAACATCCAAGAACTCAATTCTGATTTCACTGATGTGTTCAGTCAGAACAAAGTTAAATGGGTTGTCATTAAGTTTACTGACAAAACTCTTGACTGCATCAATATCACCATCCTAAATGATAAAGATATTATCTATGACACAGCGGTCATAGTCCGCGATCTGTGAGACAAAGAGCAGTGATACTGACATCACAACAGAAGCAACAAGAAGAAAGGGGTGAAGATTTGCAGATTGTGACACCAATCCAAGTGCCCGTCATTTCACAAAGTGGTATTGATGTCTCTAACGAAGGAGAAGCAAAGACTGACTCTCAACTTGGAAACATTACTGAGACAACATCAGTACACCCAAGAGATCTGATTGAAGACACAAGCACTGAAACAAGAAGAGTCACCTGTAGAGTTCAATGGCCAAAGAACTGTAATCAAGGAAGATTGAGAAAGAGCATATCAGTTGATTGGATTCCATCAACTATCCCTGAAGAGACAAAGTCAAGTGAGGAAAGTGATACAGAAGGAGATCAACTAAAACGGAGAAGATCGAAAAGAGCAAAATTACCATGTCGAAGTTATTCAGCACATGGTGGTCTTACTACAAGGGCAAAGTACTGACAAAGTACTGAATATTACAGTAAATTAGTTCAATGATATGAAGCGAAATTGTTTGAGCCCCCATCACATCACTACAGTAAGCATTGTTGGACAAAAATACTTGACAAAAAACAAACTCTGCAATTATAAAAAGGCATTAAAAAGTCTAGAATGTTGTTTGAAAGTATAAAAGAGAATGACACTAATTCATTCCCATATTTTTTATTTTAAAAAGATTTACCTAGGCCTGAGTCTGCAGTAGAACAGTAAGGATAACAATTTTAGAAGAACACCGAGTAGAGTTAAGGATTGTCTATATGAAGATTGCTTTGCTGAAAGCTAACTACATTAAGAAGCTACTTACAGAATTCTGCGCTGAATTTTCGAACTTGACTGTATATAATCAGATTCTAGACAAACATGTGTTGCCTTAAAAATAATTGTAAATATATTATGTGTTCAATTTGCATAATAATAGTAATAAAGATTACAATAGCGCTAGTATGGTTTTATTTGACACCCGAGAAAGACCTTAGATCAGCAAATGTAGCTAAAACACACACATACATGAATGGTGAAGACCAATTGAAAGTTTCATTTGCAGAATACAAGATAGATGATTACACAACTAACATTTATTGTAGATTAGTACACGAATATACATGCCATGGGAGCAAAAGACTATTATGGCTGTGCTCATTTACCATCATCAGCAACTAAAGAAGTCACATATTATCACATAACATTATCATATGCAATGTACAGTAGCACACTGCTTTCACTGGTATATAGACAACAACATTATGAGGTTTCTATTCCAACTATGACTTAATACTTTCTAGAGTGCATCTAAAAGATAACAGGAATTTGCACCCGCAAACAAAATAAATGAACACAGCTTGGTACTACTATATGCCACATAGACCTAATGAGAGTGTTGAGGCTTTTCAAAACAATTTAGCCTGCTTAATGAGACCACTAGATAACCTTTTCATGATGGCTCTAGAGGAAAGAAACACAAACATAACACGCAATAAAGATAAACATAGTGATGTTTTGAAAAATATTTGAAAGAAGATGACATAAGAAAATAAATGGTTTACCTAAAATTAAGATTAGACAGTCAAAACAAAGGAAACATTTGTGTTTATAAAAGAAAGACATCCAAATGAACCAGACATGTAGGGATTAGTAGTTGTGAACATACATTTGAATTAATGGGAGGCTCATGGCAAATTTTACAAGGAGAAGAATCTGCCTTTCAAGGAGTTTTTTTGTTTGTGGATAGGATGCTAATTTCCAGTTACCTGCTGATTGGGAGAGAATTGGCTATTTAGTTATATTGAGTTCAATTAGTAGGAGATATATTTGGTGCAATCATTCCGCATATAGGAGTCATGATAAATTATGAAAAGATAAGGAAACTTTCAAATGTTCTCGACAAGCTGGCAACTAGTACTTTTGGAGCTTTATTGGTAGTAAACACTAAGCTTGTAGCAATAAGATCCATGGTATTATTGGATCACTTAGCAATAGACATTTTACTTGCAGAAAAAGGCAGCGTTTGCAAAATGCTCAAATTAACCCACTGTTGTTCATACATACCTGATGAGAGTAAGAAAATAGAAAGATTTACAAAGAAGATTTCAGGCTTGAAGCCTGAATTAGAACAGTTAGAAACACTTAGCATTTTAGAAAATGTTGGAAAAGGGATTCGTACAATTGGAAATTGGATTACAACAGCAGTAGGAGGTATTTTGAAAGCTATGCTTATATATATGTTTACTATTTTTATTTGTTTTGTTTAAAGTCTGTAGATATTACGCAAGACAAAGGGCAAAGAAAGAAAAACAATATTTGAAAAAGAATTAGAATTAAATGATTGCATGAATGATGGTTACAGAAAGTAATTAAAATTCCAAAGTTTGAAATGAAAACGACAAGATTCAACTGACAATAAAAGAGCCCTTTGAGCAGAACTCACATGTGAAATCAAGATAATGTGATGGTTAAGATAACAATCAGATAGGGGAATTAAGAAGCTAAGTAATTAAGATATAAATCATTTAGAACAACAGTTATACATGCAATGATTAATGTAGAAATTTAAAGATGAAATACCATGCATTTAAATGTGCAAACTACACTACGCAGACATAGTTATTTGTATTTTCCCCATATTCATTTAATGTTTGAATAGAATAGTTGTACATTTTAAAACAGTACTTCTTGCTCGCGTTAATGAAATGTATAACTAAAGTGTTTTTGCATGTTGATGTTTCTCTTCTTTTGCATAAATAATTGTTTATGCAATGAATCATTTAACATTAGAATGTTATACTGCATTCAATGCCTATGGGGAATGAGTTTTATGAATCAAAAAGCTGCATACGTAAGATGTCTGTAAAACCCTTTGAGATAAAACTTTGCATGCTCCATGTTATTTTGTGGCAAAGGAAGAGCTTAACTCACTCTCAGAAGAATGTTGCTGCCGGTTTGGATCTGAAGATGGAAAGCCTAATATAATGTCTACAACATATGTTTGCCTTTAATATTAGTGTTCCTAGTTACTTTAGAACAGGATTTAATATGCTTGAAGGTGAGACGCTGAGACCCAGACCCATTTTCCTTGTCCTTTTGTGACAGCTGTGATTACTGCTTCTGCTGTTCATCCTTGCATTTCAATTGATGCTCGATATTTTAAAATTGCTGCTTCAACTGTATGTTTCTTTGCTTGAATTACTGAGACTCGACTGAGTTTCGTGAACTACTCTTAAGTTCTTCTTTAACTGGATTCTGAGCTTTATGCTTTCTTCATCTCACTCTTTTCTTTTGAACTTGAACGCTTCATGAGTACTACTAAGTCTAAAATTCTGGTCCTTTTTGTTAGAATAGGGTATTTGTGCACTATAGAACGTGCTCGATGCATTAGTTGATGATTTATTCCAACCATACCATTATGAGATTTTGGCAAACTTAGTTGAATTTATTGACTAATCTGAGTAAAAAGAATAAAAAGAATCCTACTAATCTCTTAATGGAAAATAAACTTTTAAAACTAATTCAAACTCTCATCATTGACTGAACTTAGAACTGTCATTGTGATTTAATTAATTATGATGAAATAGCTCTCACTCAAATAAAACGGTGGCAAAGATCCGTCACCTGATGCGAGTCATACTCAGAAGCCAGCGCGAAAATGAGCCGTAACCCTGTAAAGTGATGGTAAGAAAAGGTTGAACAATATTAATATTATTTACATTTTGCCCCAACTCAGTGCAATCAGTGCCTTGAAAATTACCTTTCTAGCTATAGCTAGCAAGTGAAGTGATTGCAGGCCCGGAGTCATGTTTTCTGTTGGGTGGAGGTGGAGAAAGAATCTTGCAGCAGCATTTTTAATTAGTTGTATTTTGCATGTGATGAATCTGGATGCGCCAAGGTGTATGCTGTAGTCACAGTCAGGCTTGGAGATTCCAAGTATGAGAAGAGCTTATATTTCTGCTGGTATCCAAAGGTATGAGAAGCTCTTTGTGATATTGTTGACAAATGTCAAGAAAAGTTTAGAATCCAATGTCGCCCCTGGGTTTGTGTTGGAGGAGCCTTGAGTTACTTGGGCCATATGATGGTAGACTGGCATTTTTGCCACTGCCCACAGGCCATGAACTCCGTCTTTGCAATGCTGAACATTTTTTTTAAAACTTTTTTTTCCAGTTGTTTGCTTATTCAAACAATCAACATTACAGCATACAATAGTACATTGGCATCTTGCGCATGACCCCAGAGGCTAACAGGGCAACAATGCAGATTGAACTACATTATAATCAACAATGAGATCACATTATGGACATCAGGATAGTGCGCTATAATTACCTGGGGGTATTCATTACACTCAATCTCCCGAGTCCGCTCCATCCTGGTTCCCCCCTCTTCTGAGGCGGTCCCATTAGATGCTGAATCACTCTTAATACCATCTTCCCCTTCCCGGTTGAGGGCCGCACCACACAACTGGCGCCACTCCATGAGGTCTGCCTGTAAGTTATAATCTTTGTGGATTAACTGCATGTGTGTTTCTTCGGCTAGGGCCCATTCCCTAACATCCCGTAACCATGTGGAGATATCCAGGCATCTGTGTCCCATCCGCAGTGCTGAACTTTAGGTGTTAACTGAATATCCATGTACTTATGCAGGGTCGGACTGGGACAGAAAATAGACCTGGGCACAAAATAAAAATGGCTCCTATTAGCAAATGGAATAGCTAAAAAAGTGGCCATTTGTAAATTGGGCCATTTTGAACTTGATAAGACACTCTATATAGGTGTTTTGTAAGGTATGTGGAAGCAAACATATTTGTGCTTGCTACAGCCATTGTTTGTGGTCATTTCATGGATATCAACAGCAAAACCAGACTACAAGACACTAAACAGTTCCACAAACAGTCACTCACCCAGCCCATACACTGACTTTTCAGACCAGCACATCAGGCACTGCCTGATTGCCATATAGGCCAGTCCGACCATGTACTTGTGGCACAAATGCAGTCATCACATTTTGAGTTGTAGCGCTCTTCTTGGACATCCATTATTAGAATGAATTGCATGTCACCTGCATAGTTATAACAAGTGAGGCTGAATGTTTTAATCAGTTTGTTTTAATCAGGTCTCCAAAGGGGGTATGTAGACGCTGAATAACAAAGGAGGGCATGTGCTGATGATGGAACTGTTCCGTCATAGCACCCACCCATGTAGGAAGCATTGGCTCTCCCCCCATAGGCTACCCATCTAGCCCCCACAAACAGGGATAGAAGTGAAAGAGTTTCCGCTGGCACCCCCACACCCCCCTCGGCAATCAATCCCATGACATCAGCATGCACGGCACATGCCAACATCATCGGGAGCTGCCGGGCGTGCTGGAAGCCATTTTCATCCGGGTGTCGGAGAAGCAGGTAGGTTTTTCCTGCCCAGGGGGGATTTCTCCGTGCACATAGGCATCAGGGAGGGGGAGAAGAGTTTTTCCTCTCCCCCGATGTCTCTTTGCAGGGCATTCCTGCTGCACAATTGCGCACTGGGTCGCAATCTTGCAGCAGGAATGCCCCCATTAGCACAAGGGATTTTATTTTAGGGAATGGAAAAGACCCCTTGAGGCAAGGGTCACTTCAAAATGGGGGTATTTTTGGTTGGTTGTTTACCGCTCCCCCTGGGGACAAATGGGATGATTTTGACACCACTAGCACCAGTAATTTATAATGTTTGTGCACAGGTGTGATCCCTTGGGCAAGGATTGCCCCCCCAATTTTTGGTTGTTACTTATGGCTATTTTCTCCCCCCACCCCCGGGTCTGGTCAGCCCTACTTGAATGCCCATCTGCACCTGGGGGAGTTAGAAAACCCACTAGCACAAAGGATTTTTTTGTTATTAAATGAAAGCGACCCTTTGGGCAAGAGTCGCTTCCAAAGGGGGGCATTTTGTGTTGCCCGTTTTCAGACCCCCTGGGGACAGATCTGGACGATTTTGAGGGATCCATGAAAGTCATACCTCCTTGGACTCCCCGGATGTCTAGTTTTCAGAAATGTCTGGGTTAGGTAGGTTTCTTTAGTTGACCGCCGAGCATTGGACCAAAAAAGCAAGTACCCCCCTAGCAAAACCATGTCATTTTGTGAAAATTATTTTTGATGTCTCCACAATATGTTTTGGGCCCTTTCCTTCCTCGGGTACTTGGCATACCCAAACAAGTGAGGTACCATTTTTATCAGAAGACCTGAGGGAATGCTGGGTGGTAGGAAATTTGTGTCAGTTCAATGATCCCACAAATTTCACCAACACAGAAATGTGAGAACAATTTGATTTATTTCAGCTACATTTGAGGTTTTCAGGGGATTCTGGGTAGGAAATTGTTGAGGGATCCACGCATGCCATACCTCCCTGGACTTCCCCCGAGTGGTTAGTTTTCAGAACTGTCTGGGTTAGGTAAGTTTCCCTGGATGGCCACCGATCCTGGTATCAAAAATTCAGGTGACACCCTTGCAAAATAGATATTGCTTTCTCTACAGTACATTTTGGGCCCCTCCCTGCTGCCTGTACTTGGCCCACCCACACAAGTGAGGTACCATTTTTATTGGTGGACTTAGGGAAATGCTACGGGGGTGGACGTTTGTGGCTCCCTACAGATTCCAGAACTTTCCATCACTGTAAAATAAAACCGCATTTTTCTAACATTTCTAAGTTTGAAGTGTGCAAGGGATTCAGGGTAAAAGAACCTGGTGAGAGCCACACAAGTCACCCTAACCTGCATTCCCCTGGATATCTAGTTTTAAAAAATGTATAGGTTTGCTAGGGTTTCCTAGGTGACGAGCTTGGGTCCAAAATCCACAGCTGGGCACACTGCAAAAAAAAGGGTACGTTTTCACTGGACAAATGTGATGTGCCCATGTTGAGTTTTGCGGTACAAAAGGGGGTGGTGATGGACGGAGCATCTGAGCCAATCAAACACTCACACCCAGTCAAAAGATCTGGGTTTAATCCATCACCGTTCTTTAGCCCACTCTGCCACCCCAGTTCAGACATGGCTATATGCAAATCGGTCTGACCCTGTGCCCCATGGGAACAGTCCAGCCCGAACTGCCAAGCCATGCCTTCCCTGGACCGGAAGCAAGCTTCCGAGGACCGGTTTCTGGCATTACAGCCGTCTTCAGCCGGGCTTGCTTGAATCCAGTGGCAAAGTGAGCAAGGGACTCACTTCTGAGCATACCCTGCCACACTTATGGCAGCCAAAAGCGGTACAAAAGGGGGTGGTGATGGACGGAGCATCTGAATCAATCAAACACTCACACCCAGTCAAAAGATCTGGGTTTAATCCATCACCGTTCTTTAGCCCACTCTGCCACCCCAGTTCAGACATGGCTATATGCAAATCAGTCTGACCCTGTGCCTCATGGGAACAGTCCAGCCCGAACTGCCAAGTATTGCCTTCCCTGGACCGGAAACAAGCTTCCGAGGACCGGTTTCTGGCAATACAGCTGTCTTCAGCCCGGCTTGCTTGAATCCAGTGGCAAAGTGAGCAAGGGACTCACGTCTGAGCATACCCTGCCACACTTATGGTGGCCAAAAGTGGTACAAAAGGGGGTGGTGATGGACGGAGCATCTGGACGTTTGTGGCTCCCTACAGATTCCAGAACTTTCCATCACTGTAAAATAAAACCGCATTTTTCTAACATTTCTAAGTTTGAAGTGTGCAAGGGATTCAGGGTAAAAGAACCTGGTGAGAGCCACACAAGTCACCCTAACCTGCATTCCCCTGGATATCTAGTTTTAAAAAATGTATAGGTTTGCTAGGGTTTCCTAGGTGATGAGCTTGGGTCCAAAATCCACAGCTGGGCACACTGCAAAAAAAAGGGTATGTTTTCACTGGACAAATGTGATGTGCCCATGTTGAGTTTTGCGGTACAAAAGGGGGTGGTGATGGACGGAGCATCTGAGCCAATCAAACACTCACACCCAGTCAAAAGATCTGGGTTTAATCCATCACCGTTCTTTAGCCCACTCTCCCACCCCAGTTCAGACATGGCTATATCCAAATCGGTCTGACCCTGTGCCCCATGGGAACAGTCCAGCCCGAACTGCCAAGCCATGCCTTCCCTGGACCGGAAACAAGCTTCCGAGGACCGGTTTCTGGCATTACAGCCGTCTTCAGCCGGGCTTGCTTGAATCCAGTGGCAAAGTGAGCAAGGGACTCACTTCTGAGCATACCCTGCCACACTTATGGCAGCCAAAAGCGGTACAAAAGGGGGTGGTGATGGACGGAGCATCTGAACCAATCAAACACTCACACCCAGTCAAACGATCTGGGTTTAATCCATCACCGTTCTTTAGCCCACTCTGCCACCCCAGCTCAGACATGGCTATATGCAAATCAGTCTGACCCTGTGCCTCATGGGAACAGTCCAGCCCGAACTGCCAAGTATTGCCTTCCCTGGACCGGAAACAAGCTTCCGAGGACCGGTTTCTGGCAATACAGCCGTCTTCAGCCCGGCTTGCTTGAATCCAGTGGCAAAGTGAGCAAGGGACTCACGTCTGAGCATACCCTGCCACACTTATGGTGGCCAAAAGTGGTACAAAAGGGGGTGGTGATGGACGGAGCATCTGAACCAATCAAACACTCACACCCAGTCAAAAGATCTGGGTTTAATCCATCACCGTTCTTTAGCCCACTCTGCCACCCCAGTTCAGAGATGGCTATATGCAAATCAGTCTGACCCTGTGCCTCATGGGAACAGTCCAGCCCGAACTGCCAAGCCAGGCCTTCCCTGGACCGGAAACAAGCTTTCGAGGACCGGTTTCTGGCATTACAGCCGTCTTCAGCCCGGCTTGCTTGAATCCAGTGGCAAAGTGAGCAAGGGACTCACGTCTGAGCATACCCTGCCACACTTATGGCGGCCAAAAGCAGTACAAAAGGGGGTGGTGATGGACGGAGCATCTGAACCAATCAAACACTCACACCCAGTCAAAAGATCTGGGTTTAATCCATCACCGTTCTTTAGCCCACTCTGCCACCCCAGTTCAGACATGGCTATTTGCAAATCAGTGTGACCCTGTGCCTCATGGGAACAGTCCAGCCCGAACTGTCAAGCCATGCCTTCCCTGGACCGGAAACAAGCTTCCGAGGACCGGTTTCTGGCATTACAGCCGTCTTCAGCCCGGCTTGCTTGAATCCAGTGGCAAAGTGAGCAAGGGACTCACGTCTGAGCATACCCTGCCACACTTATGGTGTCCAAAAGCGGTACAAAAGGGGATGCTTGATTCCGGTCTGGGAAAGACATGGCTTGGTAGTTCGGACTGGACTGTTCCCATGAGGCACAGGGTCAGAGCTGATTTGCATATAGCCAGTGTCTAACCCAGGGTGGTGTGGAGTGCAAACAAATGATGGATTTAGGCCCAGATCCTTGTACTGGGGTGAATGTATGACATTGTTCTACATTCTGTCCATCAACTGTGTTTTTTGCAATTTTCACCCCGAGTGGGCTGGGTATGCTCAGACGTGAGTCCCAGGCTCTCCACACCACTGGAGTCAAGCTATCCAGGCTGATGAAGGCTGATAGCCAGAAACCGGTCCTTGGATGCTTGATTTTGGTCTGGGAAAGACATGGCTTGGTAGTTCGGACTGGACTGTTCCCATGAGGCCCAGGGTCAGAGCTGATTTGCATATAGCCAGTGTCTAACCCAGGGTGGTGTGGAGTGCAAAAAAATGATGGATTTAGCCCCAGATCCTTGTACTGGGGTGAATGTATGACATTGTTCTACATTCTGTCCATCAACTGTGTTTTTTGCAATTTTCACCCCGAGTGGGCTGGGTATGCTCAGACGTGAGTCCCAGGCTCTCCACACCACTGAAGTCAAGCTATCCAGGCTGATGAAGGCTGATAGCCAGAAACCGGTCCTTGGATGCTTGATTCCGGTCTGGGAAAGATATGGCTTGGTAGTTCGGACTGGACTGTTCCCATGAGGCACAGGATCAGAGCTGATTTGCATATAGCCAGTGTCTAACCCAGGGTGGTGTGGAGTGCAAAAAAATGATGGATTTAGGCCCAGATCCTTGTACTGGGGTGAATGTATGACATTGTTCTACATTCTGTCCATCAACTGTGTTTTTTGCAATTTTCACCCTGAGTGGGCTGGGTATGCTCAGACGTTAGTCCCAGGCTCTCCACACCACTGGAGTCAAGCTATCCAGGCTGATGAAGGCTGATGAAGGCTGATAGCCAGAAACCAGTCCTTGGATGCTTGATTCCGGTCTTGGAAAGACATGGCTTGGTAGTTCGGACTGGACTGTTCCTATGAGGCACAGGGTCAGAGCTGATTTGTATATAGCCAGTGTCTAACCCAGGGTGGTGTGGAGTGCAAATAAATGATGGATTTAGGCCCAGATCCTTGTACTGGGGTGAATGTATGACATTGTTCTACATTCTGTCCATCAACTGTGTTTTTGGCATGTTGAGTTTCGGGCAGTTTCCTGTCAGAGGCACTAGGCCTACCCACACAAGTGAGGTACCATTTTTATAGAGACACATGGGGGATTGCTGGGTGGATGGACGTTTGTGGCTCCCTGCAGATTCCAGAACTTTCCATCACATGAATGTGAGGCAAATGTGTGGTCTATCTTTACAAAGTTTGAGGTTTGCAAGGGAATCTGGGTAACAGAACCTGGTGAGAGCCACACAAATCACCCCATCCTGGATTCCCTAGGTGTCTAGAGTTAAAAAATATACAGGTTTGCTAGGTTACCCTAGATGCCAGCTGATTCAGGGTCCAAAATTCACAGCTAGGCACAATGTGAAAAAAGGATCCGTTTTCACTGGAAAAATGTAATGTGTCCACGTTGCATTTTGAGGCTTTTTCCTGTTGCTGGCACATAGCCTACCCACACAAGTGACATACCATTTTTATCGGGAGACTTAGGAG
Source organism: Lissotriton helveticus (assembly GCF_964261635.1). Taxonomy (NCBI): domain Eukaryota; kingdom Metazoa; phylum Chordata; class Amphibia; order Caudata; family Salamandridae; genus Lissotriton; species Lissotriton helveticus. The sequence goes on from NC_136067.1 coordinate 829,472,260, forward strand.
AACACAGAATTGTAGAACAAGTGTTATTACCAATTGACTTTCTATGCATTTCTGCCTTCCACATGTAAGAATGTGTAAAAAAGAAGTACCCACAATTTTGGAGATGTGCAAATAACTACTGCTTCTAACCTCTATAGTTTGCTCCCATTTTGGAAATACATAGGTTTCTCTATACCTATTTTTCACTTTTTATATTTTCCCAAATGAATTGCTATTGACCTGGTACACAATGAAAATCCATTGCAAGGCGAAGCTCAGTTATTGGCTCTGGTACCTCAGGTTCTTTGTGAACACACAAGTCCTATATATCACCACAACCCAAAGCATCCAGCAGATGTAACAGTATTTTGCTTTAAAAAATCTGCCATACTTAGAAGAAGTTACAGGTGAAAATGTTGGCACACATGGCTGTTTTTTTCAACTCAATTTAAATATTTTTTTATTTCAACTGTACATTTCTATCGGAAAACTTTGAATGATCTACACCATGGGTACTCACAAACTTTCTCTCTGGGGCCAAATTTACAGTGTGGTTTGTGGCTGAGGGCCGCACCGGTGGTGGGGGGGGTCAGAGGGTGAGGGGGAGGGGCTAAAGCAAACAAAAATTGTGACCATGAGGTTAAACACAGGTCCCTGCAGCAGACACCTTCGTCCACTGAGCCACCAGACCCAGCATACACACATCTTTCTCTCTCTCCATCCTTCTCTCCCTCCTTCTCTCTCTCTCCCTCCTTCTCTCTCTCTCCCTCTCTCTCTCTCTCCCTCCCTCCCTCTCCCTCTGTCTCCCTCCCTCTCTCTGGCTCCTTCTCCCTCCCTCTGTGTTTCCCTCCCTCCCTCTGTGTCTCCCTCCCTGTCTCCCACACTCCCTCTGTGTCTCCACCCCCCTGTCTCCCACTCTCCCTCTGTGTCTCCCTCCCTGTCTCCCACTCTCCCTCTGTGTCTCCCTCCCAGTCTCCCACTTTCCCTCTGTGTCTCCCTTCCAGTCTCCCACTCTCCCTCTGTGTCTCCCTTCCAGTCTCCCACTCTCCCTCTGTGTCTCCCTCCCTGTCTCTCACTCCCTGTTTCCCTCCCTCACTCTGTGCCTCCCTCTCTCCCTCCCTCTGTGTCTCCCTCCCTCCGTGTCTCCCTCCCTCCCGCTGTCTCCCTCCCTGTCTCCCACTCTCTGTTTCCCTCCCTCCCTCTGTGTCACACTCCTGCCCTCTCTGTGTCTCCCTTCTCCCTCCCTCTGTGTCTCCCTCCCTCCCTCTGTGTCTCCCCCCTCCCTCCCTCTGTGTCTCTCTTCCTCCCACTGTGTCTCCCTCCCTGTCTCTCACTCCCTGTTTCCCTCCCTCCCTTTGTGCCTCCCTCTCTCCCTCCCTCTGTGTCTCCCTCCCTCTGTGTCTCCCTCCCTCCCTCTGTGTCTCCCCCCTCCCTCTGTCTCTCCCTCCCTGTCTCCCACTCTCTGTTTCCCTCCGTCCCCCTGTGTCTCCCTCCTGCCCTCTCTGTGTCTCCCTTCTCACTCCCTCTGTGTCTCCCTCCCTCCCTCTGTGTCTCCCTCCCTCCCACTGTCTCCCTCCCTGTCTCCCACTCTCTGTTTCCCTCCCTCCCTCTGTGTCTCCCTCCCTCCCTGTCTCCCTCCCTCTCTCTGTGTCTCCCTCCCTCCCTCTGTGTCTCCCTCCCTCCCTCTGTGTCTCCCTCCCTCCCTCCCACTGTGTCTCCCTCCCTGTCTCCCACTCTGTTTCCCTCCCTCTGTGTCTCCCTCCCTCACTCTCTCTGTCTCCCTCCCTCCCTCTGTGTCTCCCTCCCTCCCTCTTTGTCTCCCTCCCTGTCTCCCACTCTCTGTTTCCCTCCCTCCCTCTTAGTCTCCCTCCCTCCCTCTGTGTCTCCCTCCCTCCCACTGTGTCTCCCTCCCTGTCTCCCTCTCTGTTTCCCTCCCTCTGTGTCTCCCTCCCTCCCTCTGTGTCTCCCTCCCTCTCTCTCTCTGTCTCCCTCCCTCCCTCTGTGTCTCCCTCCCTCCCTGTCTGTCTCCCTCCCTGTCTCCCACTCTCTGTTTCCCTCTCTCCCTCTGTGTCTCCCTCCTGCCCTCTCTTTGTGTCTCCCTTCTCCCTCCCTCTGTGTCTCCCTCCCTCTGTGTCTCCCTCCCATCCTCCCTCTCTGTCCTCTCACCTGTGTGTGTGTCAGCCCTCAACCCGGGCTGAGACAGCTTTCCCGGCCGTGCGCACACAGCCCCACCAAGTACTTCATGGGTCTTTAAAAGACCATTTACATGTTAATGAGGCTTTGTTGAATTTCACCTCTTAGGCCCCTGCAGCTCCCCTCTGACAATCACTGAAATCCCCTGGCCCCCACAGAGCAGAGTCTGAGTCCGCGCTGCTGCGGCTGTATTTGCGAACACTATTTAATTTATTTATTTTTAAACACAGGTGTCTGCAATGTCCGCAGGCTGCCAAGGAAGGCTTGCCGGGCCCCACCGGCCCGCAGGCCGTACTATGAGTACCCCTGATCTACACAAATGAATCCTTGCTGAATTCAGAATTGTGCCTACTTTTCAGAAATGTATACCTGTCTGGGATCCGTTATTTTTTTCAGACCAATTTTTACCACTAACTGGAAGGAGGTTGAAAGCTCAAAAATGGGAAAAATAGGCTATGTCCCAGTTAAATGCCAAAACAGTGTAGACATTTTTGGTTTTCTGACAAAAGTCTGCCTGTTCCTCAAAGCTGGGAAGATGGCAATTTCAGCACCACAAACCCTTTGTTGATATCATTTGCAGGTTAAAAACAGATGCTTCTTCTGCAGCTCTTTTCCCCATCCCCTACCCAAAAAAATGTAACTGTATTTTGGCTAATTGCTGGATCCCCTCAAGGTGAATCCACAAACCCTGGGTATCTTTAGAATCCTCAGGATGTTGAAAGAAAAGGACGCTAAATTTGGCGTGGATACCTTATGTGGACAAAAGTGTACAGGGGCCTAAGCATGAACTACCCCAAATAGCCAAAAAAAAAGGCTGAGCACAGGAGAGTCCTAACAGTGAAGGGTTTAACAGACTGTGCCTGTTAGACTTGTTTAATTTTAAATTTCTTCAGATTTAGCTCGGCCTAGGTCATGAATAAATCAATGTAAAAATAAAAATAATTTGTCACATTTTTTCATTCACAGCAACATTTTAACCTTGTTTTCTCCATCACCTATTTGACACACTGTGAACCTGAAGCTCCATTTACACTTTAGCGATAGGTACAGACATGTTAATCGCTCTGTAGAGGTAACTATAGCAGCCTCTGAGAGCTACATTCATGTAATGGGAAAATATTCTCTGCTCGCATCAGATCAGTCTCGCTGTCTCTGAGCTCCTTTCATAACCCTCTCTAATTAGGCACTGAAACTGACAGATGTCTTAGCCAGCACATGGTACATCACATAAAATTCCGTACTGCATGTTTCAGGCCTACTTGAATTTTCCTGACTGGCATTCTCAAAATGTAATGTAATGCCACTTAGTGCACTCTGTGGCCTGTATATTTCAATGTAAAATACAAAATTCAATTTGTAATATGTCAGAGTCCAAGTCATTGTAAATTATAAGTGATACATCAACATAGCAAATGGAAACAGAAAATATAAAGTAGGCAATTTGAAAGTATAATTTTCAACAGTATACAGTCTGTAGATGATTCCATATAATTACCTCTATTACTTCATGGTGCCAGACAATACAAAGGTAGACAACGTATATCTAACACACCTCCGATATACCATTTTTGGGCTTTTTTTGGTCATCCACTGCACTCTGCCACATTGCATTTGACCAGGGTATACAGCACTTACCTATAAGAAGTGAAACAGCACCTTTGTGCCCTGTAATCCCCCCGGACCGCCGCAGTCATTAGCGGGCTTTTTGTTGTGGAGGTAGATCCCGGGGAACAATCCTCATTCAGAGGTGACTCGCTTCCTGGAAGGCCACGCAGAACCGCCATCTTGGATAAGTTAGCAGTCTAGTCTTTCCGCTACTAACGAAGCAGGGCAGTATAAGTGGAGGAATTGGCGCGAGCGCGCAGATGACCTGAAGACACAACACCTGTAGCACAGGCTAAACAACTACCTCTACCATTAGCCTCAGTCAGTAAGAGAAACTAGCGGAAGCCTTTCTTTTAGGAACTGTGATGTGTTTTTAATTGCAGCTTATTTCTAACTTTTTTCAATTTAAAACCACTGCACTCTGCTACCTTGCATTTGACCAGCGTATACAGTACTTACCTATAAGAAGTGGAACAGCACCTTTGCGCCCTGTGAACCCCCGGTCCAGCGCAGTCATTAGCGGGCTGTTTGTTGTGGAGGGAGATCCCGGGGAACAGTCCTCATTCAGAGGTGACTGACTTCCTGGTAGGGCCACGCCGGACCGCCATCTTGGATAGGTTAGCGGTCTCGTCTTTCCGCTACTAACCAAGCAGGGCAGTATAAGTAGAGGAAATGGCGCGAGCGGGCGCGTCACCGGCGCGCCAAAGGCAAGCTCGTCTGCTCCCGTCCTCACCTAGACCGCGCCCAGCGCTAGAACCCCTGGCTCCTGAGCCCCAGAATCCAACCACACCACCAGATATTCCCTTGAAGAACTACTGGCACTAAGACAATGTAATACCTCTGATATAATCAGATATTTACCTAATAGTGTGCCATCTATAAGTACCATAACACCAGAGCCCACAGACTCAACTCAGGCCCCCCTAACAAGCAAAAACAGTACCTACGGCCTACTCCCAAATACTAGATCCCTGGTGAAACATCAACTAGAGTTCCATGATCTTGCTCAAACACTAAACATAGATGTAGCATTTTTAACAGAGACTTGGGCAGATGACAGCTCTGGCCCTGATATAGTTGCAGCCACACACCCTGGCTACGCCATTTTTATATCAGACAGGCAATTTAAAAGGGGTGGGGGTCTGGCGATCCTATATCGAGACAACTATAAGACCAGATTTGAACCGCTACATTCAGTAGACTTCGAAGCTATGACCTCTATTGAACAGCCTGACTCATTAGTCCTTAAAGTAATTCTAGTGTATCACCCTCCTGGAGACAGGAATACCTTCATAGATAAAATCTGCTCCATAATGGAAGCCCTAATCACCAATGAGAACTTCAGGGTGCTGGAACATTTTAACTTTCACTTGGAAAACACAGACAACCCCAACTCACTAAGACTTATTAAACTAATGAACTCTTTTGGACCGTATCTAGTTAGCAAAGCCCAACACACAAAGCCGGCCATATGCTGGATGGTATTTTCTCCAACTGGGAGAACCTTGAGATATCTCCTTCCCTCCCATTAACCTGGTCAGATCACTGTGTGGTCAACTGGTCTATGATGGCCAAAACATTAGCACAGCACAGACCACCCATATAACACACAACCAGTAGAGCCTGGCATAAAATTCAGCCAGATGAATTTACTGAGGCTATTGCTGCTGCCCCTTGTCATTTGGAGCAGGACGCAGAGCGCAACATTGAACCCTGGTACAATGAGAGTCTGAGACTATCTGGACAGGAATGTCGTAGACAGAAACAAAGATGGAGAAGAAACTATATGGCAGAGGACAAAATCGCATATAAAGTCAAACTTGCAAACACAAAAAAGACATCATAAAAGCCAAAACAGATTACTTCACAGAACACATAAAAATGCTTGTGACACCAATAAAACCCTATTCTCGGTTATCAATAAGTTGGTTAAACCTAATAAGGGTAGCCATACGGAATAAAACCAGGATTTCTGTGACCTACTAGCGAACTCCTTTCAAAAGAAGGTGATTAACATCTACGATAAATTCGCAAGTATTAACATCCAGACCAAGCATACACCCAACTCGAAGAAAGATATAATCAGCCTTCTCGAATTTAGAAATCCATCCGATTACCAACTAAAAGATCCTATTCTATCAAGTAAGTCTGGCTCCCCATATGACCCATGCCCACCTAACATAATGCACCTGATACCCTCCCAAATGGCAGTATATCTGGGCTCTATCATCAACACAGTATTCGCCGGCGGAATTTTTCCCGCTCAATGGAAACACACCTCTATTCTCCCTCTCCTAAAAAAAGACACTCTTGATAGCTCAGAACCCGGCAACTATCGCCCTAGCGCTAGACTCCCCTTCACCGCCAAATGCACTGAAAAATCAATGAACAAACAAATAACAGAACACATTGAATCAAATGTACTACTAGATGAAACACAACAGGGCTTCAGGAAGCATCATAGCACTGAATCTGCCCTGCTACAGAAGATATCCGTGCAATCCTAAAGGGAGGAGGAACAGCCGCGTTCGTACTATCGGCGGCCTTTGATAAGGTCAGCCATGAGATCTTGGCTGACCGTCTGCAGGAAGCAGGAATAAAAGGTGCCGCATTTAAACATTTAAAATCATTTTTAACCAATCGGCAACTAAACGTAGCAATGGGCTCAGCAACCTCCAAACAGTTCTCTCTACCATGTGGAGTCCCTCAGGGCTCGGCTCTGAGCCCCACACTTTTTAATTTATATGTAGCGCTGTTAGCCTTGATAATAAAAGAAGCAGGATTCGCCCTAGCTTCCTATGCTGACGACACACAGATTGTGGTGTCTTTAACAAATGGGGTAAAGAATCCGGGTGAGGCCTTTAACCCCTTCCATGCTGATGACGAGCTCAGCTCGTCATGGAGTGCCCATTCATTTCAATGGAAATTACATTAAATGTCTAGGCACAGGGTTAGCATCCAAGTGTTTAAGACTTATATGAAGAATATGAGTAACAGGATGGATGTCAACTGTCTGAAGTTGAATGTGTCTAAGACGGAAGTTATCATTCTTGGTAACAAGCCCTCCCTCTGGACGCCCGACTGGTGGCCACCAGTACTTGATGCATTGCCTACTCCCTCCACCAAAATAAAGGATCTGGGCATCATCATTGATAAAGAACTTAAATTTAGGGACCCAGTCAATAAAGTCACATCTATTTACTTTTATGCTATAAGATTAATCAACAAAAAAATTTTTTGTGACATATATGTTTTTTGCGGAAGACATAGAAGACATTATCGAGCAAATCTACGCATAGGCACTGCCAGGTGAAATAACCAAAGTCATCATACAGTAGAATACACAGCCACTAGGCCCACAGCCCGGAGGCCGGCGGGGCAAAGGTGAGAAGTGCCACAAGGATAAACATAATCGTTCGCTAAAAGTACTTGTGCATCACTAGCATCCGCTATTTTCTGTTTATACCCCCTCCCACGTCTTCTATTGATCCCGTCTCCCATCCGTCTGTATGGATAAATTTTCCAATAGAAATACAGTCTAACAAATAGCAACAGAACAAGTCCCCCCAATACGTGGCATCATTAACAGAGTACATGTAAAGAGTCAGGTTACCTACTCCGCGGCCCGATAGGGTGCAGACGTCACAGTTCTAATCAATCCTCTGGGAATCAAGACAAATTACATAGTAATACAATATGGAACATTCGAGCGCGCCCAGCCGGGCACTACTCCGACACTGGTCCCTCCCCCCCGCCTCCCGCCTCAGCCAACTCTGACCCAGACTCCTCAGGGGTGAACAATTCAGCACTGGTGGCATCCGAGTCATCATCAGGCAACCCCTCAGCACACATCATCCTCCAAGCTAGTAAGTCCTCCTGAAGCCTCTCATCGCGGCGCGTGCGCTGCATGTGCGTTTCCTCAGCCAAGGACCACTCTCTGACATCTCAAAGCCATAGGGATAACTCGGGGGCCCTATGCCCCATCCAAGTGATTGCCACGCGCCGCCTAGCTAACACCAGTAGCAACTGCAGCAACTTGTAAGACAAGTTCCTCTTTTTGGGCTTGGGCACCAGGGCCAAGAGACAGTGAAGCGGATCCAAGGCAATCCGGAGGCCCGTGACCTGGCCAATGTGCTCCACCACCTCCCTCCAGAAACTACCGACCTGTGGGTACTCCCAAGCCAAGTGGAAGAATCCAGCTCCCACTGCCCCACACCTAGGGCAGTCGTTCCGCCTATCCACAGAGATACGGTGCAGGGATACCGGGGTCATGTAGGTACGATGCATAAAGTTAAAGTGGATCAATTTGAACCGTGCATTGCACGAGACTTTCCGGGTCAGGAGCCCAATACGTTTGCGCTGTCTCGACTCCAGAGCCTTCCCCAGGTCCGCCTCCCAGGCCGCCCAGGACGGCGCGATCGGCGGGCTGAGTCCCATCTCATGGCAGAATACAATAAAGTGATCAGCCTCCGTCCTCTACCGCAGGAAAGGAGGATGTTGAGGGTGTGGGTCAGTGGGGGCGCCTCCGGGAACTGAGGCCAGGTCGCCCTCGCCATCTCCTGGAGTCCCCTATAGTGCAGATACTGTCCCCTGCTTAGGTCAAAGGCTTCCGTAGCCCTCTCATAAGACACGAAGGAGTCGTCTGGATAAAGGTCGGCCAGCGTCTCACACCCACCGTCCCGCCATTCCCGGAAGGATACATTCTCCTCCAACTGGAGCACAGGGGCCAAAATCCACACCGGTAGCTCCCTATGAAAGGGGGCCCGCCGCAAGATCTTCTCGACGAACCGCTGCCAGACCCCCGCCGCATGGCGCACGACATAGGGCAGGGTCTCGTCCGCCCCCTATCCCTGCATCAAAGCCACCTGCAACGCCGTCTCATCTGCTCTGCCCGCTAGGAGCTGCAGCTCCCAGTTGTCTGCGCCTGCGAACCATCTCGCGGCTGGCAGGAGCTGTGCTGCGTAGTAATAGAGGTCAAACCGCGGAGCCACCAGGTCTCCTTCCTCCCAGCTCCGGACCACAGTATGCAGGGCGACCCTACTACGCCCGCCTGCCCAGAGTAAAGACGTAAGCAGTGAATTAAGCGTACAGAATATTCGCGGGGAAAGCGGGCATAGCGTATTTTGCAGGACGTATAATATTCTGGGTAACATCACCATTTTAGCAACCGCTAGCCGCCCCATGAGGGAAAGAGGGAGCGTATTCCAGAAGGACACAGATTGGTGCAGAGAGCTGAGCACCCGGTCAGCGTTGCGGACCAGCAGTTGTTCGTCAGACGAAGCCACCTGAATGCCCAGATATCTGAAGGCCTCCAACTCCCATCTCAGCCCCAGGCACGGGAGGCGCACTCCCGGCTCGACATCGTAGCCCACTAGAGGAAAAATCAGGGACTTCCCAGGATTGATGCGTAGCCCAGAGGCCGCACCAAAGTGGTCTAGCAGCCGCAGTAAAGCGGGGAGCGAGTCGCTCGGGGAGGTCAAATAGAATAGAGCGTCGTCTGCGTAAAGGGAGATCACGTTCACAGTGTTACCCACCTTAATGCCCCACTGCTCCATCTCAGCACGAATGGAGACCGCCAAGGCGAATAGGAGCGGTGACAGGGGGCACCCCTGACGAGTGCCCCTCCACAAAGACCACTCCTCGCAGCGGGCCGACCCAAACCGAACCCTAGCCCGGGGTGCCCCGTAGAGCACCCGAATCCATTTGCAAAACACCGGCCCCAGGCCTGCCATCTGGAGCACCTCCAACAGATACCCCCAGCTGACAGTGTCAAAGGCCTTAGCCAGATCAATTGACACCAGGATGTGGGGATCCTCGCCACCACGCACCTCGTGAAGGACATGGTGCAGACGCCGCAGGTTCATTGCAGTGTTACGACCAGGAATAAACCCACATTGGTCGCTGGGTCGCAACTGTCCCCCCCTGGTTTCAACAGCATACAAACCTCCCCCTGATTCATGGTGGGCGGAAGAACGCCACACCCCAAGGCCTCATTATAGACCTGCAAGAGGAGGGGGCCCAGGACGTCCCCAAACCAATGGTAGAATTCAGACGGGAAACCGTCCCGCCCGGCGCCTTAGCCTGCGGAAGGGCGGCTAACGCCACCCTGATCTCTTGGAGTGTTAAGGCCGCGTCCAGTTCCTCCGCCGCCTCCGCCGAGAGGGCCGGAAGTGTCAGACCCTGGAGGTAAGGCTGATAGGAGGCCTCTGTGACCGAGGGGTCGGCAGTATACACCGTCTGCAGGTGAGATCGAAGGACCTCGAGAATATAAGACTCCGAGTGCACATATCACCTGCGGGCGCCCGCAGGGCAATCATCCGCTCCGGTGCAAATTCACGATGCAGAATCCAGGCCAGCAGTCGACCAGACTTGTCCCCCTCGCGATGGAGACGCTGCCTATATTGGCCCAAGGTTTACTTATCCAGACGTGTAAGAATGTCATGGATGGCCACCTGGGCCTCCCCCTCCGCCTCCAGGTCCGAGGCAACGGGATCCGGTAGAGACTGACAGCGCCGAAGTCTATCCTCTGCGTCCCGTAACTCACAGAGCAAGTGCTTCCGGACCCTATAGGTGAGGCCCATACAGGCACCACGCACCACTGCTTTCAGGGCCTCCCATTTGGTTGAGTAGGACAAATCACCGCCTTCCCAGTCAAATCTATATAATTAGTCAGGGCAGTCGCCACAGGGTCTTTCCCCACCTGGTCCTGCAATAGGTCCATTGGCATCCGCCAAGTACGGGGACGCGTAGCCTGGTCAGCCCATTGTGCCATGCACGTCACTGGAGCATGATCTGACAGAAAACGGGCCTGGTGAGTAACTGTCAAAGAAAAAGACGCGGCTACATTAGCCGCAAGGATACGGTCCAGCCTACTATGGGTGTCGTGCGTCGGGGTATAACAAGTATATAGGCGCTGAGTGGGGTGGCCCGTCCACCACACATCCACAGCTCCCACATTATGCATCACTTCCCTGAGTCGCGCCGTCATACGCGGCTTCGTGCCAGAGCGAGGGGAATGCCGATCCAGATCCGGATCCAGCACGCAATTAAAATCCCCAAACCAGAGGAAGGGGGCGTCCAGGTCCGAGACAATGAGTTCCTGAAGATGGGAAAAAAAAGACAGGGTCATCGACATTCAGAGCATAGGAATTCAAGAGCAGGAAATCCCTACCATCCAACTTAACCCGCAGCAGCAGGTACCTGCCTTCAATGTCCGCCTCGACATACTGAACGGCACAGGGAAACCCCGGCGCCACCCAGATTAGAACCCCCCTTGCATAGGTGGAGAAGGAGGAATGGAATACCTGGCCCCTCCATTTCTTGGACAACTTCTGAGCACCCTCCTCGTTCAAGTGGGTCTCCTGGAGACAAGCAACGGAAACCCCATGTCGCCGGAGGAAGGAAAGGACCCTGTGTCTCTTGGTGCAAGTGCCCAATCCGTCGGAGATTACGCCCATCCGGGCCATTCGACACACACATCTTGATCCGCCACCCTCGGGCCCGAGCACTGTCCAGATCGGTAGGACCAACCCGCATGACCAACCACTCAGGAACCTGAATCATAGTACATTTGATGCCAGCTCTCCTTCCCAACCCAACCCACCCCCCGAAAACCCGCGACCCCACAAACCCCCCAGAACATCTCCCCCCACCCACGAGCAAGATGACAGCAACAACAAAACATGCTACCCTGCCCTCCCCCTGCCGGTGCCAGGACGTACACAGCCACCCCATTCGCCCCACACAACACTCACCCACAAAACAAACCAACCAACACCATCCACCCCCCCCCCCGTCCAGCTCTCCGTGGGACCCAAACTCACAGGACATTCACTAGGCTCAGCTAAGGGCAGCAGCCCAAGGTTGGGCTCCACTCCATCCTAATGCATATACTCCCCACCTGACAGTGTACCTTCGGTAGGATGCAAGTCGTCCACTCCACCCAGCCATCCAGGGGCAAATAGTACGGGCCACAGGCGCCCCCAGCGACCCAAGGACCCAACAGAGGGCCCCCAAAATGGGGTGCAACATAGTAAAAGTCTGACAGTACCTCAAGACGGAGCCGTCTCGGTCAATGGCTCAGAAAGTCCAGTCTCCGGGATCACCGGGGCCGTAGTGGCCGTATCCGGCACAGCGTCCTGCAAGGTGTCCGGAACCAACACTTCTTCAGGGGCGGGCGCACCCAGGGACCCCGGACCAGCCCCCGCCATTGGGGGACCCAGAAGCAGAGCACCATCTTCTCCCACCGTGACCCTAGGCCCCTCGGAGCACTCCGATCCAGACCGGCGCCTTCGTCTTCCTCGACGTCCTCTCTGAGGACGGGTCCCCCACGTCTCACGGGGCCCCCGTGTTCCCCCGGGGGCAGGTCGTCACCCCTAATCTCCAGCCACTCCCATACCTCCGCTGGGGATTCAAAGAAGTGCGCCCGGCCCTGCGAGATCACCTTGAGCTTGGCCGGATACAATAGCATATATTGGAGCTTCATCTCCCGGAGTTTCTGCTTGACCCCCAAGTAGGACTTCCTCTGCTCCTGGACCTGCTGGGTGTAGTCAGGATAAATGGACACACAACTGTTTTCTATGGTGAGAGTCGCCGCCTCCCTTGCCGCCCTCAGTATGCAGTCCCGGTCCTTATAGTTCAGAATCTTAGCGATCAGTGCCCTCGGGGGCTCACCCAGGCGCGGAGGCGGAACCAGGGCCCGATGCGCCCGTTCGATGACGAAGACACTCGACAGGCCCTGCGGACACAGCTCAGTCCGAATCCAGGTCTCCAGGAAGCGCTCGGCATTACCCGCCTCCAATCGTTCCGGCACACCCAGGACCCTAATGTTGCTTCGACGCGCTCTACCTTCCGCGTCCTCAGCTCTCCGCTCCAATGCACGCGTCGTGGCCGTAAGTTGCGTGACCATCTTCTGGAGGGAGGCCACCTCCCCTTGTAGCTGGGTAATATTGCCCTAAGCGTCCGAGACCTTATCCGCCACTTTTCGGAGATCCGTACGCAGAAGGTTGACGTCAATCGACACAGTCTCTATCTGCCGCTCCAGCGCAGTGTGAGAGCCCTGGATAGCTTTCAATAGTTCCGCCCGGGAAGGCTCAGCGGGCCCATCCGAACTCTCCTTCTGACCCGTCTGTCGCGTAATCCGTTGCGACGGCAGCCGCTGGGTAGTGTGCTGAGTAATGGTGTTGGGCTGGGTGGACCGCGACATCCTATCCTTGCGCATTGCCAGCAGTCAAAGGGCGCAGCAACTCCTCCAGTCGATACCCAAGGACCTCTCCCAGCCACTGCCGCCCAGGCGTGTGTCCCCGGTCAGCTGCTCAGGTCATAGATGTCTTACACCTGATCGCACCCCCAGGCAGCCCCAGGCCGCGCCAACACGGAAGACACCCAGGAAGGGCCAGTATCGCCGCTGTTGTATCCCAAGCGGGGCCCCGCAACTGCAACCAGGGGCGCAAGGTCCGCTCCTCCCCACCAAGGCCACAGCGCCCGCAGGGGCAATCCGGAGCAACAGTCCGACTCCACCGAGGGCACCTGAGAAAGGAGTTGGCCCTCGCAGGATGAGGGGCGGCCAAAGCAAACAACACACCCTGTCCCCGTCAGTCAAGTGGGGGGCCCGGGGCAAACAAGCCAGCACAAGAAGCGTGCCCTTCGTGTTGGGCGGGGAGCCCGATTCCCAGTCACTCAGCCCTATGTCCACTAGCACCGCCTCACCGCTTTGCAGGCCACTCGGTGGACAGGATGACCTCAGGATGTGCGGATGTGGCCAGTTATGTATGCCATGCCCAGCATCACTGGCGAAGGGTTCTCACGGCCTCCCAGGTCTCCAGGTCGCCAGCGATGCACCAACTGGGTTGGGGTGCCACTGATCGCCAGCACGGTGCAGCGGGCCTCTCAATCCACAGGCCCCCGCGTTGTGTCCACCGGCCGCAGGATCAAGATGGCGGCGCAGCGGGGGAGGGACGCCAAGCCGGTCACAGAAGCCCCGCAGCGCCACCCTCACCTCAGCCGCCGCAGGCTCCGGGCCAGCCCCCCAGGGCCTCAAAAACAAAGAGAGGTCTCCTCCAGGGAGCGCTACCCCGAACGGGAGGCTCCCGCACCGTCGCTGAAGCCGCGCCTAGGGAGAAGGCAGCCGCCGTGTCACTCCCCACCGCTTCCAGGATGGGGCCGGGCAACAGAGACCATCCGCAGGACCCAGCAGCCCCACACGAACTTCTTCGAGGCGGAGCCCAAGATAGCAGCAGGCTCCGCCATCCTGCATTCGGCACCTCGAGCTCTCGGGAGCTGGGCAACACCGGCCACAGGCCACAGACCCCGGCCTCACGTAGGCGGAGGTCCGGCCCGTCCAGCTCCAGCACCGCCTCCAGGGAATCTCGCGGATGTCTGTCGGCGGTGGGTCAGGAAGGGGGCCCCCAGCGTGAGAGGAGCCTCCGGCCCCCGATCCGAGCAAAAAGCAGCCCAGGTAGGATCAATAATCAGGATATTTGGGTCCTCAGGACGGGAGCTGGTGGAGCTCACGTCCTGTCAGCCATGCTGCTTGGCCACGCCCCCCAAGTCAATCAACAACATTAAGAAATATATACCATAGGAACTCCTGAAAACAGTGACTATGGCCTTGGTCCTCTCCCGCCTAGATTACTGCAACAGTCTTTACCTCAGCATCAATTCAGGCCTGATGAACAGGCTTCAGATAGTACAAAATGCAGCAGTAGGTCTTATCTTAAAAATCCCCAAAATGTATCAGCATGAGAAGCCATAAAACATTTACACTGGCACCGGTCAGGCAGAGATGCAAGTTTAAGTTCCTATGCCTGGCGTTTAAATCACTACACAACCGAGGACCAACACAATTCAGGAACAAACTAAAGTGGTATGTTCCTAACAGAACCTTAGGGTCAGGAATGGCCAGGAATATGGCAATTATCCCCTTCAAGAAGGCCACCTGGGGAGGCAGTAGTCTTTACAGATCAGCAGCAATGCTGTGGAATACATTACCTATTACCATAAAAACAGCACCATCCTTGATGAGTTTCAGGAAAGGTCAGAAAACGTGGCTCTTCACACAGACCACTTGAAGGATCTAACATCGACTGTGAGCTGCACTAACGACCACTCTGTCTCCAGTTTGTCTATAGCGCCAAGACACCTTCTGGCATTATCTGCTCTTTCTAAATCTTATTTCAATTCAATCCAAAATAATTCTATATCCAATATTAGCCCTTGACACCACCATAACATGGTCAGACAGATACAGCATATGGTAAACAAAGCCATCTCAAATCCCGTTTGATGTACAGCACAGCAAATATAAATGGCAAAACACTGAACATAAATGGAACTATCCCATGGCATACCAACAGGTACAATGGATCTATGCACATGAAGCTAACATAAACATGAGACACCCTAAAGTGTACATTGCATTAAAAGAAAGATCTTATAATACTATGAGAGAATGCTAGAGAGAACATACAATTTTATGCTTTAGCTGACCAATGGACAAATGACCACCCACCTAGGAAAAAAACAAAAAGATCTTCCACATATCCAGCCATGCTAAAAAACAAAAACAAAGCTCTTTTCAGATTGAGCTCATTTCAGTTCAGTTCAATTTGCCTTTATTTCGATTGTCGTAATCATATAAGACGTTATACAGCTACAGTATTAGAAATAACTAAAAAGCTGGTAATATAAAAATTGTTTAGTAGATCCATGAGCAATAAAACATTTAGCAAAACAGAACCACATTAATAAAACACTTTATGTTAAAAAATAAATAAATGAGTATATGTTAAGTATAAAAACCACAAGGGTACACAACAAATAAATACCTTTGCGTCCTAGGCGATACTATTTGACCCCGTACCAAATCGGGGGACAACACTAAAACATTATGTAAATGACAAATTCATATGCCTAGACAGGTGATGGAACAACAAGTAAACCAGTAAAGCAAGGGGTTTTGATGAAATTATGCCCTCATCTTTTTGGCTCGAATGACCCACGTCCAATACAAAACTTTAGCGACAGCGATCACCATGGACTCTTGCGTGTTTGACTTCAAAATTCTTAGTGCCTCCATACCCGATTTGGTCCCCAGAATCAGACAAATTGGTTTGAGCCATTTGTTCCTTCGAGACTTATAAGCTGGGCATACAAACAAGATGTGTGCTAGTGTTTCAATCTAAGCTGGACATTTAGTACATTTATCATCGTTCAGGGGGTGCCATTTGCATGTAAAAGATTTTATAGGAAGGGAGCCCACCCTAAACTGGTGATATAATTTCCTATCATTCAGTGCAGTGATGAGGTCCCAATAACATTCAAGCTCGGTGTGAGGTGACACATATTAGAGACTGTATGGTACCTGTTCATCAGGAACGCCACGGTACAAACATTCCACGATCCCTACAAAGTCCAGAGGAGTATCGTCCGACGCCGTAGAGGATAACCCTGCCCCCTTGTCATGTGTCCTTGCAGGAACCAACCCCGAGCCGAGAGTCGATGGAAGAGGTCGGGACTGACCTCGGAATCAGAAATCCAAGGCTGGTAAATAGACCAGGAAGGCGAAGGGAAAGGCACGCGTCTTTAAGAAACGATGAGGGCGAGCAGGAAAGTCAGAACGGAGAAGAAATAGAGAAGACGTCTGGTCGAGGGGACGAAGCGGACGGACTAGAAGGAGAGGACGAGTGGAGCGAGGAGTGGTGGAGCCCACCAGAGGACGCTGGAGAGCGGCCGCAACTCTGGAGAGTTGTGGCGGAGCCGGTGAGTCCTCGAGCACTAGAGATCGGGGTAGTGGGAGCAGGGTAGGTGGGTGGTGACCGAGTACCGGGGGTGGGATAGGGAGGGTTGGGCTGTACAGCACCTAAACCACACAACTCTAAAAATACCCTAGACCTCATGTCCCCTCCTAGCCACCAGAGAACCCCCCCTTTCTTAATGGACCGTGCCCTGTACCTTATAGTTTCTGTATCACGCCTTCCCCTTTTCTCCGCCTTTGCACATTTCTCCATTCCCCATTGTCTTCACTGACTGGGTGTGGTGACGGATAACGTTAGTCACAGAAGTCAATACTAAACAACAGCTGACGGCTCATTCTTGTTTCTCCCCTCTGTATGAGCCTCCGCAAGCCCACCCCGTTATCAGAAGCCGCCTTGGGAGAAGACCAACAAACCCAAGAAAGCACAGGAGGGCGAGGAGAAGGAGAGGAAACCCCTAAAGAAAAAGAGGACTCTTTTGCAACTAAACCATCAGAACAGCCTGTTGTTCGTAGTAAACCCACTAAGATTGCACACTACATCCAGCCTCTGCATCTGTGTATCCGGCCAGCACTCCCCCCACGCTCACACTCGGTTACTTGTTTGAGCTCCAGAAATTCCCACGACAGAGTAGGCCTCATTATGGATGAAAAGCGCTTCATCATGACCATGCTCCAATATGCATCCTTGAACTCCTTTTTTGGTGGGAATGGATTACCTGCAAGATCCTTCCACAAGCTACTCATCCCCATGTCAATCAAAGTGTCTTTTGTCCTTCTTAACCAGGAAATCTTACATGAGCGATCTGCCCCCTTACTTCAAGAAAAGCTTGAGCATACAGGGAGAACTTGGGAGTAACCCAAAGCCTTCTCCAATAAGCCACGGGTCTAAAACGTGCTTTGTCCTCTAAATTGTGGCAACCCAAATCTAAATAAAGGGGCAATAACTGTGTTGATTGCGGGAGAACCGTTAAGGCTCTCACACATTTGTTTTGGGCTCTAGCCAGGGGCCCTAAGTCCTCACAGCCCCACAGCTCAGCACCATACAATATTGAGGTAATGATTTTGGAATTATAGATCTTTAAGGCTGGAGCAACAGGCTTAGTATGAGAAAGTCTCTGTTCTTTCATAAGTACACCAGCCAATTGAGCATGTTTAAGGGCCAGCATAGCGATCTGGGACTTCCAATTTAACCCCTTCCATGCGCATGACTTAACCATGCCGTCATGAGCCATGGGTGGCGTGTGCTCATGACGGCGTGGTTCCGTCATGCTACCGCCGCTCCTCCCAAGCGGCACTGATCCCCTGCCTGTGTGGGTGAATTGGTGAGTGGGCGGAATCGTGACGGAACCACGCCGTCATGAGCACAGCTCGTCCGTGACTCATGATGGCTTGGTTCCGTCACGAGCATGCCGGCACCACGCTCAGCCCCAAACCCCCAGCGCCACGGCGGAATTAGCGCCGCGGCCTAGGGGTTAATTTCCTTCCTAGTGTAATCCCCAGATATGTAAAAATATCTGTCTGCCCTAAAAGGACATCGTTCATAAAAACTCTCCCTTCAATAACTTTGTGTTTGTGGAGTACCATGAAATTGTTTTTCTCTACATTAACCACCAGCTCATGGTCACGACAGAACACATCGAATCTAGAAAGGGGTGACTGCAACCCTTTTTGGGTCTTTGAAATTATCAAGATGTCATCCGCGAACATGAGCAGGGGTATCTTCATACCTGCTAATGTGGGGGCATCTGTAGAATGGTTAAAAAAATACTGTACAACAAGGTAGGTGCCAGGACACACCCTTTTTGTACCCCCTTGGAGATGGGGAACCTGTCCGTAACATTCTCCTGCATACCCCAGCGAACCTGTGCATAATTTGAATCATGTAATGTAACTAACATAGCCAGTAATTCCAGTGGCATCCATATCCGCAAAAGCTCTCCACATTTTGGTACGGGGCACCAAATCGAAAGCGGATTTGAGGTCATTGAAAGCCGCATAGATAATAGCAACCCGCCAACGAATTAACATGAACCTGAAAACCTGATCTATGGTACCAGTGTGTGGGCAGAACCCTGCCTGCAGTGGAGTCATGATGTCGGTGTCTACTATCCAGGTCTGGATTCTGCATAACACTAGCCTGGCAACAATTTTTTGGATAGAGTCAATAAGGCTTATTGGCCTATAGTTGCCTGGTAGGGAGCGATCCCCCTTTTTATAAATCGGGAGAATTTCAGCACCAGACCATGTATCGGGTATGGGGACACCACTAGCTATTGCATTGGCGAGTAACTGAATGTAAGTTACCCAGTTTTCTTTGTCATACATAAACAGATCCGGCGGTATACAATCAGGACCTGGAGCCCTGCCTCTCGGGATCGATTTAAGTATTGATTCAACCTCTGGCCTAGAAAAATGCAAGGTGGTAATTGGAGTTGGCATTTGGAATTGATCTAAGCCATTGTTGGTGGCGGCAAACTAGGCCTCAAAGTGCAAAGCCCACAGCTTAGGGGCTACATGGTTGACTGGTGCTTGAGTTGGTTCGCCACTACCCCATTTGAAAAGGTGCCAAAATGGAACCATATTTTTCCCTTGACTAGCTGTAAGCAGGTCTTGCCAACGTTTTTTCGTCCCAGTCCTTTTTGCTTGTTTTAGGGTTTTCTTGTACCCAGCCCTTGCCTTTTTAATATCACCCATAACTTTTAATCTATTGGCACTTGATAGTATCCTATAAGCCTCTCTGCACGATGTATTATACCAAAGGCTGCCTTGGAGCGAGATTCTTTATTCATTTTTTGGGGGGTTTTTAATGAAAAAGTTTTTGAGTTTGGTAAACACATCATTATGAACCTGAAGAATAATTGATTTGATGTCCTCCTTTGTATCACAATTATGAAGAGTAGCTATCGAGCGAACAACCATCTCCTTCATCTGTTCTAGGTCCCTGTCGTTATCTGTAATCCTAACCCATCTAACTCTCCTGGTGTCGTTTGTGAGCTTGACATCTGCTGTTACTTTCTCAGGTACCTGACAATTATGAGTAGGAAGACCTCGTACCTGCAGTGATAGTACCAGAGGGTTGTGGTCACTTACATTCCGCTCCTGTACTATCATATCCAATAAGGATGACCAAAATTCTATATTGAGAAAAATATAATCTATGCGACTACTTCTCAACCCATTGTTAAATGTATGGGAACCCAGTCTGTCCGAATTGGACCTCCCATTCACTGCCCTCACTCCCCGTTCCAGACACAGCCCTCTGAGCTGTAGTGCGGCCTCAGTCCATTTCTTGATTGGACAGAGGTCTAAAGGTGGAATGTTCCACTGTGCATCCTCCTCTATACCAAGATTACCATCATCTTGGACTAGAGACTCAAACCAGCAGTTGAAATCTCCTGTGATTATTAAGTTGCAGCGTCCCTTGTACTGATCTAAAAAACTATCCAGAAGGGCGACTGTATCGGATCATCTGCCACCTGGCATCCCTCTTGCGTAGAAATTGATAATCAGTATATCAGGTACGTTTGCCACCCGGAATCTTTTAACCATAATATCCAGACTATCAATGTACACTTCCTCCACCTTATAGCCTGCTCGCTGTCTAACCCAAAAGGCGAGTCCCCTTATAGGTATGCCCCTCTTTCCCCCCAAAGCTGCTCTAGAAAAATTTAAAAACCCAGCGTAATAAATTTGTTCAAGGGACCAAGTTTCCTGGAATGCCCAGATGTCATAGTCCTCAATGTATGCAGACCATTCAGTTGAAGAAATTTTAGAGGATAAACCCGCTATGTGCCAGGAAACTATTGACAAATTTGGCTTTATATGCCTTTGAATTGTAGTGTCACTTTCGCACTAATTCACAAACCATTTTGAAACATACCACTGAAGAAACTCTCTACTAACTACACACAACAAAACAGTACTCATCAGTAAACAACAACACAGTACTCATTAGTGAACAATAGTTCATTACATTTTTAATGCTTGGCTGCACAGCTGATGATCATGCTGACTAAAGCCAGCACTCTCTAGGTCTCATTGTGCTCTTTCTCTGATTTTCGGGAATGTTTCCTGGGCAACGTTCTACCACCTGTGGACATGCAAGGATCCCTGGAGTCCAGGTGGGCATGCCCTGCAACTTGCTTCCCGCTTAAAGCCCAACATCTTCATTCCGAGAGCTGCACCAGCCGATATGGATGGATTTTTGCAGTGTAAGAGTGGTAAAGATTTATTACTCTCCTTTACGCTCTAACCATACTGGGTCCTTTAAGAGTAGACAATCTGTAACACTTCCATTTATTACAGAGGCAATGGTGAATCTTTCTCTGCCGATAGGAGGGGTTGAAATTAGGGTAACCAAACACCACATTTTTTGTTCAATAACGATGTTTCATTGACAACCAACTCACTAATTCGAGATGAGATTTAGGTACACCACTCTTAAAACCATGCTGTACATATAAAGGATAGCAACAGGAAGACCCAACCTCCCAAATTAATTCGAGTTAGGATTATGCAGAACAAAAGCTCTGCAATAGCAACGCAAAACAAAAGAAGTACAATACGTTAAGCCAATAGTTAACAGCACAGTTTGAATGGAAGAGCTAATAGGACTCAATAGCAGACTCAGACAGATATTTGGTTAATTTGTTATTGAATTAAAGACTCAAAAGTTCATTATGAGCAATTTCTTGGGAAGTTCAGTTAGAAATATCTCAGCTTGTATATCAATGCCAAACATTTAAACAGGCATTCATGGATGGTTATATTTAGAATCATCTTACAGAGTCCCACTACCATTAAGGCAGAAGGATAGTTAGTTGTCTAACAGCTCAAGTCCTACAACAATGGGGAAAAAAATTCACATTTAAAGCCCTTAATGGGCAAGTCAATTAGCATAAACAAGGAAAATAAAAAGGAATCGAAAATGGTAATGGTTTGACAAAGTAGGTGTCAGTCCATCAGCTACCGACTGTAGCTTCAGCAAGGCAGTTCAAAAGTAAGAGAAACGGTCAAAAATCGATCAGCATAGTATTCGGGGTTCAGAGCAGGAAAATCAAAATCGCATTTGCGATGCCCCTCCTTTGGGGTTTCTTCTTTTATAAAGTTCTAACAATATCCCTGTGGGGTAGCATCACACCACCATTGGAAGACTGTTGTATGATCAAATTCACATAATGTCACCTAGAACACTTAGAACAGTGAGATCATTTCACATACTGGTCATGAAGAACGAAAATGAAGAGTCCACATAGGCCCAATAGAGTTAAAAAAGATATAAATAAATGTATGTTTGACAGACGGCTTTGTCATGTTGATGGAACTGTCCATCAGACTTACAATGCATTTCCAGGAACCGCCATGACGGCGGTTCCTGAAATTGCAAACGATGTACGCAGGGGGCAGCGGACATCTCTAAATATGGCAGGTGGAGTACCCTCACCTTGGCGGCAGAGAAGTACTCTGTCCTCCAAGATATAAATCAGTCCCATAATCTTGTGTCTCAAAATGCAAGAGGTAAAAGCTTATTATTATGACATATTAACTCAACTTCCATGGATTATCCCTGAATTTCCATTTACAGTTACGTTTATTTAGAACAACCCTAACCCTTTTTTTTGGCGGGGGGGGGGGGGGACTAAACATGTTTAATCCAACACGAAACAACTTGAAATACCTGATAATTACGCAAACACTCAATTCACTCATCTTCACTGATGCCGCTTTCTACACTCGCAATTATACGGTCTTTGAGATCATCTTCAACACATTCAACCTCATCTTCTTCTATGGGTAAACGAGATAAACAATCAGGACACTTTTTTTCTTTAACATGGTGGATGTCTAATTAATATTCATTTATACGGGCAGCTAAACATCTTAGAAGTGCAGAATAGTTGACACTCTATTCACCTAATTAAGTTGAACTAAAGATTTGTGATCAGATATAACAATAAATCTATTACCTAAAAGTGGCTTACATTTGTACACTACCCATGTTCAAGCCATTTCTATTACAGAATAGTTATGTTCTGCTCATATACGAGTTTTTGATGTAAATGCAATGATATTGTCTGTCCCTTGCTCATGTTGACTTAATACTGTACCAATACAGCAATCTCTAGCATCAAAGGTGATGGCACACAACATTTTGGGAATCAAGCACTTTAAAGATTTCGTGAACTAATGTCGGTTTTAATTTTCTCAAATAGTATTTGTTTTTCTTCATTCCATTCACAATTCAGCATTTTATTAATATCTGTCTCAATTCCTCGGATTTGTCCAAAATTATTTTAATGAACTTCACATAATATTTGCAAAGACTTAACAATGATAGTATTCATTCTTTGTTATTGGGTGATGGAGCTTTAACAATTGCATCAACAAGATTTGTCTTAGGAAATATTCCTTCACCAGAAATTAGATTATTCAATATCTCTGAATGCAGATTTTAATTTAAAAATACATAAGGCCTTTTCAAGTGCCAAGTCATGTTTCGGCTCACTGGCACCAAACACTAGAAAGTCATCCTGGAAAGAAATTATGCTAGTTGCATCATGGAGCAGGTTATGCATCAGCCTGTGAAAAAGTGAGGATGCACATGCCAGATCAAACAGCATTTCTTTAAATCTGTAGGCAACATCAGGGGTAACAAATGAGGTATGGTCATGTAAACTTCTTTCTAACACAATTTAATGGTATGCACTTTTGAATCTCTAGGGCTAACCACTTGGCACCATGTAGGTATGTAACAAGATTATTAATTGGGGGTAATGTTTGACAGATAATGGTATATCACAAACTTCATGTTTTACAGCAGCACTATTCATTTTGAATTTAATAGCATCCTGAAATCCTATCACATTTCCTCATTTGTCATCATTGAGAGCATCTTCACATCTCTGCAAATTACTCTTTGGATTTAGATACTCCCACCATATACACTTATAGATCAGAACATAGATCAAAATTCATTTTTAGTGCTTTCAAGTGATGTTCGCTCCATCTTGAGCTGGGCCATAGAAATATGTGATTGTGCAGCTGCAGCAATTTTCGCATAGTTATAGATTACCCGCATTTACCACATATTTCATTATCTGCTGCCTAATCTGCAAATTTTATTTAAAAATTGTTTCTAGAAGAAACGGTTCAAAAGTAAATAAAAATGGAGCAACACGTGCTGCTGTGCAGTGGAAGGACCTTTGCAAAAGTTAACTGGTAACATTTCTATTTCTTATTGCTGTATTGAGTGTTAAATAAACTGGTACTAACAAGGAGCAACCATTGCCCAGAGAGTCTTAACAAATGTATAATAGACATAACAATGAAGTAATTGTTTCACAAAATCTGCATAATTAGGCTTTTTACTGTACCCTGCCACATAATTTTGCCCTTCCCTACTGCATAATACCAGTGGCCCTGTTCTTGAGCTACATAAACCTTACATATGTGTGTCTGCCTTGAAATTAAATTTTAGCCCAAAAATAACCATCTAAATTGATGGACATATTTTTCCACGTTACAACCATTTATTTATGAATACATCCTTGTCAAGGATAGCCATGGGTGACACTGAATCAACCATGTATGTTCAATTTACACAGGGGCTTATCATTACACTTACAATTTACCATCAAAATCAAATTATCCAAGTTCTCTTCCATTTCTTCAATTTCATCTACCATTAATACTTTACATTTAACATTTGCCTCACAGGCTTTGGCAAAATACCACTTGCGACCGCATTTGTTACATTCTTTGCTATATGCAGGATACCTTTGGTGATTAGAAGAAAAAGTAAGATGAACATAACCAACGCTGGAACATTCCTTGGATTGCACATTTTTCTTTGTCATGTCTTATTTTTATTAAGCATTGAACAACTGTTATTTTCTCTTGCCTTTTTCTACCAACATCCTAATATTCTCATTCTGAGTTTGATTTAAAATTCTAGAAGACAGGATATTGTTCTATATCCTTGTCTATGAATATTGTGTCATGCAACAACAGATAATTACCTGCTAGTAGTCGTTCTTGCACTTTCTTTGTGTAAGTGTGTTTCACAATTTGGTCATGTGTCATCTGGTTTACAAAATTCTCAGATTTGCATGAGGCTAACAGGAAATCAAGAGCAGCAGCATATTGGTTGATGGTCTCATAGACATTTTGGTATCTTATTGAAACTTTCTACCTTTCAACAACAATAAGTGGATAATATACAAAAGGATGATTCAAGAGCAATACAGCTTCATCAAAAATATCAAGTACTTCTGATTCATCATTATTACCATATTCTGGTGTATGATCAAATATATTTTGCACTTTACCGCTCAGACAATGAAACAAAATTTTCTTTGTGATGAGTACGTTATACCATCAATAGCCATTAGGTAATTGCTGAAGACTCTAAACCAGCTGCTTTTCCTGGTTCCCTGGGGGAATTAAAAAAATATGGAAGGAGCATTAATACATAGCGCACCTTTCATATTGTAGTGTTAAGCAAAATTAGCAATTTGATGAAAAGAACTAATCACATTGCAATGGTGGTTGGTGGAATAATTATATGTTCAAATTGTACAATAAATGTACAAAACACCAGGTAGGGATAGTTGGAGACCATAATACTGTTAGCTAGATGACTAATATAAAATGATTTTATCACACTGATGTTAGACCATAAATGCCACTTTCTACATTTCAAAGCATACATATTGCAGGCTAATCGAAATATTGGGCTGATTCCATGTGCATCTTAGATTTCAGATATATATCTGAGAATTCTATGCGCATAATTGTTAATGTGCATGTCCATGACAGGTTTAATAATGTAAGTGACTCTCTTGATCCTAAGGAAGTGTGT
This sequence comes from Lissotriton helveticus, assembly GCF_964261635.1. Lineage (NCBI taxonomy): Eukaryota > Metazoa > Chordata > Amphibia > Caudata > Salamandridae > Lissotriton > Lissotriton helveticus. The sequence goes on from NC_136067.1 coordinate 829,497,651, forward strand.
GTATGGCAGACTGCATCACAAAGCCAAATGCACAAGGATGGTTCTTCACAAGTGTTAGCTGAAACAAAAAGGCCCCTTAAAACCAAAATAAGGCTTGACGCACATAATATATGGCAGGTAACTGAGATACAAAATGTCTGCCAACATCATAGTGGGGTTTGGTACGCTGTGAGTACATATTCTCCTTCACCGAATACACTCACAGGAGCTATGGCCAAGTCTACTGTCAATATGCTGAAAGTTATAATAAAAAAAACACAAAGCTAATCTCAGGGATGGTGGTCTAATTATATGTTAAAAATTGAATAAGTAATTTACCAAACGCTAGAAGTTATAGTTTAAGTCTACTCACACTGTTACCTTCAAGAAGAATATATACAATTATTTTATAACTGATGTTTGAGCATAAATACCACTCCTCACATGTGTCATAGAACTGTGTGAAAGCACATAAAAGTCTAAATGCTTGCACATCTTAGGTTATTGGCATTTTGTGAAGCCTTCTTAAATACTCATTCAATGCATGCATATCAAAGGCTAATCCAATACTGGAATAATTCTGCGTGCATCTCAGATTTCTTATATAGTTATTAGAATTCTATGCACATAATTCTTAATGTACATGCACAAATCAGTTTTTTTAATAATCTAAGCAACACTCTGCATGCATATCGTGCAATGGATCACAAAGACAAAATGTACAAGTGCGGTTCTTCACAAGTGTTAGTTGAAACAAAATGTGTATGATAAACCGTGGTCGCAGTTTCCTGAGCCTTCACTTGAAAACACACCAATGAAGACAGTGTTGCTTTGCTATCTGACAAACTCATTGTAGGTAACGTTGTCACCCCAGCATCCTTTCCGGACACTATCTAATTTCACTAGAAAGTCATGCAGAACAGCACCAGAGCAAGGCACCAAAACTCATCACGCTCACCAAACTTAACACAGCACATCGGTGAGGATTCCGTCTTCGTCGCCAAATAATGAAATCACAAGGTAAGTATATAGGAAGCATTTATTTTGAGAAAGAGAGCAGAGAGGCCTGCTGCAGGAATGGACCAACTGTCGCCAACTGCCCACTCACAACTTTATACAGCAGTGACTTTGAATATCGGAAGATTCGGATGCGCAAGGCCACAACATTCCTACATTCTAAGTTACATCATTACACACATCCATGTGAGCAAGCCAGAAGTTTTAGTTCTGAGTAAGTCGAATGAATCAAAAGGATCAACATCTACTGTGTTGCCCAAAATATACAGGGGGAAGGGTGCAAGCTAGCATTGCTCATGGATAGTCAGGGGCTTGACGCTGAAGACATGGGGCCTGATTTAGATCTTTGTGGGACTGGTCCTACTGTTGTTTTTCATTGGTCTTCCCACCCGCCCCCTTGGCGGTCTGCCCCCCCCGATTTAGATGTTGGCTGAGCACTGGAGAGAAAATGGTTGTGGTCCTGCAGACTGCCCTAGGAATCTTGCAGTCCGTCGACAGCGGCACAGCCAGAATCGGCTGGTGGTAGGACTCCAGTCACGATTCCCACGGGGTGATTATGATGTGCCGGCCGAAGATCTCCTACTTTCATGTTGGAGAAAGGAAGGAAATGAGGCAATAACTTACCTATTTCCTGTTTCCCACTTCTGACTCCTTCTTCTACACCTTTGGCAAGGTCCTTCCATTGCTGCACCAACACCACCATGCCAAACAAGTCAGTTGTCGCTGGAACCGAAGGTAAGTCACTCATAAATTTCTCCTATATATTGTATGGGGAGGTCATTCAGTGTTGGGTAAATGTTGTGCAAGCAGCATGCAAAATGTTACACAAAATGTCATACCAAATTGCCTACATATGCATTGCATGTTAACTTGACACATATGTATTTAGACCCATAAATAAGTTTTACTTAGTCTTCAATGCACCATGACCTTCCTCTGCTGAGAAACCGCAGCTCGTAGACCGCCAGCACAGCGGGAACATCAATGGAGTACTGTCAGCCAGAAGCAAAGACAACCGCTGCGGCAATCTTCTGCTTATTGCCGCAACATCTAAATACGGCAGGCGAAAGGTCGTTGACCTGGCGGAGTATTTATTACCTCCGCCGCTTTGGGACGGCGGTTAAGACCATCAAGAGCTACATCAGACACATGATCTTAGAATTCTCAGAAACTGACAGGTATGCTGGCATAAAAAACTGTCTGTTGGTGTAGCATCTGCCTTAGAAGAATGTACATTATAAATGTTACCTAGTTCTCTCCACGTGCTAAAATCCAGGTCAGAAAATAATTAAAGCTTCCATCGCAAGCTCATGCATGAAATGTTTCAAATTGTTGAAGCACTACTATTGTAGCAAAGCCCACTAATCACAAACACAGTCCAGCTATGAATTGTCCTTGTGAGAAGTGGATGGTGGTCTTTTTCCAGTATTTATGGCAATAATCCTTACTAGGTCCAGCTAGGTCTCAATAATCTAACCCTGAACTCCTCCCTTAGTTGTTGGTGCACAGAGCAGAGAGGCTTCATTTAGGAGTAATGTATAAAGCAGTTATCTCTACTAAAACAGGTAAAAGGTAGAAAACACAACACAATAAAAATCCCAATTCAATTTATAAAACTAGAATAAATGTTAATGAACAGATAGACAAAACGAAAACCATCGGATGTAGGGTACCTGAAATATGAATTTCAGAAGTTTTAAACAGTTCTAGAGCCAAAAAGTTCAAAGTGCAAACCACAGGTATCTAATCACAATAGACCAGGTCAACATCAAAAGTTAAGGCTGACTGTGATGGCACGTAGGTCGGTTACAGGGATCAGGTTAATCCATGTGGAAAGATTACCTGTGAACTTTGCTGTTTTTCTGGAGAAAAGTCCCTGTTAACGAGGTTGTCATCAGCTCGGGACGCAGGCTGGATCGAAAGACCGGCTCATTGTTGGCAGCTGGTTGAAGGGGGAGTCCTTGTCAAGAGCCTTGGCTTCGGCAGGAAGTTTGAGGCTCTCAACGTCGAAGGCGGGAAAACTCCAAGCAGGCGATGTCCAAAGTCAGGGCACAGGAAGGAGTTGTTGGGGTGCTGCTCAGCGTTGGTCCAGGTAGAGTCCTCTACATTCAGTAGATAGGATCCTTGCAGTGGGGCAAACCAGCAAGTCAAGTTCAACCAGCAGTTCGATGTTTAGGGCTGCGACTCAGTGGCGGTGTGGTGGGAACCTCTGTTTCTTTTGGTAAAACGTTCAGAAAAAGTATTTATGTTTTCAATCCTGCAATTTTGAAGCGGGAAAGAGTACACTCTAACATCAGTCAAGGGTCCAGGACCTTTTTTGGATACCACTTTAGGTCCAGGACAAATCCAATTGGAACAGGTCAGCTGGGCTCACCGGGGATTTGGGCTCCTTGCAGCTTTTGTGTTTGTTCCTAGATCTTAACAGAAGGCTAGCCAACTAGCCCTTGGAGTCCACTCTTCTGTCCTGGATACAACTGGAGACCAGGTCCAGCCCTTGGGGTTTCTCTCCACAGATTAAACAGCAGATGCAGTCCTTATGTCTTTCGCAGGTCTGCAGAGGGTAATGAGGGTGGCACATTCATGCCCAGTCCCAGCAGTGGTGGGGGAAACCTCTAGCAAATCCCTAACCAATTAATTAAAAGTTCCCAGGGTTTACTCAATCCAGTTTTACAGCACTTCTTGTGTGTTTTACTGTAAACTATCCCACAGTTCCCCTCTCTACCTAAAGCCAATAGGTCAGAACTTCCCTTGTGGAGAGCTCCTTGGGCCCTCAAGGGCTGCGGTTAGTATAATAGGCAAACCCTCTCTTGTGGTCACTCTAAACAAGTCCAGGGGGCAGCTCCTCTCCTATTGGAATTGGTGAACAGTTAGTTATCAGGAAAATTAAGGTCAGGCCTAGGTGTGAGTAACATTTGCTTGTGACGGGGTAGGCATCTTTTGAAGTCTAATACATTTCCTGGGCCATCCTGTTAGGGAAAAATACATCACCCTACAACCAAGCCTTTTGTTCGTTGTCTGGGAGCATACACATATCAACACAGAAGAGCCATTAACAGTCAGGTGATACTGAACACTGGCAGAAAGATACATTTGGCTTAAAAAATTGAATTTTTTTAAATTGTAATTTAAGGCGTGGTTTAGGCGCCATCGAAGATGGGCCGGGAGGGTTGTGGCCCCCTCATGGGTTTCCACACCGTATTCTGCATACATTCGGAGACCTGTGGCACCATGGAGATTTGACACTTCGGCAGTATCCTCTATGACAAGAGAGGTTGCCGGTAATTGCTGTTGTGGTGGGCTCATTTCTTTTCCTAAACTCGCGCCTGCCATTTTGATTTACTGCCGCTCCATTTTTCCTGCCACACAGAGCGGCGTTCTGATTTACCGCGCATCTTCTCAAGTTCATGTGAGTTTATCTTTTCCACCAATAAGCCTGGCATTCACCACAATGAAATACTGTGTGTGACAGAATCCGCTTTTCTGCTTAAACTGCTGTTTTATTTTCCCCATGGTATTTACACAAGGGAATACCTGGTTGCCTAGCTGTAATTGTTTTCTGCATTATGTTGCTGTAGGCATATTCTTCACTACATAACATTTTTGTCTCTTCTACGGGAATTGTATCTCTCTCCTTGGATGTTTCTAACTGAGGTAAAGTTTCACTTTTTATGGGGAGAACAGAGTCTGTGTGTCCCACATCCATTGCTACTCTTCCATCAATACCCCTAAAGGTTTATAATCCTTTTAGTATCCTTTCAACAGACATGGAGGATTCTGACTGTAATAATACTCCTCCTTCTATGGGAGCTATGCTACCATCATCAAATACTCCAATTTTAAACGGCAAGCATGCATCTAAAACAAATACTTCCTCTTCACTTGCAGCTGGCAAACACGTTAAAAAAGACCCTCCATCGCCAGTCACTTCTCCTCCACCTACTTCCATGGACTTGCTCCTTGAAGAGATCCGAGCAATTCGACCTTATATGGAGGAAACCATTAAACGTCTTCAAAAATAGAGGATAAATGGGTGTGCATGGAAAATAAAATACCCCAAATGGATCAACGTGTAGAATCTTTTCAAGCCATGGCGGTCAGGGTTTCCCCTATGCATTTGGAAATTGTTCATCTAAAAAAACAAGTGGAAAATCTTGAAAATCTAAGCAGGCGCAACTACCTACGTATTTATGGATTGGCAGAAGGCTTGGAGGGTCCAGATCCTATCACATTCTCCAGGTCTTGTCTTCCGAAGAATCTTGAACTACCGATCACCCCAACTCTGGACATTCAAAGAGCTGATTGCCTGTGTTGTGAACCACATGCCTCATCTTTCATCTACTAAGCCAAGAGGGGTTATCATCTAATTTTTGGAGTATACTGATCTATTGAAAGTTATTCAAGTAGCCAGGCTTATGGGTCAGATATCTTGGCAGGGTTCCACTCTTTTCTGCTCCCAGGATTATGCTAAGGAATCAGCTGATGGGAGGAAAACGTTTTTGGACATCAGACCTGCTCTTCGCAATCTGAATGCTCCTTTTGTTCTCTTCCACCCCTGCTTGTTTTAAGTGACTTATACAAACAAAACTATGACTTTTGAAGATCCTGCGGTGTTACAACAGTTTTTAGTTAATTGCAGGGAAGAAGAAATGGATATATAACCAGACTTTCAAGTGTCTGATTTTGTTGTCATCTGTTATTGTAGTTTGATACCTCTGGGTCTGTTATAAGTACATAATGTGAGTATGGTCATTAACTGTTACTCATTTATTCTGCCTTGTCTTTCCTTTTATCAGGTGTGGTCTTGGTGTTTGATCATTATTCTCTCAACCCATGTGGCTGGTATACCCTTCCCTCCCGATCCGTCATGGTCTTCCTTATGTGGTGTCACCACCCCCATTTCATCCCTGTCTTTTTTGGTATGTCAATTTATTCCTTACTTGTCTGGTTCTTCTTGTTCTCGTTTACTATTTCCTTTTTGCTCTCCTTTCTTTCTTTTTTATGTCTCTTTTCTGACAATCTATATGTATCACAATATCATTTATGTCTCTTTCGTATCTCTTACATGCGTCTCTTCTTATGCATTTTTTTATATTGGCTTTTCACTCTTTCTATACTCCTAACCATGTGTTGTTGTTATATACATGCTATTCAATTTTGTTGGTTTATTGTAAATGGTTTTTCGATGATGTTAATTGCATTTACGATTTTATTATGTCTTAACCACTGTTACTCTTTATCTCAAAGGTATATTTGTGCTACTATACTATAGAGGGTTTTAAACTTATTTCTTGGACTGTTAAGGGTTTGGGTTCTCCTATAAATTGTCAGAGTTTTAACACATCTTTCTCATTTAAAATGTGATGTAGCCTTGCTGCAGGAAATTCACATTCTGGACAAAGAAATATCTAAACTCAAACGGCAATGGGTTTACTTCTTCTGGAAATGGGAAACTTAATGGTGTTGCTATCCTATGCCATTAACGGTTTGATGTACAAGTAATCACACAAGACACTGATACGATGGGTAGATGGGTTTCTATTTCATTGCTAATCAATAAAATACCCATGACAATTTTTAACCTTTATGCACCCACTTCCCCAGATAACACCTTTTAGCCTGACATCTTGCCTACATTGATGTCTTACAAAGGTGATTATTTAGTAGTTGATGAGGACTGTAACACGGTCTTTGTTTCCATCATTGATCGGAACTCTAAATCTAAATTCATTTCATCCCGCATGAACTCTCAATTCACATCTGTTATCCATCAGAGATCTTTAGTAAATGCTTGGAGATTATGCAATCCTACCGTTTTAGAATACACATTTTTCTCCCAATCTCGACTGGACTAGTTGTTCCTTTCTAAATCTCTTACACAACACGTTACTAGCACAAGTATAGGTTCCATATTAATTTTGGCTCATGCTCCAGTTATTTTAGACTTGTATCTTTTTCCACCTACTCAAGGAGTTAGAAGGTGGATCCCTATTATTAGACCCCAAATTCACTCAACGTTTTGAATCGTTTACCAATTCTTTTTTATATGGGATACTTTAAAAGCTGCCTCTCGAGACTTTATCATCTTTTTTGTGTCTCGTAAAAGGAAAGCATCTTTCAATCAACTGAAGACACTTACAATTCGTATTAGACACCTAGAAAAAGCTTAGCTTCAAGGTAATTCTAAAACATATTTAGAGGAGCTTATTAAATCCAAATTCACCTTTAAGAAATTATCCACAGAAAGCGCTAATTCCTTACTGCTTAAATACTCTGCCATATACTACGGTGGTCAAAAAAAGCTGGAAAATTGCTAACAAATTATCTAGAAGTTAAAAAAGAACGCACTAAGATTGAATCTATCCTCACCTCTTCCAATAATATAGCCTATAAAAACGAAGACATTTTAAAAGGAATTTACTCATCTCTTTCAGAATCTTTATACTCCAGGATCTCCCATATCTCAAGAATATACTCTTAAGTATTTGTCTTCGATGAGCCCTCCTTCTCATCCCAACATTGATTTTTCTTTGCTAGATGATGATATTAAAATTCAGGACATTTCAAACTATTGAACGGAGTAAAGCACCAGGTCCTGACGGTTTTTCTATTGAATTCTATTCACATTCACTCTAAACTACTCCTTCCCAAATTACATCAACTCCTTTCTCCTTTATCTCTTTTCAAAAGCCTAGTGGCTCTTTCCAAGATGCCTTAATTTGTCTAATTTCTAAAGACAACAAAGATCATACATTGTGTAAAAACTACAGGCACATCCTGTGTCCAATCTGGAATGAAAATAAGAGAGCTGCTGTGAGCTTCATCGTAGCGATAAGTTCTCTGGCGGTGCAGCGGCAGATCTAACACAAGGCCTTACTTGGGAATATGGTGTCCTCTGCAGAAACCCAACTGTGGCCCCCCGTGGTCCCGGCTGCTGTTCGGGTGGTGAGAGTTTGCTGTTTAAATGGCAAAAGGTTTCCGATCATGTACGTGCGCTGGGGCACTTCCGGGAATGACTGTAGTTCCCGAGACGGTGCGCATGCGCGTACATGCGCGGTTTGTCCGGGATCTGGGGTTTAGTAAGGCGGCCATATTAGAAAGGTGTCAGGAGTTATTGGACCGCTAGGACTAACTGGAGATAGCCGTTTGGCTGGATGCAGAAGGCAGATAGTATGTGTTCTAAAATGGAAGGTCAAAAGACGCTCTGACTAAAAAGGGAACATAGTAATTCCCAATGGCTTGTGTCAGTATTGTAAACGGTGTGTGTCGGGCAATAGTCCTTTTGTGCCTTGCAACAATAAATTGGATATCAGTGTAGCGTTGGGCTCGCCAATCCAGTACACAGAGGGGTAGTGCAGGGGCACTATCCAGGTGCTGGGTATGGCATTATGCTCTATGTGTATGTTGCGTTACTGTAGCGGTAAGGCGAGCGGCAAGGGGAGGGGGACCACGGTGACATGTTAGTGTGGTGGCACCTGAGAAGGTGTAGGTGTAAAAAATGCAGAGAGGTGCCCAGGAGTCTGGTGATTAGTTTTAGCGTCTGCTGAGGCTGTTCCACGGGATATTGTGATTAAGGCCAGTTTTGTGGCTGGAAAGACGGTAGATCCATCTTTGTTAGGGTCCATGGCTTCAATGATGACCCAGCTCATATCGTTGGTCATGTGTCCTACTTCTAGGAAATGATTGGTCATTTTGGTTGTGTTCTTTTTACACCGTATTGTGCTCCGATGTTCGCATATGCGTGTTTTGACTTTCCTGTTGGTCATCCCGATGTAGGTAAGGTTGCAGGGGCATATTATGCGGTATATCACGTGTGCTGTGTTGCAGTTCCTGTGGGAGCGCAATTCCCACGTCTTGCCAGGCTCCAAGTCTAGTGTTTTAGTTGCACTGGTTAGGTGGCATACGCTGCAGTTGCCACACGCAAAATGTCCCGCGATTTTCGGGAGGCCCCATGCATTGAGGACAGTGTTCTCTTTTCTCTGGATAGGTGACGGTCTTGTGGAGACAATAGCATCTTTGATAGATTTCACTTTTTTGTGTGAGATGAGCGGTGGGTCCCATTTGAGGTTTCCCGTCCCGATGATCTTCCAATGTTTTTTTATTATGTTGGAGACTTGATTGGAAACTGCGTTGAAAGTGGTGACGCATGTTAGGGGTGCGGGTCTGGCATCATGTGTGTGTACCTCAATCAGTCCCTTGCGATTTTGGTTTCGAGCTCGTTTTCTCGCTGTTTCGGTGATCCGTCTGGGGTATCCACGGTCTCTGAGGGCCAGATGTAGGAAGCCCTTTACTGGTCGGTAACTGCCGAAAATCGGTATTTTCGGCCGTTACCGACCGGTATTGAGCTTTCGGGATGTAGGAGACCGAAAATCGTCCGAACCGATTCGGTAAATTTACCGAATCGGTAAAGTTACCGAATCAGTAAAATACCGATTTGGTAAATAAGAAGTGGTAAAAATGGATATTCAGATGTAGGGAAGCTCTGAAATACCGAATTTGCTTGAAATTCGGTATTTAAGAGTCGGTATTTACCATGGATTGGAATCAGGTGGTAAACAGGTGCAACCTATAAAAATGGACCCAAAATGCAATTCTTCTTGCACAATGGCGGCATTTTATGTCATTGCAAGACGGCTACAGGAGGAAGGAGAGAGGGAATGGCAGAGAGAGGAGCAGGTCTACAGACAGAGGATAACCCTGTTCATGCTCACAGAGGCAGAGATACTCCAGAGGTACAGGTTGGCCCCAGACACCATCACGGAACTCATCAGGGACCTTCACCCACTGTTGGAGCACACTACCCCAAGGGCACACGCTATTCCTCCCCACGTGCAGGTGCTGTGCAGCCTACACCTGCTTGCGTCTGGGAGCTACCAGAGTGTGGTTGCTGCGGTAGGTGGGGTGACCCAGAGCAGCCTGTCAAGGTTTTTCCACAAATTCCTTGACGCCATGTTACAGAGGATGGAGAATTATATATCTTTTCCTGCTACCCATGCTGAACTGGTCCAAACAAAATCTGACTTCTACCAGATGGCACGTTTCCCCAATATAATTGGCTGCATTGATGGCACGCACATTCCCATTTGTCCCCCTGCTGCCACCGAATATATATACAGGAATAGGAAGTCCACCCACACCATCAATGTGCAGGTGATCTGCAATCAAAAGTTCGCCATTACTGACCTTGGGGCAAAATTCCCTGGGAGTACCCACGACTCCTATATATTTCAAAACAGTGGCATCTATGCCTGGCTGACTGCAGGGGAATTTGGTGAAGGATACCTCCTAGGTAAGACACAGTGTGCGACCCCTATAACACCTATTGCAGTAAGAAGTACATGTATGCATGTGAGTAATGTATTCCCATTTCCTTTTAGGAGTCATTGCATATGCCCTTCGCTCTTTCATACTCACCCCCTACCTCAACCCCTCAACACCCAGCCAAAGGAGATATAACCGGGCACACAAGAGCACACGGAATGTTGTAGAGCGAACATTTGGTATCTGGAAAAGCAGGTTCAGATGCTTGCACAAGAGCGGAGGTGCAAGGCAGTATACCCCCATCACCTGCTGTAAGATCATTGCTGCCTGTGCTATGTTGCACAATCTTGCTGTGAAGAGGGGTACTGAGGTGGAGTTGTCAGACTATGAGGATCATGACGACGACATTGCTGTGCCTGAAACACAACCTGCTGGAGTGTCAACACCAAGTGATGGCAGATACAGACGTGAGGAAATAACACGCAACTATTTCTGACTAAGTGATGAGACTGAGACCTATATTGAAAGCACGAGAATTTGTTTTATTTAGTATATTTCTAGGTATGTTAAAGAACAAAAGTGCAACAGTAAGCATTTCACAGCAATGCTCACAGTGAGCAAACACACACAGACAGATGTTGAATCCACCCACCGTAGTTGTATATTGTCACTAGGCAGGTTTAAATGGCACAAATGTGCAACAAAAACATTATTATCTATAAATTGAATGTCCAATGGCAGTAGGCCATAGTATTAACTGTTCATTTGCGGCCACGCTTTGCACTGGCAGGTGTATGTGGCTCACCCTGTTCACTGGGCGTTTGGCCTGTAGCCTCACCCTGTCGCCTGCTGCTCCTCCTTGTCTCTACGACATGGGGGCTTGCCGTGCTGCTCCTACTGGTGCTACCTTCAGTGTCCGGCACGTCAATAGCAGCAGTTTGTGCAGTTTGAGCATTGAGTAGAGCCTCCAGCGCACCGGTCATTCCGGCTATGCCCCTTGTCAGCTGATTGCTGTTTTTGTCAGGTTTACACTCTGCAGAATCCACATGCAGCAACAATGCTCCACCTCCGGACCATCCAAACACCCTAACGTATAAACACAGGGTGTTCAGACGATACGGCGAGGGAAAAAAAACCAAAAAGGGGAAAAAACCCAGAAAAGAGAAAGAGAAGAAAGGAAGGGGCAGCAGGGATAAAGAAACTGTAAGACAAAAGTACAAAGGTTAATACACATCAAAATCCTACTCTCATCAATTCTCACTAGTCCATTAACCCCTGTAATCACCTGTAACGTATGGGCTCTACGCCACCCTATACCTGTTTCTCCCGTCTTCCTTCCATCCTGCTCAACACAAAGGAAAGGTGTTACCAACAAATCATGCCTTCAAGATCTAAAAGCCTTAATTGTTGTTTCACACATACCCCATAATACAACGAAGGAGCTTTGTAAATGGATCCAAAATTAAATGTGAAAACACTCCAAAACTAGGGAGCACGCCTGTGCTTAACTGATGCAAGGAGTTCACTGTGTCACTGAAATAAAGGACAATGTTTTCCTTCCTTCCACTGTGAACAAAAGAAAACCAAACACGGTAGTGCGTAGTTCCTTCACTACTTCACTCCGCTTTGGCATTTGTACATCCACGAGTTCGTATACAGAAAACCCCAGACCAAGAATTCATGACGGCAGTGCGGAGGATTAAAATCCCCCCCCCTGCACTCCGCCACTTGACTTTCTGCAGTCGCAGCGTTTAAACAATCACGCCCCGGAATCCTCCAGAACTGTGTGCGTGGCACACCTAAACTCCTTGGCAAATAATCCCTCGCAGCCGCGAGGCAAAAACAAACACCCAGAGCAGTTCCAACTAGGACAAGAATGTCTGTATTAAGAAAGCTGAATGCACGCACCAGCCGGCGCGTGTACAACGTTACCAAAGATAGCGGCTCCCGTCTTCATGAACCGGGAACTCACAAGGTCACTCGAAACAGCAGAAACAGGGAAGCAGCCGCCACCTCCAAACATCCGGAATCACTAGCACCGGTTGTCAGGTTCTGCCCGGAGATATCCTGTGACTCTGCCGGGCATTCTGGGAAAAGTAGTCATCAACCAGGGATTGCTGGGAAACGTAGTGTATTGGGCAGGCGCACTCGCCTAAACCCTGACAGTACGCCCCCTCCCAAGCGCCTCCTAGGCCCAGGCTTCGCTGGAAACCGCTCATGGAAAGACCTCACAGCCCTAGGAGCATGGATGTGATGCACCGGCTCCCACGAATCCTCATCAGCCCCATAGCCCTTCCATGAGACCAGACACCACAGCACCCCTCTGCAGAATTTGGAGTCCCGGATAGACCTCACCTCGTACTCCAGATTTCCGTCACTAGCAAGGACAGGAGGCGCAAGTTTGCGCGACGTAAGGGCTCTCTTTAGCAACTGCACATGGAACACAGGATGGATTCTCAAGGTGTTAGGCAACTTCAACTTGTATGCAACAGGGTTGATACGACGCACCACAGGATAGGGCCCAATGAATAGCGGATGGAATATGCTTCTCAATTTGAAACGGATGTACTTAGTCGAAAGCCACACCTTATCCCCCACCTCGAACTGAGGACCAGGTACACGATGCTTGTCCTCCCATCGTTTGTACACCTCTTTGGCCTTCAACAGATGTCTTTGCACCGCTCTATGTACTCGCCTTATATTCAGTACACGTTCCCTCACAGAGGGTTGATTACCCAATCCTTCAGGGAGATCGATCGGCAGGGTCTGTACATCGTAACCGTAATTAGCTTTGAACGGGGACATGCCTATGGAGCTGTGCCAAGTATTGTTGTATGCCAACTCTGCCATCCACAACAGATCCACCCAAGACTCATGAGCTTCCTTAGCGTAACAGCGCATATATTTTTTCAGAGTCTGATTCAGACGTTCCGTATGTCCATCAGTTTGGGGATGGAAACTGGTAGAGAGTGCTGACTCTATACCCAATGCACTACCCCACATACGCCAAAAGCGAGCGATGAATTGCGGTCCCCTATCAGACACAATGACTTTCGGAATGCCATGCAAACGTATGACCTGAGATGCCAACAACTGAGCCGTTTGACTAGTAGTGGGGAGGTTCACACACGGTATAAAGTGTCCCATCTTTGTCAGATTTTCCACTATCACCAACACTGCAGTGTTTCCCTGGTCAGAAGGGAGACCCGTAATGAAGTCCAGACTAATGTTCAACCACGGTCGCTCAGGCGTGGGCATAGGCATCAACCAGCCTTTCTTTTTTGTGGTTTCCCCCTTGGCACTAGCACAGGTATCACATCTACCCACCCATTGAGTCGCATCTTTGGCCAAAGACTCCCACCAGAAATGCCTCCTAAGCAGTTCCACAGTCTTGGTAATCCCGGGATGACCAGCCGCTGGAGCCTCGTGACACCAACTGAAAGCTTTCTTTCTAATCTCCTCATTAGGGAGAAACAAACACTCCCCTTGGAAAGGTAAACCCTGTCTCACCTTCCTGCCTGGTTTATCAGCCGCCCATCGTACCCAAGACCCCAAAGACCTTGAGCACTTTATGTCTTCCAGAAACTTCTCGGCCCTGATCACACACACCACCTTACTGGAAGGGATGATGGATTGCTCCTCCTCACGCTGTTTCAGGGGGATATCCCGTCTGGAAAGAGCATCCGCCTTCCTGTTCTCCGAGCCAGGACGAAAAGTGACCACAAAGTTGTACTCGGAAAAAAACAGCATCCACCGCATCTGTCTGCGTCAGATGTCTGACGGAGGACATGTATTGGAGATTCCTGTGATCTGTATAAACCGTCACTGCCTGGCAAGCCCCCCACAGATAAGGCCTCCACTCCTGAAAGGCCTTTTTAATCGCCAAAAGTTCTTTCTCCGCAATTGAATAGTTGACCTCTGCCGAGCTTAACTTCTGCGAAAGGTAAGCAACAGGATGGAGCTGACCTGAAAGTACATCTCTCTGAGACAGAACTGCCCCTATGGCTTCATCCGAAGCATCGGCCTCGACTATGAAAGGATGTTCCAACACAGGATGTGCCAACACCGGTGCTGTAGTGAAAGCTCTTTTCAGAGCACAAAACGCCTCCTCAGCCTCCCCTGTCCACTCAAAGGACTTCCCTTTTCTTAATAGCCTGGTGATGGGGACAGCAGTTTGGGAAAAATGCACGATGAACCGCCGATAATAATTGGCGAACCCCAAGAAACCCTGCACCTCCTTCACATTCTTAGGGGCTGGCCAATCCCTCACCGCCTGTACCTTTCTCTTGGACATCTGTAGGCCGCTAGGACTAAGGTTCACACCCAGAAATTCCACCTCTCGCACCCCAAACTCACATTTACTCAACTTCACGTATAAACGATGTTCCCTGAGTTTCTCCAAAACTTTACAGACATGCTTCGTATGGCATGTTACATCCTGTGAGTAGATCAAGATGTCATCGATGTACATTACAACAAATTGATCCACATATTCCTTCAGCACATCGTTTATAAAAAATTGAAATGCTGCGGGAGCAGTGCATAGCCCAAAAGGCATCACTAAGTACTCGTACAGACCGAACCGCGTCTTGAACGCCGTCTTCCACTCATCCCCCTCTCTCACTCTGACCAGGTGATACGCCCCGCGTAAATCCAAACGGGTATAAATCTTGGCCTCTCTCACCTGATCAAGCAAAACAGAGATGAGTGGAAGAGGGTAACGATTACGGATGGTGTTTCTGTTCAAGACGCGGTAGTCCACACACGCTCTTAAGTCCCCGTTGGCCTTCGCTATGAAGAAAAGAGGGGAAGCCGCTGGAGAGCGGGAGGGTCGGATGAACCCCAAACGAGAATAATGCTCTATGTATTCTTTCAAATGTTTCGTTTCAGGTACAGACAAAGCATACACTCTACAGGATGGTAACATAGCCCCATCTACCAAATCAATACGGCAGTCATATTCCCTATGTGGGGGTAGAGCCTCTGCCTTTGTTTCACTGAATACGTCGCTATAAGCCGAGTATACAACTGGTAGCCTGACATCCTTCTCCGCAGCGGTAGCTGCCAAAAACGGGGTGGCTAACACCGAGACATTAGCAGGCACACATGGTGTTAAATGATCCATACAAGACTCAGATACAAACTGAAACGTTTTCGACTGCCAATCCACCACAGGGTTGTGTTTATGTAACCAGGGCATACCCAAAATGATTTCATACTGAGGAGCGTCTATGATGTTTAGAGACAAAACTTCAGAATGCACATATCCTTGTGTCACCACTGACAACCCCAATTCGCCAGTTCTTTCCGTTATCTGACCTGATGTTAAAGGCTGCCCATCAACTGCCAACACGTCCTCAGGTATCTCCCTAGAGACACGAGGCAAAGCTAGACGCCTCACCAAACCTTCGTCCACAAAATTACCAGTCGCTCCGGAATCCAACATCACCATCACCTGACATCTTTCTAGTTCGTATTCTAATGTCATTATAACCACCAAGTGTGACTCTGTTTCATCATTACCCCGAGAGGACAAAGATGTGAGTTTCCACACTTGTCCCCCTTCTACACTAGAAGTGCTGTCTTCCTTCTGCTCTCTTTCCTGTACTGTATTAGACACAGCAACCTTTTTGAACCTACTGAAATTCCCCGAAGGCTTGGGTTTAGAAGGACATTCCCGTACATAATGCCCCTTCTTCCCACAGTACATGCACAGGCCCTGTACCCTTCGAGTTTCCCTCTCTTCTCTAGACAAAGGGGCTCTAAGTGCTCCTATCTCCATAGGTTCTGGCTGATTGTCCGTACCCACAGATACCTTCCGCAGGTTTCTTTCACCAACGTAAGCTCCTTTTTCCCATCGTCTCCTGTTACACCCCCTATCCGTAAGACGACTATCCAGCCTTAACACTAGGTTTACCATGTCCACGAAGGAAGTAGGCTGTGGATCCACCTGAGCCACTACATCCTTCAAATCATCGTGTAACCCTTGATAAAACAAGGACAATCTTTTCTCCTCTGGCCATTCTGATTCTGCCACAAGTCTATTGAAAGCAGTAAGATATGTAATCAATTCACCCCTGCCTTGTCTCAATGTTAGCAACTCTCGATCAGCACTGAATGTAGTGGCTCTTCGGTCAAAAACCCTCTCAAATTCTTTCTTAAACGCTGTCCAGTCGGACAGGAGAGCATCGTCTCGTTTTACCAATGGTACCACCCAATCAGCTGCATCCCCAACCAAATACGAAATCAAAAAAGCCACCCTCGAATGGTTTGTGGGGAACGAAGAAGGCTTACATGAAAAATGCATGAGGATTTGTGTCATAAATACGTGTACCTTCCGAGGGTCCCCTGAAAACCGTTCAGGAGTAGCCAGCGGAATGGGCGGAGGCACCGTGACCTGGACATTAGAAGACGAAGTGGAAGCGTTGAAAGGGTTACCGCTCAGCCGCTCCACTTTTTCCCGCAAGGCAGCGGTCTCTGCCTTAGAGGAGGCCAACTCCTGCTGTACCAGGACCAAGGCGTGTAACACATCCTCCATAGACGCCATTGTTGCTACACGTGAATCAGGCAGAGCGAATGCCTTCCAAACAGTCTGTGGTGCACCTTTACCACCTCCTCCACAAGGACCTGGAGCTCCATGCTGCTGAATTTGAGCTTTCTTTTTCTTTCTGTCTGCTCTGCTCTGGCTGCTTGCCATGTTTAAATTTTAAAAGAGCACAAACTCTGTCTGCTGCTGCTCCCAGTCTCTCTTCTCCAACTGCCACTCCAGAACCTTCTAATTAGTTGCAGCTGCCTGTGTAGCCACTTCCTGGTAGGAAGGGGGAGGGTGGTTGCACCTGATTGGCTGTTGTGTTCAGTTTCACTTCTGCTTGCTCTCCGATTCGGTATTTACCGAATCGGTATTTCCAATGCATTCCTATGGGCCTTTTGGCCCATAGGGATGAATGGGAAATACCAATTCGGTAAATACCGAATCGGTAATTACCGATTCGGTATTTTCCGAAAGTCCGATACCGAATTTTACTGATTCGGTAAAAAATACCTAATTTTCCCCTACATCTCATTTACCGATTTTTGAATACCGAATCGGTAAAATTCGGTATTTAAGAATCGGTAAATTCAGATTACCTACATCTAGCCCTGAGTTTCTTGCTGAAATCCTTGGCTTGCTCCTTGTAGTCTGTAATGTTGCTGCAGTTTCTCCGTAGTCGCAAGTATTGCCCGTAGGGGAGATTTTCCCTCAGAGGCCTGGGGTGAAAACTGGAGAAATGTAACAGCGAGTTGCGTGCAGTGGGTTTAAAGTGTGTTTTGCTTTTCAGGAAGTCACCCCCGGCCTCTATGTCGAGGTCTAGAAAAGTTGTTTATTAGCGGCTGGAAACTGTGGGTAAATTTGAGGTTGTGGTTGCAAGTGTTGCGCCATTGGCAGAATGTAATGAGCCACTCAGATTTGCCTTCCCAGATAAGTAAGATATCGTCTATGTAGCGTTTGTAAAATTTGATCTCAGGGATTCGTGACTCATTGTCTGCAAAGATGAATTGAGTCTCAAAGTGGTGTACGTATAGGCCTGCTATGCTGGGGGCGAAAACGCTCCCCATAGAAGTACCGTATTTTTGGAGGTATAGTTGGCCTTCAAACTCGAAGAAGTTGTCTTTCAAGGAGAGTTTAGCGCAATCCCAAATGAACTTGGTTGATGTGCCTTTCTGGCTGTATTGACTACGCAGCCATAGTGCACAGTCATTGACACACAGCGCTCCACTGGCATTACCACAGCTCCAAGTAAGAAAGCGTAGCCACCATTCCATGCTTCATCGGTACAGGCTTGCTACACAGTATCCATGCATGCCTTTCCTCATGAGTCCGATTTTAGTCACCCCCTTGGCCTGCTAAGATGACAATTGCATGACGCTGTTATAAATGTCTAAGATTGCATTTTATGTTGCGAAACCATATATATTTTATATTGTCTCTTCTTCCCCACAGGAATTTTTTAGTACTCCAAAGTGTCAGTGAGTACACAGACATTTTTCTTTTCCACACCCCTTAGCGAGTGTGTAGGGATTACACGGTTTTTGTACGTGGCATATTTCACCTTTTGCCACTCACTTTTCACCGTCTGGTCTTGAAGAAAGCCCTATCAATCATACAGAGGGGGCTGAAACATGTAGACCGCCACACATAAGCCAACTCATGGGAAAATTACTCCTTTAGTTGTTGCACCACACATATTTTAAAACGATACCCTGGGCCGCCAACATTAAAATACAAAGGTAAGGATTCCCAGAGGTATTTTTAACTGTCGTACATTCACATCACATCACATTGTTGCACCCACACCCGCTCCGCTGTAATCAGGCGTTGCAGCACAACCAGGTGGCATTCGGCCACCTGATTGGGACCCCGATGATGAAGCATGACACCAACCAGGTTGGTGTGTGAGGGGTCTTTTAATAGCACCTAGTGGGTCTTATTTCAGGCCACAGAAACATTGCATGTAATTTGGCAGGCAATACAGTTAGAATATTTGTAATAGCCCAAAATAGGAGCTAGGGGGGCGTGGCCAAGATGGCGGCGAGAGCAGACGTGTAACTTTACTGCTCCCGCCGACGGCCGTTTTTCAGCACTGGCTCGGGCGCTCCGGGGTCCTCTGTGTTGGACCCGTGGGCTGCCCGGACTGTGGATAGAGCGGAACGGGGTTCGAGATCGCGCCGAGAGAGGGGAAACGCACTCGCCCGGCTGCCTGATGCTCGAGTGCTGCGAGGCGCCCCATCTCCCACCGAGCCTGAAGCGAGGCCCGACCCCGAGCAAGTGAGGAGAGGACACGCTGTGAGTCCAGAGGCCCCGGGCGCTGAGCGAGCTGGGCTGCGGCCTGTGTGCCTCGGGTGAGTCCAGTTGTGTGCTGCGGCAGGCGGAGAGTGAGGTGACGTCCCGAGGCATCGGAGGCCCGGAGGCGCGGCGGAGTTGCGGTGCCGCGAGGAGCGGCCGGGGTCCGGAGTAACGGCCGGAGGTGCTGCGGAGGCGGCCTGCGACGCGGCCGGTGTGAGGCGGCCTGCGCTTGGGGCAGAGAAATACTACTACGGCGCAGTGAGCACCCTCCCCAGACGGGCCTGCACAGGAGAACTGAGGCGGCTCGGGGGTGACGCAGGAGGCCTTGGTCGCACCTGGCTTGCGGGGCAGTGAGGACTTGCGGAGTGTCCCGGCGTGGCGGAGCGCCACTGAATGACTTTGCCTGATACCCGAGGGCACGGCTCCAGTGAGACTGGAGTCGGAGGCCCATCGGACAGAGAGACAGTGCAGGGGAGGAGGCCCACCGGCCCGAGAGCTGGGACAAGGTGAGGAGGACACTGCGGGGGCCGATGGTGGCAGTTGTGAAAGCGCCACAGAGGAGTGTGTGGCCATCTTGGAAGCGTGTGGAGGCACCGGCTTCCCCAGAGTTTGCGAGGCGGGGGCAGAGGGACGACGAGCGGGTGCTGGCAGAGTGCAGGGAGCCGACCGTGCCAGACGTGGCGAGTTGGTGGTGTGGATATCGCGACGGATCAGAATCGGCCTGTAAGTGCGGCAGGGAAGGAAGCTAGGCCTATAGCCCGAGGGGTCAGAAGATGTCGACTGGCAGGGGTAACCGTGGCAAAACAGTGAAAGACCTCTTTGCGAAATCGCAGACCCCCCCGCAGAAGGACACCGCGGTCCCAGGCCTGAAGAAAATGGAGCAGGGCACGGACAACGGGTCTGAGCCCATCACGAAGGCATTTTTGGAATCCCTCTTTACTTCCCTAAGGGATGACATCCAAACCTTCAAGACAGAATTTGCCAGCGAAATTAAAGAAGTTCGGCGTGAGATGGACGGTCTAGGAGAAAGGGTGGAGGACCTTGAGACCAAAAATGACAATAAAGACACTGAAATGGCGGCCCTACAGTAAGAAATCATCCGACTGCATGACCAGCAGGTGGATCTTCAGCTTCACATGGAAGACCTGGAGAATCGTTCAAGACGACACAACATCCGCATACGCAATGTTGCCACGTCCGAGGCCACCTAGGACACGTTTCGCTATGCCAGGGAGCTCTTCAATCATGTGCTGGGACGCCCATTGGACTCGGCCCTTCCGCTCGACAGGGCGCACAGAATGGGACCTCCCAGAGCTTCGACAGCACCCCCCCCCAGATATTCTGGTGTGTGTCCAGGACTTCCGCACCAAGGAGGAGATATTGCAAAAGGCGCGACAGAAGCACCCGCTCTCGTTCCAGGGTACGTCACCATTGCTCTTCCAGGATTTGGCGGCCCTCACGCTACACAAGCGCCGTCTTTTTAAGCCGGTCACGTCCCACCTACAACAAAAGAACATTCCATATAGCTGGGGACACCCCTTCCGTCTGATCTTCAGGTTGGAGAACAAGCAATACCAGCTCCGGTCGGTTTCGGAAGCCTGCCGGCTGTTGGGAATTCAACAACCGGAGGAAGACGAGGAGGTCCAGAGAGCCACTTCGGAGACGGAGGAACGCAGGCCCCAGTGGCGCCAGCAACGGCGGCGGAAAAGAGTGAAGAATCCTCCAGCGACGGAAATTGCAGAAGGTCAACGTGCAGCACTGGAGGCAGCGGCCATAGATGGAGGGTGCTGATCCCGTGGGGTGAAGGACCCACGAAGACTTGGTGGCATTGTTACCCGTTTGAACCACGTGGCCGTTGGCGGGAGAGGGTTCCCGGACGAATTAGTGAGACTACCCTGTGTTGAGAGACTTTTCCTTTTCATCCTTGGATGAAGGACTACCAAAACTTTCACCTTGGTTTTTTGGGGGGGATGGGAGTTGCAACTGGTTTGTTGCATGGTAGGGAGGGGGTTTTTGTTGGTATGGGGGGTAGATTCCGGATCCGAGAGGGTGCTGGAATGAAAGAGTGCTGTGAGCTGCGGAGACTAGGGGATCCCGGGTGGTCGGGGCGCCAGTGGTACAGTCCACAGATGATGCTTAGTCCAATGGTTGCTGTCACAGAGCATGTGTGGGGGATGATTCTTTATGCCTGTGACTGAGTTGTGTATCCTCACGCTGAATGTGCACGGGCTTAATAACCCCGTTAAAAGGCGGGCGGTGCTGTCTCTGCTAGAGAATTCCAATGCAGATATCTGCCTGCTCCAGGAAACACACTTGCTAGCTAAAGATTGCCATAGGCTTAAGTCCCGTCACTTCCCAACGCAAGTTTTCTCCTCCGCTTCTACAAAGACTGCAGGGGTGGCAATCCTGGTGTCGCAGCGATTTAAGGGGAGGTTGTTACTCCGGGGGATCGAGATTCAGGGGCGACTCCTATCCTGCAGGTTCTCACTGGGAACTAACAGCCAGATTCATCATTGAAAAATGGGCTCGCAAAGGGCCAGATTCTCAGAATCTGGCCCTTTGCAAGTGCAATTTTTGCATTTGGGATTCATCATCCCAAATGCAAAAATCGCTAATTGCGAAATCGCAAAAATGCGAGGAATTGCATTTAAGGAATCTCTATTTGAGATTCCTTAAATGCAATTCATTAACCATTTTTAAATTGCGAATTCGCTATTTTTGGCCGCTATTTACAGCGAAGTCTGACTTCGTGGTAAATAGCGAAAACTTAGAAAAATGCACTTTAGTGCATTTTTCTAAGTTGGATGTTACACACACACATGTCCTTTGGACATGTGTGTGCGCAACATCAGTCTACATTTGCATTTCAGGGGTGCTACAGGGTGTCCTTTGGACACCCCTGGAACCCTTAAAATCGCATCCTTATTTGCGATTAGCAAATTGCTAATCGCAAATAAGGAATAACTCCCCATTCATTCCTATGGGCCTTTTGGCCCATAGGAATGAATGGGGAGTTATTCCTTATTTGCGAATAGCAATTTGCTAATCGCAAATAAGGAAGCTGTAGAAATCACAATTTTTTTTTCCGATTTCTACATGAATCCCATTTTGCAAGTCCTTAATAGCGATTCCTTAATAATCGCTATTAAGGACTCGCAAAACGGGACAATGATGAATCTGGCTGTAACACCTTCACAGTCATTTCGGTTTATGCCCCAAATGAGGGACAAGAGAGGTTTTTCCACCAAGTGCTTAATGAGGCGGCGGCAGCACCTGATAGACATGTTCTGGTAGGAGGGGACCTTAATTTAGTTTTTGACGGCCTCCTTGACAGATCAGCGCAGCGGTCCACGCAGGCAGGTACACTATCAGAAGGGGGACGGACCAGACTGGCGGAGCTGGGCATGACGGACTTGTGGCGCTCTCTCCACCCGGGTGACCGGGACTACACATACTACTCCAACGCCCACAAAACCTATGCGCGCCTAGATTACTTTCTGACCTCTAGCTCACTTCGAGCGCTAGCATCTAGTGTGGAGATAGGAGCAGCAGCGCTTTCTGAACATACACCCCTCACTGCGGTCTTCACCTTTCTCCTTGCTGGGCGCAGCGCGCGTTGTTGGAGATTGCGTGATACGTTATTGCATAGAAAGGAGGTAGTGGCCAAAATCAAGGAAGCTATAGCTGAGTATCTGGTGCACAACCACCCAACGGACACTTCCCACGCGAATCACTGGACGGCACTCAAATCGGTCCTGCGGGGCGAATTCATTGCAATAGCGGCGGCAGAAAATGCGGAGAGGGCCCTTAAAAAGGAAGAGCTCTCCTCCCGTACGAAAGAATTGGAACAGATACATCAAAGGACAGGGGCGCCACGGGTGTGGAGACAGTTGCGCGTAGCGCGTCAACAGCTGGCAGCATTGGACCAAGATAGGGCAGAATATGCGGCGCTACGAGTGAGACATGCGTACTACACAGGGGGCGACAGGTGCGGGAGGCTGCTGGGCCGTGCTCTCAGTGAGCAGCAACAGCGACACACGGTGCAGGAGATCTGCACGCAGACAGGGGAAATAGTGACCGAGGATGGTGCCATAGCGAAAGCCTTCAGCGACTTTTATACTGCATTATACGAGGGGGCTCAACTAGACCCTGCGGATAGTGTGGCCTTCCTGGACTCAGTGTCCCTTCCGGCTTTATCGACGGAGCAGTCGGAGCTCCTCGAGAGAGTGATCCGTCCTGAAGAGGTTATTGCGGCGATTGCGCGCCTCAAACTTGCCAAGGCGCCGGGGCCGGATGGCTTCACCGCCGCCTTTTACAAAACTTTTTGCCCCCAGGTTGCCCCGGTGCTGACTGCTCTTTTTAACTCCTTCTCAGACCCCAGTGCCATCCCGAGAGACCTGATGGGTGCCACGATATCAGTTATTCCCAAACCGGGGAAGGACCGGGCACAATGCGGGGCCTACCGCCCTATATCATTGCTTAATGTGGATCTTAAGCTCTACACCAGCATACTGGCGACACGTTTGAGTCCGCTCATGCAGGGTCTGATTGATCCGGACCAAGCCGGCTTTATCCCGGAGAGACAAACGGTCGATAATACAAAAAGGGCGCTCCACCTGGTAGAACGGGCCTCTAGGCTGCCGGGAGAGTTCATGATGTTGGCGATCGATGCGGAGAAGGCCTTTGATCGTGTCCACTGGCCGTATCTGGAGCAAGTGCTCAGCAAGGCGGGGTTGGGAGCGAAATTCCGCACGTGGATTCTGAATTGCTATACCTTCCCCACAGCGTCGGTACGGGTAAATGGCTGCTCATCACCCACATTTCCCATCGAACACGGAACCCGGCAGGGGTGTCCGCTTTCACCCCTGCTTTTCGCGCTGTATATGGAACCTTTGGCGCAAGCCATGCGTACGGATCCAAAGGTTAGAGGTATTAAATTCGGGGCATATATACACACGATCAGTTTATATGCCGACGACGTCCTGCTCTCCTTTGCCTCCCCTGAGACTTCCTTACCGGCCGTTCGCAAGGGCTTCCGGTTTTAAAGTGAACATGGCGAAATCGGTGGCCCTCAATCTCTCCCTGGAGGCACAGACGCAGGCTTCGCTGGAAGCACAATTCCCCTTCCGATGGGCGGACGGTGCAGTCCCCTACCTGGGCATACAATTGGCAGCCACACTGCCGGACACGGTGCGCATCAATTACGCCAACCTTAGTCGCACTATACGTACGGAGGTCGGGCGGTGGCGACATCTCCCGCTCTCCTGGCTGGGCCGAGTGGCGGCGGTAAAGATGACGATTCTCCCTCAGATATTGTATGTTTTTTGGGCTATCCCACATCGCCCCCCTGAGGGATGGATCCGTCGCACACAAGCAGAGTTGGCGCAGTTCGTTTGGAACGGGCAGCGGCCTAAGATTAAGCTGAGGTTGGCGATGCTTCCTCCGGAGGGAGGTGGCTTGGGCCTGCCGGATTTACAACTCTACTATCAGGCGACCCAACTCCGGACCCTTGTGGAATGGAGCAAATGGGAATCGGAACGACACTGGCTGTTCCAGGATCAGGCGGTAGCGGGGCGTCCGCTACAAGAGGTGCCCTTCTTGCGTCGCCAGCACCGGCCCCCAAACCTATATGCCTCGTTTATTACAAGGGTCCCGCTCGAAGTCTGGGATCGAACTTGTATCCTGCACGACTTGACGACCTTTCCGTCCCCCTTACGCCCTTGTTGGAGAACCCCGACTTTGACCCGGGCAGGGACGTCCAAGCATTTGCACGGTGGCGCCCAGCGGGATGCCGATGCCTCTTCCATGTGTACTCAGGTGATGGAGTGATGCCTTTTGAGAACTTCTGGAAGGCCTATGACCTACTGGAGATCGAACGTCTCAGGTACCTGAAGGTCCGACACTGGGCGCTTCACCCCCTGACCGGTGCGGACGCAACGCGCAAGCTTAGCAAATACGAATACTGGCTAGTTATGCGCACCACAGACAAGCGGCTCATCTCAGACATATATCGGCTTCTTCTGGATAGATACTCGCGCGTTTATAATGCAGGACGGGCAAGATGGGAGAGGGAGCTAGGGCGGACTCTGCGCAACAAAGAATGGGAGGACATTTATTATCGCGCTCGACACTCGGCCTACCACATGGGGTTGACCGACACATTTACCAAACTAGTAACCTACTGGTATTATACACCGGAACGTTTGCATGAGATGGGCCAAATCGGGGATGCTTCCTGCTGGAGGGGTTGCGGGGAGAGAGGCATATTGACACATCTTTTGTGGGACTGTAGACACATACAGGGCTACTGGAAGTTGATTCTGGACGAGGTAGACGCCCACTTTGAGACGGAGATCCCGCGATTACCAGCCTATATCCTGTTGGCGCTTCCTAACGCTCTAACCTTCCCATTGAGAGCTCGCAGGGGTCGATTGATGGCGATAGCGCTAGTCTCCGCTGTTCAGGCCCTGCTGGCCTTGTGGCAATCCACACAGGTCCCCACTCTTCAGAATTGGCTGTGGCGACTCTGGTCTGTCCTTGGTATGGAGAAACTCTCTTTAGTGAAAGCTGGGGAGGGGGCGAAATATGCGGAGCTGTGGCAGCCTTTCCTGTCCCTGCTGGCCACCGAATTTTGAGAAGTGACCTGCCCTAGGTACTTAAGGTTGCTCCGATTGTCACAGGTGAATGACGGAACGGTATAGAAGTGTGAGGTGGTATGTATGGTGTGGGAGGATGGGTCCGGAATGGGGGTGAGGGGTGGGGGAGTTGGGGAATAATTCAGGGGGGTGGGTTGAAGTTAAGTTTTTTTTTCTTTTTATGGCTCTAGGAGCACTGGACAGACTCTGCCGATTGGGCTAACAGCCCCTGAAATTTGTTGGACAAAGTGACTCCTGCATACGGTGGAGCTCTGCTGATATTGCTATAACATTGGGCGCACTGTCATCTGTATGGTACCTTGATATTTCTCAGCTTTGTGTAAGAGCCTTTCTTTTTGCAATAAAAAGATTTAATACCAAAATAGGAGCTAGGCCCCAGGTGGTCTCTAGTGTGTGCTTACATTGTGTGTTTTTTACGTGCAGAATCTGCCATATGGTCTTTTATTTCACTCTTTTATTGGCAAAAAAGATTATGGTCAAATAAGGAATCGCTTGAAACACATGCCAATGTTCTTTCATGACCTTTACTACCTAATTGGTATGGGGGCAGGAGGTTGTAACACAGAAAAACTTTTCATTAGCTTTATTTGGTTTTGATTGAAGGAGGTGTTTTTAAGGAGAACGCCACACTCACTTCATGACTCTGTTTACAAATCTGCGGTATAACCCCTTTTCATGAGTTCTGCCACCAGGACATTTGCTTCACTAAAGCAATCAGTCTTACAAGTGCGATTAGGTGTCAGCCTTAGGAACTGGCCAACAGGAATACCATATTTAAAGGTTCATGGATAAAAGACCTGGTACTGCAATAGGGTGTTTCCCTGGTGGGTTTCCTGTACAAGCCAGTAATCAATGTTATTGGTAATGCTTTATGGTTAGATCAAGGAAGGGTATCTGATGGGTCTCACTAATGGTGGTGACCTTTAAATTCAAATAGTTAACGAAGTCTCTACGAGTGGAAGCTGTTCCATTCCAAACCCTAAAAATGTCACCGATGTACCACTTCCAGCATTTGACAGATGATCTATAGAGCTTCGAGCTGGAAAGTACAAAAGTCTTATTAAAGGAATCCACATATAAAGTAGCCAAATTTAGTGTACATATTGCTCTGATAGATATTACTTAGCATTATTTTTTAATAGTGGATATTGAATACGAAATAGTTAATCGTTAGGGAAATCTGTAACTATTGTATTAGTAAATCAGTTGAGTCTCTTATAGATTTCATTTGGGTATCGAGTGTTTTTCTTAAGAGCTCTATGCTGTCCATTTGGGGTATATTTGTGTACAATTGTCGCATATCTAGGGTTATGAAAATATATTTGTTAGAGTCAAACTCTTTGTTCACAATTAAATTGATCATATAAGTACAGTCTCTTACACAGATTTCTGGGACATAGTCCTTAATGAACAGATTTGTATACTTGCTGAGGGGTTCTAGTAAGCAGCCGGATAGTACAGGTCTACCCAGTGGGTTCTCAGAATAATTGTGTATCTTCGGTAGGGTGTGCAGAACTGAGGATTTTGGACACTTGCTATTAAGACAATTAAATTCATTGACACTCAACAATCTTTCTTCTGTTGCTTGTGTAGTAACTCTTAAAATAGTGGCTTTAATCTTGAGTAGTGGGCTATGTAAGAGTTTATTAAAATGCTCCTGGTTACTTACCTGTCTAAGCTCTTCATTGTTATAGTTATCTGTAGCTTCATCATCATCATCTTTAGCTTTATTCGATTTTTTGTTTAAAATCATAAAAGCATACATTTAAAAACACTCATGACAAAAGTTACATACAAAAGCACAAAGTGGAAGAAAGATAAAACATTAGTCCATGTTACATGAATAAGTTCCTTTGTTTCATGGTAGAATTCATTATTTTCCATACCCATGGCCAATGTACATTGTAACAGGGTAGTTGAAGGCGGAAAAGTCATGGCCACACAGTGTACGCGTATTTCTGCCCTTCGGGTGAACTGACTCTGCCCTTAGTTTTAGTCTGGGGGTATATACCCTGCTTGGGTAGAAGTCGTGTAGGTCCCAGATGGATATAGGGCCAGCACCTTCACGGGGGTACAAAGTTCGCAGGTAAGAAACGACTGAGCTGCTCTTAAATTTTATTAGAACAAGGTCACCGTCAATATCTTTTTGTAGGGGGCCTAGCCAGCCCACCCTTCTGACTGATTTGATAGTACCGTCAAAACCTAGGGGCAGAGGCCTGTTTTTAGTTAGCCAATATATGACTTTGTTAAGTAAGTTTTGTTCCCGCTCAGTATTTTCATGTTTGATTTCTGGAACTCCCGCAAGAACACACACAATGGGTGCAGCCTCCGGGGGTAACTGTATGTGAGTAGTATTCTTATTGGGCTCTATTTTTGAAGCAGTATATTGTAAAAGACCCGGTTTGTGATTGGCTTTAGGTGCATTGGGGGTGGAAGGATAGGGACTAGGGGACAAGTTTGATTGTTACTTTTGGTACCAAGTGGGTTCGGACAGATTGATGTTAAAGAACTTTCAGTGCGGGTTTGGTTGGCCTTTACACATTTCTCTATTCCCAACAATCTATCCTCTAGGGTGGTAATTTTAACAATCAGTGGAGAGATGAGTGAGCCAACTATTTGTTCAATCTGGGCCAGAAAGTTCGAATTGAAGGAGGTTATCCATTGGTCTATTTTTTCTTCCAATTTTTGAAGGGGGTTTCAGTGGAGAGCTAAAACATAGTTTTTGTTGTTTTGATTTATTCCCTGTGTGCTTGACCCCATCCCACTTCCTTTTGCTAGATGAGGACTACGAAGAAACTGTGTTTGGTGTGTTAACATTTTTGGGTTGGGTCAGGGGGCTGGCAATTGGGGTAGACATACTGGTTTGTTTAACGAGGCAAGGGGAGGAACTTTTAATTTCATTGCTGGATTTCACGGTGGCATACCCTGTTTTGCAGAGGGAATTTAGTTCATCCAGCAGCGAGAGGGATTGCGCTATGCCATTAGTTGGGTCGGGCGATTGGTTAATGGATGTGTTAATCTTGGCAGGTTTATTCATATTGGCGGTGGGCGGAGATGGCCTGCATAGAACTTGTGACCCTGGGTGCAAGCCTCTCTGGCTGATAGATCTATTGGTCATCCCCTTGTGTGTCATCATGGGGTGTGCGATTGCTAGGCTATCACACGGCTATAACAAGGTCTCTAGAAAATCTGAGGGTATTAGAGAGTTCTCAACTAAAGTTCAGTTTGTAGTCCCTTGCCAGAATGCCAGGAAGGACATAAAGTTATTACCTTAGCAGTGAAATGGAGTCAGGGGGAATGGCCACGTCCCGTCCTCCTCGTGCCTCTGAGGGCCACAGAGGGCCCGCCCTTTGCCCGGGCTTCACCCGGCGTCCCGCGACGCGGGGGCCGGTCTGCTTATCTAGCGCCTCCTGGCGCGGGATTCGTGTGTGGCGTCGCGTTGCGCCGCTAGGGCGTCTGGGGATTGGAGTCCGAGTCCTCTGTGCTCCCCTCACGCTTCTGCCGCTGGGATGGACTTGCGGCGGCAGTTAGGAGCTGGGCGCTGGCGTTGGGTAAGTCCCCCACAAGTGTTCTGCTGTCCCCCCCGCTCCACCGGGCCGGTCTGCTTATCTAGCGCCTCCTGGCGCGGGATTCGTGTGTGGCGTCGCGTTGCGCCGCTAGGGCGTCTGGGGATTGGAGTCCGAGTCCTCTGTGCTCCCCTCTCGCTGCTGCCGCTGGGATGGACTTGCGGCGGCAGTTAGGAGCAGGGCACTGGCGTTGGGTAAGTCCCCCACAAGTGTTCTGCTGTCCCCCCCGCTCCACCGGGGCCGGTCTGCTTATCTAGCGCCTCCTGGCGCGGGATTCGTGTGTGGTGTCGCGTTGCCCCGCTAGGGCGTCTGGGGGTTGGAGTCCGAGTCCTCTGTGCTCCCCTCGCGCTGCTGCCGCTGGGATGGACTTGCCGCGGCAGTTAGGAGCTGGGCGCTGGCGTTGGGTAAGTCCCCCACAAGTGTTCTGCGGTCCCCCCCCGCTCCACCGGGGCCGGTCTGCTTATCTAGCGCCTCCTGGCGCGGGATTCATGTGTGGTGTCGCGTTGCGCCGCTAGGACGTCTGGGGATTGGAGTCCGAGTCCTCTGTGCTCCCCTCACGCTGCTGCCGCTGGGATGGACTTGCGGCGGCAGTTAGGAGCTGGGCGCTGGCGTTGGGTAAGTCCCCCACAAGTGTTCTGCTGTCCCCCCCACTCCACCGGGGCCGGTCTGCTTATCTAGCGCCTCCTGGCGCGGGATTCGTGTGTGGCGTCGCGTTGCGCCACTAGGGCGCCTGGGGATTGGAGTCCGAGTCCTCTGTGCTCCCCTCAAGCTGCTGCCGCTGGGATGGACTTGCGGCGGCAGTTAGGAGCTGGGCGCTGGCGTTGGGTAAGTCCCCCACAAGTGTTCTGCAGTCCCCCCCTGTAGCTTATATTACAATCCTGCAGCCTTTGTCAACAGGTGTTATGGTAATCTGCGTATTATTTGTGGGACTATTGAGTGCTTGGCGTTCTGGGAGGCGGATACTGACAAGAGTAAAGGATCTCATGCTTCTGAGGCAAGACAGGTTGTTGAGCACAAGGTTTTCAAAAGCTAATACTTCAGGATGCATCTCTGTATTGGAGAAAAAGAAAGTAGAGGGCGGTCTCAAATTGGTGGCTGCATTATGTGACTGAATCTAATTAGAGGACAAAGCCTTGAGTCTTATTTTACGAAAGAATTTCAAATACTTCAGTCTGTAATAGAAAGAAGTCCGTTCTTTCTGTTACCACAAAGGACAGACGTCTACTAAGAACTGACGTCTTGGTGGAGAATAGGAGGTGCTTTGAAAGATTAAATAGGCGCACAGTTTGTTTAGTCTGTGTCAGGCTGTATGCAGTCTTGTTTATGGTCTCAAGGATCCCCAGGTGTAATATTTCCGCCATGTCTGTCGGTCTCCAGGGTTTCTGGTTCTGGAATTTGTCCCTGCCTCTATTGTCGCTCTCTAGCCTCTTTGGCCAGATGTACTTGTGCCCAACTTAAACCTTCTTGGGGGTTTGAGTCATCAGGGCCCCAAGAGGATTCTGATAATGTTTTGTATCTTCCTCTGGTCTGGGGTCTGTTGTAGCACTGTGACTGATTACAGTATTACTCTAATAAATAAGGATATGCTTCCTCTTTCTATAGTTTTTTTGTATATCCATTGATACCATATCTGCTTATTTTGTTCTATGCTGTTAAACTGTGCAATGGCTTATTTTAAATGTTCCATTGCCTGTGTAGCCTCTACCACTTAGTCTGTGTCTAGTAGTAGTTTTCCAAGTTCTGCTATTTCTCTTAGTTCCTTCTTTCCGATCGCCGCCGTGGCCGCGCCCCCCACTCTTATTTCCTTCTTACTATGTTCTAGGGCAGATTCAATACCTATCAACCTCCGATGTCTAGGGCATGTTGTGGCAATGTGGCTGAACCCACCTCTGAAATTTTTGTGCTCTCTGAAAATACCAAGGAAATTGTGAACTTGCAAACCTAACAGAATAATCCCTGCTTTCAAGTAGTCTGTCAGCATATGAGCATGTAACTCTGTGCAAACATGCTTTTTTTGCACTTCTCACTTTTCTCAAGTGTAGCTTGTTTCTGAACTACAATGATCGGTTTCGTGGCTGACAGGAGTGATGGGTCCCTATTTACGTTGGGTATATACTCCTCTGTGTATTAGGGTGCCTCTATCTGTCATTGTATAATGAGATGCACCCCAGATTAAAAGAGAAACCACTAAATGGAGGGGTATTAGACTTGCTCTTTAAGTTATTCAACCAGATTTTATAGTATTAGAACAAACAAGAGCAACTCTTACACCAATGGGAAATTGGATGTATTTTTATACATGGAAAATTAATCAGGAAACACTCTGTATACATCCAATGTTTAAACAGTATCAGTAATTTTCATAGAAAGTGATACATCCAAAGCATTTCATTACGAACAGAACTTCCTCTGTCTTTGGTTGTGATACGTAATATATGCACCAAAAAATATGATACTCTATTCTCACAAACTTTCAGGTGTCCAAGCAACAATATGATCACCAGGATCTATGGCCGACACCAAGCCGTTTCCAATACATGGTTGAAACTTCTTTTCTAAACTCATGTGAACTGTTTGAACACTGAACATATGCGGAGAACTTCCTGATTCATTTGTTATTGTTCTCTCTACCTTGGCAGCAGCACTTTTGCAGCTGGTGCTTTTCAGGGTGTGCACCCATTTATAACTGTGGTACGGATCAAGAGGTTCTGCTGTCTGTTTACCTTTGCTGCTTTGTGAATTGTATGATAAACAGTGATACACCTGGAACTCACTTCAAAAGAAAGAACAACTGATAGTAAAATAACTGTATACACTCAATTAGTTCATTTCTGATTAATAATTATAATATTATTTTCTACACTGACACAGCCAACGCTAACATCTGACCTTTACCCCAGGTCCATCATACATGACTCATTTGAGTTAGTAATATCTTTTTCATTCTCAGCCGTGGTGCCCCATTAGAATAATCCTTGTACAAGTGAGTTACATACAATAAAGGATATTCCGATTTGGTTACCCTCATGTGAAACTTCCAATAATCATGGTTCTCCCACAGGGTCCTACGAAAACCATAGATTCAAGCATGTGGCCACTCTTACAACCTATGATGTTTTCCTTCACTTGTCCTTACCGTTATCTTCTGTCCATTGACACATTTGCTAATGTTAGCCTCCCCAAGATTCTCCTACGTAGGTGTAACATTATAGCATGACCTGATATTGTTCTCTATATTTCAAAGAGGATGAAATGTTGTCGACCATAGTCTGCACAAAAACATATTGATTGAATGTATTTAAATGAATCCCAAGAATATATAAGTCACAACAAAGACTGAAGTTGAGTGCTATGTATAACCACCTACTATGGGCCTGATTAAAGTAAAGGTGCTTTTTATTGCACCTGGTAAATAAAGATAAGCTGGGGTTTGTTATTTATCGGATGCAATAAATAGCACATATTACGAGTTATTGGGAGATCACATGCAGATTTGGTATTTAACACACCAAAAGCCACATGATACAGTAAACATTGAGCACATTTCTCCTGTTAAATTTCGGCAGGTTTGACGTGCCAAAGTTTAACGAAGCTTGAGGTATTTAAGGCATACGATAATTATCTGAGGTAATCAATCAATAATCTTTATTTCGTTGCAATAGCATCATAAAAGATATACAATTAAAATTCATTAAAATACAATTTTATAGTAATCAAGACACAGGTGGGATATGGGGTGTCTACTCAGAGTTGCGTTTCATTATCAGTGCAGTTCAGTTCAGTTCATCCCGGTATACATCATCATATTTGAATCATGGTATTACGGCCAGTAAAATCATCACATATTTGATAAATATAGAGTTATAAGTAGTCAACATATTTACAAGCTAAAAAAACGATTACATTTGTAACTACCATGGCATGATAATTAAAAATTACAGTAAGATGATAAAAAATAGTAATACATGGTTGGTATACTCAACCATAAAGTTGGGTACTCGGTCGTCCTTTGATTATGGCATATATAACAATCATAGTAGTATTAATTTTAAAAGGACTTCATGAAGTAGTATGATTAGAAATGAAGACCCATTTTTAATCTAATAAAATTAACAGCAAGAAGAAATCTACTGATGCCAAACACAACTACTTGACTGGTGTCTGTTTTTAAAATTCTACCAGCCTCCATATAGGAATTCAAACCAATAATGCGACATAGCGGCACTATCCACTTTTTCCTTCACTTCGCATAACTGGGGCAAAAAAATAATATGTGTAAGACATCTTCCCTTGCATTGTTAGAGCATAGAGTGCAAAGATCACTGTTTGTCTTCACCCAACTTTTCTCAAGAGCTTTAGTTCTCAATGTTTCATACCTATATTTTATATACAAGGTTTTGGCTAGTGGCGGCTGTATTTCATCCAAAAATGACTCAAAGTGTGCCACATCTTGAACCATTAAAAAGTTTTCAGTTAAGGGGCCATGGATTTTTATGTATACAGAATCATAGCTTATATAGGACCAGAAAGACATTTTGACAATTTTTCTTGAACCCACACTCATTGATTCCAGCTCGCTCCAAAAATGGGCTAGTCCTAGTTTAACCAGCCAGGATCTTACGTGCTTTAACCAATAGATTTTGCTGCCACTATCTAGATCCATGACTTCTTTCAACCCCTTTTTATATTCATTAAATTCGGGGGGTTGTCCATAATCTGACCCACAGCAATAATGGTCTCAGGATTGCATGTTGGTCAGTACGTTTAATATTTAGATCCAGAAATAGTGGTATCAGCGGGGTGTTAATGGGCACTTTTAATAATCCCCTAAAGAACTTGTTTTCAAGGGTTTCAAAGGTTTTCCTACAGGCTGGTCCCCATAATTCTGCTCCATACAGTACTGCCGATTGGACCTTATACCTAAAAAGCTCTAAAGCTGGTGTAACTGCCTTATTCAGACATTTATTGTGTCTTTTTAAAATTGGGAGGCAGTTTTGTTTAAACACTATTTTCGTTTTTTCTAGCTGCGGTTTCCATGCTAATAGGGAATCAATTAATACGCCTAAATATGTGAAATTCTGCTCATGTTCTAACTTATGACCATTTAGCATTAGGTTTTTCCTAAAACTTTTGTGCGGGCTTAGTGCCATATATTTTGTTTTTTTTATGTTAATTTCTAACCCTTTAAGGTTGCAATATGACTGGAACCTTTCTAATAAATTCTGGAGGCCCCGCGGTGTTTGTGAAATAAGGATTGTATCGTCCGCAAAAAGGAGGGACGGAACCCGTTCACCCCCCAATCTAGGTGAATCATTGTCACACTTCTCCATATAGGACGGGATGTCATTAACAAAAAGGGAGAAGAGTGTAGGAGCTAGCACGCATCCCTGGCGTACTCCCCTTTTTATAGGGATAGATTGTGAAATTTCCCCGTTTGGGCCCCACCTAACCTTAGCGTAATTATCCTTATGCAGACCCTTCACCAAATTTAACAAATCACCTGGGAGTCCCTGGCATTTCAATGATTCCCATAATAGATCTCGAGGAATAAGGTCAAATGCTGCTCGCAGGTCAACAAATGCCACATACAAGTGGCCTTTGCGAATGATGACATATTTCCAGTACAAGCAGCATAGCCCTAGAACCTGATCTATGGTTCTGTTTTTTCTCTAAAGCCCGCTTGATATTTTGTTAAAACTAATTCTTATTCCAACCCTGTATTAATACGGTTTAATATATGCCTGGCATATATTTTTTGGGTTATATCTAAAAGACTTATGGGGCGATAGTTAGCTGGATCACTTCTATCCCCCTTTTTAAAAATTGTGATAATTTCTGCGCCATTCCATGTCTCCGGGATTGGTTCACCAGCCGCAACTGTATTGCACAAATGATTTAAATATGGTGCCCATACAGCAATGTCGTGTTTAAAGAGGTCACCTGGGATTTTGTCAAGTCCAGGGGCTTTCCCCTGTTTAACCGAGTTAATAGCTACCTCTGTCTCCTGTAAGTTGAAGACTACCTGTGGGTGTGCATCATCTACGACAGGTAGAACTCCCTCTTCCTGCACTGCTCCCCCAGACCCTTGCGCTGCGTAAAGATTTGTGAAGTGGTTTATCCACGTAGCCTCATCTAGGAAGACCTCTCTCGAGCCTACCTCCCTTTTATTCCCTTTAGCTACTATATCCCAGAATAACTTCTGGTCCTTTGTCTTAGCCGCTAGCAACATATTGGACCAGAGTTCTTCATCCCAGGAAGACTTTGCTTTTGCCAATACTTTGTTATATATTTTCCTTTTTTCTTTTACTTCTAGAGCACCTTTTGTTTTAAGTGCATCAATTAGTATGGATTTGGCGACACGACACTCTTTACTAAACCAGGGTTTGCCAACAGGCATTACATTCACTACAACAGTCCCTTTTTTAGGTTTTTTTGTCATGAGTTCTAATAGTTTGTTGAAAAAGGCTTTGTGCAGTCTAATAAATTCACCTGATACACATTCAACAGGGTTATATGAGTCAAATGTATTCGCAAGAGAACAATACATTTTGACCAACTCTTCTTTTCCCAAGATGTATGCCCATTTCACAGACCGTCTATTATTGCTAAGAATAATGTTGTCTATCGTGGGTGGTTGTATTTGGTTTTGACCTCCCTCGCTTACTTCCGACCCCTTTAATAAACTCTGTAAAAAGCTAGTTTCAAGGGGGCGGTGATCGCTGTCAAATCTTTCCTTAACAATCAAATCTTTTGTATGTCATGTAGGTCAAATGAAACAATAACATAATCTATTTTGCTTTCACATGTACCCCTTGTGAAGGTGGGAGCTTTTGGGGTGTCTGATGGCAGGCGCCCATTACATGCCCTCAGTCCGTGGCTTGAGAGTAACATTGTGATCTGAAGAGCTAAAGTGGTCCCAGCAGCAGCCCCATTACTAGCTAAGGAAGGTATTCCATTAGCGGCATCCTCTTCTTCATACAATTTACATTCCTATAATAGGTTCAAAATTACAGTTCATATCCCCACATAAAATTACACTTGCATCTGGGCCCAGAGTGTCCATAAGGATTTCTAGTTTATCAATGCATGGTGACTCCTTATACGATGGACATGGTCTATTGTAGACATTGATGAGATATATCACCCTTTTATCATCAATGGTAATTTCCAGGCCAAGTAGATCCAAAGACTCAATATTTAGATTTTTTATGCCGATGTTGATAGATACACTGACCCATATTAATAAACCACCTGAGGCCCGTCCTCTGGTTGATGGAACCGCGCCTATCTGATATGTTTTATATCCAACTCTGTGTATTTGGTTTGTAGCCCAAGTTTCCTGCAAAACGCAGATATCAAAGGTATTCATATAATTATTCCAATCAGGGTCACATGTTTTTGTACTCACCCCTGCTACATTCCATGAGACTAATTTAACTATAATCGACCCTTCATTTGTGCCTCTACTACTCAATGGTGGAGGTGTAGTTGGGCTTCTGATTACCCCTGTTCGAGAACCTTCATACCTGCCCACTACTGGTAGGTCTATACAGACTATTCCTGTCTTTAAGGTTGTGACCTCTTCTACTATACCTCCACTTGAAGACTGGTCTGTAGTGACAGTTATCCCCTTTAGGTCAGCTGCCTGGTTTGTACTAGAACATACTGCTCCATTAGTGTCCCTAATTCCTACCTCTTTTAAATCGGGTACTCTAAGATATTCGGGTACCTGTTCTACAGACCCTTGACGTGATGGCAATAAAAGAGGAGGGGAGGGGTATCTTGCAGTCAATCAACTGCATCTAAGCAATTGAAACGGTTGCTGGTGGAAATATAATCCAAATGAGGAGACGGCCTTTGCCAGCCCTCACCTCGTGGCCCCCTACCATTTCGCTGCACCATTGTCCAACCATCTGCCCTAGATGAAAAGTGGCCTGGTGGGTAGAAATAGGTCAGCTGAAAAGGACGAATAGTGGTGCCTAAACTAGGGTACCTCCAGTTGCAGATATGTTTCACTACTCTGGGATTGTCAAAATTTATTATTATGCAATCCCCATTTATATTTTTTGCCAAATGCCCCACCCATGGTACTCGCCTAATATTGAGGATTCTGCCCATCATATGCGGGGGTAGTGGTCTATTAACATCCAACCATTGGACCACCCTGTTCCATAGGGAACCAGAGGATTCTACCTCATGTTTGCACAATTCCGGCACTCCAGCCAGGATAACCACAAATGGGCAAACCTCTGGGGGGAGGTTAATGGTCTTTGTAGTGCTTTCTGTACTGTGATTTTTGCCATTACTATCCTGTGGTACACTATTTTTATTTAGCTTGCTTATTTTAGGTTCCAATACATCCCTCTCTTTCGCTGCCTCAGAAACCCCCTCAGTAATTTTTGGTACTGGTGAGTTCATCGGTACCACTGATGCCTCTGCGGTTTTAGTGACCTTAGCCTTTGGTAACGTGTGGGTTACATTAGGTTTGGCATTTTTTAGGGAGGATTCTGCAATTCCCTTAATATCCCTCTCAATCCGTTTTAGATAGGTCTCTACCTTACACAACCTCTCCTCAAGTGGACGTAATAAGAGTTTCAATGTGTCAAAAATAATGTTTGACTCAGTGTTCACAATTCCTTCCATAGCCCCTGTGGTTAAGTGGCCCCCCGTCGGTTGGATCGTGTCCCCATTATCTAATGCATCATGCTCCACATTTATACTATCACTGACAACAGGTATTTCCATAAGATTTTTAGAACCCTTTTTTTTTTCCCTTCCTACCACCGTGTGTAATTGGTGGGTCCGACTTCACCTTGGGAATGGTCCCTGTATTAGCTCCTTTCTGTTGTCTTGTGTTATGCACCTTTACAACGTTGGGGACAGTGGGCAATTTATTCGGTGAAAATAAGAGTGATTCTGAGACAGTAGAGGAGCTCCCATCTGTAACATGTAGTGTATCACTATTAGTTTCCTGCAATGGGATAATTTCTAAAATTGGTGAAACATTGACTCCCCCATTAGATACAACTCTACCCGAGGAAACAGGAGTTTGTGCATTAGCTATTTGGCCTAGTGAAGAACGTCTTGCAAAGGCCAATTCCTGGGAAACCCGTCTCTCCATGATGACAATACTTTCATCAACAACAGAGTTCATCTTTTTAATAAATTGGTCCATTGCTCCTGTGAATGTAGCAGTGTCAGTTTTCGCTTTAACCTCCTTTGGTGGCATTGTTCGTGGGGCAGACAAAAACTGGGAGTTAAAATAAATAACAAATAATTAAATCCACAGTACTCACGAAACGAAGATTTTGAAATGTTAGTGGGGTGGCCCGTCCCGGCCTCTGCCGGTCTTGAACGGGCTTAAACGGGCCCGCCCGGCGTCCCGCTCGCGTCCTGTGTCGCGGAGTTGTCCGCTGTTTAAATGCGCCTGCTGGCGCTCTTTCCCCGTGTCAGTAGCGCGCCGCCGCTAAGCCTGCCGGGTAATGTAGTCCCCGGGGCGGCGGCGCGAGGCTTGGTGACTGTGTGACTCCCGGCGGTTGCGGCTTGAGGACCTGGCCTTTCTCCTGACTCCTGGTGGTGTTTCTGGTAAGTCTCCCCCGCTCTGCCGGGTTGTCCGCTGTTTAAATGCGCCTGCTGGCGCTCTTTCCCCGTGTCAGTAGCGCGCCGCCGCTAAGCCTGCCGGGTAATGTAGTCCCCGGGGCGGCGGCGCGAGGCTTGGTGACTGTGTGACTCCCGGCGGTTGCGGCTTGAGGACCTGGCCTTTCTCCTGACTCCTGGCGGCGTTTCTGGTAAGTCTCCCCCGCTCTGCCGGGTTGTCCGCTGTTTAAATGCCCCTGCTGGCGCTCTTTCCCCGTGTCAGTAGCGCGCCGCCGCTAAGCCTGCCGGGTAATGTAGTCCCCGGGGCGGCGGCGCGAGGCTTGGTGACTGTGTGACTCCCGGCGGTTGCGGCTTGAGGACCTGGCCTTTCTCCTGACTCCTGCGGTGGCGGCGTTTCTGGTAAGTCTCCCCTCTTATCTGAGGTGTTTTTATTACCTTTTATCTCGTAATTCCAACCCATGCATAAACAGGGCTTTATGCACTGGTAAGAATATAACTAGAAACTAATAATCAGGCGCTAAAACTTTACTTTCTTCTCTGTTATCACTGGGGGAAACACACAACACATTTGTCATTTGTTTTTGTCTTGGTAATTATTTTCACCTGGAATGTGGACAATAATATGTGAATCATTTTAATTGCTTCTTGTTTATTAAACTTTTTGCTCCTAAGACTATACGGAATCTTTATTCTGATACATAGCGTGTATGCAGTATTTAC
Organism: Lissotriton helveticus; assembly: GCF_964261635.1. Taxonomy (NCBI): domain Eukaryota; kingdom Metazoa; phylum Chordata; class Amphibia; order Caudata; family Salamandridae; genus Lissotriton; species Lissotriton helveticus. The sequence goes on from NC_136067.1 coordinate 829,537,268, forward strand.
TGAGAGTTGTTATTTATTTTTAAAAGAGTTCCACATGAGCCACTGTTTTCATATATAATAATATAACCAGGTTGCCATTTGTGTATAGGTTGCTCTTGTTTGTTGTAATACCGTAGACATTTTGATATATGTAGAATTTGCAGAACTGTCCAGGGACAAACGGCTGCAGACTCTGGATGCAATGGTCACATACCTCCGCTTCCCTCTACAAGCAAATATTGCACCATGGTCACTAACAATGAGTATCACATTGATTTTGATATCTATGTCATAGCTGCTGCTGCCAAAACAGGATGCCTGTGAGTTTCCAATGAGTTATCAAATTAGGCCTATTACAGGTATTCGGTTGACTTCTTGCAAGAATGGAGGTTTTGTCAGATATTAGCATGAAAACTTTTCAGAAGGGCTAGAGAAATTGAAAGGCAGACAGATAGAACTACATATTGATAATTTCTTACAACCTGTTGCTCAACACTTTCAAAAAACATAAATAGGTAGAAATTGAAATCAACAACCAATTAGAGCAAGGCATAATTTAATGGGTGGAAGTGCCTACCCCATGGGTTTCCCCATTTGTGTCTTAGCCCACGATAAAGTCGGGAGGAGACATTTGCGTCCGTGCAGACATGAGACAGCCCAACCGTGCAGTACAGAAACACTTCTTATGTTCTGCATTCAGGACACCATACAACACCTTAAGTAGAAGACCGATATTTTCAAAACAAGACTTCAACAAAGGCTATCCATCATCAGTTACAATGAATTCAGTTTTATTACATTGCCACTTTTGCAAATAGCATGGCTTGTTGATCTGCAAGCGACTAAGCTTTGGAGTCTTATCAGCATTAGTATTTCAGGAAGAGGCACTAAGATTAACCCAAGCCATTCTCAGCAGTCTTCGCACTGATTGGCCCACACATATGCATTGCAACCTGTTGTGCACCACTGCTTGGTTAGAACTGGGGGCTAATTGATGGAAAAAAACACAGTAAAATACTTTGTTTCCCCAGCCCATCTTCCAACCTCTCCTCTCAGCTCTTTCCATTCCTCTGCCTTCCCTCAGATATTCTCTTCAGCCTCATTCTTTAACCTTGTGGTCTTCTTCCATCTGCTCTGTATATCTTCTTTTCATCTTCTGATTCCTTCTCCCTCTTTTTCCTCAAATACCTTATCTCCTTCCCTTTCCTCCCATCAACCCTGATTTCCTCTGTTTTCTAAAATGTAACCCTATTGGTTTCTTTTCTGTTCCTCTTCTCCCTTTTTTCTCACCATGCGCTTCTCCCATTTGTCCTATTAGCCCTTGATTTCTTCCGCTCATGCCTTCCCAAATTGTTTTTCAATCTCTGTCTCACCACTCACCTCTGATCTTATATCTGCCTTGTATACCCAGACTTTGTTCCCCTTTGCTCTTCTCAATTCTTTTCCTCCATTCATGCCATCCACTGTAGAGTTGCAGTCTAGCGTTCACGCTACGTCACCACGTAGCGTGAACGGCGGCCATCTTGGGTTCACGCGATTGAGCACGAGTCGGGCGCTGGAGCTGCAAATAGACAGCAGCTTGCTCGGCGCTCTCCGTGAGAGAAATATAATTAAGAATAAATGCGTAGAAACTTCACCCTGCCTCCTGTCATCTTTATAGATAGAACAACTACATGACAGTGGCGATGAGGTTGGGACCCGAGAAAAAGGAGGACCCACAGAAAGAACTGGAAAGGAGGGTGTAACAGTAACAGGAAAGGCCCCACGTGCGAGGGAGGCCGGCACACCACGGAGAGCGTGGCAGTAGCACCAGGATACAGGCACAGCAGTAGACCAACTGCATCAGGTACCAAAGCAGTACCGGAAAGGGGGAACCCCCCAATTGAACAGATACCCTGGCGGAACAAAGGAGCGCTGACACAGGAAGTGTAGAGAGCCCCCAAGTGCAGCCAGTACAGGGAGAGGAGAGCAGCGCACCGGGCAGCCCCAAGAACCCGAACACAGTGCCGGAAAAACGCAAGACCATGTGTGCGCAATCGTCTTCGGCGACAGCTCCAATACCATTCCTGCCCAAACCCGGAGAGCCCCTAATGAAGTGGGATGACTGGAGGGAGTACATCCTCAATTATATCGAAGTCTTGGAAGACGAGAATGAATAAACATTCACGAGCATTAGGAAACGAAGGATATTACTGCATAACTTAGGCCCAGAAGGGACCAGAGTATTCAAGAACCTAGTACCCAAGACCAGGCAAAGCTCAGATGACGATGTGTTTGCACATGCCATTGAAGAACTCAATGAACACTACCGAGCGGCTGTATGTGTGTCTATAGATCGCTACAACTTCCAGCAAAGAAAGCAAGAAATGGGAGAATCGGTAGACGAGTATGTGGCGGCATTAAAGAAGTTGGCGTTGACGTGCACATTCGGCACACTCCACGATGAGTTCATCAAGGACCAGATTGTGATGCAAACGACGAACAAATTGGTGCAAGATAAGCTATGGGCGAGTGGTGACGCCACGCTGAAAGAAGTGATTGCGATAGTAAAAAAGGCTGAACTGGCGAAGAGATGTGCAGACGCGGCTAAACGAGAACCGATGGTGAGGCCTATGGTGAACAGGGTGGAAGATGAAGAACCCAAAGGATGGAGCAAGAACACCGGGACTCCCAACAGAAGACCTGGCAAGTGGCTGGGGAAACCGGGACCACAAGGGAAGCAACAGAAAGGAACCAGAAACCCATGTTACCGCTGTGGCAGTACCGCCCATGAAGCGTATGACAAGAAATGTCCAGCGTTCTGAGCCAAGTGCATATTTTGCGGCATAGTGGGGCATTACGAGAAGGTGTGTAGGAGGAAAGCTGGCCGCAACATGGTGAAGTACGTAGACCATGATCTGGAAGACGACGGAGGTCAGGAGGAAGAGGACTCAGTACTTTGCATAGAGGATCAAGTGCTGGGGGTGGACATCCGGAGGTAGAATAAACCGCTGCTCGACATGTTAATAGGAGGAATATTGATCAGCATTGTGGCGGACTCAGGATCACCATACACGATTGTACAAAGAGCGGTTTGGAACGAGAAGTTCAAGCCTCGCTTGGGACCAAGATTGGAACCACCTGACATAAGGCCTGTATCGTACACAGGAAATCTAATCCCAATGGTGGGGTATCGACGGTTGAAATTTGAATTCAGGGGCGGAGTGCAGACTGCAAACTATAAGTGGCAGAGAAGGGCGCATCCATCCTGGGTTGGATGGATCAGGGAGATCTGGGCATAAAATTGGACCCGGGTGGAGCTGTACAAGTGTTGATGACGGCACCGGAACAATGGCCGGACCTAGACAAAACGAAAAGGGACTTCCCTAAGGTGTTTGGCGGGAAAGTGGGGAAGCTGGAGAAGTTCATGCACAGAATAATCCTTAAGAACGACGCCACACCTGTTTCACATAAGGTACGGAACGTCCCCATTGCAGTGAGGGATGCAGTGCAACAGGAATTGTGGGAACTGGAAAAGAATGGAATAATTGAACCCATAACATGTGCGGAGTGGCTAGCACCCCTGGTGATAGTAATGAAGCCCAATGGCAAGGTCCGGCTGTGTGTGGACCTGCGCGAACTGAATAAAAGCATTGTAGTAGAGAAGTTCCCGCTACCCCGCATCGAGGAAATGCTAGCCAAGACCAAGGGCATAAAATGGTATTCCACCATTGACTTGACGTCAGCGTATCACCAGATAGCGCTACACCCGGAGAGTAGGAAATTGACATCATTCATAACACACTTCGGGTGTTACCAATTCTGCAGGATGCCGTTTGGACTTGCCTCGGCAGCGGCCGTTTTCCAGAAACTCATGCACCGTCTCTTTAAGGACTTGGAAGGAGTCCAATATTTTCAGGACGATATTCTGGTAATGGGCAGGGACCGAGTTGATCATGACATGAAGTTAACCAAGGTATTGAATGTGTTGGAAGGAAAAGGACTAACGGCGGAATGGGAAAAGTGCCGTCTGGGAATGGCTTCGGTCACCTACCTCGGACACGAAATTGGAGAGCAAGGTATCACACCGAAAAGGGATAATGTGAAGGCCATATGTGACGCTCCACCGCCCTCCAGAAAGGAAGAAGTCAGGTCCTTTCTCGGGATGGCAGAGTATTATAGCAAGTTTGTGCAACACTTTGCCACCAAGACCCATCACATGAGACAACTCACGAGAGACAGGACGACGTTTGCATGGACGGAAGACACGCAGACGGAGTTCGACAGCATCAAGAAAGACGTCAGTCAGGCCATACCACTGCAGGGGTATGATCCTATGGGACAAACGATATTGAAGACGGATGCCAGTGACAAGGGATTGGGAGCAGTCCTAATGCAAGGAAGGAGCAGCGGAATCACAGAGACATTGAGCTTTGCATCCAGAGCCCTGACAGACACGGAAAAAAAGTTCAGTCTCATCGAAAAGGAAATGCTAGCGGTAGTGTGGGCCATGGGCAAATTTTGCCAGTTCTTGTGGGGCACTCGATTTCAGTTGAAAACGGTCCATAAACCGCTGGTAAGACTACTCACGTCTAGTGGGCATGCAAGTGCCACCCACAGGATAGCCAAAATGACTCAGAAATTATTGGAGTATCGTTATGACGTGGAGTACATTCCAGGTAACAAGAACAAGGTGGCCGACTACCTGAGTAGAGCTGCGGCAATGGAGGAAGCCACCGAAGGGTCGGAAATGAGCGAAGAAATGGTTGCAGCGATGGGAGACCCGGAAACTGTAATAAGCAATCAAGAATGGATGGAAGCGTACAGAGAGGACCTACACATCCAAGAGGTGATGAAACACATAACGTGCGGATGACCCGAAAAAAAGCACCTACGATAGAACATAAGGAAGTACTATGAAGTGAGAGACGAATTGTCCCTAGATGACAAGGGAGTGTTCATTTACAGAGGGGATAAGGTGGTGCCCCCGGAGGGGTTAATCCCCAGGCTGTTGGCAATATTGCATGAAGGCCATCTGGGAATTGTAAAGACCAAGCTTAGGGCCAAACAAGGATACTGGTGGCAAGGCATGGACATACAAACAGAAAGATATGTAAGAGAGTGTGACCAATGCCAGCGAGCTGACAAAACATGGACGACATTGAGACCAGCTTTGGGAAAATTCTCTACCCCGAAGAATCCATGGGAGGAACTCTCCATTGACATTATGGGACCAATACTCGACGATCAAGGGACTCCGAAATACATATGCGCCATTGTGGACAGATATTCCAAATGGCCTGAAGTGCATGTGCAAGAGGAGATGAGCACGGAGACTATCCTCAAGTTTCTCACAGCGACGTTCCCTCAGGGAAGGTATTCCCAAGTCCATATTGAGTGACAACGGTCCTCAATTCACGTCAGAAAAATGGCTGAACTATATGGAAAGAAATGGAATTACATTAAAACACACATCCATATATCATCCGGCAGGGAATGGACAGGTGGAACGTTTTAACAGAGTGCTAATGGGATCCATCCAGGCAGCCATCATGATGGGTAAAGAATGGGAAAAAGAGATCTCACACATGATTTGGGCGTACCGCATCACACCCACGAGTACCGGATACAGCCCCTTCCTGATCCTGAGAAGCAGAGATCCCTTCACAAAAGACAATGTCGCCTGGAAGGAAAAGACGGTGACAAGTAAATGGTCCCCAGCTGTAGTACAGAATAATTTGGAAAGAGCTCAAAACATCTATACAGAACATTACAACAAAAGGAAGAATGTAAAAGACACATCCTTGGAGGAAGGAGAATGGGTTAGGGTCAAGCTGGCGGTGTTACAGAAGAAAGGTGATAGCAAATACAGCCGACCTTTACAAGTCAAGGAAGTATATGACCGAGCGGCGTTGCTCAGTGATGGGAACGTATGGTCCCAGGATCCCATGGCCCGATGTAACAAGATTGTGCAATGGTTCCCTGAAGATCAGGAACCGAGGGCGTCAGGCCAAAGCACGCCGGGGAATGACAACGTCATACAAGAAGGAAACACGGAAAGGACAGAAATGGAGTTGGAACAAGAAGGCTGTGAAAGCCCCAGAGCAGAGGTACAAGGCCGAGAAGAGAGAGAGCCTTCCTACAGAACGAGCCAATGTACCCAAGAAGGTAAAGAGACGGGGTCCCCGAAGGTTGACGGGAGAGAACAGACTTCCACCCCGGTAAGACGAACCAGGGGCGGCAGAGAGATTGTGAGATCTGCCAGGTTCAGAGACTATGAGATGGGAGAAGGAAAGTAACCCCCAAAGACTACCTCTCATTGTGTGATGAAAAGTAGGAGATATGTAGAGTTGCAGTCTAGCGTTCACGCTACGTCACCACGTAGCATGACCGGCAGCCATCTTGGGTTCGCGCGAGTCGGGCGCCGGAGCTGCAGATAGACAGCAGCTTGCTCGGCGCTCTCCGCGTGAGAGAAAGATAATTAAGAATAAATGCGTAGAAACTTCACCCTGCCTCCTGTCATCTTTATAGATGGAACAACTACATTACATCCACTTTCTTATTTTGCACTTAACATTCCTCTCCTTTCCTGCCATTCAGCTTCATGACAACAATTTTTCGCTTAGGCCTTCACCACCCATTTCCTACTCTCAGTCTTGGCTCTCTCTTTTCTCTCTGCCACTCTTATCACATACTCTGATCCCTTTGCTCTTCCATTGGATAAGACTGAGTCTTACCCTTTTTGTGCACAAAGCCTGACCATATCTTATTGTTCTTTCTACAGCACAAGGATGACAACCTTTACATTATCACTTCACAGGCCACTTTTAGAGACTGACTCATTAAAGACAGATCTGTGGGACTATGACTCCCAAAACACATTTTGGAGGTTTCCTGCAACACGAACGTCCTCCAAACCAATACCCTAGCCTCTTTAAAAGCTAAATCTCAGGCCAAACATTGAGATTATCGATTATCAAGTGTCATGCTTTCTCTGGGTTCCGATCCCTCTATCATGTCCTGACCTTTGGAGCAAAGGCAGTTAATTGCATTTCTACTTTAACTGAGGGGTAGATTATGATTATCAATAGCATTAATTGTATTCTAGACAGACACAGACAGATAGATGCGGAAAATTTACTGCTTGAGCCCCTACCGTCAAAAGAGAAAGTTTGATCTCTCAAACCTTCTCAGGCAATACGGTTAGAATCTGGAATTCGCTTCATCTACTACTCCGTACCACCACCACCTCTACCCGGACTTTCAAAACTGACCTCAAATCTCTCCTCTTCCAAAGACACTTTCAGAATTAATAGATCCCGTGTCATTTCCCTCAATGAAGTTCTTCCAATGTTGTAAAGATGTAATCTATGAATTTACGATCCTAATGTGTTTTTGAGTTTTGTGTGACTGCCACCTATTGTTTTAATTTACTTTTTCATCTATCTCGTTTGTATCTATAACGTGTACGTTTGTAAATGTTCTCATGTAGTGTACTTGGTTCTATCGTGAAGCGCTCTAACACCTCTGGCTAAAGTTCGCGCGTTATAAAATGGCATTAAATAAATACAAATAAATTGATAACTACGAAGTGAATTACCACTTAAAACACCATCAGCCAACCCTAGCTTTTGAGCCACGATCACATTACATTCTGGAACGTGTGGCTTCGTTTTAACATTGAAAAGTGTGGGCTTAAAAATCCAAGTGTGAAAAGCGCTGTTGGCTGAAAACCTACAACTGGCTGAAAGCGTAGCGCACTAGCGTAGAAAATGGATATTCTGTGCATAGGGAACAAAACATACAAAGTTTGGCACTAATACTATATGGTCCAATCCATACTAGAACATACAAAGGATAGAGAGCGGCGCAAAGCTGAGGAGAGTGGAGCCCAGAGTGAGTGGGATAGTAAAGCGTCTGACCCAGAATGACTTGAAGTTGAAACTGACGCTTCCCGCTACGGGTGCAGAGACCTGTCAGTTTCTTTTCCTGTTTTGCGACACTGCCGTATTTCGCTTCTCCCAAGATGGCGGCGCCCATGGCAGGCACCTGAGTTTCCTCTGATATGCATCTTTAGGATTTGGAGCAGTAACCCTGTTGCGTTCCTTGCCCAGTCCGTGACAGGGTCATCCCGAACAGGAGGAATAAACCCCCTCTTCCAACAGAGAAAGTCGGCTGGGAGCAGACAAAAGCGAGATCGAATCTGCAGCGGAGACATTAGTCATCTTTCACTTCCCAAATACACCAACAGCCACAGCGGCACCACAACACTGATCAGAGGAGGAGTGCGGTGACATCTCAGCTGCAGCTTCGGTCGCTGCGGCCATGTCTCGGCTTAGACTGCTCCGGCCTGGGCTGTTGACAGGGCTGACAGGTCGCTGCAGCCTCAGCTTCTTCTCCGGATCCCAGGGCTCCGCTTCCCACTGGAGTAAAGTGGTGTCAGACGCCGAAAAGATCGTGGGCTACCCGACCTCTTTCATGAGTCTCCGCTGCCTGCTCAGCGACGAGCTCAGCAACATCGCCATGCAGGTCCGGAAGCTAGTGGGCACCAGGCACCCCCTGCTTAACACCGCCAGGTAAGGTCACGCTGTTAGCCGCCCCTTCTGATCCTTTTCCACGCCCCCTCATCACACATACAAACCACACTGACACGGGTGGTGTGCCCGGTCACTATTCTGTGACACGTTGTCTGTCTATAAATTCATATTTTCGTTTTTCTTCTTTTAATTTTCTTGCTGCGCCTCAGTGTAAATTAAAGTGTTTCACGGGTTTTCTGCTCATGTGCAGTGTCTTCTAATAGCTCCCCACACGGATGCCAGTCTATGTTTTGGGAACTTTAGTTACGCTTTGCAATGTCTTCTTCGAGTTAAGAATCCACGTGATATAATCCGTTGTGACACTCCAGTAAGGTTGACTTACTAACCCTTGTAATGCTGTTGAATGTAATGTTCACATGCAGTGTTTGTCATGTATTAGTTTGAACTTCGCATAAGGCGATACAGAAAAAAACGCGTTGGCATCGAATCTAACGAATGCAGGAAAAGGTAGAGATGCATCCGGATCTTGCATTCGGCAGTTATTGTTGAGCCGGATCCATGCCAGTCACAATGAATTAATTATGCTGACTTTATCCTAGCGTAATTTGCTAACACTGGGAGTTGGACACATTTAGTGGCGCCAACAAACTCTCTGCTTTGAGTTCAGAGTAGCAACCTACATGGGGCAAGGGAGGTCTCTTATTTTTGGATCTAGCTGGCACAACACAAATGTCTTTATAATATCCTACATTTTGTAGTGAGCCTGGTTGGGCCTTTAGGCTAGAACCAACGAAACGAGACAACTTGCACATTTAATTTGTGGTGCGAATGTGTGTGAAGTATGTATGTATGGGTTTTGTGTTAGTTGTTCTCTTCCTGGTCATATTGTGTTTAATATATTACTTAATGCATTAATTTTCATGTTGTTAAAATTGTGTACATAGGTAATGTTTTTTTTGTATCTTTTAAGAATTATAATGTGTTATACAAAAAAGAATTTAACAATGGAAAAAGTAACTTAAATGATAAATAAAGAGAATGGAAATGAGTAAAAGCTAAATGTGTGTTCTGTTATGCCCATGATTATTTGTAAGAGGCTACAACCATTAAATACATAGAGAGGTCACGAGGGAGTAGTTGTTACATGTTATCCTTTTCCCCTCTTCTCCCTGACCTGTGAATTAGCACTTTAGAGGGGGTCCCATTACTTTCATAGAGACAACACAAATGTCACCCTTAAAGGGCCATTAGAACTACTTTTGTTAGAATGTCTTTCTTGCTGGGAGGCAGCTGGAGCTTAATTACATGTCAGTGACATTGAGAAAGGAAGGCACTCTACGGTTGTCACTTCACTAGTGCTTTCGAGATAAATTATGATTTGGAGGCAGGTTGTTCATTATTTCCAGCGGTGTATACAAGTGACGTGTATTCACTGTAAATGGTAGATGTGTCTTTCTATATCAGAATTTCTGATACGTGTATGTTACTAGCCAAAGTAACACTTTTTAAGCAACCTTAAAATAAATAAGAAAAGATTTAGAAAGGCAGTAAGGTTGTAAACGTATGCCTTTCAGTTTGCGTTCAGCTCCTTCATGCTGGGTTATAGCCCACTAAGCTATATTATAAACAATTTAAACTTTCGGCCTGCATTTAAGGCAAGGTTCTGTGCTTTAAAAAACAGTAACCCATTGAAAAGTTTACTTAAAGTACAAATCTGTACTTCCATAGTACATGCTGTGCTTTGCACCAGGCTCATTACCACTCTATGCTTTTATTTGATGATTCAGTCCTGTTATTAGACTGCATGCAACTTTTTACAGAAAGTGCATTAACCACCATACTCTGATACTTGCTGGGTACACCAAGATCTCTACAGTGGATGGCTTAATCCCATAAGATGTTTTTAACTACACTCTTTGTGATCAGTCAAGTTATTCAGCATATATTTAATGTCACATTTGTCCTTGTTGCCAAATTCTTAGTGGGATGAATGTATACCAAGTAAATGCGTTGGTTGACAGATACTCCTTCTAATGGCTTCCCCCTGCATGCCCAAACCCCTGTCTGCTGCCACCCCTTCACCCATAATTTATGGGATGGAGTAATTAATTTCCATTTCTGGCACTGCATCTCATAGACTGCATCTGCAGGACTGGAAGCTAATTATGCATTCATGTGAAATGTACGTTTTAGGTACTGAAAAGCATTCCAATGCCATTATAGTGTCTAGTGTCCTTTTGGGAAGTACATGTATAATCTATTTGTTGTATATTGCTTCTAGTAGAAGCCTTTACCATGCAAAATTAAATCGGGATCTGGTTATTCACTGTCGCGACGCCAGCAGTAGTTGACCTGTTGTGGTGTCACCCAGGTGAAGCGCTCACTTGGCATTTGTTTCACCGCCTCACGGGGTCTTCATAGACCATAGTGCCATGACAGAATAACATGTGGCGGTCTCACCTGGCTCTCCAGGGTCTCCACTGCTCCGATGGAGATGGTAAAACAGGGGCAGCACTGTGCCTGCGCCAGTCAACTACTTCCCTGGCTAAATGATTCTGCTGAGACCTGAGCTGAGGGGAGACCTGAAGCCACACTGGTCAGTGGCTCTCAGGAGCCACTACCATCGGGGTACCAGCTTTCCGCTCTCACTCAGTGTGAAGATTGTGGCTTTGAGCTAGGGGGTGCTGGGGAGGTGTGCGCACATAAGTGTTTGGCTGTTGGGGGTGGGAGGCAGGAGACCAGGGATTTTTTATTTGCAAATTTACTTGAGGTGTTGAGAAGAGGTATAGGCAGAGGGGTAGCTTGGTAGGGTGATAGCAGGTCAGGTAGTTTTTTATTTTTATATTTGCCTGTGGGCAGTGTGGCCTGAGGATTTTGCAGGGTAGTGGAGGTGGGTAGCAGAAGGCCAGGATTTCTTTATTTATATTGGGCGGGGGGTTACATCTTGATGATGGCAAAAGGGCAGATTATTTCGCTTTTTTAAAATTTTTATTTGTTGTACGTAGATCACCCATCACTCCTCTGCCCCCGTGCAATGATTTGAAGGGGCCGTACACAATTTTTATTTTTACAAATTACTAAAATGTGAATAACAGGGGTGCTATTCCTCATTGGGTTTTGAGTGACATGGACAACTATAGCGTCTCTCTCGGAATGTATTTCATGTCACTTTGAAACTCTCAGTGAATAAAATCCCTGTTAATCTCATTTAACCATATATAATTCTGTATGTTGTTATGCTATTGTTCCCATGTCTATTCCCTCCTTTCTTTCTCTTCTGTTCCCTGTGTTTGTGTGCACCTGCTGCCTAAGAACATGCTGTTGTTCTAATTTTGGGTTCAGGCATGAATTTGTTCTGTCCTGACTATTGGAAGAATCAACCCTTGGCACTCCTTTGATATTCAATAATTGATTATCTCTACCACCTTGTCTATCATGCTCTTCACTACATTGATTTTTACGATAACTTGGAATCAACCTTACCTTTCAGGTGGTGATTTCTTCTCTGCTATGTCCATTTCTTGCCTCCTGATACTTTGGGCTATGTGGTGGGATGGCTGCATTTGTGTAGCCCTTTGCGAGAGTCATCTTATCTCAGCTGAAGTGAACTGAGCTTAGTTCTACTCAGCACTCCCTGCTGTAGGTTCTATCTCCTTGTCCGATGTGTCGCCCTTACTGCTGCCTTCTGTGAGGTGCTTTGTGCTGCAGCAGCTTTTTCTGTCACGCCCACTTCTAGCCTGTAGTGCACTGCACAGTGTGGCCTAGTGCTGTGGTTCACTTCCTGATGTGATACTCGCCACCAGCTGACAGTGGTTAATTTGTAAAACAAAAAGTGCCAGGGCTCTCCTCAGGAGAACACTGTAGCTTGCACCATTTATTGCCCCAGTTAGCGCTTCCAATTACAGTACAGACACAACTAATAACCATCACACTCTTAAAAGTGTGAAAGTTCAGCCTATTCCAGGTCCCCAAAAGCTATAAGAATGGCTTGGGAGGTAGGTATTAGTGATTGTTAATGTATGTTAAATTATTAAACAGCTGTTATTGTGCTCATACCCAACTTTTCGAGACAGCGCCACCATGTGGCAGACTGTCACAAGCGCTGGTGCTAAGAATTAAGTGCCAGTGCTACCGGACACCACCGGCTTAAATTAAGCACTGCAGCTGGAGGAATTACGTGAGTTCAGTGAGGCTGTCTTGTATGTTGTCTCACCTGGGGAGGGGCCTTTTTGACTTCACACATAATGATTATTTGTGTTGAGGATAAACGGAAAGTATTCAATCAGACTTCCCAAGGCTGTTTTGTCAAGGAGCTCAATATTATACTATGGTCATGTTGCCATTACGCATGAAGTGCCCTGTCAAATCCTTTTGTAAGGCTTTAGAGTGCAAAACTCATACATAATTTTTTTCATTAACCGAGTAACGTATGTTGCAGTTGTCTCACTCTTGCACTAATCAAATTTGGCAGTTACAGGTGATTCTCTAGAAAACAGCGGAATAAGTTCTTGGGCACTAGCCAAGTGTACTTTGATTTTGTCACTTTGTTTCCTGTACACGTTTTACACTTATTTTAAGAATGGCCTAGTTAATGAATTTTGTTTCAAAGCCAACAAAGTGTTTGCATGTTGCAGGAGTAGGAAACAAAATGATGTCTCACTGGGTTGGGAGATTGGAAATTCTTGTTGGCATTGATGGTACAGAATATAATGGCAAAAGCAGGTTTGTGTTGGTGTTAGGGGGAAGACGTCTCTTTTATTACGTTCCACCAGTTGAGAAAGATGGGGATGACAAGGAGTGAGACTTCCTCTTTGCTATCACTGTGGTAGTCTGTATTATGTAATGGGATTCTGTAACGTTATGTATTTACTTATGTTCCTTTGAGTGCATCTTCCAAGTGTGTTCCAAGTTCTGCATTCCTGCCTGGTAGGACGGTTGTCAGTTATTCATTTAAGAAGGGATCGCAGAGCTGGAAGGACGCTGATTAATGGGCTCCACAATCTGGCTTGCTTTTCCAAATAAAGCAGATACTTTTAACCTTTACTCGCCTGGATTATTTGGGAACCCACCTCAATACCATACATCATTATTATCAAAAGGCATTGATCCAGTGATCTGGGACTAACCAATTTCCATTACCTGGGCCCAATTTTTTACCCTATGAGTCCCTTCTCGCTGGGTGAGTGAATACCAAACTTACCAATTTTTATTACCATATCATACTTGCACTATCCTTTGTGGTGATGCGATCTTTATTTATAATAATACGAGTTTGGCAAACTTATACTTGGATCTAGAATAATACTATTACATGATCATCATAAACCAACTCTAATAATGACAAACTCACTTATGAATTAATATTGCTTTATCTAAAATAATGTGATTGTTCGTCAAATACAATACAGCTTGAATCATTGCACCATACAAGAAACAATAAATGAGAAATGACAAAGAAAATATCATAATCGATGCATTGAGTGAGTGGATAGGCGTAGAGACAAAAGATTAGAGATAAAAGTCATTTGCAAAATAGTTATGCAAATTCAGATACAATATTAACCCACAAAGGAAATGAGCAAAACTACTCTCTGGCCATGAGAGCAGCAAGGCCCCCCAAGAAGAGTTGAAGAGCAAAGACTAAGTCAGGATTCAGCAAACCAGAACAGCCAGCCCAAATAAGAATAGGAGACAGCAATGCAGCTCTCTCCTCTTGCAAAGTAGGAAATCATGCAACCTCCATCCCTCTCGCCGGGTATCTATATTATACTCTAAATCCCAGAAAACCAACCCACATTGTATCATAAAACACAAATTCTCTTCATTCTATTGGTTGAGGAAGGGGGTGTACTGTCACACCACTCTCGTCATAACATTTCTGCAAAATAGTCTATTGTCCTTTTTTAGGTTTCGCCCTGGGCGTTGCAACTGCGTAGCAGTTGCTCCGCCCACGGCGAAACCTCATGATCCTACTGTTAAAATCTGGATTGTGGCGTAAACATTATCGGCACCATCTTGTCCTTTTTCAGATCCATACGTGCGTGTAAGCAGCAACCATTTTGATTGCCATGGCCTCTCTGCCCACTCCCGATAGCCAGCGTCTCTCTCTCTCCCCCTCACTCCCCAGCCTCGCAAGCATCCCCGACAGCCCCCGGTCTCTCCTGCTTGGGTCATAAACGCACCTCCAGCGCGACCCTGTCTCCGAGCCACATCCCGTGCTGAACCCCCTCACTCTTTCATCTCATTCATAGAACAGGCCCTTTGATAACCTCTTCCTCCCTGCCCGATTGTCCGTCCTGACCCCAGGCCATCACATAGCTCAACAGATGCAGTTTATTGCCCCCTACAGTAGGACCTCGCCCCACATCAAAGGAGCGGGGATTAATCAATGCCTTCACACCCCTAGATCCGACCGATCGCCCACATTCCTGTTCTCAGCGGAATGTCCAGCTGCGCGATAGCCATCATGTTGAGATTCGGGTGGGGACCTCTACTGTAGATATGTGTGAGAACGGGCCTGAACCGGGGATTCCAAAGATGCCTTTTTGAACTTCAAAGCAATACCACGGATGTCATAAATGTAATAAAGCCATAAACCTGTGTATAAGAGGCCAGGCCTCAGAGATGCGGTTAGAGCACCTCGAGAAGATACCCTGTTGTCTGATTTGACGTGTTCTGCTCCGTCGGAATAAAACTTCTGTTTCCTGCCTTCCAGTCTCCAGCGCCTGCCTCTTTATTTGGTAACCGTGAGTTGGGTGAGAGGCGGCTAACGCCGGGCAAACCCTGAGAAGGGGTAATCGACCTGATCTGCCTGACCCTTTTTCCTCAATTGGCGTCCCAAACGTGGGGCCCATCAGCGACACGTGGATCCAGTGGGAGAGGTCCTGACGACGGAGTGAACGACTGCAACGATCGGGAAGTGCACCTGCCCGATAGACCCTCGTCTGGCAGCCGATCATCTGAACTTCACTAGTTCCGAGCAGACCTCTCTCGAGTGATCTACGGTCCTGACTGGGAACCATCAGGAGTGCCACGACAGAAGATAGAGGACGATCGGGCGCTGGAATCGGAAGACAGGAAACTGTCCATGCGGTCCGGGTAAGGTCGTGTAACACGACAAACTGTGAAATATTTGATTGATTGATTGGAAAATACTAGTATTACTCTCCGAATTGTTGGTTCTCTTGGAGATTCTCTGTCTGCAAACGGAGAGGAATAGAAAGTATTCTCTCTTCCTTTGCAGGTAGTGAAGGGTAGGTAACGCAGGCTTTTGCCCCCGTTGTAATCCGTCGTGCCTATCTTTCTCCCCCACTGATTGATTGTTTGCCCGAACATTGTTTGTTCGAGGATTGTTTTCTCGAGAATTCTCTGTCTACAAACGCGGAAGGATAAAAGTATTCTGTCCTCCTTTGCAGATAGTGAAGAATAGGTAACGCAGGCCTTTGCCCCCGTTGTAACCCGTTGTGCCTATTTCTTTCTCGCCACTGATTGTTTGATTGAACGGACATTAATTGTTCGATATTGGTTCTTTGGAGGTATTCTCTGCTTACAAATAACGTGGAATAGAGATATTCTGTCTAGTCTTTGTAAGCAGTGAAAGGATAGGTAGTGCAGACTTTTGTCCCCATTGTAACCCGTCATGCCTATCTTCTCCCCATTGTTCAGTAGTTGGTTCAGCCCGGACCGCTTATCAAAGGTGGATCATCCGGCTCCTCTGGAGGGCACCCCTAATAAGGATATGTTTTTAAAGTATGGACTAGTCGCCGTAGCTTATAGTAAGTTATGGCATAAATATACTAAAAAGGATCAGGAAAGTCAGTGGCCACTGATAGGATCCTTCGATGACGCAAAAATAAGCGTGCTGGAAACAGCCCTTTGTAACAATAAAACAACGCCCACTATGCTTGATAGTTTCGGCATGTGGCGCAAGGAGACGGAACAACGAAAGAAAAGAAACTAAGTCAGACTAGAGAAAGAATTGCGAAAAGCAGCTAATTTAGCCACGAGCAAGTTGAAAGAAGAGATAAAGGAAAGAGAGGGAGCTAGACTGAAGCAAGAATCCGAGACATCGAGCCAATGTCCCGTTAGAACACCCTCTACGCTTTACCCTGAGCTACCTTCGAAGCAGCGAGCGAACGATGATCTACTGCTAGGTCCCCCGATCATCTACATGCCCCCTCCATACGCCCCTTCCCAACCTCTAGTGCAACGCACGCAACCCCCTAGCACAGATGAGAGCAGTGCCAGAGCCTCGGTCCTCACGGCCTCCGCGCCGGCCGAGCCCCTTGTACTCAGCGCAGAGCAAGCAGCAACATTAGATGAGCCCGAAACTGAGAAGAAAGACCCTGCTAGGCTCCATCGATTGAGTAAGGATGAACGAGCAGGGATTGATAAGATCGCAAAGACGCTAGTGGAACGGAAAGAAAACGAAGATTACGTGACAGATATATGCAATACATATGCTGATAACCACAAACGACACTTTGTTGCACGTTTCTGTTACCACACCCTGAACGCCTATGAAGACCGGTATCGTAACAAAGGTCCTGAAAGCCTAACGACTCTGTATAGAAAAATCGACATTGGAGAGCAGGGCGAGGGTGATGTGACGGACCTCTTCTCGCGCACGCTTGAAGTCTTCCGCCACCTCACTGAACGGAGATTAGAGGCCGACACCACGACCCCTGTAGCGACTGAACCTCAACCCGAGAGAACTGACACCATGATGCCAATAAGAGAAGCGGCACCTTATTGGGTCCCCTCACGAGGACAGGGAACACAAGACGATATTAACCACCAAGATGCGAAAGGGAGGGTAGTGTACAACTGGGTCTACCAACCCTGGGATCGGCAAGACATCCTGACTTTCCGAAAGTCCTTGCCCGATCTACGAAAGAACCCCACTGCCTTCTACACAGAGTTAGGTACCGCCTTGGGTTCGACGATTATGACCCTAGCGGACATCGACTTGTTTTTCGGGCTATGTCTGCCAGCTGACGTGTGGAAGCAAATCCGGAAAGTCGACCACCTTGAGCTGTTCGGACATACCTGGTCTCAACTCGATGGCATAGACAAACAGCGAGAGCCCGGACAGAAACCCTTGAAATCGATTCTAGACCTGCCAGACAAAATAGTACTAAAACTGAAAACCATAGTACCAGAAAAGAAGGTGGACTGGTCGGTAGTAACGGCCTGCTGCCAGAAACCACAGGAAGACGCCTCAGAATATTTTTCCCGGTTCGAAACGGTGTTCTCCGATTACAGTGGCCAGGACATGACCTCTGCGACCGGACATCACTTGTTCGTCCAGAACTTTGTAAAAGGCCTGACACCAGAAGCCTCGCAAAAACTGCAGACTAGTGAAAGTAGTTGGGCTGCCTCCAAACCTGCGGCTATCCTTCAGATGGCTCAATACTATGAACGGCAAAAGAACGAGAACGATAGGGCGACTGAGAAAAAGAAAAAGGACTTGAAAGAACGAGTGATGATTGCTCAATTGCAAGGAGTGACGACAGAAAGGGAACAGTATAGAGGGAACTACCAGTCGAATGCTCATAGAAATCCACCCCCTAGAGACCGCACACCCGCACCCGGCGCTCCTCGAACAGACCTCGATGAGAACCAGTGTGCGTTTTGCAAAGGATATGGGCATTGGAAGTCCCAGTGCCCGGTCCTGCTAGAAATGTACAAAAATAGGGACGCAAAAGACGTAGCGGGTGGGCCGAAAAATAGAGGACAGGGACGAGGGCACGCAAACGACGCCAGCAATAACAGATCAGGCAGACCGAACACTTTTGACCACCCCCGACAGAACCAATGCCAGCAGACTGACTGTGACGATGCCCGCGACTTTGCATAGGACTGCCTAGGACAAGGGAGGGATCCAGTCGAGCTCTATGTTGACCAGCAAGGTCCTTATGTCACCGCTAAGGTCCTAGGTACGAAGTCTCCATTTCTGGTAGACACTGGCGCGACACGTAGTGCGTTATCTAAACGACTGATTCCAAGGGCACCCTTGTCTGGCTCACGCATAACATCAATAGGCTTTGATGGAACGCCCTCCACTAACCCCTTATCCGCACCGGTTTCCTTCGACTTGGACAGTAACCCCACTGACACGACGCTTCTGCTTTCCTCCAACACCCCCGATGCCATTATGGGACTTGACTTACTGAAGCATTTCCGAGCTACTATCAGGTGTTCACAGGATGGAGTTCGAGTCATTCTGTACGATAACCCGACTTTGCTCAGACCTCATCCCGCACGACACATGTTCTCCATCTCTGACGCTGACGCATCCTTACTTGACTCTCTACCTCTGTATCTGTGGGCAAAAACTGACGCTGACGTAGGACGAATGATGATCGACCCCGTGCACATAACTGTTCGTCAAGATGCGATACTCCCAAAACTCCCACAGTATCGGATATCGCCCGAAGGTGAGAAGGCATTGGTAATGATAATCCAGTCCCTGGTAGAGGCAGGAGTGGTAGAGGAAGTAGTCAGCAATATTTGCAACAGCCCTATCCTACCCATTGTGAAGAAGCAGGGCGAGGGAGATGAGAAAGCGTACCGCTTCATCATCGACCTTCAAAAGTCAACAAGGTAGTTGTACCTCAGTACCCCGTAGTCTCAGATATCGCCACCATTCTGACCCTGATTCCTTCCACAGCCACCACCTTCACTGTAATAGACCTCAAGAACGCTTTCTTCTCCATCCCCATTCACCCAGACAGCCGCTACCTTTTCGGCTTCACGTTAAAATCCCGCTCATATAGATTTTGTAGAGCTCCCCAAGGTTACACAGAAAGTTCCAGCATCTATAGCCAGGCCCTCAAGAGGCAGCTGGACGCCGTTCAGCTACCGGAGGGAGTGGTGTTGATACAGTATGTCGATGACATCCATTTGGCGGCCGACACCACTCCGCTTGCAGTCACAGCCACCATCCAACTCTTGCACTTCCTTGCGGAAAATGGCCACAAGGTCTCCAAGAAGAAGTTGCAATTCTGCCAACCCCAGGTCACCTACCTAGGCCACCTCTTGTCCAAAGACGGGAGAAAGCTTACACCCGATCGAATTCAGGCCATTCTAGAAACCCCTGTCCCAAAGACCCAGAAACAAGTCCGCTCCCTGGTAGGCCTCACCTCCTTCTGCCGGCAGTGGTTGCCAAATTTCAGCCTCATTGTAAAGCCACTACTTTCCCTACTAGCCAAAGATGTCCCCTTCCCACTCCCTTGGACCCCCGAATGCCAATCTTCCTTCAAAGAACTTCGAGACGCCCTTTGTTCTGCACCAGTCCTAGGAACCCCCGATTACACCAAGCCCTTCTCTCTCTACACTCACGAAAGGGAGGGGTGCGCTTTGTCTGTCCTGACTCAAACTATTGGCCCCAAGCAACGACCATGTGCCTATTTCTCTGCCACCCTTGACCCCGTAGCGAGAGCCTTGCCTGCCTGCCTTCGAGCTGTAGCTGCCGCTGCTGTCTCTATCCGACAAAGTGAGGGGATCGTACTATCGAATTCCCTCACGGTATTAGTGCCCCATGCTGTTGACACCCTCCTGAACCAGACTAAGACGCAACACCTGACTAGCGCACGACTGACTGGATACGAACTGACTCTGCTTGCACCCCACATCACGCTGAAAAGATGCACCACACTAAACCCAGCCACCTTGTTGCCTCTGCCCGAAAACGACCCAAATGTCCCCCCTATACATGACTGTGTGACCCTCACAGATGAACAGACTAGGAGTAGAGTTGACCTCCGAGACACCGCCTTCACAGACCCTGACGGAGAGCTATGGGTAGACGGCTCTTGCATCAAACTCTCCGACGGCACCACCTCAGCTGCCTATGCAGTAACGACAGCCCGAACAGTAATTGAGACAGCCCGCATCACACAACGATCCGCACAGGCGGCAGAACTGATTGCCCTCACACGAGCATGTATTATAGCGACAGTGACCACGGCAGACATTTACACGGACAGCCAGTACGCCTTCGGAGTGGTTCACCATTTTGGACTCTTGTGGAGAGAAAGGGGATTCCTGACGTCCCACGGCACGCCCATCCTCCACGGAGATCTAGTCTCCGCCCTGATTGAAGCAGTTCTTCTCCCCCAAACGATTAGCCGTAATCAAATGCCAGGCACACAGGAAGGTGACAGACTTAGTCGGACAGGGAAACGCACTGGCCGACATCACTGCCCGAACCACAGCTGAGAATAGGACGACGACACGCATGTATGTGACCAGGTCACAAGCAGAAAAATGGACTGACGCTAGGGAAACGATTAGGGACATCCAGTTGGCCAGCGCACCTCACGAACTGACTTGAGTGGGCACGGGTAGGCTTAAAAGACGATGAAGGCTGCTGGCGGACAAAAGACACAAACAAATGGTTGCTGCCTGACTCGTACCTGATCCCCATACTGACTATGGCACACTCCCCTGCACACATAGGATCTGCCCCCATGATCGAACTCATCTCCAGGGTCTGGCACAACGACAAAATTCCCGACTCAGCCAGATGCCTGGTCCAGCAATGCCTTATCTGCCTGCAACACAACCCTGGGAAAGGAACTGTGGTATCCCGGGGAGGGTTTGGGGTCCCCGACCATCCCTTTGAGGTCCTCCAGATGGACTACATCCAACTAGAAAGATGCCAAAGCCTGAAGTATGTATTAGTCATTGTGTGTGCCTTCAGCAAATGGGTAGAAGCCTATCCAACCCGTGATAACACTGCCATGACCACTGCCAAGGTACTACTGAAAGAGTTTTTCCCTCGCTACGGTCTTTGTCGAATTCTATGGAGCGACAACGGCCCCCACTTCATAGCTGAAGTTATCCAACTAATCTTGAAAGGGTTGGGTGTAAAACAGAGGTTTCATGCAGTCTTTCACCCCCAATCTGCTGGCTTAGTTGAGCGACGCAACGCCACACTGAAACTAAAACTGTCGAAGATAGTGGCCACCACAGGACTTAAATGGCCAGATGCCCTCCCACTGGCATTGCTATCAATGCGCTCCACTCCCACTAAGCACCATTTGACCCCCTACGAGGTTGTATTTGGGCGACCGATGAACCTCTGGACTGCCCCTAAACCGACCTCCATTCACGACGTCCCGGATGTCCTACTGTCTGATTACTTGTGCAAATTGACTAAAACGTTGTCTGTTATTCATCAGCAGGTGCAGCAGGCCATCCCCGATGCTTCCAGGGGTCCGGGTCACGATATCCAACCGGGGGATTATGTGCTGATCCGAAATTTCCAACGGGCAAAGAGTCTGGAACCCCGGTGGACGGGCCCCTGGCAAGTACTGATCACCACCCGGACGGCTCTTCGAGTGGAGGGGAAACGACACTGGCTGCACGCACACCATTGTAAGAAGGTCTCCTCGACCCTGGCCACGACAGAAAACGTCAGCACCCAAGAAGAGCTCCTGAACAAAGACCGGCCATCACTGAACTGTTATCCTGATACCGAGGCACTCGAACTTGCAAAATTCTCTGATCCCACTGTGCCATCCAGGGAAGGGTATTTCCTGCGTCGAAAGGAGGGAGCTTCGGCTAAGTAGACCACGGACTAAGTTGAATCTCAGAACGGTAGCCTAAACACAACCAAGGGTTACCCGGAGAGAAGCTAAACGAAGTCCGCGGTTCTGCCCGTTACCGAGCACCTCGAAGATGATGGAAGCGCCAGATAAGAAGATGATGGAAGCAACCGGAAATACCCACTACAGGAACCCAAAGACTGACAGTATGCACAAATCAAAGACAATTGCCCTTTTTATTGTCCTCCTCTTTTGCCTCCTCCTCATGACTTCCTTCTGGATTGTGGAGGAGAGCGCACCCGCTCATCAGATATTGCTGACCATTGCGCAGCCAACCACTATAAAAGAGCATCAC
The DNA here is from genome assembly GCF_964261635.1 of Lissotriton helveticus. Taxonomy (NCBI): domain Eukaryota; kingdom Metazoa; phylum Chordata; class Amphibia; order Caudata; family Salamandridae; genus Lissotriton; species Lissotriton helveticus. The sequence goes on from NC_136067.1 coordinate 829,559,671, forward strand.
CTGATCTCCCTTTCACCTCAGCTCCGGGAAAGGCGTAAGGAGTTCTGGAACAATTCCTTCGTGCAACTGTTGCACCAACACAACCTTGCCGCCAACGCCACAAACTGCTGGATCTGCGGGTTGCTCCCGCATGCCACCGGACACTCCATCCCTTTCATCCCTTCCCCTTTCTCAGTTCATGGCTCCTGCCTTGCCTGGTTGATCCTCTTGCAAGAGAGCTACAAGGACAACGCCACTTCTGGTCAAACAGTGTCACACTTTTACCATGGGTTCTGGCTGAACAAAACCGGGAGGACATCTGCTCCCTTTTGCCCTTTGACCTCTGGTTCCTCCTTCCATATGGACATCCCTGCCAAGGAACGAGTTGAAATGCAGGTGTTCCATAATCCAGCCAGACCCACCTTCTCCTACCTACGGAAACGAACTGCTGCCACTCTGACTGTGGCTCTGTCTGCTATCAATGTCACGGGCCTCGTATGCCTCGAAGGCCTGGGAACACAGCTGGTGGGTCACAGTTCCTGCCACATCACCAGAACATTGGACTCAATTGATCCCCCCTCCTTTGTTGCTTCTCCGAATATGTACTTTGTTTGTGGCACCAAAGCTTACACTTGGCTTCCAAAAAGTTGGGGGGGTACTTGCTACATCGCCATCGTTCTCCCTCCAACGTACGTGGCCCTAGCAAACCATCACCGGCAGAAGCGCGCAAGAGACATTGAACAAGCCGACTCCACCGGAGCACAGTTCCTGGGTGCAGTGAAGGGACTTGTTCCTCTGTGGGGCCCAATGGCAAACAGCCGCGCCATCCGACACCTGACCCAGGCAGTAGAAACGACCATGAACATCACGGCTGGCATCCTCACTAACAATACGGACGAGCTTCAGGCAGTCCGCCTGGTGGCTCTTCAGAACCGCCTTGTTCTAGTTGTGGTTCTAGCTGACCGTGGAGGAGCATGCCGCATCATCGGCTCCAGCTGTTGCACCTACGCGCCAGATAACTCGCCCTCAGTCTACAAAGCAATCGAGCACCTCCACAGACTTTCCTCAGAGGTTCACCAGGAGCAAGAAGGATGGTCGCTTGGGAGCTGGTTTTGGGGTACTTTGAAGGACTGGGGATGGAGGTTGTTTACATTTATATTGATACCGGTCGTGGTACTGTGTGGGTGTTGCCTAGGCATTCAATGCTTGCCACCGTTGTGTTCACTCATTGCTAGCTGCATGTGTCCTAAGACTCCGAATTTCGAAGCTGAACGTATGAAAGCTTTGTATGATATCGAAATACGTAATATAATGGGGATAGACATAAATTGACAAGCTGGCTAGATATGTTGAAAAGGGAGGACTGTTAAAATCTGGATTGTGGCGTAAACATTATCGGCGCCATCTTGTCCTTTTTCAGATCCATACGTGCGCGTAAGCAGCAACCATTTTGTTTGCCATGGCCTCTCTGCCCACCCCCGATAGCCAGCGTCTCTCTCTCTCCCCCTCACTCCCCAGCCTCGCAAGCATCCCCGACAGCCCCCGGTCTCTCCTGCTTGGGTCATAAACGCACCTCCAGCGCGACCCTGTCTCCGAGCCACATCCCATGCTGAACCCCCTCACTCTTTCATCTCATTCATAGAACAGGCCCTTTGATAACCTCTTCCTCCCTGCCCGATTGTCCGGCCTGACCCCAGGCCATCACATAGCTCAACAGATGCAGTTTATTGCCCCCTACAGTAGGACCTCGCCTCACATCAAAGGAGCGGGGATTAATCAATGCCTTCACACCCCTAGATCCGACCGATCGCCCACATTCCTGTTCTCAGCGGAATGTCCAGCTGCGCGATAGCCATCATGTTGAGATTCGGGTGGGGACCTCTACTGTAGATATGTGTGAGAACGGGCCTGAACCGGGAATTCGAAAGATGCCTTTTTGAACTTCAAAGCAATACCACGGATGTCATAAATGTAATAAAGCCATAAACCTGTGTATAAGAGACCAGGCCTCAGAGATGCGGTTAGAGCACCTCGAGAAGATACCCTGTTGTCTGATTTGACGTGTTCTGCTCCGTCGGAATAAAACTTCTGTTTCCTGCCTTCCAGTCTCCAGCGCCTGCCTCTTTATTTGGTAACCGTGAGTTGGGTGAGAGGCGGCTAACGCCGGGCAAACCTTGAGAAGGGGTAATCGACCTGATCTGCCTGACCCTTTTTCCTCACTACATATGGATTTTCGTTCCGCCTCTGTCTCCCATTGGCTAGCTCCATAAATGAAGGCTAGCCATTGGGAGACAGAGGCTGTCAATCATGCTTTCTCGTGAAAACGCGATTCGGGGGCGTTTCTCTGTCTTTTTTAAGTCCCGCCCCTTTGCCCTGGGCTGCGCTGCCATTGGCTGCCGGCCCGGGACACCCCCATGACATCATTCCCGGGCCGCGCTGTGATTGGCTGGCCGGCCCGGGTCATCACGCCTCCCTGCAAACTTTCAGTCTGCATTAGGCTTCCAAACAGTCCTTCCCTAGTGCGACAATTACGCTCTTCATGCTATTTCGCTCTTTTAATCTTTTTTCGATCTCCGCTGCATTTTCTTTCCCTTTCTATCTCCCTCGGCCTCCTCCTTCCGTCTCTTCATTCTCCCCTCACGTTAGACCCGTCTTCATTGCCGTGGCCCTGTGTCCGCACCTCGCCCGCTGCGGCAGCTTCACTGCTGCAGTGGGGGCTTTCCGTCCGTATTCTTCAATCTCGCTCACAGGCTCATACCTCCGGGCTGCAGTGGGCCCGCTTCCCTGGTTCTCCTACTGTACCGGTGACGTCACCGCGGCGCTGACCTTGCGAAGCCTTCATTGAAGAACTTGGCGGCATTTCAAGATGAACAGACCTCGACTTGCACAAAGCCAGCATTTAGCCTCTGCTGCCGGCGTTCTCTCGAAGCCCCCGCTCTCGCCAGGCCCCCGTCCACTTGCTCAAGTCCTCTCCCCTTAAGACCGTCTGCTGCCACCTTTATTGCATGCAGCTCTACACACCTCCACTCCCCTCCTCTTATGGAACTGTGGTTTCTCCCTACCCAGCGAGCCCCACTTTCGGACATTGAGCGGTTTAACTTGGCAGGGATGGGCATCGAGACACTGGCAGCAGTGCCAATACCGCCCTCTCCCATGCCAGCCTGGGAAACACTGTTCTAAGAGAAGGATCGGATACAGGGTAGACACTGGCACCTGCTCTGGTCCAGCTGAGCGCGGGAGCCTCGTACACCCCAGCACCCGATGCCCACTTACAGGCACGCTGCCCCAAAAGTCACATTGTAATGCATACAGTACCCCTAAAAAACCCACACCTAGCAGAGATGAAGCCCACATTCTCATACGATCTCCGTGCACGGTGCACTACTACAATTAATTCACTACCACCAATCTACACTGTCGGTCACAACATTGCCTCACTAAACAAAGATCCCCCTCATACGATAGAGCCCCAATTCGTAAACTAACGTTATGACAACACCAATCCCATGTGCAAAAATAGCTCAGGACACACCATTACACAATACACACATAAACACACTCTAATAACACACACGGAGCCCAGCACAGTTCACGGATTTAAACTCTACCTCGATTTCACACGGAACCCGGGTAACATGCAATCCAGGTACAAATCATTCCCTGAAACACACATATCCACAAAAAATGACACATTGCCGCAAAATGCAGAGTCCCCAGTACACAAACTGCCACTTATGAATACACTAGCATAAAGCACACAGCCAACAATTCACTCATGGCAAGCACAACAACCTTCGTGCGCTGTAGCGAATATATACCATTATCTCAATATACACACCATCGCAACATAAACATCATCGCTAAGTACACATGATAACCAAATACACGCAGGGGCGTACTTTGACTAAAACGCAATTAGACGAACACACAACATCACCACTGGCAGACCAGATGCCCAACACCTCTTGCCCATCTGCGGTCACTTGCTCTCTCTGCCGGTGCAACTTCACCGAGGGCACAGCGGCTCCACTAGGGCCGACTCCCAGTCGGAACAGTGCCTCAACTGGTGGAGTCTATCACAGGCGCTACCTTTGAACTGGCCCAGTGTTTCTACTCAGCTCTTACCGTCTCTGCTCTGTGGGCGCTGTCTCTCTCCCGAAGCAGTCAGTCTCTTCACTTGCGCAACGTTTCCACTTATATGTCTCTTGCAGGTGCGCTGTCTCTGCGAGTATAGTCTCACGTGTTGTAGGTCTCTAAACGCGGTCTCTACAGGTGCAGTTTTTATTATTTGACAGCACCATCTCCATGGGTGTTTTCGGTGCGCGGTCTCCGCAACCTCACACAGGAAGCCACATCTACAAACATCTGAGGACAGAGCAGAAATATTTCAGAGCTCCGCTCGGATGGGGGTGAAGGAGTGAGCACCAACCACACGCCGAGCCTGGGAGAGCCGATAAGCACCCACAGCTGCTTGTTTCCTGTCAGCTCTTTAGTCACAGACACTGTATGGTCTCCACTTTTACCCTCCTCTCATTACAACAGTTCCTCTGTGTCTGCCGTGTTTCACTTCACTATTGTCGCCTTAACTTCAGCTAGAAAAGTGTTCATTGCAGCCAATTCTTGCAGCTTCTGTTCGCCTAAAGGGTCTGTTTGCTGATGTTCACGTGTTAGGGTGTTCTCTGCATGGCACAATACACGTTCACCCTTCCATTTAAATTGTCCGTCTCATTATGCTAATTTATTCTCTAAACTGTGAAATATATGATCAACACCCCGCCTTATGCTTGCATGGCTTGTTTCATTTTTTCAGAGGTTAGCTAAATTGTGCAAGGCGGTAAGCACCCCCATGCTTCCATTTTAAAGATGTCAGGAGACCTCCATGTGTTTTCAACAAGCACTGCCATCTGTGATGTACCTTCATTGTTCCTTTTAAAGAGTATGTCTTGAAATGTGTCCGTGTGCTTCAGCTAAACGCTGCAATAGAAACATCACTTCGCCCCCCCTGTCCTGTCCAGTGATGTATGTTAATAAAGGAAAGTGTGCCCTTCATGAACCATAGTCATGCTTCCTTTTGTAGGGCCTGTTTAGGAGCCATGCTGCCCATGCATCGAGCATAGACAATCACCCCTTAAAGGGCCTTTATCATGATGTGTAGCTAAATTATGCAACGCAGCAGCCAAGACTCGCCTTCTCTTTAAATGAATTCTCCAGTGTTGTTGAAGTTTTTATTTACACCGTAGACTGCGGAAACCACACTACCTGAAAGTCTATCAAGTGATGTTTGTCTTTGTAGCAAAATTCAGCTAACTCCTTGCTTCCCAATCAAATAGCCTTGACTGATGTATATGTTTATCTAACTGAGATTCAGGAAACGGCTCCAGCATTCCCTGTTTGGCGATGCTAATGTATTTCAAACGTACGGAGAAGTGTTTTACAATAGGACATAGAAAGAGCCACAAATAAGGCAAACGGTGCACGATAGTTACTTTATTGTTCATTTTTTGGATTAAACTGGAATAGCGTGGATACAGAGGTGCAAATGTAGTACATGAAGGATAAATGTAAATGTATTTGTCATTTGTGATCGAGCGGGATCGGTGTCGGGTACCGGTATGACGTTGCCAACATGTTAGCTGTACTTTTAAAATAACAAGCAATAAAGTTTCTAAAAACAGGATATCGGTGCTGCTTCAAACGTCTTGTTCTGTGGCTCTGGGTGTGTGGGTGTGTGTGGCTCTGGGTGTGTGGGTGTGTGGCTGAGTGTGTGTCTCTGGGTGTGTGGGTTTGTGTGTGGCTCTGGGTGTGTGGGTGTGTGTAGCTCTGGGTGTGTGGGTGTGTGTGTGGCTCTAGGTGTGGGTGTGTGTGGCTCTTAGTGTGTGGGTGTGTGTGTGGCTCTGAGACAATGCCAATAGCTCTAACTTTTCCAAAGGCGAAACCATTGCATTGTAAATGCTTGTTATTCATTTTATCAACTTCCAACCAAGGAAATACAAATTTGAGCTTCCTTCATATACACATTTCCTCCATCTCGGTCATGTAACAACTTTGGTGCCTCGATTGTTCAATTGCGCCGCTCTCTAAGGAAGTATTCCGGCTTCGAAGATTAATTTGTTTCTCCACGCAAACGTTGGCAGGCACACAGGACCCATGAAGGACAAACAGTTTCTGACTTCCCTTTCTTGCACAGTTTTAAATACACGTTTATTTTCCAAAATGACTATTGGGCCTTTTCTTCAGGGCAGAAAATCATACTTCTACGGAAAACAAACACAATTATTATTAATCACTTATAATGCTATACCATAAACGCACCCACCTTGTGTGTTGCATATTTCTAATTTATACCCATGCACTCCCCAAAATAATGTTATTTCTAATGCAAATTAGTATAGAATAAACAAACCGCATTAGTCCTTTTATTTTCAATTAGTCATAAGCATTTGCGGCCTACTTCAACATCTTAGTTCGCGACTTGTGCAAGTTCATCTTCCCTCATGTTAGCCCTTTTTTTCGCATTTAGTTTGCACATCACAAGATTTGTAATTTTCTCTATGAGGGTTCAATCCGAGCAGGTTTCATTTTGGGAACACCCTGCTCCATCAGCATCATTATCGAAAGGCATCAATTTTATTACCTACACCGTACAATAGATAAGGTAGTTGAGGAGTATGCACCTACACTAGGATTGCTGGCAACTAAATCATGCAAGGATGTAGACAAAATGATACGTAACTTGATGGCTATAGACCCAATGTGCACTAAAGCCGAATGAAGGCTACTGTGTTATCATGACTCTACTTTGTAGAAAGTGATTGCCATTCTCAAAAGTGTAGAAGAGCAGTCCGCCAAAGGCATACGAATTTTGAAAAAAAGGGGGTTCAACTAATGTATACTTCATTAAGTAATGTGAGTGGGATGAACAGAGGAGGCACTTTAAACCGAGAAAGAGAGAGCTCAAAGGATAAACACATAGTGCTACTGCTGTGGACTGTTTAATCATCTCGCTTCAGCCAAAACTGCCAACATTAAGCAAGGAATGCCAGAAATATGTAAAGAAAGGGCACTTTTTTTTTTGTCCTTCATAAAGCAATAGTTTGGAATTGGAGGTATCGGGTGCCCAATTTACTTAGAAATGTCGACCTTCTGGGATTTCTCCTGGGTAACCGCAACAGATGCGTGGAGAATTCTCGTTTTCCCTTTTTCTTAAGTATTCTCAAGACCCTTTTATGTCCATTCCACCCTGGAAGTGATTCTGGGGTGAGCTAGTCACTTTGACTACTCCTTCAAGCTCCCACTTGAAGTGTTCTATTGCATTGCTTTAAATCATTGGACAATTGCATTGTTAATGGTGTAATTAACTATTATTCATATAGTTTTCCCAAATTGTCCAAAATTTGTTTGCTCTCCCCCTATTCCCACTCCTGTCCAGTTTATTTATTCTTTGGACAGAGGCCATCCACTCTTTGAGCATTGGGTGTGAATTCTTTACCCAGTTAGTACAGATCTCCCTTCTCGCTAGCAATATTAACACAAACAAGATTTTTTCTTTATCTTTACTTATTTTGGTTGCCTGGGCCAATTTCCAACTTTTCCCAAAAATAATTAAGTGAAACTAACGTCAACCTGTACTCCCAATACCGTGGACACGGTTTTACCTATCTCTCTCCAGAATTCTTCCAGGTGGGGGCATTGGCAAAACATGTGAAGATCATCTGCGCCCCGTTCCCTGCATTTGGGGCAACTCCTCTCGCTTTGAGCTTTGAACTTAGCCAGCCTCTTGGGAGTCCAGTAGGATCTATGTGCTGTGAAGATATGATTTTTTCTCAATGGTGCTGATTTTACTGTCTCCCAACAAGTGTTCGTTGAGGTTTGCCATTCATTCGTTATGTCGAGCTCTGGGAAGGTTTCTCCCCATATCTTTTTGGGATATCATAATACTCTTCTCCTTCCTCAACCAGTGCCCAGTACCAACATGCTACTTCTTTTTTAATAGTTTTGTATTCCTGCATCGTTTCCTCTGCTGTTCCGGAGCCGTCTTTTATTTCGTTAAGGTTTTTAATCCAACTACTTATTTGGTAGTACTTAAATCTTGAGATTTTTCCATTGGTTTTTCTATTCAGTGTTCCCCAGTCTATTACAGAATTCAGAACTATTAACTCACCCCAATTATTAATGTTGCTTTCTTTAAAGACACTTGCTAACTTATCCTGTAAGCATTCAGGTGTTCCCGGCGAGTCCCGTATAGGTGCGTATCTGCTATTGTAGGATATTTTGAGCGTTCTTTTCATCTGGTACCAGAGTGATGCCGCCGCCTTTAGACTTTTTTGCCTTATTTTTTTTAAGTACTTGGGGTGGCCGTACTTATACAAGAAATTACTTCCTTCCTTCTGTAATCCCTCTTTTAGGTGGTCGGGGTACCGATCCTAGTGACCTAATAGTATTCTGACATTTTTTAATTGGAACGCTCTGCAGCAGTTGAGAATATCGGGGCTGGCTATCCCTCCGTGTAGCTTTTTCCTTCTTATTTTTTCCAGGCTATTCTAGCCCCTTTTGCTGCCCAGATGAAACTGATTAGTTCCCTTTGTAAATTTTTTATTTGGTTGAGGTTGAAGTCCAGTGGAATAGTGCGGAATAGGTATGTGAATTTCGTCAGTATGCATATTCAAAGGTAGATTCTCTGCGCACTCTTTAATTTTTAGCTTAACTCAATGTTCTTGGGCAAGAAGCAGGACACAACGCAGCACAATTACGATTCACTATATTGGACCAAATAAAACAAAGAGCTGACATTGACCCACACAGACAGCTACTACAAGCGGAATATTTTTGGATCAAGAGATTAAATTCTCTGCAACCAACGGGGCTTAATGACCGTACTGAACTTGCATGTTTTCTCTAAAGCAAAATGAACTCAAATGAACATTGTCTATAAACTTTATTGGTATTTTGAATTCATTTTTATTTATTTTTATTTTTATGTCCAACCATTAATAATCAATATTAAGTGTTTTAGAAATTCAAATAGATGTATTTTGTTTCTCAAAACACTGCAAATAGCATAGGCAATGTAAGTTTTCTAAATTTATCTCGTTTTCACACCCGACCGCACTCAGAATCGCAACAAGATAGAAACGTGAACCATCACATCAGGTTCTTCAAGGGCATATTAGATCACCCGTCCACTAGGGCGCAATACGTAAACACGTAACTTCGAAAGCGTTTTGAATTTTGGACGCGGGTTCATTCAGACCACGGACTCGATAATCAGCACACGGAGAAGAAAAAAGAAAGATTAACACGGTGAGTGCAGGGGCGAAAAGGATTTAGACTTTTTGCCACACGAGACCAAAGTTCTCGTATTAAGAAATGATTTAGCGTCTAAGGACAACGCCGATTTCTATAGCTGTTACCTTATCTTTTTTTTTAAAAACTTACGAGATTAAGATAGCCAAACAGTTGTCTAAGGGCGTATTTAACTATTGTCGTAGACTCGGTTAGACATCTTGAGAAACATGAATAACATTGATATAACCGCACTATTTGCAGAGTAGAACACTTTAAATCTATCTCTCTTTATATCAACGATACCGGTTAGCATAAACTTACTCATAATTGTCAACTCATTGCCATTTGCATACATTATGATTAACATCGACACAAGAAAACAAGAAACAGAGTATATATTTGAAACGTTCTTTAAACAATTCCTTCTTTTGTGTTAACTTTATTGACATAGAAATGCTTGAATAAATTACATGTATGTTTGAATAGAGGTACACGAATCTCAGAGGACTGATTGTTTTTCAATTCGTTTTATTTTTAGATCCACCTTCGTGACCTGAAATGCATTGGGTTTTTGCAAATGAAATGTAAAAGATAAGATGGAAGATAAGATGGAAAACAATGTGATTACAACATTGAATTAAGAAAGAAAAAATAAAATGATTCAATGAACAAGATTTTTCGTCTTATGATTTCTCATTGAAACAAACTTGAAATTTCACATTAGAATGATATAAAGAACCACGGGTTCTAAAGAAAAGTGCACTTATCCTCCAACGGAATGGGGAACTCCTAAACCGATCATCGTTTAATTTCGTCAGTATGGCCATCTTTATTATATTGGACCTTCCGATGAATGACAGTGGAAGACCTTCCCTTACTTTCAGAAACTTTTTTACTTGTTTATGTATTCTCTCAAAGTTATGGTTCGGGATTTCCTTGAGATTTACTAGAAAGTCGATGCCCAGATGTTTTATTTTTTCTTTTATTCTGAGGTCTTGATACTGATTATTCCACTGTAGGATTTCGGTTTTAGTTTGATTTGCTAAGTAGCCTGATACTACTCCCATATTCCTCAATTATTCCTTCTATTTTGGGTTGAGAAGCTACCAGATTACTCGTAAATATCATTAGGTCAACTGCAAAAAGCGCAACTTTCTTTTCCCATCCTTGGTATTTAAATGGGATGATTCCTGTTTCCTTCCTTATTTTTTCTGCCAATGGTTCCATATATAAGTCGAATAGCAAGGGTGATAAAGACCATCCCTGCCTTGTCCCTCTTCTTATTGTAATGCTGTCGGTTAATACTCCGTTTACTAGCACCTTTGCTGTTGGATTTTTGTAAATTTGCTTTATTGCTTTTTGGAATGTCTGACCTAGGTCGAACTTCGCTAAGGTGGCTGTTAAAAAAGACCAGCTTACCCTGTTGAATGCTTTGGCAGCATCTATGGTCAAAACAGACAATGGTATATCATAGTGGGTTGCAATGTCTATTGCTAGGACAAGCTCATGTGTTAATTCTTGTATGTGCCGTCCTTTAAGAAAGCCTTTTTGGTCTACGTGAACCACTGAGCCTGCAATCTCCCCAAGCATTTTGGCTAGAATTTGCGTGTAGACCTTGTAGTCTGTGTTTAGGAGAGATATTGGCCTGTAAGATTCCGTTCTTGTTGGATCTTTCCCCGTATTGAGTATTAGATTGATTGTTGCCTCATTCCAAGAGTCTGGTAGTGTTTGTTCTGCTAGAAATATATCATTAAACAGTTTCGTCATTGGAATTACTAGTTCCTCGCACAGATGACTGTACAACTCATTTGGGAGTGAGTTTGGGCCTGCCGCTTTACTTTTCTTGAAGTTCTTTAACACTCCTAACACTTCTTCCTTGGTTATTTCTTTGTTGATCCTATCTCTCTGTTCTTGTGAGTTTTTGGAGGGCTATTTTTTTTCCAGCATATGATGTATCTTTTCTTCCGTGGGTGGTTCTTCCTCGGTGTACAGGTTACCAAAAAATGCTACAAATTCATTTCTGATTTCCTTCTCTTCCGTCGTGTATTTTGGTCTCCCACCTGGATTTTTTCTAACCTATTTCTTACTGCATTGGTTTTGAGCTTCCACGCCAATAACTTCCCGCATCCTTCTCCATACTCGTAGTGAGCTATTTTGCTTGCGTCCCATTTGTCTTTTAAGATTACTTCAAGGAAGTCTACCAGCTCCATCTTCTTCTTATCTCTCTCCTCTTTGAGTCTAGATTTTGCTTCAAGGCTCACAGATCTACTAGTCTCAAGCTCTAAGGTTGCTATTCCTTTCTCTAATTCTTGGATCTTGTTTATTCTGGTTTTGTTTTTGTCGGCCGCAAGGCTGATTAATTTGCCCCTCGTATAGGCTTTGTATGCCTCCCACGCAGTTTGCCTCAAGGTTTCTTCCTTATTGATTTGAAAGAACTCTTTGATTTCTTTTGCCAGATTTTCTAAGCAGCTAGCATCTAGAAAGATTCCCCTGTCTACTGTATAGCTACTTGTATACATTGCTTCGCTACAATTGAGATGTAAGATCACAGCTGAGTGATCCGATAGATGAGCTGGTATATGTTCAACATTTTGTGTTGCTTCTGATAGTCCCATATCTATTAAACAATAATCTATCCTTGATGCGTGCCCAACCTTTTATTTTGTAATGTGTATTTGTTGAGGTTTCCTCCTTTCTCCCTCCATATATCAACCATACCCAGATCTTTAATACAGTGATTCACCCACTCCCCCATTTTTGGTAAATACGGACCATGTTTGGGTGGGAATCGCTCTTTTTTAAGGTCCAAAATTATATTAAAATCCACTCCCATTATTATTGGGGCTTGTGCAGTTAGGAGTTGTGAGTACAATTTTTGCAGAGACTCTGGGTCGTCCTGGTTGGGGCCGTTATATCCAACCACTGTATATCTATTGCTGCGTATTTTTAGTTTCACCACTACCCATCTACCCTTTTTGTCTACGTCTGTCTCTTCAATCTGAGCTCCAATTGATTTCTTAATTAAGACTGTGACTCCTTTTATGGTGCAATTCTGGTTTGTACATACCCAATTAGCTATCCACTTTTGATTTTTAAGGAACTTTTCCCATTCTTCTTTTAGAAAATGTGTTTCTTGCAATATTATTATGTCGCAGTCCACTAATTTCAGGTCCTCTAATATTTTAACCCTTCTTTGTTTCAATCTGAGGCCGTTTACGTGCCACAATATTATTTCAACTGACATTCCTTCCCTCTTTTATTTTTACCTTCCCATGTCTCGTTTGCAGTTTCCCTATGTTCTTATTGCAGATGTTGCGTTTTTTTGGGGCTCTTTCTACCTCATATTGCTTACTTTGGACATCATTTTTAAAATAATTTCCCCATCTTGCTCCCCACCTTGGAACTTTTTTTATTTTTAAGTTTATATTTTCTAGTGGCCCCCCCCCGCTCTCTATCCCACCCTGGAAAAGCCTCCCTTAACTCCTCTTAGAGCGTTTTTCTTTTTTGCCCCTCTTTGAGTTCCTCACCCCTTTTTGCTTACATACTTCCCCAATATGCTACACTGATCCTACTTTTGCGATTTGATTTGTTCAATAACGTTTTCTACCTCCTATGGGTCTCTGATGTTATGCATTTTGTTTTGCCACATTATTCTTAATGTTGCTGAAAAACACATTTGAACTGTTGCTCTTAATGTCTTTAGTTGCTACATGTACTGGCCTAATTGCCATTGTCTGTCTTGCATTGTCTTGGATATATCCGACCTTATTCTGCAAGCCCAATCTTTAATCTGAAACGAGCCAGATTTCAGGCCCTCGCTCAAAATTCTTTCCTTCAGGGTGTAGCTCTTGAAGTTCAGAGGATTTTTCTAGGGTTCTTTCTGATCTTGTTCCTGCCAAATGGGTCCCGGTGGACTCTCTGAATATCCTCTGCCAGGTCAACGGTTTTTGTCCATGGTAATATGTCCTCTAGTAACTTGAACACAAACGCTTTAATATCTCCACTTTCTAGGCCTTCAGGTACATTTAAAATTCTTAGATTAGTTCTTCTCGCTTGATTTTCCATTGCTTCCAACCTGACGTAGACCACTTTCTCTATTTTTTCGGAGGTCTTGAGTTGGTCTATTTCTTTTTTTATTTTCTTCCACTCTCTTGTTTAAAGCCTCAACTTCCAGCTCGACTGAAGCTACTCTCTCCACAAGACTGTTTATCTTCTGGTCCATCTCCTCACATACTTCCTGGATTTTTGTCTGGTTCCTTTCTGACTTCTCAAAATTAGATCACATTTCCCCCATCATGGTAGTCATCATACTTTCCAGAGAATCCTTGTTCCTCTGTGGTGTTATGAGCTCCTCTGGTTTTTCTATACGTGCGGGGTTGGGGGCATCCGTTTCTATCTCCTGCTGATTTGATGCTTCTAAACCAGCATACCTGTTGCTAGTGCTTACTTTTAACATTTTTTCCAATGTCTCCTAATTGTATGTCTCTTTCTGTTTATCAGGCTGGGTCTTATTCTGGTATTTTCCCTTTTCCAGGTTATCTCTCAAGTTTTCTTGCACTTTGAAAAAAGACTTTAGTGAGGGGGTTATCTTTTGTTTTGTCAGACCGGGTGTTATTAGTTTGGCCTGGCTTGCTCTAGATGCAGGGTATTGCATCTTTCCAGTTACATTCGGTTTCCTCTTCTTTTTAGTGCTTTTTGGGACAATCGGGGGAGATATGCCTGGCAATTTTACTACTTCTGGGGGGCGTACTACGTCTGATTTTTGCTCTCTGTGTCGGTCAACCAACAGGGTAGTTCTACTCCTTAAAGAGTAGTTTATACCTTCCCCTTGCTCTCTTAATGACCTTTTTATATCCAACAGCCCTTGAGCGGGATTAATACATTTGGTTTAGCTCTCCTTTTATCATTGCTCACTCTCGCCTCATCTGTCCCTTCTGTCTCCCGCTGATCCAGCTCTGCTTTCTGCTCTTCCCCCTGCACCCCCTACTGCACTTCACCCTGTATCCAGGTTTGCTCTTTACTCTTAGCGGGAATTACTATAAGTGTGTATTCATTTTGCCCTGGTTTAGGAAAACTTTTTGTAAGATAGCTTAGCGCTTTGCCTTCACTTACCCCAATAAAGCGGGTGTCCCGGGGTCCAGTTCTCCCTGGAGTAGCAGGCTGTCGAGACACTCTTGCCTTCTCTACCAGTCGTGCAGTGATACTCCGGCTCTTCTGAAGCGCTTTAGCCGCTTCAAACCACACCTGAATAGTGCGGTCACGCTGAAATTGCTGCTTCTCCACTTTTCCCTCTGTTCTCAATGCTGCCGCTCAGCTCTGGAAATGTGGGAAAAAGAATGCCAAAAATGCATCACCCAGTGCCTCACACGCCGCTGCTTACTGCCGCCGTCTCTTTCCTCCTTGACCTGGAAGGACAGGACACTGCCGCCCTTGCTTCTCTGCCTAACCCTGCCCCTCCGCTTCGGAACTGGATCAGATCTCAGGCTCAAACTGCGAGCCCTGTTCCCTGGCTCCGCGTTGGACTCTGTGTCGGACACAGAGGTAAAATGTTTATGAGCGTACTTCTCCCGGTTGTCTGCACGTTATGTAGCTTTTATTGTAGGGTCAGCACTCTTTCTCCAAGTCCCAACCAAAGAAAGGGCACTTTTACAAAGTTTGCAAATCATTTCGAGCAATATACAGAAGCTGAAGAAAACTTAGATATTTAGTGCCTTATTTAGGGTTTGGCGGAGCATGACAAACATCATAAAATAGTGCCTCATTCACCGCGCCCACCAAATCCATGGTTTCTCTCCTCTTATTTTACCTGTTGGACTTGGGGGGGGGGGGGAGGGGGGGGGGGGAGCTGTTGATCAACTGCGTCCGGAACCTCCGCTGGTGTTAACCTGCCACAGGACTACTGGTCACAGTGATGTGTGAATCGCCCTATTAAGTACAGCACGACTGTCACCCCTTTTTATTGTCAAGAAACAAACTCCTGCTTTGGGAGTTTCCATCTAGAAAACAAAAAAGTTTGCAGAGCGGACAGTGTAAACATGGAGCCCACATGGCAGACTTCACTGCTACGAAAGAAGCTAAAGTAGCGGCAGCACCCTTCACAGCAGTCAGATCTCTCCGGCCAGGTGAGAATCCCCAAATATGGTGGGCGGCCATCTGTTAGTATGGTGAAGGTCATGACCTCTGTACGCTATCCCCCAGACCTCCTAGCAGGACGCCCACCAAGCACTAGATAGGACTGTCAGCATTAATGTTGATAATCCTAGATAAGAAGATAAAGAAAGTCAGCTAAAATATACTGTGTGAATCAATCAAACATATGTGAGTGTATTTATCGATACTAGTTCGAAGATAATAACATTAACTAAAAAAAGAAAATTCAAAACTATGAAGAAATGCCTAAAAAAGAAAAGAATCAATGTAGATAATAGGTGCACAATCACAATAGAAGGGTTAAAATGTAGTCAGAGGGCGAAGAAACCACGCACACCTATGGTTTCAGTTTGTTACAATTATACTTTACAAACAACATTCTATATACAATGAAAAAGAAAAATGTGCGTAGTGTCCCCATTGAGAAACAGGAACCTAAAATATTGGTGACATATAATTGTGACAGTATTTTACAAGGTTTCCAAGGTATTCAAAAAAGTTGACCATTTAACAACTTAATACATAATATACAGCAGCTATATTTAATAATACGCATTGTTAATGGTTCGCTTTCTTTTGTTGTCGACGACGTTTCAACCCTATACATGATCTAGGGTCTCATCAGGACCTATGGATTTAGGGACATCTGTCGGGTAGAATGCGCAACCGTGTGAGGTGTACGTGCAATCAGTGGGTGAAGGATGAAAAGGAAAACGAGATACTCACAAGGACACCCGGCTGGGTACCCAAGTGAGAGTGAATGCTGGCACTCTATGGGTAGCTGATCACTCTTACTGTGTCGATGATATACAGAGACATGTATGAAGACGGTGATGAGGAAGCGGTGCTGTCGCACTGACCTGTGAATCACGAATGTTCAATATGGTGGTTTGTACCTACATATGGTATGAAGCCCATCTATAGAGGTGAGTATTTTTCAATGAAGACAAATCCTTCACTAATAGCAGGCCTCAAAGCGCGTGACGATCCACTACATGGGCAGCACGACCGCGTCAGTCTGTCTGCTGATGGCCAAACAAAACAGGTCATTTGGCCAACAGCAGACAGACTGACGCTGTCGTGCTGCCCGCATAGTGGATGGTCACGCGCTTTGAGGGCTGCTATTATTGAAGGATTAGTCTTCCTTGAAAAATATTTGGAAAATGGGGGGTTCAGGCAAAAGATTGTCACAGCCTGCTAAATTGGCGTGTAAGTTACATGAGTATTTATTTAGCATCAAGCACATTCTAGGAAGGGTAAACATTGCAGCAGATAATCTTGTGCACTGTATGAAATGGACTAAGGCGAATAGAGTGATGATTGTAACCTGGTAGTGGCATTGTTGATGGATGCTTAGTGTGATGTAAGTTTAGTAACCAAGAATGAATGGATGATTGACAAGTGACACCATACCTGTGTGCTGACACAGAGCAGGACTCGAGGCTCCCGACCGAGGCTTGCCCTTTCCACCCTCTGTTGGGATACCGCTGACTGGAATCACCGCTCGCCGCACCCGCTCCGCGGGTGCCGCTTCGCAAGGTCAGCGAGGGGCCACTGGGGTCTCTTGTCGTCTGAGGAGGTGCTGCCATACTGAAGCATCGAGGAACCCACGGGAGGCGGAGCAAGCCGAGCAAGCGTCAGTGACTACACTGACCAGGAGGCTCAGCGCATCGCCAGCAACTGCTGCCGCCGCGCCCCCCGCCCACAACGCCCCTTTATTAAGGATTAGTTGCCGCGTAGCGGGACGCTGGGCTAAGCCCGGGCAAAGGGCGGGCCCTCTGTGGCCCTCAGAGGCCCGAGGAGACTGGACTGGGCCAGGGACTCTACTTCATTTTATTGCACCTCCATTGTGCTGTGAGCACGTGAGATTTTATTCCTTATGTTACTGACATTTCTTATGAGTGAGTAGTGGTTATTATCTGTGTGTAAGCTGTGTGCCACTATTGTTTAAAATGTCTAAATCCAAAACGGATAAAGCTATAGTGGGTCCCGCCACCCTGGATAATTATTTGGTTAAAAAAGTAAACCAGATAAATAATGAAAGACGTGCCTCTTTAGGGAAGGGCACTGTGACAGTGGACCTACCAGAATTGTCTTTCACTAGCATGACCCTAGATGTTGAGGCAAACACGAGTGGTGTTTCTATAGTAGAACCCCCATTGCCCATTACAGTGAGTGTTGAGGTTCACTCAGATCAACACGCCCTGCTAAGTGTAGATATGGGTGTGCCAAATGAGGCCCAGTCTGAAATCAGGCCGATGAGAACTTGTAGGACAGCCCATCTAAAAGAGGTGGGGAAGCATAATACTAAAGCTAAAAAGAAGGATGGAAGGTACCTTATAGCCCTGCCATAACCCCTTTTGTATTCACAGGGAATAATGACAATGGTCTTAACCTGAATTCTGACCAGTTTGCTTCTCTCATTAAAAATCTAGAAGCAAAACTAATAACGAAGATAGAGGAGCTTATTAAACCACTAACAAACAAGATTGAAACACTGGTCACGGAAGTGGCGAGGTTGGGTGGTTTGTTATCTATACATCAGATTGCACCAATTAATGGTAGTGCACATTCGGGTGGAAAAGGGAAGGAAGTAGAGAAAGCCAAAGATCAGCTGAACAAGGGGAAGGGGAATACTGTTGTAACAGCTGCCAACGGGACTGAAGCATCAAATCCATCAGCCGCCCCTGTGGCAACTGTTCCGCAGACACAACCTAATATAGCCCCCCAAAGTGTCAGAGCCCCTAGATCCCCCAGGTATAATCGATACCTAAATTTACCACCAGATTGTGCACCGTTTGTGGCAGTATTGACCAATGTCCCACCTTGTGGTACCCATCCCTCTTCTCCTTATGATGAATCCCACGCCTCTTTGAAAAATAAGGCAGTGGGGTGGCTTAACAAAAATTGTGGCTTTCCCATTTCATATTCAGAACAGATAATGGCAGTAAGGCGCGTAAATTGGGTAGGTCCTTCCAAAAAGATAGACACTGGGGATTGCGTAGTTATAAACTTTAAACATCCGCAGCATGTGGCAACTGTCCTTTTGAGAGCCTCCTCATTAGTTTATAATGAGAATAGTATATGCGTGCGCCCACTGGGATATTTCTACGCACATCTGTGCAAACCCACACCCCAACAAAGACCAATCAGGCAGGTGTTTGAACCACAGACACCAGTCCAGGACGTACAATTTATATACAACATCACAAATCCTTGTGGTCCAGGTGGTGTGAACGAAACCTACAATAGGATTAACAGTGCTGGTCGCTATCAGTATGGGTCCAATGTTAACACACAGAACAGGTATGAAGTGTTATCCGGTCTTGAGCTGTGTGATTGACGGGAGGCACCTGCGGCTCAGGGTACTGTGGCTACAGGTGAATCTATACATATAGAAAACCCTCAGGTTATAGCGGCTGAATGTTGTTTCATGGAACATCGCAGGCCTGGCTGCCAAAATGTCTGATGAAAATTGTGTGACCTATATAAAACAATTTATGATCATCTGCCTACAAGAAACATGGGTGGTGGGGTGTGATCTTTTTTTGGAAGGGTACAAGGCCTTCTATATGCCAGCCACACCGTCAACAAGGGGTAGGCCTAAGGGGGGACTTGTAATTTTTGTCTCTATTTTAATATCCTGTGAAGTATGAAGAGTTGATTCACAGCATACAGGTGTGTTGGGCATAGTTTTATCCGGAGGTAACTGCCGGGTTGGCATGGTGAATTTTTATAATGCTAACCAAGATAGTGCAGGCTTGAATCAAATTTCTATATTAAATTCTTTTGTTTCTAGTTTTTTGAAAGATCTGGGCCATAACCTCATGATTATGGGGGATTTTAATGTGCACCCTTGTGGTGATCCGCTGAAAAAATGCTTATCAGAATTGCATTGTGAACGTATGGGTGGCCTCCATATGGAACCCAACAAGGAGGGGGAATTATGTAACGATTTGATGAATAATTTTGACCTTTCGCTGGCTATGACACTTAGGGACCCGTTACATCGTTTTGATATCCCTACTTTCAAAGGGCACGGCAGGGGTACCTTTATAGATCACATACTTGTCTCTCTGACGATGCAAACTTTTTTGGATTCATTCAGCATTGTTTCAAGCGAATTTAGTGACCATAATCCTCTAACAATCTGTCTAAAAGGTCCCTGGGTAAAAAAGGTAAATAAGAATAATAGCCTAGGTAGGTTGGGAACAACAGATGGGAGGAGGCGGCTTAAATGGTCAATGGTCTCTGCGGATATTCTCTATAAAAACATTGCTGAAAGGTGTGCGGAGGATATCAAAGACTGTACTACTGAGGGGGAAGATCCCAGGCAGGTCCTAGCAGCTTATCAAAACGTATCGGAGAAGGTGTCAGAATTATTATCTGTCCCCAATAAGAACCAGGTGAAAGTAGGTCCAAGGTGGTTCAGCCACGATTGCACTAAAGCTGCACGCAAACTTAGGTCTGCTTTGTCAGCTACCCCGAGGAACCGGGAGGATGTAAAATTGTGCAGAAAGGAATACAAGGTTATTATTGCTTCCCGTAAGGAGTTGTTAAGAAGTGAGGCCTGGGATGAAATACTTGACCCCTCCACCTTGAATTGCAGCACCAAGTTCTGGGCACTGGTCAAAAAACCTTTTTTGGTGGATGAACCAGGTGACGGACTTGGCTGCTGCATAACTAAGGAGGAGTGGGAATGTCATTTCAAAAACCTGTATTATACAGTGGATCCTGTAACCATTGATGTTGCCTCCTCTGACAGGGGAGGCGATATTAAATTTGATAAAAGCGAGGTATTGGATGCCATAGAGGGTCTCACAGCAAATAAAGCTCCTGGACCAGATGGAATCCCACCGGATCTCTATAAATCAGATCCAGACTTTTGGGCACCCATTCTGGTATCAGTATTTAATGCTGCTGCCATAGTGGGTTGTCCGACGTCTTGGGGATTGTCAACTATTGTCCCTGTTTTCAAGAAGGGAGATAGGGGAAGTGCTCTCTGTATCGTCCAATATCACTAATAGATTCTATGGTTAAGATCATGGGGAGAATCTTACTGCAGCGTTTAACAAATTGGTCCGCCGATAATAACATTATGTCAAATTCCCAATACGGCTTCTGTGAAGGCCGTTCTACTATAACACAGTGTCTTAACCTGTTTCTCATATTGAATAAATATACTGTGGTACAGAAGGGAGCAGTACACCTTGCCTTCATGGATCTGTCATGGGCCTTCGACTGTGTTAACAAGGGAAGGCTGTGGCAGACCATGAGGGAGAAAGGTGTTGACAGGGGGATGGTGGACTTTTTGGTGGATTTGCATAGTGACACCAGAGCCAATGTTAGGTTCTCATCCAATGGGGAAACCACGGGAAACTTTTGTATTAAAAAGGGAGTGCGTCAGGGCTGTATCTTGGCCCCATTTCTTTTCAATTTTTATATTAATGATTTAGATGCCGTACTTCAGGAGGTAAAATCGGATTGCCCTAGAGTCGGCAGGAGGGGTATTCCTGTACTTTTATACGCAGATGATGCGGTTTTAATTTCAAGAACAGAAAAGGGTCTCCAGGCACTCTTGAATGCTTTTAACATCTTTATGACTGATAGGGACCTTAAGGTCAACAACTCTAAATCCTACATAATGCATGTTGGCCGTCAATCAAAAAAGAAGTTCATTTTTAAACTAGATGATGTCCTGATCCCCATCACTCATACATTTTCATATCTCGGTGTTTTATTTGACACAAAGCTCAGCTGGGCCCCACATGTAGCAAGAAAGAAGGGGGAAATGACCAGAGTAAATGCCTCCATTTTTAACTTTGCTACTAAATTGGGGAAAAAACCAAACGCTGCCATGATGAAATTATATAACGCCAAATCGATAGCTACTGCAGTTTATGGCAGTGAGATATGGGACTATGCCAGTGGCGATCAGTTACAGACCACTGAAAACAATTTCTTAAAGCGGCTGCTCTGTGTCCCAGCTAGTACATCGAACTTAGCGGTACATGAAGAGCTGGGAAGTCAGTACTTATCCGACATTGTTGGATTAAGACCACTGACCTGTTGGGTAAAATTATGGTTAAATCATGATATTCCGTTAACCCATCAGATAGTGAAAGATCTTGTTTCGCATGATAATGCAATGTGTGTACCCTGGCTTAAGTATTTGAAGTCTCAATTTCTGAAGCTTGGACGCTTGAATCTGTTTGAAAACCCGATTGAAATAGTAAAGGGTGATGTGGCAGCAATTAAGAGGGCTTTTTATATGGACAGAAGAGCCCAAAGAGAAGAAGTTGAGCTATTGAAACCTAATGTTAGGAAATATGTCATGTTAAGAACTTGTGATACTATGGAATTATACCTAACATGCTCCTTTACGTCCCATGAAAATTTTTTGCTGACACGGTTCAGGTTTAATATCTTTCACCACCTTTTAATCAGACCAAAGTTGGACATTTTTAAGAAAACTGTAGCTCCCTGTGGCTGCGACGGTAAGTCTCCACAGGATATGCTGCATTTTATATTTTTATGTAGATTTTATGAATACCCCCATAGACGCTATCTTGTCACCCTTTTAAAGAAATTACATTTTAATCAAATAAGACCTGCACTCATGTATTTGCAGCTTTTGCACAGCGACAGTGTCCTCCAGGTGATAGAATTTTTTTAATTAACTGTGAGAATAAGAAAATGTTTAGATGAGTGACCATATATCCCTGAAGGATGATGCACTAACGCACTTTGTTGTACTTCGGTACTATCGGAATTTTTACTGTGACCTTGATTTTGCCTACTCACTCATTTAAGAAAATTGTATGATTTATGAAATATGCATTATTTGTCCAGATGTAATGGTGATTTTAAACATGAAATGTTTATTGAATTTGTGCTTTTATGGATTGAAATATATCCGAAATAAAGTCATATTGAATTGAATTGACAAGTGACAACTAGCATATTAAACCATTAAGCTAAAGGAGTTTGTTAGGGAATGGCCCAGAAAAAGACTGCTGAGTTTGAATTTGCAGTCCTGAAATGTAAAAGATGAATTTACAATAAAGGGGACAACTGTCATGAGAGGAGATATTCTAGTCATACCAGGTTGCTTAAGGTCTAAGCTTAGTTATGTTAAACTGTTTTTTAGTCTGTGAGAAAAGTGTAAATATGCTGACAGCACTTAAAATTCATCTGTGGAACTGGAACTGTGAGTAACATATTGGCAAAACATTGGAATTGACTTTATTATTTATTGGTCTAATAAATTGACTTTATTAGACCAATAAACACATTGACCTCTAAATATACGTATTGCTATTGTGATCATTGCTTATTACATTAAACGTAGAGTTCAACTTTGTAGTGAACCACAATTAACTTGAAATAATTGAGTTTTGGAAACCTATTTTTGTAAGGGAGGGTTCTCAAGTGATCTTGTCAGTGCCTCTCTGTATCCACAGTGTAAAGGTCAAGTTGAATAGGCCAACAGAATAGTGAAAGAAGGCAATCATCTGAATAGAAAAATCTGATATTTGTGAGAGAGGCACCAAGTACACAGCTATAAGATTATCACACTGCACCTCATTGTACAGCAGAGAATATACCATTAGAGCTATTGAGCGGGAGACAGGCATTAACAAAAGTACAATGGAAGGAAAGTGATCAGAACAACACAAAGATTCCAATGAGAGACGCATTTTATGTAGAGCAGTGTCTGATAAGCAAGACGTGATGAATAGTCATGATCGAAGGAATGCCTTCAAGTATGCAAGCGTTTCTGTGGGTGATTATCGACTATTAAAAATTCAGATTGCAAAACATTTGGAGAAAGATATAGTAAGGCATGTCATGTTTTAACAGTGAATTAATCTGCCTTGTTGTTAGAAATTGTTCCCTGGTAGAATGGGCCATGGGCTGCGATTCTAACGCCATTTACCAATGCTCCTTCAGTGGATGTCTATCACGGAGTCGGAATACCAGCACAAGACAGTTGTGCCAAAAACAGTGATGTGACATACAATGTTTGTAGCAGACATGAGTCTAGTTATGCGTCTACCAATGTCAACTCAAAAGTAATTGGGAAATAGCATGGACTAAGGTAGGACAGGTGGGCGTATCTCTTGAAATGTTGGACTATCTTTGACATTCAAAATCAAATAATTAATAGGTTTAATTCCTTTTTGAAACGAGAAGACGATATAGTACAGTGACATATATGCATAATAAATGTATTGTTATGTTGTTATTCTCCCGTTTACCCCTCCTTCACTTCTTGTTTTTAGAATGTTGGGCTAGGGTATGAATTGGTTCTGTTTTGATTGTTGAAAGAGGTGGGTTTTGACCCTCCTTTGATTCTGAGTGAATGGCTAACTAAGGCCTGGTATTTAATGTTATTCACTTCATCGTCTTTGGCGATGAGCTTGGGATTCACTTTTCAACCTTCAGGAGGTGGAATGGTCTCTGCTGTGTCTGCTTCCTTTCCTCCCTATTCGTCTGACTCCATCATCTAACCTCAGCCGAAGTAGAATGAGCTTCAGTTTTTTAAGTCTCGCTGTCCTTTGATATTATATAAGTATTTATTTCTGCTACCTTGTATATCTTGTTCTATGTGTAAAGTGCAGCAGCCGCTTGACTGCTAAGGCAGAGGAGCGTCGCCCCACAGGAAAAATAAAATTATGATAACAATGTTTTTATCATTTTATTTTCCATCATTTTTCTCTCTAAAAGTGGCGGCAGGGTGGGCCTGTGCTGCCCGTAGAGCAGGGGGGAGGAGTGGTGGCACTCTCTTAAGTGCGCATGACTGTTTGGCCGGCCGTCTTGGCCCAGCCAATCAGTCATGCACACTTTTCATGTTCTCCACCAAGCTGTATTGCACAGCCTGGGTGGAGAACATGCACAGTCTCCCAGTCCGTCTCGGAGTGCCGAACCAAGGTGCTCAGACCAATCACAATGCTGCTGTAAGGCAGCATTGGGATCGGCTAGGGCAGTCTGCAAGCCTGTGTGTTTCCTGCTTTGTCGACCAAAGAGGATGGAGAAGAGGCAGCCGCAGGAAAGGTAAGCGACATTTTGTTTTTCTTTCTCTATTATATTTTTTAACCCCCCCGCACCCCCCCTCCTCCCTCCCAACCCGCCCAGCACTACTGCCTGGTAGCATCTGCTACTGGTAAAGTGTCATGGAAAATCGTCTTTGGTGGCAGTAGTAGTATAGTGACATATATGCATAATAAATGTATTGTTATGTTATTGTTCTCCCGTTTACCCCTCCTTCACTTCTTGTTTTTAGAATGTTGGGCTAGGATATGAATTGGTTCTGTTTTGATTGTTGAAAGAGGTGGGTTTTGACCCTCCTTTGATACTGAGTGAATGACTAACTCTAAGGCCTGGTATTTAATGTTATTCACTTCATCGTCTTTGGCGATGAGCTTGGTATTAACTTTTCAACCTTCAGGAAGTGGAATGTTCACTGCTGTGTCTGCTTCATTTCCTCCCTATTTGTCTAGCTCCATCATCTAACCTCAGCCGAAGTAGAATGAGCTTCAGTTTTTCCAGTCTCGCTGTTCTTTAATATTGCATAAGTATTTATTTCTGCTACCTTGTCTATCTTGTTTTACAGTGTAAAGTGCAGCGGCCCCTCCTCTGCTAAAGCAGAGGAGTGTCGCCCCACAGGAAAAATAAAATGATAATAACAATGTTATTATCATTTTATTTTTCATAATTTTTCTTTGTAAAGGTGCCGGCGGGGTGGGGCTGTGCTGCCCGTAGAGCAGGCTGGAGGAGTTGTGGCACTTTCTTAAGTGCACATGACTGTTTGGCTGGGCCGAGACGGCCGGCCAATCAGTCATGCACACTTTGCATGTTCTCCACCAGGCTGTATTGCACAGCCTCGATGGAGAATTTGCACAGCCTCCCAGTCCCTCTCGGAGCCCCGAACCAAGGTGCTCAGACCAATCACAATGCTGCTGTAAGGCAGCATTGGGATTGGCTATGGGGAGTCTGGGAGTCTGTGTGTTTCCTGCTTCGTCGGCCGAAGAAGATGGAGGAGAGGCAGCCGCGGGAAAGGCAAGCGGCATTTTCTTTCTTTTTCTTTATTATAATTTTTAACCCCCCTCCCTCCCAACCCACCCACCACTACTGCCCGGTAGCAGCTCCTACTGGTAAAGTGTCATAGAAATTTGTCTTTGGTGGTAGTAGTAGGAGTAGCAGCAGTAGACCTTTAACGTAGATGCATGAACGGTAGCTATTCCACACTGAGTGACCTTACTTGTCTAACATGATTTCAGTTTGAATATGTGCTGCTGATGTCATTTTTCCAGGCAGCTGTGAATAGCTTGTCCGAGGATACACACAATGTTTCTATTGAAAGAAGGAAATAGTCTAGGTCTGAGGAGCGTTTATGCTCGTGTCCTTCTGTTAACATGAATGAATTAGGTCAGTTATAGTCCAGTCAGGTTATACCATCGCCATATAAAAAGAAAACCTAACTGTTTATGTAGCATCTGACGTGGCGAGTATGTATAATTTCTCCATGCAAAATTGTGTATTTATGTTTGCATACAAGCACATGGAAAACGTTTAATTTGTACTTTTAGAAATAGCCATCAGAAATATGGTGCATGAGAGTTTGTTTGACAAATCATGGTTTTAAGGACAGCATTATCACATTTTACTAGATGTATTCCTCACTTTGCATGAAAGAAGAATGAGCTTTCACAAGAGTTGCAGATCCTGCTCAAAGAAGCCGGGCAGAAATCCCCATAGTTGCCCCCTAATACCACTTTGAGAAAGCAATAGAAGATGGGCTGTTTGCCTTGCCTGTTCAAGGATGTTGTAATAAGAAATATTGATATAGGACTAGCCTTGGGTTTAGTATGATTTGCATGTTTTTCCAAGCTTCTGTTGATGGCAGGTCGCACCTCTCTTACCGTACCGCGTTGTTTTGGGGGAAGTAAGGATTAAGAACCTGCACATCACAGTGTACAATTTGTCAAGTAATGCTCCCCATTCTGACCTCTTTCAAAAAATGTTTAGCACATTCAGCACCAGTTGGCAATAGTTATTTTATTTTCAAACTTTTTTCTGGTTTTGTTACGAATACAAATAAGAATCTCCCCATTCACATTGGACGCACTGTACTACACACTACAGACCTCTGAATAAAAGCACAAACCCATAGCTAATAAACTGAGACAAGCATTAGATGTATAACTGGCAATAATGCACAGATGAAGGGCAAACATGAATCAACAATTTATTAAGAGACTATTTATTTTTTTATTTATTTATTTATTTTGAAAGTTTTATATAGCGCGAACAAGATCTTTGCAGATATCAGAGCGCTTTACAGAGGAGGGGTACGAGCATGTGAGTGAATAACCATTGGGGTGGGGGTGGTATATGAGGGAGCATAGACAAACAGATACATCAATAATGATAAAAGTACAAATAAGTGGTAGCATAAACAAACAGGTAAGTCAATATCACACGTCATACAAAAAATGCAAGGGTATTGAGACAGAAAAAGAAGGTGCACTCTAAAAAAATCAGTGTCCGGAGTTGCTTTTTTGTATAAATTCTTCTTTATTTTGAATTTCTTTCAAACATCATAGGCACAGCCAGCGCGTTTCGTTCCACTCTTTGCCTTTTGGAACTTCGTCAGGGCAATAGACAATAAACTTGAGACTTCAAAGCAGTAGAGTTCGAAGTGCCACACAGTTCCACATATTACGCTGTGTAGGCCGGACGTGCGTTCTCATAAATAAGGATAGCGTATATCAGCCTGTGGTTCCTGGGGTGATCTTGTATTTCACGCAGAAAGATTGAGAACCCGTTTTCAAATAGTGCCAGCCTCTGTTCGTTTTACAAACGTCGAGGTTCCCCGAAATGAAATCACAGACCAAGTGCTTGTGAGCAGTACCGGAAATTTGAAGTACAACGTGAAGTACAACGTGCCGAACCTGTGATAAGGTGTCGGCTCTCAGACCCACGCACGTCCGGCCTACACAGCGTAATATGTGGAACTGTGTGGCACTTCGAACTCTACTGCTTTGAAGTCTCAAGTTTATTATTATGTGAGTCATAGCAGTTTCTGTGCTGTGATCTGCTCGGAAGCCTGATTGATGAGAGTTAAGGAGATCAAACTGATTAATGTGTTTAGTCAATTGTATTTGTGCGCATTTTTCCAACAGTTTGGCAAGAGTCGGAATATTGGTAATGGGACGGTAATTGTTTAGGTCAGAGGGGTCGGCTGTAGGTTTCTTTAGTAAAGGTGTGACTTGTCCAACTTTGAGGGAGTCGGGAATGGTCCCTTGTTGAAGTGAACGGTTAATGATTTTAGTCCAGAGTGGAAGGAGCGACGGGGTAAGGTCTTTGACAGCGTTAGCAGGGAGGGGTCCGTGAGGTGATTGGATGGTTTCAAAGTGCTGAGCAGTCTGCCAATTTCTTCTTCCGAGTAGGTGACAAAGGAGGACCATGTAGCATTGTTTTTTGGTTCAGTGGGTGCTATGCAGTGGGGTTTGGAGTAGAGGCTTGCGTCAATGAGGAGATCGTTCTTTATGTTGTCGGTTTTTTGGATAAAGAAAGAGGCAAAGTCTTCGCAGGAAGGTGCTTCGCACATAGTGCTGAGAGGTTGGGGTTGTTCCTTGGATTGTGTTCTGATTAGCTCAAACAGCATTCTCGGATGATTTTTGGCTTGGTCGAGCTGAAGGCTGAAGAAGTCTGATTTTGAGCGTTTAATTTTCCTGAAGTAGGCATTTCTCTTTTTCTTCAGGGATTTTAGGTTCAGTGCAGAGGGAGCTGATCTCCAGGTGCGTTCTGCCATTCTCATGGCACGTCTATCGTCATTGAGACTCCCATCATACCAAGGATTGGAAATTTTTGCGGAGGCTCTTTTTAGCTGTAAAGGTGCGGCTTCATTAATTATTGAGGTCATAGTGTTAAGATAGTGATCAGTCAAGGATTGGACGTCTGTAACGCCAGTAGGAGGAAGTAATAGGTTGCAGCTGTTGGGGGGGTAGAGAGTTTGAGTTGAGTTTTTTCATGTCTCTTTTCCAGACTTTGGGCTTGGAGGATTGAACAGGGTTAAATTTAACTTTTGCATTGATGAAGAATGTGATAATATGATGATCTGACCAGTCACAGGGTTGGATAGATTCGAGTTGAATAGAGGCTTCTTTGGAGATGATAAGGTCGAGGATAGAGCCTTTCTCGTGAGTCGGATTGTTGCATATTTGAGTGAGGTCAAGGGCGTTGAGGAAATTTTTCATACCTTTTACCACCGCGTCATTGTGATCGTTCCAGTGGAGGTTGAAGTCACCAAGGTATATTTGTGTGAGTTGTCGCCCAGAATTGGTTGAGATCATATCCATGATTTGTTGGGAGAAGGTAAGGTTGTCGCCGGGTGGGTGGTAAATGCCGTGAAGAGAGCATATCGGTTTGCCCTCACTGATAATATCGAGGCAGATGTATTCACAGGAGGTTGGGGAGGGTAGGGAAGGAGAGGTTACTTTCAGGACAGAGAGGTTGCTCCTGTATATACATGCGATTCCACCACCTTTTTTTTGCCAGACCTGTCAAGTCTAGTGATGTGGTAATTGGGGGGAACCAGAATGTCCATTATGGGTGTAGAAGATTCAGTTAGCCACGTTTCAGTCAAGATGATTAAGTCAATATCCAATGTTAAGATGAGATCAGCGATTGCGGAGGAGTGTCTAGAGGCCGATCTGCAGTTGAGGAGGGTACATTTGAGACGGGGTGTGTCGAGGGTGGAAGGGGGTTCTAGAGAGAGGGGGACTTTACTCAGGTTACTAAGGATAGCGGTTCTGTTTTTCAGTGTGGGGGGTCTAAGGGGATTTGAATGAATCGTAGGAATGGCGAGGAGAGTGTCGGGTGTGTTGCTATGGGGAGCTGGGTCGTAGGAGCGGAGGAGGGTGATTGTGTCGAGGTCCGAGAGAGGGTTGCAGGAGCGATGGGGGCGGTTTTTGCGATTGTGAACAGGGATTGAGGTCCGGTGCGGGGGGAGTTGAGTTCGAGAGTTAACCGCCCGGGTGGAGGACCTGTTGGGAGGGGTGGTGATGGTGGAGGCGGGTGAGGGGTGTCTGGGGTGTGTGCCGAGTAATTGTTTGATGATGTTTGATGATTGTTAGACTACTACCCAAAAGCCTGCTGTCCTTAAATGGGAGCTGGCAAAAGCGGGGGGAGGGTGTTGCATTGGACAATAAATAGGTTTGAAGCTGATGCCAGATATAGTGGGGGGGTGAGATATGGGGAAGTGTGGCTGCATGTTGTTATGACTACAGTAGACAAGGTAATCAATTCAGTCTTTTGTTGGTGGAGTGGGGCCCGGCCCCATCTTATAGCACTTTGCAAGTAATAGGTCCAGGGTTGCAAGCCAGGTGGACTGCTTAGGGACATCTTTTACATGGCCCAAAAGTGCCTGGAGGGACCTGGGGGAGAAGAAAAAGAGCTCATATCTGAAAGGATTTCATATGTCGATTCCCAGAATGAGAGACTAGATGAACAGGTCCACACCACACGATAATAGTTTGTCATGGGTGAACAGAATTTAGAATAGCAAGGATCTGTCTCAAGGCTGAGGGCATGCAAGCGTGCAGGAGTGCAGTGCAGTCTTTAGAGGAATTTATGGAATAATCTATGTCTGCTGTTAAGCTAGATTATTTGAAGTTGTTGGCAGCAATATTTCCATATGGGATCAGTGAGCTCTAAGTTTAGATGCCGTCCTCATTTCTTCAATGATGAGTCTTCAGAGGTAGCATTGTACAATCTAGTGATTAGACCCTGGGGCGATGTCAAAGTGAAGACCAGAGTTAGGGCTTCAAAAGTAGGGGGAGTGTTTGGAAATTGCAGAAAATTAGTTTGCAGCATGTTTTACACACCAGTATAGGAAGATCCATAGAGGTGGTCCTGCCTCTTTTTTTTTTAAGGCTTCTAGTGGTAGGAGTAGCCCATTTGCAAAGAAATCTCTGAGTTTATTGATACCAAGAGATGCCAATTGTTGTTGTGCCTTTGGCTGATAGGACAGCGGTAAGATGGGATGTTACGAATAGAAAACTAGGGGCAATAGAGTTCCCTTTCTCCAGCATGATGCGCTAAAGAGTGCCAGACAGAGGATGTACATATAACCAAATTGGAGGGTAGTGTTGGGCAAGTTACATTGCTGGCGAAAAAAGGTAGTCAGCGGGGTGGTACCAGCCATGTCTTGTTCAATGATGTAGGAAGGAAGGTGGAATCCTTGATGCAGCCAATGTAAGTAACAGAGCAATATTTCTGATGCTGTACAAAAGGGTCTCCTCTACATGACTGGCCAATTCATGTTTGAAGAAACTAGATCAAGACTTAACAAAACAAATTATTAGTAAATTGTTTTTTAAAGGGGCCATTTAGTGACTAATGCAACAATAGGTCTCAAATCCCAACACACATCATCAAACAAAAAAAAACATTCTGGATTTCCTGTTGGGGATTGTGAAGGATGCAAGACTGGATAAAGAAAACAGGTTTATTTCTCTATACTGGATGGCTTCTTTGAGCCATATGAAGAGACAGCTGCACAGAAACTGAATGAGATGTGTGTTTGATGTTAAGAGATTATCTAAAAGTTCTCATAGTTTGATCAGGGGATGATAATGCCAAAATTACCAATACTCACTTTTGAAGTGACCAAATGAATTGCTGAAGAGAGTCAGGAGGTGGTGCTAATTCTGACCTTCTATTATACCCTAGAACCTCACCACCTAAATAGGCCCTGCTCATTAGATCAGCTGGCTAGACCTACAGGCCAAGAGGCATTCATGCTTCAATAATTGATCACATCTTTGTATCACGTAAATTATACGTGTCATAACCTTCTCCTCTAAAGCCTCATAGAAAGTGATCCCAGGGCCTCCGAAATTGCTTTGAGGATATTTAGCTGCACAAAGATAAACAAAACACCAAGTGAAGAAATATAGTATAGGTGGGACAATGTAGCCTATTATACGATTTAGTGCTATATTGCTATACTCATTACCAAATAGTAGTAAGATTTCGATAGAGGGTGCAAAAATGCACGGCCGATAGTACTGCATGCTAGCAAGATCTCAAACACTTGACAGTGGCTCATTATTAAAAATAAATGTGTTTTAATGAGGAAGTATATGATGTGACCTCAGTTACTTCAGTTAACATTCGTAGGTGAACATCATCCCCTGAGTGAAGTCACATTAGAATAAAGTGATAAGACATTTAAAACAGATAAGGAAAAGGTAATGCATTGTTGGGCATTTATCCTGGATACTTTTCTAAATGGTAAAAACAATGTTTTTTGTGCTTATTTAAGAAGAGCACCAAAACAGATGAGTCCGGAAATGAACAATTGCGGATTAGGCCTAACAGATAACACAGATACTGTAAACTAAATCCTGAAATAAAGAAGTCTTCCATAATTCTTTTTAACAAATTTGCAGGAAATGTTTGACATCAATTTCAACTTTGTCTTAATTATAGAAAACGTTATGATCCATTGATTGTATGTGTAAAAAAATGCTCTAACCATTGTACTTGTCTGTTAGACTGTACATTGCAGAACTTCATAAATCAAAATGAAAATTTGCTAAGTAGCAGCTAAGAGAAGCTCCTGTGCGTGGTCAATATTGTATTTTCAGTGAGCAGCATCTACTTGGATTAAAATAGAAGTGAATAAGGATCATCAGAAAGCTAATTTTACTTCTCTTTTATAACATCTATGTAATATTTAGAAACACAACTTCTGTGACGTCTGAAATCTGTTCTAGATTAATCTAGAACTGTATGTGAGATGTTATTGTATTTTTTTTTAAACCGTATAGTGCTAATTAATACATCCTGTAACAACTCCATCAAGGCGAGATGTATTAATCCAGTACATATTTTAGAAAGCAACGTCAAAGAAAGAAGCAATTGAAAAACAATTTAATCGAAAAATATAATGCGAGAAATGTTCGATAAAAGCTGGAAGGTCAAGGTTGTATTCATGTTTTGAATTAGGATAATGTTTGGGTGGAAAGTTTGTCTTAGGTTTGTGGCACTGTAATAACCGGAGACACAACTCAGATTACTGTTGAGATGAGGTTTAGGTTTGTGTTAGGGTCAGGTAAGGGAAAATATTAAAATTAGGGCTAGAGTTAGTTTAAGGTTAGGTTACCAAATAGGGCCAGGATAAGCTATGGTTGTAGTTATGATCATGGCTTGAGTCCGGATCACTTGGTGACAGAGTAAGATAAGCATCAAGAGTAGGGCAAAGGGTACCATTAGGTTAGTGTCAGGGCAAAAATGTGGTTATTTGTTAGGATCAGGGTTTTGGTTGTGAAAGAGGCACGTTAAGGGTAAGGGACAAAATTGAGATAACTGTCCCAACATGTAAAATTAGGGGTATGGGTAGGATTCCAGTCTGTATTGGGGAAAAGGTAGAGCTGAGATAAGTATTAGGTTATGATTTGGGAAACAAGCCTGACCATAAACTGACCAACACATGCTCAACGAGTCAGACAGGGAGTTTCCCAGATGCTTATAGTCTTCACCCTGCGCACTATGCCCTGCAGGGGTCCAACAACTACCATCTGTGGACTTATCAGATTTACCTCTACTTGTTGTGTAATCATGCTTTTTGCCTACGCCCTGCAGGGGCCCAACAGCTACCACCTGCTAATTTTAACAGACTGACCACTGCTTGTTGTGCAAATTAAGTTTTTTTTATTGTTCTCCTTGCACACACAGGGTGGTGATCCATAAATGCGATGGTTGGGTAGGTTGATTAATTCTCTGTATTTTGTTGAATATGAGGTGTTATGAAAAGCAAATAGTACAATTAAGCTAAAAAACCGGTACATGTTCTGAAATATTTCTTTATCATACATTTTTTTCCAGTTTTTAAAAATAGAAAATCTCTTACTTATAAAAAAAGTTTGAGAGTATTCTTTTGGTTCCCATTGTTCCTACCTATCTTCTCCCAGCTTAAAGTTTTCGGTTTCTTCAAGTTTCAAAAAGCAACAGTTTCATTTAAGGTTATATTAATCCCAGTGTTATTTTTTTCATATTTCATTGCAGATTCCTTTACTGGTTTCACATACCCACATATGATTCCTTATCTTCTGTCAAGTATTTTTTCCTCATTTAAATATTCTATTACCATGCTTTTCTAACTCTATTTTCCTTGTCAGAGAGACCAGCAGCTTCCCAGACCGAGCTACCACAACCTCCCGCCTCTTGCTTTCTTTCACATCTCATGTGCACTAATAGAGCCTCCATAGTTGTAAGAGGGTCAGTAAATCATTCCAAGATGGCCATCGTACACATGCGTGCAGACCTACTGCCCATTCCGGACTGGTTGTGCAAAACTTTATTACAAAAACCATTCTAACATTGCCATCAGCTTGTGCACATGTAGATGCTACCATGAATAGTCATCTTTACGTGTTTTTGTCATAAAGTTTGACAAAAACAATTTCAAGGGAAAGTAACATTGGCACAGCCAGTATACCTGCAGCCAACACCTGAATTAATAACTTTTCTAATGTTTGTTATTGTGTAGAAGCAACTTGGCATAGAAGGTGTTTTTCTGCAATTCCCAATTAAAATGTGTGCACCAGTTTCATATATTTTTATACGTACAACTCTGTAAAGTTTTCTTTTGTTTAAAGTTGTATTTTAACACATGGCAAATTTCTAGACAGTAGTATAGTGTTGATCCAGTTGTATTTTTTAAATACCATATTAAAGTACTTCAAGTATGTTTTTGTTATCATTCCAGTGATCATTGGTGATGTAATTTGATACTCCTCCTTTTTACGTCTCACCTACAAGACAGCGCATGCGCTGTCTGTTACGTGTCTTATTGTGAGCTTACAGTGGCCTTAGAGCCACCCAGTGCTTACCATTGCTTGTTTTTGCTATCTCTATTATTTGCTTGCTTTTTCTTCATCATCTGTGTGGGCATTCCTTCCTCTTCTTGGGTTTATCCTGCTCTTCTGCATGGCCACTTTATTTTGTCATTCCAATGCTTGCTACTTTTTTCTTTTCTGATAAATCACTCTATGAGAGTGCATGTGGTTTCCTGCTATCTCCCTCGTGTGCTTCTCTCCCACCGCTGCTCCCCGTGTTCCTCTTTGTCTCCCGTGTGCTTCTCCACCTCTCCTCCCCCAGTGTTGTCATCCTACCCGTGTGCTTTCTCCCTGCCAGCTCCATCTTGCTATCTTTCACCCATTTGATAACCCCACCCATGCACCTCTTGTTGCTTTAACACCCCCTTGTCCCCCCGTGGGTTTTCATGGGGAGTTTTTTTCTTTTTTAGTTACCAATTTTGCTCTTGTTGGTAACAAAAAAGAAATAAATAAATAAAGCTTCTGTGTGAAAAGATTCAGAGACCTTTTGATTTATTTTGCTAGATTCTAGTTTAGTTATTCAGTTCATTTGAACTGATTTGTGGACCTTAATGTTCGGGGTATATATTTGTTTTTGATTTATGTTTTCCCATGACGTGTAAGAGCACATTTGGTTTGCTAAAAATCGGGTTTTATTCTGCCGGTTCTGTTCCCAAGTGTCCCACATACAATACTTTTTTTCTATACTCAAAAGTACACAGCAGTCTTGAATTTTTGAACTGTGTATTTGAGTAAAGTATTGCGAATTTCTATGGATGGTGGTTACTTGTTGATGTGTTATTAACAGTTTTTTTTTTTTTAAAAGCACTTTAATTTGTGTGACTGATCCATGCCACTCCAGATTTTTTAACAGCAGTGTAGTGTTATAACATAAGGGTGTACAAAGGAGCTCTGTTCATGCTTTGAATATTTTCGTCATTAACGTCCTTAAGTATGCTAATAAAATAGCTGCGATTGAAGATACTAAAGAATTACTTCTTGTCTACCTTAACTTCAAATTGTTCTGTTGCTTTAAAGTGTTGTGGTTCCATGTTCTATGGTTACAATTGCGCTTTCTAAAGTTTATTTGATTTTTATCGTTCTTTAGGTTCTTCCTAGAATATTCTAAACTTAAGCTTGTTTGAGCTTGCCCTAAATTGGAGTATTGCTTGGTGATGTCTAATGTTAACATTTCTTGAATGTTTTGTTCTTGCAATCAATACCTGTTACAGAGGTCCTTTTGCTTTCTTTCATATATCCATCTGACCAAACAAAAACTTTAATCACTCTAAAACCTATGGAAAACAGGATTATAACTCCTTTCAATTTTGTTTATTAAAGAGTTCTAGTAAAAACAACAGCCTTTTTTATTGAATATCTCATTGTGTTCTTTCACTTTGAGCTACATTAATTACATTGAAACCAACATAGAGTGTTGCCTTCTGCACTTACCACAATCCCAAACCTTTATGAGGAACTCCGAGACTCATCATCTTATTCAGTGCTTTATTTGTAAAAACGTAAGTGCCAAAGCCCTTCTCCGAAAGCCACTGCAGCCTGTGGCACGCATTGCCTCTGCCAGCACTGCCAATGACAGTACCAACATAACATCTAACCATTGCACTCCTGCAAGTGTGACAATTAACACTATTAAAGACCACACAAGCTATAATAATGGCTTGAGAGAGTGGTATTATTTATTTTCAATGCAACTTGACATAGTAAACGTGTGTTGTCCTCATTTCAAAATTCAACAGACAGTGGCCGGTGCTATCAGTAGAGCTGGTGCTGACAACTAAGGGCCGGGCTGAGTGCTGGAAACCACCGGCTCAAATTAAGCACTGATCTTCTTTAACTAGAATATGCAATAAAGAAAAAGAAGACCACGCCTATCTTTCTGAAGCAGTACACAGTTGCAAAGTGTCTTCTAGAGTGATCTAGATTACTTCTTCATTGTGCTCGCTCCCAAGATGTCTGCTTTGCTAACGATCATGGTGATTGCCAAATGTAGGTTTCACCTGAGACAGCGCATGTGCTGTTGCTTGAGAGTCTCTTGTAAAAAAATAATAATAATATTTAACAAGCATTGGCATAGCCAATAGGTCTCGCCTTTGGGACCTTATAAGTGTTTAGCCAGGCAACAGTTGATGTTGTTGCAACAAGGATAGTGTGCTGCGCATAACTAAATACTTATAAGGTCCCAAAAGCGAGACCTATTGGCTATGCCAATGCTTGTTTCTTCTGTGCTTGCCAGTGGAACACAGGGATGCTGAGGTAAACAGCCGGTATTTTGCTGACAAACTAACCACAGTACCAGAGTTTCTCTTCTGGACTAGTAGCAAAATGTTCCTGTTAGTCGATGAAGAATGATGAACGGAATTTGCTCTCCTAATTTGGCTTTATGTGGCCATGGATGGATTGTACACAGAGGTATAAAAGCATCTCAATTCAAGTCCAGTATTAAAGCAGCCTGGCTTTTCATCTGTTTAACGGTGGAGATTGACAGGTTTTACAACGCCTTTTAAAATGGGCACAAAAAGTATGTGTCAATTACTTTAGCCACCTGCTGTCAGTGTTTCTTTAATATAAGTAGTCATAAAACACTAGTGACAGAAAATGAACACACTTTATAAGAAAGAAAAAAAAAATCTGTGCAGCTAAATGACAGCTGGTCATTGAGTAGTGCAACTGTCGACAAAGTAGCAATCACCGCTGGAGTAAAAGAATGTAAAGGAACTGTTTATGTCGCTATACTTTAAGCTTCTCTTATATCATTTTGTTTTATGTAAATATAGATCGGGTATTTATATCCCGCGAACCTGGCCATAAGGCTCCTGTACGTTTTATGACTGGGCGGGTGGCAAGTTAGGAGAGAGCTCTTGTGGCCAGTGGCCTCACTACGGGCAAAGAGGGCTGCCCTGATGGAGGCCGGTACATAGAGCCTTTCCAACGCCTCCCGGCTGCTCTTTGTTCAGGCACTACTTTTTATGTGCTGTGCCACTGTTTCACACAAGCCCATCGCCGTTTTTCTTTGTTAACCATGGAAGGATTATTTTAATACTAATGCTAAAAGGTGAAATTCTCTACGTACACGGTCTCAGTCCTAATATCACGCCTTTGGCACAGAGATAACCCAGAGAGTTAGCTAGAGTATGTTGTCAGCTCTGCGTGTCTGTCTGTATGTATGTAGGTGCGTGTGTGTCGGTATGTTTTAAACTTGATGTGCATGAAAGCACTTGTGCGTGTGCGATTGGGGAGGGGGTGGTACACTGCAAGCGTTTTAGAGGGTGGTTATGCAAAAATGCTCACAAGGGGTATTACAAACCTTCTGTCTATGTTATATCTTGTGGTTCTAAAAGTGCCTGTTACTGGTATGTTATTCGATGCTCAAGGTAAGGGCGGAATCCATTAATGCTTTGCACAGTTCAATATCATGTATTTTTTTAGATCAAAGAAGCTTAGTTGTCTGTTTTTGCCACCCTTAGATTGATGAGCACCGCTCTGACAGGCGAGCGACGTGATGTGCTATTTCCGCTCCACTGTCATTGCTCGGCACCGTCCTCCTCTGTGGCTAGTTCCTCAAAGTCATAGCTGGGTGGTGTGTTGCTACTCTGAGCGAGAATTACAGCAGCTTCCTGTCTTCTGCCTGAAGAGCAATCTGTCTGGCTCTATCTCTTGTCATAAAACACGCTCTAATGAACCTTAACAAACAAGACAAGCGCGGCCCCGCAAGTTAAAGAGTACTCGTGCATGCAGAGCGTTTGCCTTGCAGGAGTGAGCAGCGGCAGGCGCGATAATTGCAAACAGATGGCGCCGCTGCTCGCTCGCGCAAGGCAAACGCTCTGCATGCACGAGTACTCATTGGAAACAGTGCAAAATATGCATGAGTTTCCAAGAAAGTACAGAGCAATGCCAAGAGGTCCCTCCTAAGAAGCGATTGCGCGCTGCGTAGTCGAGACCTAAAAAGGGCTTAGCGCATGCCCATTACTTACCATTGGTTGATTTCAACATCACTCTCTTCCTTGCTCCTCATCGGTCAGCGCCTCCTGCTTTCACTTTCTGTGTTTGTCTGATCTTTGGAGCATGGACCAAGTACAGCTTCCTGTCTGCTTCAGTTTTCTTTGTTGCAGTCCATAACAGTGCATGTGTTTTCTTCCTCAAGCTGTCCGTGATGTGGCTCGATCCCTCCTGCCTCTTGGCAGTGCTTCTCTCTGTACCCTGCCACCCTCCTCCGACTGTCTGTGCTGTTACTTGCTCCTTCCCTCCTCCTACCATCCGTGGGGTTGCTTGTTTTTGACCACCCACTGTCTGTGATTTTGCTTACCCCTGCCATCCCTGTTACTTGCCTTTTCCGCCCTCCTCCCCCTGCCTGTCGTTTTATGCCCTCCCTTCCACAGTGGCAGCACTACTGTGCAACGTGGCTAAAAAACACATTGACAAGGCCAATAGATACCGCATAGGTGAGGGCTATTGGCTTCGCCAGTGTTTGTTAGCTTTTGATCTACAGTCCACCTTTCTTTCTAATAATCTATTATAATTGAGGTAGTCTCTCCTTTCTTCTCTCCTTCATAAAGAAATGCAACTTCACCAGCGGGATTCAGGCAGTGGTGCATTTTGTAGGAATAATTTATTCACACATCATAACAATTGCAATTTTTAATTTGGTCCCAAACAATGAGTGTTTAGAAATTTAGATTAGATTTTAAAGTTACTAAACATGTTCTTGCCCAGGGAAAGGGGTCGACATGTTCCTTTTTACATAGCAGCAGCAGGTGAACAAGAATCAAATAATTTGCCAAATGCAAGGCATCCATTTTATACACATAGCAGAATCTTTTGACACTCTCAGCACTAACAAATGAATGCCGCTTTTTTACGATGCTGGACGCAGTTTGGGATTGGATACAACGACAGGGGTACCAGCTGCCGGAGGAGGGTGACCGATAGCAGATACCAAAATTATAGGAATGAAAGCGGCGCAGCAGTGAAGGTCACTGGCCACCCTAACAAAGGAACAGGCACAAACGGACAGGGCAAGAGTAGTGGCGGATCTGCATTGCCACACTTCTTAGGAGGTCACCAACAGATGGGATGCCTGGAGACTGATCAGTGGGGCTCATTGGTGGAAAATCTGGGTCCGTATTACCAGAGTGCCCCGGAGGCACTACAGGCGTTTGCGCTTGCTTTGTGCGCCCCCGGGTGACTTTGGTATTACAGAAGGCGTCACAGACGCTTGTGCCGCCCCTTCTGTAATAATGAAAGTGCTAGTGCACAATTGGTGCCAGCGCTTTCTCAAGAGGGCGTTCCCTCATTTGCGTGGGGCCGTGGCCCCATGCAAATGAGTGAATCCCTTTGTCTCTGCCCCTACGCCGTATTATAGATGCAGGCACAGAGGCAAAGAAGCTGTCAGGGGCACTACCAGCAGCGTTTTGGAGGGGGAAAGGGGGCCCTGTGGACCCCCAAGACATCCCCTTGCAGGTGGGTGCAGTCATTCACTGCATCCGCCTGCAAGGGGTTCTCTCATCCCTTTAAAAGTGCAGGCAGGTTGCTGCCTGCACAGGGAAACGGAGCGGCTGCTTCAAAGACGCTCTGTTTTTTATCTGATTGCTCTGCCCCTAGGGCAGCACGACTTCACGGCAGCCCTGGGGGCAGCACATTCTATGTGATAGGGGGCATTGTACATGTTTGCGCCTGGCGCCCCTTTTTTAAGGTGTGCTGGGCACATGTAGGCAAAGTGCACCCTATACATAATAGGAACCGTGGTCGCCAATGCAGATGTCCAACTGGGACCCCACCCCCATCGAGGATCACCCCGATGACCTTGAAGGAGGTGCTATAGATGGGGGGCTGTGGTGGAGAGTGATTGTGGGTTGCTTGGTACGGAACTGGTTGCCTGAGGCACTGGTATTGTACTGCACGTGTGTGTGATTCGTGGGCTGGCAAGTGGCTGGTATACTTCTCTCCCAGGAAGGTGGAGATAAGTGCTGTTGGGGATGTGGCTCCTTTTTTTTTTTTAGTGTATTGGGCAACGAACATACCATGCATTGGGGTGGTGGATAGTTTTTGAGACCACGTATGTAAAGTAACGCACCCAGGCAAACAATATGACTACTGGCACAGATTAGATGGCAAACAAAATAAAATAAAACTGATGATTCACAACTGAATTAGCATATAAAGTACATTTTAATAACTTTCATAAAACCTCATGAATAAAATCATTGACTTAATGATAAAACACAATAAAATAGATTTTTAAGTTCATTATTACAAATCCAGAAATTATTAGTATAGAATATGATATCAGTGAGGGATGGTTTCCTGTCTACGCGTTTCGACATGTTGAAGGTGTCTTCCTCAAGACTTTACCATCATGATGCTGTAAATAAATGAACAATTTTTAAAATGTTGTCTTTATGCTAAACAGTTGGTAACAATAAACAAAGTTTGCTAAGTTCTGAAGGCCAGTAAGTTTGTTCAAAATTCATGATACATTGCCTATTATTTGGTTCAACATGCTAATGTGTATCGTAGGAACATGCTTACAATTTCACTCTAAAAACAAAACCGAGCAGTTAAACTTTTAACGAATCTTTTCTACATTAGAAACTTTTCAGTATCATTGAGACATGCTTACAGTTTCATAGTTACAACAACAAAACCGAGCAGTTGACAATTTAAGCCAATCTTTCCCACGGTTAAAACGTTTGGACAAAAGAAATAGACATTTTATATAGCATTTATCCAGATAAGGAGCATATGCATAGACTTTTGAATTGTGGCTATTGCCCTTTTAGTAATAGTTGGCAGATCAAAAGATAGAAAAATAGGAAAAAGAAAAGGGAGGGGATGTTCTTTTACTCATTTTCGGTATTGTATTGATCATAAATTAAAAGGGGAGGAGCGGAGGGAAGGTATATTTTATACCACATACTTGGGACCTAGTCTTTGGTAGATTACTTTATAGTGAGGCAAATACTGATATGACTAGTTGATCTCTATGTAACAGTTTATTGTTGATATTTGTAAATTAATAGGGTAGAAATGAAAATAAGACATAGGCTCTATTTTCGAATTTATTTAACAAGTAACCACTACAATGGTGGCCACATTTTTCTTTACTCTCACCTGTCTTTACATCTATCTTTTGCACTTTTGATGATAATTTGGTGTATAGGTTTTGTAACTTTTCTCAGCCGAATACAGTGTCAGTGCACGACTATCTGAAATAAGACAACATTTGAGTTGAAGGGCTTACTTTAATATGATGTTAATGAGTAAAGCACTGCTTATATCTTTGTTACCTATTTGGCTCTGGGTAGTGAGGTAACGAAGGCAAATATCTATTGAAATGTGGTCCAATTCAGGTGAACGTCTTTCTGTTCTGGGTAGAACAGAGACGCTTCAAAATTACAAGATTACCCAGATATTTACTGCCAACGATAGTTTGCAAGTTGATCATCTGCAATTATACACTTATATACAAGTGACTGTTTACTATAGCAGAAAAAGTTAAACCGCGAGATTATGGCTTCTTACCTGTAGTGTATGAGGCGATTTATGATTATTGGTCTGGTATGATGGCACACTCGTCGGAGCTGGTAGTGGATTAATTCGCTAACGGTGTTCTAAAATTTAGATGTTAATATTAGCAATTAGAAAAAAAGGGGGCATTGTTTTCGCAGTAATCTAAAGCGTGGGATAGTTGTTTGCTTCTTACCTAAAGGCGGCAATGTGAAAACGAGCCGGAATTACATTGTCTGTCAATTAGTAGCGATATTCGGTCTCAGGCTTCCGGCTATCTGGAATTAAACATAGCCATTTGTAGATAATACTATTGCATAATAGGGAAATGATTTTGGCATATTCTTGTGCACAGGATTCAGTTACTACCTTACCTTAGTTTGGTATGGTGACACTCTCGTCGGAGCTGGTCCAGAATTAATTTACTGACGGTTTTCTAAAGTTAAGGTATTAATATTGGCAGTTAGAAAATGGGGGCATCGTTTTCGCAAGACTCTAAAACAGGGGTTAATTGTTTGCTTCTTACCTAAAAACGGCAATGTGAAGCCGTGCCGGAATAACGTTGTTTGTCAGTTGATCACGTTATTCTGTCTCAGACTTCCGGCTGTCTAAAATTAAACATAGCCATTTGTAGACGATACTATTACAAATTAGGGAATGATATTAATGTGCGCATATTTCTATTACTACCTCACCTGGAACCGGTGTAAGAACGACGAGCTGGGTTAAACACGGTATAGCCTCTAGCGCACTCGACGAAGGATTTGAATTAATTCAAATGGTGGGTTTATATATTGTTTTTACTATTGGTTACCACGATTACCTAGGCATTTAAAGGTGTATAGCGCAATACGCCTGTTCCGGTTTCTTAAAGGTATATGGCCTAATTCGCCGATATACACGTAGGGGTAGCTGTTCAAAGCCAATACAGTGCAGGGATAGAAAGTGAAGGCGGAACTTGGGTCCCGGGAAGTTCAATGCGATATAAGTATATTAAGTCGATTGATTCAGATCGGCCTATATTTCGGCATTTTTAAGTTATTTTATAACGGACAGTAGGTAACCTTTTTATTTATACTATATTGGGTATTTTAGTAGGTAACCTATTTATTTATACTATTTGCTGGACAGGTTTATATTTTAGTTATTACATAAGGTTTAAGGAAATTTATTAGTGCCTAATTATCCTCGAGTCTAAGTTTATTTGCTGATTTCATTATATACTAATTTTGGGTATAAAATTATTTACCACATGTTTTGGGGACTAACGTTCTCCTTGGGTGTAAGTTTATCTACTCGATTCTTGGTAAAAAAATAATAGCTTTGATTGTAAATCTATATACCGATTTCTCTACAGAATAGCGTTCTCCCATGGTAAATCATTGTTCAAACCATGGGTGAAGGTCCCCAGAGAAAAGATCCAGAATACCTCTTTCTTTTTTCTAATCTTATCCCCACCATTGTTATTTGGTATGTGAATCTTTTCCAGAATACGCCATCTAATGTCAGATGGGGAGTGTTTAAATTTGGAGAAATGATTCACAAGTGGGGCTGTCAATTTGTGCGTGTTGATGGCGGACCTGTGTTCTGTGAGACGGGTTTTTATTGTACGAGAAGTTTCCCCTACATAGCCCAAATTGCAAGGGCATACGATGAGGTATATTATGTTACATGTGTTACATGTCCATAGTTCTTTTGCTGTTATCTTAAATTCGTTAAAGATGAATGTTTCTCCAGGTATGATACCGTCACAGGACTGACAAGAACCACACCGGGAGGTGCCCTTGATGGCATTAGTACCTAATATTGATTTTTGTAAGAAGGGGGTTTTTGTGGTTGTTGCAGTGAACCGTGATCGGACTACAAGGTCCTTTAAATTTTTATTGCGACGGTGCGCAAACATGGGTTTTTTAAGTTTAGGTTGTGACGGGTCTATATTTAGCAGGTGCCAATTGGCATTAATGACTTGCTTGACTGTGGCATTAAGGGTGGAGTGCTTTGTAATGCAGACCAATTTAGATTCCTGTTGTTCTTTTTGTGATCTTAGTAGGGCATCTCGATCATAAAAACAGGCCCTTTTATATGCTTCTCTCACGAGGCGATGGGGATAACCTCGTTCGAGAAATTTTTGTTTCATTATTACAGATTGGGAGTCGTAGTCCTTGATGTTTGTACAGTTTCTTCTCACTCTTAGAAATTGTGAGAAGGGGATGCCGTCTTTCTGGTTTCTAGGATGGTAACTAGAGAAGTGAAGCAAGGTGTTCCTTGCTGTGGGTTTTGTGTATAGATTGACCGCTAGCTCGTTAGACTCATTCCTAATATAGATATCCAAGAACTCTACTTGCGTTGCATCAATATGCGCGGTGAAGCGAAGGTTATTGTCCGCAAGGTTGAGCCAATCTAGGAATTCTTGTAGAGTCTGTTCCCCATTGGTCCAGATAAAAAAAATATCATCAATAAATCGGTACCAATGGGAAACAGACTCAAAGAAGGGGGCCATTTCATTATATATATGTTCAAACTCAAAAAGAGCCATATATATCTTTGCTATGGAAGGGGCCATGGCTGCCCCCATACTGACTACTTTGGTCTGCTGATACATATGCTCGCCAAACTGGAAAACATTTTCCTTTAAGACCAAGGATAGGCACTCGTGAATGAATGGTTTACAGCAGGGTAGTTTTGAGACCACAGCATGTTAAAGTTGGGTGGGAGGGGAGTTGGATCATTGCTTTGGTTTGAGTTTTTCTGTTTGCAGCCATGGTTAAGTATCAGGGTTAGGGGTTGGGACCTCCTCATCCGGACAGATGCCCACCCTGACTTAGGGAGATTAGTAGGTCGTATGATGAAGACACACACCCTTAAGTTGCTTACGTGGAACTTTAATGGGTTAGGTAGCACGATCAAGAGGGGATAAGTGATCAAAGCCCTTGCATGCTATGTGGCAGATGTGGTGTTCCCACAAGAGATGCATCTAAAAGGGTCCAACTGTACTGGGCAGGGTGGTGCTACACAGTGGCAGGCC
This sequence comes from Lissotriton helveticus, assembly GCF_964261635.1. Lineage (NCBI taxonomy): Eukaryota > Metazoa > Chordata > Amphibia > Caudata > Salamandridae > Lissotriton > Lissotriton helveticus. The sequence continues at coordinate 829,604,527 of NC_136067.1, forward strand.
CTTTAGTTACACAAGGGGAATCTAGAGGGGTAGCTATCCTTATTAAAAAAAGTATGTTCTGTTCCAGGTGATCCAGACACACTCAGACAAATGTGGCTTCTACATGTCAGTAATGGGCACATGGGAGGGAGAATCCCTTGTGCTGATTATTATATATGTTCCTCCGTGGACTACAGGAGGCTCTGTACTCTCTGGGCCAACTAATCATGAATCTTCCACAAGCGCTGACATCCACAGTTAGATAGGTCCACTTTGCGAAGGGACTTTGTGAAGGCATTGGGGTTGGGGGATATTTGGCAGTTACTGTATGGCATGGTACGGGGAACTTCTACTACTCTGGGGCACATAACACTAATTTCCGCCTTGATTACTTTCTGACACCACTGCGGACCCTTCACAGGTTTGTTGAGGCAGTATTTCAAGCAAGGGGCCTCTCGCATCATTCCCCATTGAGTTTCACTTTGTTGACTACAAAGCCGAGAGGCAGGACGGAATCGAGAATGGCATTGCAGTGTCTGGTAAATGAGAAGTGGTGGAACACCTGAATATGGCAACATAGCACTATTTTAAGAATAACATACGGATGAGAAGGGCGCATTGATCATCATTGCTAATGAGGTGGAGTAGAGAAGGGAACTGTCCCGTTGCTATTTAGAGCTGGAACAGGAAATTATGGACCTCGAAGCAGATTATCACTTAGTGCCGTCAGCCTCTATGCGACTGGACATCTTCACCAAAACTGAGGTATTTCCCTCCTTGGTGAGAGACGAGGTCAAATGAGTGCATTTTGCAAAGCAGAAATGTGTCTTCAAGAAGGGGAATAAGGTGGGAAAAACTGTTGGTATGGCTGAGTGTGGGCGATGAGGAGTAGGATCATATTGGTGGCATCACTGCACCTGATCGGTCACGAGTAGTGAGGAAGTAGCAGACACGTTGGCTACCTGTATGGATAACTTTTATGACAGCTGGGGGGTAAAGGGGATGCTGGTAGTAGAAATGAAGAACTTTGCGTTGGAGTGTCCCTATAGGCGGCCAGGAAAATGCGGCAGCTCTGAAGTTAGAGGCCGCTCTTACGCAAGAGGAAGTGCTACTTGCGCTTCAGCAGCATTACGCTGGAAAGAACCTGGGTTCATGTGTACTCCTGGTAGAATATTTTGGAAAGGATGGCAGGGAGGATTGCAGGCCCCTCACACGAAATGTATAATGCGGCTTTCTGGTGGTGGGGGAGTTGACAGCCGATCTCCGCACCGCCACTATTGTGCTCATTCTCAAAGAGGATTAAGCCCTGAGACCGGTGGGACTTGTATAGACCAATATCTCTCCGAAACACAGATACGGAAGTCCTGGCCAATGGCCCTGGTGAAGAGAATGCAGGATGTTATCTCTGATTTGATCAACCTAGACCAGAATGGGTTAATCCCCCATAGGTCGACCAAATTGAATCTCCTACGCTTATACAACAGCATTAGCGGTAGCGGATGGACTGGGGACCCCTTGGCAATCGCATCCCTAGATGTACATAAGGCTTTTGATTCCATCCAATGGCCATTTCTGTTTGCCATCAGGGAGAAAATGAATTATGGGCCACAATATCTTTGATGGGTCTGCATTCTCTACACCCAGCTCAAAGCCAGGCTCAAGGTGAATGGAATCCTCTCTCAGGAATTCCCTTTCTGTAAAGAAATGTGACAGGGCTGCTGCCTATCACCGATGCTGTTTGCCATTGCGATAGAGACATTGGCTGAGTGGATCAAGGTGGACACCCATGTATGAGGTTGACGCTGGAGTGATTTGTAGGATCACCGGATTTCGCTGTATGCAGTTGACATATTGCTCGATGTGGCGGACCCGGAGGTTTCTTTCAGGTACCATGGGGAAATATTCAAAGTGTGCGTCACTTCCTCGGGGTTGAGCAATAATTGGTAGAAATCCCTGCTTTTTCCAATAGGAGGATGGACAGCCGGGGCACTGCTGCTTCTTCTGCTCAAGGTGGAACCTTTGTACTTTAAATACCTGGGAATCTGGTTGTCCAGACAGACCAGTACGCATTACAGAGACAATATTGGGCCATTGTTGCAACGTTTTGAGTCAGATGTGAAACATTGGAGGGCCCTCCTGATCTCATTCTTGGGTAGGGCAGTGTTGTGTAAGATGATTGAGTTACCAAGGTTTGCTTACATCTTGCAGAATAGCCTATTTGCACTCCCAGATGCCTTTTTCCGGGAAGTGGATGCACTGCTAAGGTCTTTCATCTGGCTAGATGGCCAGCATGCTTTGCGCTTTCTATGCTGTGGAGATCGGTTTTTGAGGGTGGAATTGCACTGACAAGTATTAGGAAGTAGAAGAGCAGTCGCATATTATTAATGAGTGGACATATGCTCCAATGTTTGATGCTGCATGAGGGAAAGCTGCTACTGAATGCATTACCGGTTACCACCACAGTCAATTCGGTTTGGTGCAAACTGACACAGAAGATGAGATGGGAGCTGTGATTAACGCCCCCTACCTAGTTGTGAGTGGGGACAAGGCTTTGCAATATATGAAACTTATAAGGGTGTCAAAATGGGACCTGATTGGCCTTTCAGCCGTCCCAGATACATTGGATGCTAACGGGATGGTTTGATTCATGCAACTATATAGGGAATATGATATGGCCGACTCCTGCAATTGAGACAAGCCCTGCAACCAAGATCCCTAGAGATGAGGAAATGATGGAAGACAGCCACTTGAAGGCACGGTTGATAGGCGACCACTTGGATACAAAGACCATTGCCCTAACATATGCTACATTGATGAGACACACCCTGGGGGAGCTCACATGCTTGCAGTAACATTAGCAGGGCGAGAGAGTGTAGCTGGAGAATGTGGACTGGGGGATGCTCTACAATTCACATGAATGGTGTCCATTAGTGCCAATTTAAGTGTTATTCAACTGAAAATACTACATAGGACATATTATTCCCGGGTCCTGCTCCACAAGATTGGTATGTCGCAGGATGGTCATAGCCTCCGTCAATGTGGTCAGCGGGGTACTTTCTTGCATAGATTATGGGAGTGCCTGAAACTTCTACTCTTTTGGGTGGGTGTGACGTTGTCCCTGGAGTGGGCCGCAGGAGTCCCCTTGCCTTTATCTGCCCTGAGGATTTTGCTGAGGGTTTGGGCGGACTCCGAGGTTACACTTACACCAAGTTATTGATCAGTCTGGACTATGTTGTGGCTAAGAGGGATATTGCCAGACCATGGGTTAGTACTCACTGCCCAAGGCTAGAGGATTGGTGGGAAGGGATGGAACAGTATAGGGTGAGGGGAAAAAATGGTATATGAGAGCTGAGGTTGCCTGCAGAAATTTGCGAAATTTTGCGGGACATAGGAACCAAGGTTTAGGAGTGAGTTCAAGAGGAGGATAGTGGACAAGGAGCCTCCGCACACGCAGATCGAGGGGAGAAGTACTAGGGGGAATATGGGATTGGGGTGGCAGGACTGCCTGGGGGGCGCTTAATTGTTGTGCTATTACGTGTGTGGGTGAAGGGTGGTGGGGTGGAGGGGCAGAGGGTGGAGACTGGGTATGGGTTGCTCTGCAATGGCTGTTATGCTTGCGTGGTTAATTTTTGTGGGGGGTTTTTGCATATTGTTATGGTCCATAGAAAACTAGTAACATGTAATTGAGATCAAGTAGATGCAATTTGGTGAAAGAAATATTCTGCCAAATGTAAGTTAAGTAGACTGTTGCAGACCACAAACATATGGGCATAATCCCCAAACCACTACATTTATATTTGAGTACATATGTTTAGCGACTTTGTAGCTATTCGTATGCTATTCTTAATATCTGTTAATGCATTCGGGCTGTTCCAGTTGATATTTAATAAAAACTCATTAAATCACACATTGAAATCATTGGGGTCCCACCCATTGAAGTAATTTCTGTGTCTGTAGGGAAAATTTTTAAATCATTTTGGCACAGTGCTACTAGCAAGCATAAGAATCATGCTGACTCGTCTCCTTGGTACTTCTAGGGAGATTTGAAAATTCTCCTGGGGATACATCAATTTCATTTAAAAAAACTCCCTTCGTGATTTTTCTGTAAATGTAGAATAGTTCATTCAGTACAAAGGAAATGTTCATCAAGACTGTACTGCAAAGCTTCTACTCCAAAGCACTTTAGTGCATAATTTCAAGCCAGAATATAGTTCGATGTAAATCATTTTCACATCGAATTACCTATTGTTGCCTTGTATGATTGCAGTCAAAAGCTCAGAATGATGCTACTGCCTCTGGACTCCGTCAGTACCCTCCTCCTTTGATTGGTATCATTCAATCTAGGACATCGGTGTTTTCAAGTGAAAACCATTACTCAAAAGAATACCGCACACCGCCTCCGGACATCTACTCGACATTATCGTCATTAGCTTTAATGACATCACAGAGGGCAAGTCAAGAATGATCACCTGGTCTGACCATGCCCTTGTCAACTTCAGCATACCAATCCCACACCATCGCAGAAACACCATCACCAAATCTTCACGACGGACTGCAATAAGATCTCTGACTCATCCTCATCAGCCGAACACTTATACCACTGCCCTCAACCCAACAACGACCTCCCCATATCCAACTTGAATGCCTGGATCACTGTATGCACAGACACACTGTCGCCTCTTAAAACAAGAAAGTCACAAGAACCAGACCGCAAGTAAGCTGGCACATGGAAGAGCTCAGGCTCACCAAGCACCACTGCAGACTACTTGAATGCAGATGGAAACAGCTAGGATGACACTGACAAGAGCACCTACAAATCTATTCTCAGACGCTACCATCAGCAAATCCGAGCCACCAGACGCTCACCAATGGCATCGAAAATAGCACTGACGGCGCCAAAGAAATTTTCACCATAGTGAAAGATTTCCCCTCTCAGGGCAGCGAACTCCACCAGCATGACCCCTTCCCAGGACTTCTGCACTGAACTGTCCGTATTCATTGGCAACAAGATCACCAGCATCTATGCATACTTTGAGACCTAGCCGGACCCATCCTTGTAGCCCCCCCAGCCCATCTCAACCATTACCCAAAGGACCACCCAGACCACCCCACCTGGTCCACCATTTCAACTCATGAATCCGCAACAACCAGGCAGTCCATAGACTCTGAAGAGCCCTCATACACACCATCTTCTTCAAAGGCCTGGGCCCAATCAGCGCAGCCCTCACACCAGTCTGGAATGACTCAATCTTCACAGCCACCAACCCGGATGCCTGGAAACATGCCACAGTACTCCTCGCCCTCCTCCAGAGAAACTTCGCAGACGCAAAGATGCTAGACAATTATTAACCATGTCTTCCTGCTATCCTTCCTTGTAAAAGTTATGCAAAAGATGATGAGCAAACAACTAGCCTCCCACCTCAATGATAATTGCCTCCTTGGCACCACTCAATCCGGATTCAGGCCCAACCACAGAATAGAGACTGGCCTCATTGCTATAACAGAGGACCTCTGCAGGATAAGGAACAGAGCACTGAGACCCTCATCCTACTGGACCTTTCCACAGCATTTGACACCATTCCCCACGCTATCCTTATCCAATGACTGCCTGAAGCATCCAAGAAACCACACTTCACTTGATTTACTCCTTCCTGACCCTCTTCACCTCGAACGTTGCCAACCTCATTTGCGGAATTCCACAAAGATTCTCACTCAGCCCAACCCCATACAGCACCTAGATGGCCCCACTCGCCAGCATCAATCGCACCCACTGAATCATCATACCCTACGCTTACATCAGTAACCTGCTACTCTTCTTCTCCGACTGGATGTCAAACACTCAGACCAATAACTCCACCTGCATGACCGAAGTCGCCAGATGGATGAAAACCAACTGCCTCAAGCTCAACACAGACAAGATGGCAGTAATAATCTCCAGCAAAGCCACCTTGCTCTGGGACTCCACTTGGTGGCCTGCCAAACTCGGACCCGCACCCCTCCTAGCAACTCACTCAAAGAACTTTGGAATAGTAATCGATAGCCAACTTACCATGACTGGCCAAGTGAACACTGTCTTTGGCTCCTGCTTCCACACACCCAAGATGTTCAAGGAGATCTTGAAATGGCTCCCCACCAACACTCACAGAACTGTCACCCAAGTCCTCATCACCAGCAAGCTGGATTACAGCAATACACTGTATGCCAGAATCAACCGTCAACTGACCATACAGAACTCAAAAGACAATTTCACCCTCAATCTCCCACCCCATACTCAGCCTGGAACGAACTGTCCCTGCACATCAGAGCCACCCCCTCAGTTCTTGAATTCTGCAAGAAACTGAAGACCTTGCTCATCACCTAACCCTGTCCCCGGCCAGGCCGATACAGCTCCTGCTCCAGCGCCTGCGTACCCTCCTGGGTGAGTCATGCGCAGTATAAATTAACATAACATATAAAGTAAAATCCATGGTTGGGGGTGTGTGGCGAGTGAGTTTGTCAGGAAATGATGCAAGCAAATCACTAACAGTTGATTGCTAAATGGTTTCCCTTGTAATGGGTGGCTGCCAACAATGTGCATCCGTATTTCTTTGCAGCTGCTTTTCATTGCAGAGCAAGCTCCCAGACAAAGACTAATTCATCAGCATTCATTATCTCCATTTGGGCTCTTTACAAACACATTTTCAGAGGACGCTTTAAAATGATTATAGCTATTCATTGAAGAAGTCACCTATGGTGTGGTAAGGCAGCATACGTGTAAATGATGAATCGTGGTGGGGAAGTTAAACCAGTAAGAAAGAGAGAATATTTAAGATTATGGCCAATTATGTTGGAATGGCAAAGTGCTGGGAGGTCTGCAATTAGTAGGCAGTATATGATTGCATTACAGCGTAGTGAACATTAGGGATCTAGAATCTTCACAGAATAAACTACTCAAAAAGGTAGATATCCCAAAATGCAATGTTTCCGAGAAAGAAACATCCATAAAGGAGATTTGAAGTTTAAAACCTTGAACCTGGAGAGTTTGATACCAGGGCTTTAAAATTATTTAGTTATTTAGCAGTTATTTATTTTGTAATGGGTGGCTGGACAGCCTCGCAGTTGTTCAGAACACCACACTTTGAAGGTGCTGATTAGTCTTAGTGGATTTCCCCTTGAAGGAGACAGAAGCTGAGGGCTGTGGCATAGCGAATTAAGAGCAGTGCTTTGGTCATGGCAACGGGAAGCAGAGTTATACCACCACCACCACCACCACCAAGGGCTGTGTTTAAAACTCACCAAGTTAGGATGGCTAAGAGAAGCCCTTTTCCTTTGCCATGGCAATAGCCACTGCTTCTCCTTCTGCCCAACTGAACCTCACAGTCCCTGCTTTGCTATCTCCACAGTGCACCGGCACCACTCCTGGCTCCCAGGGAGCAGATGCAAATAGACGCAGGAGTTGAAGTTGTGAATAACGGGACGTTTGCATACAGACAGTACCCTCTATCAGCAAACATTGCCTGCTGTCACACGTTTTTTATTACGCGCACATAAGCGTTCCAATTTTCTTATGTACTACAGTTTTTTACTTTATTAAATGTTCCTAATTGATGGTGAAGAATGTGAAAGAAATGGCTGCCCCACTCTTCAGAATCCTACTATTTGATGTAAGAGCACAACAATTGGCTTAGAGCTACCTTGTTAATGTTTGATTGTATTTCAGTACTTGCAGTTTTATACCTGGTATGACCTCATTGGATTCCCTTTGTTGCTCTGTGGTAAGGTTGGTAGTTTCAATGTTTTGCCCCTTTTTATGTTTTTGAAAGGGCTGAGAGCTTGTCATAGGTGAAGTGCCGTGGGAGTTAGCAATGACAGAACCTTTGTGGCTCTTAATGGACTCCATACAACTGTGACTTAAGCTTTGGAGCGTAGTGATGTGTATGAAGTTTAGAATGTTGAGTTTTCGGTTACACAATCAATCAGAGTACTTGTCAATCAGAGTACTTGTAAAGCGGGCTTCTTACCTGTGAGGGTCCCAAGGCGCTGAGGGGGGCTGCTACTGCTCGAAGAGCCAGGTCTTGAGGAGTCTTCTGAAGGCGAGCAGGTCTTGGGTCTGCTGTATGTGGGTAGGGAGGGTGTTCCAGGTCTTGGCGGTGAGGTAGCATAAGGATCTGCCGCCGGAGGTCGTTCGTTGGATGCGGGGACAGCGGCGAGGGCAAGGCTGGCGGAGCGGAGCTGGCGGGTGGGGGTGTGGAAGCTGAGTCTGCTGTTCAGGTAGGTTGTTCCGGCGTTGTGGAGTGGTTTGTGTGCGTGGGTGAGGAGCTTGAAGGTGATCCTCTTGTCGACGGGGAGCCAGTGTAGGTCTCTCAGGTAGGGGGTCATGTGGCTGCGGCGGGGGACGTTGACGATCAGTCGGACGGAGGCATTTTGGATGCGTTGTAGTCATCGTAGGTGTTTGGCTGGGATTCCTGCGTAGAGTGCATTGCCGTAGTCCAGTCTGCTGCTGACGAGGGCCTGTGTCACCGTTCTTCTTGTTTCGGTCAGGATCCACTTGTAGATCCTGTGGAGCATGCGGAAGGTGTTGTAGCAGGAGGAGGAGATGGCGTTGACCTGCTTAGACATGGAGAGGGAGGAGTCGAGGATGAATCCTAGATTGCGTGCATGGTCGGTGGGTGTTGGTGCTGTTCCCAGTGTGGTCGGCCACCAGGAGACGTCCCAGGCTGAGGAGGTGGGTCTGAGGATGAGGACCTCCGTCTTGTCCGAGTTCAGCTTCAGACAGCTGCTCCTCATCCATTCGGCGACGGCCTTCATTCCCTCGTGGAGGTTGGTTTTGGCGGTGTGTGGGTCCTTGGTGAGGGAGAGGATGAGCTGGGTGTCAGCGTAGGAGATGATGTTGAGGTTGTAATGGCGGGCCACTTGTGCGTGGGGGGCCATGTAGACATTGAACAGCGTTGGGCTGAGCCCTGGGGGACGCCCCAGATGATTTCAGTGGCTTCGGATCAGAAGGGTGGGAGGCACACAGACAAATAAAGATGTGTTACACTAAGCTCCATGTGTGGCGTAGTCATCGGCGCGAATCCAGGCTGGGGAGATCGCTACAACCAGTGACGAGATAGGGGATAAGTAATCTGAAGATCAACTGTGCTCTCCCAGGGTATTTTCAGTGGTTTAGCAATCTGCTCATGGTTCCACGTGTGCCTCCGTTGAAATGCCGACGTTTGGTGTATGTGGAGTCAAAGCGCAGCCCCAGTCTGTGTGAAGCATTTTAAGATAACAAAACGTACACTAAGAAGTCTACATATTGTTGACCGAGAACCTGTTGGGAAGGCTGCAAAGACAGGTACCACGTTACTATGCCATCTAAAGTTGTATATCATAGGGAGTGATAATGCTAAAAGCAAATGCAACCAGGCTTTGAAAGAACACCAAAGAGCAACATAATTCTGCGACCAAAAGCGATGCAAGGACAACCAGGTGTCGGACAGTGCACAGACATGCCTAAAATCAAAGTGAACCAGATACAAGAAACTGTCATCTGCTTACCAGAACTGATTAATGAGAGGCATCATATCTCAGCGTTGGATAAAGAAGTGCCTGGGGTTGTGCTAACGTAGCCGTCCGTACCCGAAGGGGCACACCCTCAAGGCTGCCGGGTGGGTGCTCCAAAGAACTCCAAAGGTCCTCAGAAAAGTAAAGGGCTCGAATGGAGACCAAGAGAGAGGTTAAAGTTCCATTGACTGTCCAAGACGACCCAGAGGTCAGCTCAGTGCAGGGCCTTAGAGATGGTATGGATGAAGCAGGTTCTAGCAGACAGCAGATAGTGTCAGAGAGAACGCCACGTGCAGTTTCACCCATCCTCATAAATGGTTACAATGCTGCCACCTTCTTGAAACCACCACCGTTCAATACCGCCAAAAACCTGGATATTGTCGACAGATGGACTGTCTGGTTAGATATATTTGATGATTTCACTGATGCAATAGAAGAAGCAGATAGCAAGACGATTATCAACAATCTTTAGAATTTTGCTGGTGAAGTTGTATAAGAAGTCATAAAGAAAATGCAGCGAGCTAACAAAATTACATACTGTCAAATCAAAGCAGATTTGAATCTCAAGTTCAATCCAGTGCCAAATGTAGATTAAGAAACATACATTATCATTAAAGAATGACGGAAAGTTGGTGAAACCATCGATAACTTTGTTAAGAAACTGGTTACGCTCATCATACACGGTAAGTTCAATTCATTTAATGATGAGGAAGCTATACGCCTAAGAGTGATTGATGGATGCCTGCCAGATTCATGTTGACGACGAATGCTGAGAGAAACTCTTAGTCTGGAGTGAGTTCTCATGACTGCCATAGCTGAAAAGTGTACCAATTGGCATGCTGCTGATATGGAGGCTGGAGGTGCCTAGAATGAGTCAGTCATAAACATGAAAATTAAGCCAGAGGACAAGACCGGGGAACACAAAGTGATGTATTCTCGGAAAAAGATGTTGGGCTTCAGGTGTGGATTTTAATTTCACACGAAGGTAAATGTTCCTCCATTGGACAGATCTGCAAAGGCTGTGGGAAGGAGAACCGTTTTCTAACAGTCTGCAAGGAGAAGGAAAAAGTAAGTGAGTCACGACGGAAGACAAAAGGTTTTCCCGAACATTCCAGAATCGATGCATGCCCACAAGGCCAAGCAACCACATCAACTGAGGCAAGTTGACACCAAACAAAGTTGAGTGACATCTAAATCTTTGTCAAACAGTTCTTCAGTATCATGGTCAAGTGAAAGTTAAGAAGATGGTTGTGCAATGTCGATGGTTACTTCAGAGAAATATGGGCATGTTAGGTTGCCGCTTGTGAGGAAGAAAACAGCCCAAAGAAAAATCGACATGACAAAGCACCAAAATCATTCAAGCATTGTCCAAAGATTGCACTAAAAGTCAGTGCTTACTCAATGCCTTTTATTATCAACTGTGGTGCTTTGATAAACATTATTCCTCAGGAGAAATACAATGACTATCTCCATTGTCCCGGCTTTCGCCATCAGAAATTAAAGTGTATATATGGGCTGCATCAATGCCATTAAAAAGTCAAGGTTCATTTAAAGTTACAATGAACCACAAGAAAACAAAAGGACATGCTCCAATTCATGTACTTTAAGTGCCTGTTTGCTAAGTTTCAGCACAACTGCTGATATGGGACTGTTATCAGTGAACTATAACATTAATGCTCATCACAATATAGTTAAATCAATTCCCTTTGTTGTTTCATAGGTTGGGAAAACTCAAGACTATATAAGTACACATGATATTATTAGCTGTCACATTAATATTTACCAATTATTGTTAGCGCCGGATACTCAGATTTTAATAATGTTTTTTAAACACATGCCTTTTTATCTTTTTTAATTATTGATAAATATCTTAATGTGATTTTTTTCCTTCTCCAAAAATTGTTTTCGGGGTATAAATTAATTGTTCTAATATACATAATACTTCCCATCATGCGACCTTATTTTAATGAATTATGTTAAATATAAAAGTAACTGTACATGTATTTTATGTATCTTTCATGGTGCTTAACGTACCGAAATAAAGATTTATTGATTGATATATGTACAAATACTCATTAATGAGGATGTTTGTCCCACTGCTCAAAGAGACAGACAAATTTCATTTACAGGAAGCTGTTGGAAAAGAACGTGAATCCCTACTCAAACATGAAATCATGCGTGCGTTTCTCCCATAGTGGTAGTACCCAAAAAGGACAGTGAAGGAGCTGTACGCGTCTGTGTGGATAATGCACCAAGCGAACAAGACAGTTGAAATGGAACGTCAGCCAGGTCCCCACATTGCTGACATGATAACACAATTAAATGGTACAAAAGTATCCTCTTGTCTTGATTTTAATAAAGTATATCATCAGTTGGAGCATGAGGAGAACTGCAGGCACATTACAACCCTTTCTACACATGTTGGTCTGTTCCATTATAAAAGACTACGTTTTGGTCTGTCATCAGCTGCAGAGCTTTCTCAATATGTCATTCGAGTATCATACAGCATGTCATGAATGCTTTCAGTAATAGTAATGAAATTTTGGTTTTAAGAGCTACACAGAGGGAACAGGATAAAGCTCTCACGCAAGTGTGTTATTTTCTCACTGAAGCAGGTTTAACTTTGAATACTGAGAAATGTCACTTACATAAGACAAAGTTAATTTTCTTTGGCCATATCTTTTCTGACGGGGGCGTGGCACCCGATCCAGCTAAAGTGCAAGCGCTGTCAACTGCCAGTCCCCCACAAGATGTTTTCATGTTAAGGTCATTCTTTGGCATGGCAAGCTACTGTTCAAGATATATCTGAGACTTTGCCTCTGTGAGTGCTCTGGAAAGAGACTTGATGAAAAAAGAATGTTTCATTTCATTGGTCACATGAATGTGAGTAAAGCTTTCAGAAAATTAAACAAGCTATTGAGAACGCTACTGAAATGGCAATACTTTGATCCAAAGCTTCATACCGAGGTTGTTGTTGACGCTAGCACGGTCGGGTTAAGCGCAATCCGTGCACAGCACAGCGGACACCCAAATGCTCAAAGACATATTGTAGAACAGTAAAATACAATTTTGCTCCCCTCACACTTTTTTTTGATTGCGTTAATTTGCAAATACATTAATCAGGACTATTTCTGATTATGTGGGTTTATTTAGTTTCACCCTTTACTTATGAATTCCAAATACAAAAAGGTTCATCATTACATGTATAAGAAAAACACGATACATATAGACATTTAGACAAATTTGTAAAACGATAAATGACAAAAAGAATTGTCCAATTTAAATTATGAAACAATACATTGCACATTAATTAGACATTACAACATTTTGTTCAAAAATACTTAATATCATGAACACATTATTAATGAAAGAAATTGTTTTCTCATGGACAAGTTGAAGGACAAAGAGTCTGAAAAAAGGCTAATACGATACAAATCAATAAATCTGCATAGCAATTAGTCCGGTTTGGTTTTTTGAGCCTTCTTATAAGCCGACGCGTTTCGATCCCGTTAATTCATTAAGCGGGGTCTCATCAGGGCCTTGTCACTTCTAATGGCTGTGTGTTGTGTGCAAGGAGGGAAAAGAGAGAACAACGTCTTAGTTGTGTTGTTCATGCCCATTTCGCTTCACCTACACTCTGCCTTTCGCCAAAACATACCTGTAGCTTTGCTTTTAGGCCGGGTTCCACAGCCTTCTGGCTGTCTGACTGTCTTTTGGGGAATCTGTGGAAATAGTTGTGTCTATTTTAGAGTGATTGCAGAATAGGGGGGTGCTCAACCCTTGCAAGTGTGATATCTCTCTGAATCATACCTGTTATTGGCACCGCGTTTGTGAAGACTTTTCTTCATGCGCTCCTTTTGGATTTTGGGTCGTCTGTTTCTGTGCTTTGAGGCTCCCTATTTATAGAAATGCAGGTATTATTTCAGATTGCACGTTTAAGCGTGCTGGTTTTTGCCGTGTGTGGAGAGATTTCATGAAATGCACTCTACCTTTAAGGGAGAGCGTCCCTCGGTGAGCGTGAATCTGCTCGCAGATAGATCGTCCGTTTTACTTCAATCTGTTGAACAAAACGGGAGGGATTTTAGTCCTTCTGTGTGCCCTCGTGGTTTGTGCTGTGTGTAAACCCGTTTGGCCCGCTCTTTGCCTACCTTTAGTCAAAAATCGTGGAGCGCGCTATTCGGGGGTTCTGTCAGTCTCCGGAGCTCGGCTCTGCTACTGCTTCCGCATTCTTGACAGGAATCATTAGTATCTACCACTCGACTGCCGGCGTCATTGGGAACAGTCAGCTGATCGCGCTTGGGCTTATGGGACTTGCAGTTTGGAATGTGTCAGCATTCCAGGGTGGGGACTCCTCATCACCTGACTCACACGGAGCATTATGCGTGCATCTGGATTTAAGGGAATTAAAGCCTAGACACTTCTGACAGTGTGTTTAGTCCACTTTGGCTGCTATTAAATTTTAAAATTAGATATGCCTCTTTCATTATTTCTATAAATAGGGAGCCTCAAAGCACAGAAACAGACGACCCAAAATCCAAAAGGAGCGCATGAAGAAAAGTCTTCACAAACGCGGTGCCAATAACAGGTATGATTCAGAGAGATATCACACTTGCAAGGGTTGAGCACCCCCCTATTCTGCAATCACTCTAAAATAGACACAACTATTTCCACAGATTCCCCAAAAGACAGTCAGACAGCCAGAAGGCTGTGGAACCCGGCCTAAAAGCAAAGCTACAGGTATGTTTTGGCGAAAGGCAGAGTGTAGGTGAAGCGAAATGGGCATGAACAACACAACTAAGACGTTGTTCTCTCTTTTCCCTCCTTGCACACAACACACAGCCATTAGAAGTGACAAGGCCCTGATGAGACCCCGCTTAATGAATTAACGGGATCGAAACGCGTCGGCTTATAAGAAGGCTCAAAAAACCAAACCGGACTAATTGCTATGCAGATTTATTGATTTGTATCGTATTAGCCTTTTTTCAGACTCTTTGTCCTTCAACTTGTCCATGAGAAAACAATTTCTTTCATTAATAATGTGTTCATGATATTAAGTATTTTTGAACAAAATGTTGTAATGTCTAATTAATGTGCAATGTATTGTTTCATAATTTAAATTGGACAATTCTTTTTGTCATTTATCGTTTTACAAATTTGTCTAAATGTCTATATGTATCGTGTTTTTCTTATACATGTAATGATGAACCTTTTTGTATTTGGAATTCATAAGTAAAGGGTGAAACTAAATAAACCCACATAATCAGAAATAGTCCTGATTAATGTATTTGCAAATTAACGCAATCAAAAAAAAGTGTGAGGGGAGCAAAATTGTATTTTACTGTTCTACTAAGGTCCAGCCCCCCCCACGTCCCGGGACCTAACTCCTTATATCTTAGCAAAGACATATTGTAGCATATGCAAGCAGACGTTTGTCCAAAATTGAACGTGCATATTCACAACCTGAGAAAGAAAGCTTAGTAGTTGTGTGGGCTTGTGAACATTCCTACTTATTTGTGTATGGGAAGCTTTTTACGCTTGTGACAGATCATCAAGCATTGTTGATCATCTTCGGCAATGCAAAGGCAAAGAAGCCTCATCACATTGATTGTTGGGGTCTACAATTACAAGAATACAACTACACACTCACGCACCGCCCAGGGCAAGATCAAAACCCCGCTGCCGACTTCTCAAGACTTCTCAAGAGTGCCTTTGCAGTGCCCTGGCACCC